>NC_139556.1:102969940-103550509 GCF_965112155.1 Podarcis liolepis | reverse complement strand
GCCTTCTGGCGGTTCCCTCCCTGTGAGAAGTGAGGCTACAGGGAACCAGGCAGAGGGCCTTCTTGGTGGTGGCGCCTGCCCTGTGGAACGCCCTCCCATCAGATGTCAAGGAAATAAACAACTACCTGACTTTTAGAAGACATTTGAAGGCAGCCCTGTTTGGGGAAGTTTTTAATGTTTGATTCTATTTTTAATATTCTGCTGGGAGCAGCCCAGAGTGGCTGGGGAAACCCAGCTGGATGGGCGGGGTATAAATAAATTGTTGTTGTTGTTGTTGTTGTTGTTGTTAATTATTATTATTCAGACCAGAGAGCCTGTGGTGGGCTGGACGGCTGGTGTTGGCTTTGGGCTGGGAGAGGAAAGCAGCCCTTCCTGAGTCCACTCACGGGAGTCAGCAAGGAGAGCCCAAATCTCGCCAGACTCATTTAGAGTGACCTTCCCTGAGCAGAAAAGGTGCTTTGGGGCAGAGGGGTCCTGCTAGATGAGGACCAGTGTGCTGCTTCCCAGGACACAGAGGAGCACATTCCTTTGCCCCCTGCTTGCCCCTGAATGCCAAGGCGCCCCCACTGGGCTTCTCTGGCTGACCTTCCCTCCTCCTCTTACTCATTCCCCTGTTCCCTCTCCTTCAGCATGCAACCGGTGGCTCCTCTCCATTTCTCTGGATTCTGGAATGGGGCGATGTTGCTTCTGTTGGGCTGCGGTTGCCAGGCCTTGCGCTGGAGCCGGAAGACACAAAGTGGTGCAAAGGGTGTCCTGCTCCCCCCCAGACAGGCCGGCCCCCTTCCTGCCTCTGGCTCACCCTCCTCTCCAGCCTCTTGGCTGCCCCACCGCCTCCCGTTGCCACGTCAGCGCATGTTGCGCCAGCCTCTTCTAGGGTTTAATGAGGCCAAAACAGCTCCAAGCAAAGCTCATGCCTGCTTTCTATTTTTGTTTCCACTCTCGGCGATGAATAAGCCACTGGGGGCTGTTTTTGAAAGGGAAGGGAAGTCTGTTGTGTGTGTGTGTTGAGAAGTTTGAGGAATGTGACCCCAAGAAAGAGACTGGCTCTGAACTGGAGCTGGGAGTCTCTGGGAGTCTTGTCTCCTTTCTTCCGGCTGCCAAGAAGAGAGAGGAGCACATCCACCCCGAGGGTCAGCCAGGACTCTCTGCTCTCCAGGACCAGAAATTGGCAGTCACAGGGAGCTCCCTTGTTCACAGGGACTCTTGGCACGCGGAGCCCGTGTTGGGAGACGAGGCCCTCGTCTGGTCCAGGGACAACCCCCTTGCTGGCCAGAGCAAGCCGGTCTTTTGGATGGGTGGGGGGTTTTCTCTGGAAGTGGGGTGGGGCTGGCTGTCAGAATTCAGGGGGAGAAGGGGAGAAGGACGGGGTCTCTCTCTCTCACATATCCAGATTTGGACAGCCTTGCGACCATCCTCCCACTTCCAGCTTGTTCCAACAGGGCTGATTCCTCCAATTTGTCCTCCCCCCCTGCTGTTCTCCCCTCCAGCCCATGGAGGGGGGGGACACCAGATGACCCTTTGGGTCTTTTCCAACTCGACAGGGTTGCATTTTAACTCTCTCGCATCACTCTGCTGGAAGATGAAGGGGGAGAATGAGGCCACCTGGATCTGCTCTCTGGTTTATACTACATTTGCTCTTGTAAGCAAAACCCAAGTGCAAAAATGTCCCGACTATTTATTCAGCTGCGGCAATGGAGGCAGAGAGAGATGCAGATGGGAAGACTGGGCCCTTCAGCTGAAGGAGCAAGGGCTGGGCAATGGGACCAGCTGGGCCCTAGAGAGGAGGGGGGGGGAGGAGATGCTCTGCTTCCTCTCACAGGGCGGTAGGAAGAAATGCCACCATGAGTTTTAGGAGCAAAAGTTCAACTGGCTGCTGTGAGAAGTGCACAGCAAGCCCTTAGCAAAACAGGGAGCTCAGAACATAGACGAACTGTGGAACTCCCTGCCACAGGAGGCGGTGATGATCACCAACTGAGATGACTTTCAAGGAGGGTTGTGTGGGAATGTTAAGGAAGGTAGGGGAGGATATATTGTTTTGATATGATCCCTCCTCACTCAATGCTAGTGAGTCAACAGCTGAGCACATTCCCTTTGCAACTTATCGGAAGCAAGTTGATGATTCCTTACATTCCTTTAATTAAGCCACCCAGTCTGGCTTGTGCTGTCTGGATTGTTCCTGATAAGTTTCTCCTTTTATTTCCCTCTTAAAATAATAACAACACAACACGGTCTTCTTTAAAAATAATAATAGAGTTTTGTACACATTCAGTTCACAGCAGTAATCTGAAGGCAGGTTTTATCTTGTGGTTAAAGTGAAAAGAAGTCTGAGCTACATCTCAGGCTTTCTGCTTGTGGGCTCCATCCCGTGCGCTGGCTAAGAGCCAGGAGAGTCCAAGAGGAGGAGCGTCAGGGGCCAAGAGGGAGATGGTTAACAAATGAAACTGATCTGTAGAAAATGTAACATGAAAAAAGAGACATACTTTTGCAAACCAAGAAATCTTTAATAAAAATACATTAAAAAAAGAGAGGGAGGTGGTTGTGTGGCCAGTCCTTTTACCTGGTCAGCCAGGGTCATGCCCACCTACCTGGTCACACACAGGGGAAGGTGACGCACAAGAAGTCCCCCCTGTCTGGAGCCACATTCCCCTAAGTGTCCACTCTAGGCAACAGGAAAAGGTTGTACTTGACATCCCACAGATTGGACAAGATAATGGAGGAGGAGGAGGAGAGGGCCATGGGTGGCTACCAGTCATGGTGGCTGTGCTCTTCCTTCAGCCGGAGGCAGGGATGCTTCTGGACACCAGTTGCTGGAAGCCACCGGAGGGGAAAGTTGCTCTTGTGTTGGAATCCTGCTTGCAGGTTCCTCACAGGATGAGACCAGGAGGCTGGACTAGGTGGGCCATTGGCCTGATCCAGTGAGCTCTGCTTGGCTTCTTCTAGGCGCTCTGCAGCTTGCTATCAGGCAGCCTCCTCCTTCTTTGCAGGAGGGCACTGCCCCCCACCCAGAGAAACTCAATAGAAGGAATGGTCCATAATCTGCAAGATGGATCAGCCCACACATTGGGGTCCTTTGCTCTTCCCTCTCTGTGGGAGCTGGTGCATCGCACAGGACTGGTGGGGCTGGGGGTGCAGGGGCTGCCCCTCTCTCTTTCCTCTCCTCCTCCTGCTCTCCTCTTCCGCTGCCCCTCCCACTCCCCTACTCCCTAACCCAGGACCAGCCGTGGGGTTCTGCCCCGAGTTTGCTGTGCACCCACAATTCTCCAGGCAGGGAGCCTGGCACCAAACCAGCAACGGGTTTGAGTGTTGGATTAGGACCAGGGGGAGACCAGGGGATGAACCCCCCCTCACTGGGTGACTTTGGGTGCCAGTCTCTCTTCCGAACCTACCACACAGGGATGTTGTTTTCCCCCACAGGGGGTGGGGGAGTTAAAGGTCTGATCCATTCACCCACCTCTGAGGCAGACCATACACAATCAGTCTTCAGCCATTAGCTCCAGAGCTGCTATTTTCCCCAAGCTAAAAATTTCTTTTTATCGTTACTTGACTTAACTAGAGGGGCCCCTTTAATCTGCATCCCCAGGAAATTTGCCTTTGCCCTCAGAATGTCCAGAACTTCCTTCCCACATTGTAGGAACATCCGAGCAGGAGAGCAGCTCTGGAGCCCAGCATCCTGGTCTCACAGTGGCTGCCCAGGTGCCTGTGGGAATCCCACAAGCAGGATTCGAACACAAGATCAATACTCTCCCCTCCTGTGGTCCCCAGCAACAGGGATTCAGAAGCATCGCTGTCTCAGGCTGTGGAAGCAGAGCATCCCAAGGGTGGCCAGCAGTCATGGGCACCCCTCTCCTCCTCCATGAATTTGTCAAATCCCCATTTAAAGCTGTCCAGGTTGGTGGCCACTGCTGCCTCTTGTGGGAGAGAGTTCCACTGTTTAACTCTGTTCTGCATGAAGAAGGACTTTCTTTTCTATGTCCTGAATCTTCCAACAGCATTCAGCTTTATTGAATGTCTGAGGTTTCTGCTGTTAGGAGAGTGGAAGACTTTTCTCCATGACAGGCATGATTCGCACACACCTCTCCAATTCCAGGGTACCTTGGATGAAATTAATAATAAGTTTATTATTATTATTGATATCCCACCCATCTGGCTGGGTTTTCCCAGCCACTCTTGGCGGCTCCCAACAGTATATTACAAACACGATAAAACATTAAACATTCAAAACTTCCCTAAACAGGGCTGCCTTCAAATGTCTTCTAAAAGTCAGAGAGCTGTTTCTTTCCTCGACATCTGACGGAAGGGCTTGCTGTCCTTCTGCCGACACCATAATAGTTTCTTGTTCCAACAGGCCTTTGGGGAGCAGAAGGGTTTTTGGTTTTTTTAAACGCAAATGGCTTTAAAATAGTGCTGTGTTGTTGCCATTATCTATATTTTAAGTGTATTTAAGTGTATTTTACACCTTTTCCAGCTTCACAATATCCTTCTCACAGAATCATAGAATTGCCATCTAGTCCAATGAACCCCTTGAAGTGCAAGAAGTCCAGCCAGACGAGGACAGGATAGATCTTGCTTAGGGCTGCTAGTCCCTTGGCTCTTTCATGATCTACACCAGGGGGAGGCACCCTAAGGCCCGGGGGCCGGATCTGGCCCAATCGCCTTCTCAATCTGGCCCACGGTCAGTCCAGGAATCAGTGCATTTTTAAATGAGTAGAATATGCCCTTTTATTTAAAATGCATCTCTGGGTTATTTGTGGGGCATAGGAATTTGTTCGTGTGCTTTTTCAAAATATAGTCTGGCCCCCCACAAGGTCTGAGGGATGGTGGACTGGCCCCCAGCTGAAAAAGGTTGCTGACCCCTGATCTGAACCTTTCACCTGTTCACCTATTTCCAAACTTCTGCTCACAGACACACTTCCAGCCCCTTCCCAGAGGACCACCATTCCTTGGACGCTATGGGAGTTGCTGTTGCTGTTGTTAATAACTACATCAACAGCCACACAAGTCCTGGGTGTGGCCATGGGTACAAAGTCACCCTCAGAAGAGCAAACAACACTCAAACTGATGCACATCCAATGAAGGGCGGAAGATTGAGAACGGAGATGTGGGTGTGTTATTGGGTTGTGGTTGTTTTTATTTTGATTATGTATTTTGTGGTTTTATATTCTGATTTTATTATGAGACCTGCAGGTATGGAGCTGTATATAAACTAGAAGAAGAAGAAGAAGAAGAGGAGGAGGAGGAGGAGGAGGAGGAGAAGGAGAAAGGACTTTTCCATGCAGGACTTAGTTAACCTATGGAACTCCCTCCCACCAGAGGCAGGGGGGGGCACTAACCTAGATGGCTTGAAAAGAGGATTGGGCAAATTCATGGGAGGTTAAAGGCTCTCTGTGGCCCCCGGTCCCAATGGCTGCGCTTGTCTCCTCAGCTGGCGGCAGCGAAGCTTCTGAGACGGCGGGAGAAGAGAGCTGCTCTTCTGCCTGAATCCTGTTTGTGGGTTTCCCATCGAGGTCTCTGCTTGGCCTCTGGGAGAACAGGGTGCTGGACTGGGGTGGACGCTGGGCCTGATCCAGCAGCAGCAGCAGCCTCTTTGTCCGTCCTTCTGTCTTTGAGGGTGGCCTGTGGTCAGGGCTGCGCTGCCCATTTCAGCTGTCTCTCTCTCTCTCCCAGAGCTGGTTTGAGCGGCTCCCTCGACTTCATCCCTCTTGGCTCTTAAGCGAAGGCGGCCCTCGGGGGGAGGAGATCAAGGAGGGCGTCCCGGAGCCCAGCAGGCGGGGTGTGGGGCTCAGGGAGGCGGCAGCCCCTTCCTCAGTCGCTCCCACCCAGCCAGCCCCCAAACGCCCACTCTCCTCCTCCTCCTCCCTCCGTCCTTCTCTTTCTGTTCCAGAAAGGCGAATTCAGGAACCTGTGACGCTTCCCCCCTTTGCTGATTCATTGGTTTGGGGAGTTTAAATACAGGGAGGAGAGCGCCGGAGAGCCGGAGAAGCAGCCCCAGCCCGGGACGGGGAGCGCATCCTGCTCAGCCTCTGCGGCCGCCTGAGGAACCACCGCCGGACTCCGCCCTCCTCCCTCCTCCAGCAGGTAAGGGTCGCCTCCCTTCCGTAAGGGGAGCTGCTGCCTCCTCAGCCCCCGCCGGGAAGGGGACTGTCCCCAGATGGAACCTGCTGGATTCTGTAGCTGCGACTCCTGCAGCATCGCAGGGGGTTGGACTGGATGACCCCTGGGGTCCCCTACCCGCTCTGCGATTCCACTCTGCACCTGGCAAATGGAAGGGGCGCAAAGAGAAGCGAAAGGACCGGGAATATCCGCGGAACTCTAGGCGGCTGCAGCCGCGGGTCTGAATACTCGGAGCGCCCTCAGGCAGCGAAATTCCTGTCTGCAGCGCTGCTTCTCCCGTGTCTGGGATGCTCCCTTCCCAAGGGAGAGCCGATGCCTTTTGAAGTTTTCCTCCCCGGGGAGAGCTCGGCTCAATTTGCAAGCCCTTTCTCTGTAAACAAGGCTCTTCTGCAGGGAAAACCGTTTCCAGATGTGCCAGGGAAAGGGAGCCTGCGGTGGCGGTGGCGGGGGGGGGGGGAGCCGGGGGGGGCTGACTCTGCAGAGATTCCTTCCTCCTGAAGCCACTGTTTGCTCTGGCAGAGGAGCAGCGGAGCAGGAGTCGGCAGCAGCAAGTGCCCCCCATTTCCGCCCCCTTCTCCTCGCTCTGGGGAGCTCAGAGGCGGCGTGGGCGACGTGCAGGATCCCACCCGGGCAGGATGCCGTGGAGTTGGAGGAGGTTCAGAAAGGAGGACAGTGGGGATGGAGCAACTCCCCGAGGAAGAAAGGGGCAGAGGCTGGAGGTGTTTAGGAAAAGTGAGCGAAAGAGGAGGCAACAGAATCATGCAATCTGTAGAGTTCGAAGGGCCCACCAGGGTCATCTAGTCCAACCCCCTGCGATGCAGGAATCTCGAACCCACGACCCTGAGATTAAGAGCCCCAAGCTCCACCAACTGAGCTCTCACCGTGGAAGTTTGTAAAAGGTTGCCTGGCAAGGAGGACGCAGATAGAGAGAAGTTTTTCTCCTACCCTCATAACACGAGAAACTGCTGGGCAGCCCTGGAAGCTGGAAGATTCAGGATAGATAGAAGGAAGCACAGAGTTAAACCGTGGAACTCCCTCCCACAGGAGGCAGGGATGGCCACCAACCGAGGTGGTTTTAAAAGAGGATGAGGCAAGTTCCCGGGGTTGCATTGCAGGGGGTTGGACTAGATGACCCTGGAGGGCCCTTCCAGCTGTGATCCATGGCGGAGGAGGCGGCTAGCCTTGGCTGCCAGCCACAAGGGCCGGGCTCCTGCTTCTGAACAGCAGCTGCTGGGAGCTCTTGGGCTCGGATCCTGCTTGTGGGCTCCACTTTGGGGCAGAGAATCCTAGAAAGGGAGAGTTGGAAGGGACCCCAAGGGCCATCTAGTCCAACCCCTGCCAAGCAGGAATGGGTGTCCATTGGGGAAACAGGATGCTGGTGGTTCTCCCATTCATCTGCCTCTCTAACCACTTGGAAAGCACTTCAGGGTGCTGGGGGGGGGGGCACAACAGTCCAGAAAAGGCACTTCCAGGTCAAGATGCCCCTCCATTCACTCTCCAACTTGGGTCTCCAAATGTTGGACTACAACTCCCATCATCCCTAGCTAGTGGTCAGGAATGATGGGGGTTGTAGTCCAGCAACAGCTGGGGACCCAAGTTGGAGATACACTGCCCCACACCCTCGGTCCAGAAGAGGAAGGGGGGGGGAGGTCCCTGGCACTCCAGGCCCTGTGGGGAAACTGCAGCTGCCCCGCCTGGTAAGCTGAGCTGCCCCACGGCAGAGAGAAAAGGCTGGGGCCACAGGCGCCTGCAAGTGGGGTGGGGGCCCCACCAGCAGGCAGCAGCCCCACCCACTGCAATGCCTCCTGTGGCACCAGCTGCACCCGCCAGGCTGTCTGCCAGCCCAAGAGGATCCTGCACGCTTTTCTTTCCAAGCTGGCAGGTGGCCACATAAAACTGTCGGCTCTGGCCTGGCTGAGTTTGCAGCCCTTCCTTCTGACGAGCGGCTGCCTTGAAATGGTCTGTTGCAAGGAGAAAAGCGCTGCTGCCGCCCCCCCCCCCAGCATGAGAGCCCTTTGCAGAATGGCAGAGTAGGGTGCCTCACTGGAGGGCCTGCAAGTGGGATTTGAACACAAGAGCAACCCTCTCCCCTCCTGAGGTTTCCAGCAACTGGGATTCAGAAGCATCGCTGCCTCTGACTGTGGAGACAGAGCAGAGCCGTCCTGGCTGGGAGCCCTTGGCAGCCTCCTCTTCCTCCTCCGTGAATTTCTCTAATCCTTTTTTAAAGCCATCTAGGTTTGCAGGCACCACTGCGTCCTGCAGCAGGGAGTTCCAGAGGTTAACTAGGCGCTGTGTGAGGGAGCCCTTCCTTTTAGCTGTCCTGAAATCTTCCAACATTCAACTTCCTTGGCTGCCCTTGAATTCTAGCATTGAGGAAAACTCTCCTTTCCGTCTTTTCTTTTTTAAAAGTCCCAGGTGCTGCAATCTTTTTTCACAGGGGCTTCACCTCCTTGATCATTTTGGCTGCTCTTTTCTGAACCTTCCCTGTGTTTGCGATATCCTTTTTGAGGTGAGGCAACCAGAACCGTACACCATATTTACCCTGCCCTTCCCAGCTCTCTCCTGCAGGCCTGGAACTGGCTGGCTACTGCTGGTGCTCCTGTGATGGGGTCTCCCTGGCATCATGCGCTACTCCTGGCCAGCGAAGATGAGCTCCTGGGCCCTGAAGGCAGAGCAGCAGCCCATGCGCTTGCCAAGACGCAGCGCTCAGTGCCGCCTCCAGAGCATGCCTTGGCTGTGTGCAATTACTGCAGCCACAAAGCCTCCTCTGACCACCAGCCTCGCTCAGAGTTTCCAGCCAGGAGCCTCACCAGCGAATATTATTCCGCTCCGAGCCCTCAAGCGCGCCAGACACTCTGGGGAACATTTTGGCCTCAGGCGCTAATAAGGAGCACATTCAGGCCCCACCAAGGGAGGCAGCCTCGTAATTTTCTCATCTTGGAAGCGCTGAGCTCCACCGGACTTCTGGAGGATCATTTGTGGCAATATTCAGGGTGGCAGGAGAGGAGATATTGTTTATTAATATCCTTCCTAACCTGCGCTAGCAAAATCCTTTATGTAGCAGAGTTTACATTCCCCTCCTTACATGCGCAGCAGATAGCTGGTTGCAGGCTCGTGTGAGCCTCTCACTATTATACAATTCAGTCTGTCTCAGATTGAATTGCACGTTCCTGGTAAGTTCCCTTGAATCCCTCTTAAAAGAACAAAGAGGCCACAATCTTATTCAAAGTCAATAAAAGAAGTTTACTTACATCAGTTCACAGTTGGATTCCTGAAGGCAGACTTAGTTACAAATATGTACATGTGGATCTACCCCATATGGGGGAATAATCCCAGTGGTTCTGCTAGCTGAGAGCTAGCAGAGCAGTCCCTAGCTAAAAAGCTGGTCCTACAAAGAAGGAAGTCAAAAAGAGAGAGAGTGCTGCGTGACTCGTTCTTTTGTTACCTGGACAGGTAAGGTCATGCCCACCTTCTATCACATGCAAAAGGAAGGGTGCTCTAGCCAGGAGGAACAGGAAGTTTCAACTGGCTGGACCAACATCCCCTTGCATGTTCACTCTAGGAAAACAAGGAATGTTGTATTTTGACTGCTCAAATAATATCGTAATAAATAATATCAGGAAAAAAGGTTGGCCCTCATGCATGTTCACTTCTTCAAATCTGGCCCTCTTTGAAAAAAGTTTGGGCACCCCTGGCTTATGTCCTTCTGCTCTTAACGCCTGACCTGTCTTTTGCCCGCAGGCCCCATGGATCCCAGAGGCCGTGCCCCTCTTCTGCTGCTGGCGGGCTGCCTGGCGCTGGCCCTGGCGTGGGCTCAATGCCCCGAGGAGTGCGCCTGCTCCCGGACGGCGCAGGTGGAGTGCTCGGGACCCCACATCTCGGCCATGCCCGGCCCCCTGCCTGCCAACGCCATGAGCCTGCAGGTGATTGGCACCCAGCTGACGGAACTGGGGGCGGGGGCCTTTGGCAACGCCTCTCTGCTCATCGCCCTGCGGATGGAGAAGAACAGCCTGGCGCGCCTGGACCCAGACGCCTTCCGGGGCTTGCTCTCCCTCCGCTACCTGAGCCTCTCCAGCAACCGCCTCCAGGAGCTGCCCGCCGGCGTCTTCCGCAGCCTGGACAAACTGGAGTCGCTGCTGCTCTCGGGGAACCAGCTCCTGCGCCTGCACCCGGCGCACTTCAGCCGCCTGGGCACCCTCAAGGAGCTCCAGCTGCATGGCAACAGCCTGGCGTCCGTCCCTCCGGGGGCCTTTGACCACCTGCCCTCCCTGCTCAAGCTCAACCTGGCCAAGAACCGCCTCTCCCGCCTCCCACCCGCCCTCTTCGCCCACCTGGGCCGCCTGCAGGTGCTGCGCCTCTATGAGAACCAGCTGGCCGAGGTGGCCCCCCGCGCCTTCGCCGCCCTCCCGGACCTGCAGGAGCTGGGCTTGCACCAGAACCGGATCCGGCGCCTGCCCGATGGGCTCCTCTCGGCCAACCGCCGGCTGCAGAAGCTCCACCTGTCCAACAACCGCCTGGAGACCCTCCCGCGGGGGCTGCTTCTGGAGCTCCCGGAGCTCTCCCGCCTCTCGCTCTTCGGCAACGCACTCCGGGAGCTCCTGCCGGCCACTTTTGGCCCCATGCCGCGGCTGAAGGAGCTGTGGCTCTACGACAACCAGCTGGCCCACCTGCCCGCCGGGGTCTTTGCCAACCTGACGGAGCTGCAGCTGCTGGTGCTGAGCAGGAACCGGCTGGGCTCCGTCTCCCCGCTGGCCTTTGAGGGGCTGGGGGAGCTGCTGGAGGTCTCCCTGCACACCAACCAGCTCCGCACCCTCGACGGGGAGACGTTCCGGGGTCTGGGCAAGCTGCAGAACGTCTCCCTGCAGAACAACCGGCTCGTCTCCCTGCCAGAGCGCCTCTTCCGCAGCACGCCCCACCTGGTGAACCTGCAGCTGCAGAACAACTCCCTGGAGAGCCTCCCGGCGGGCATCTTCGAGCAGCTGCCCCGCCTGAGGGAGGTCAAGATGCACGACAACCCCTGGCGCTGCGACGACGCCCTGCTGGCCCTCGGGCACTGGCTGAGGGAGAACGGTGCCCGCCTGGGGGGCAGCCGTCCTGTCTGCGCCTGGCCTCCCCCCTTGCAGGGGCAGCCTGTTGCCGAACTGGAGGAGGAGCACCTTGGTCCGGCCCAGAGCCCAGAGGCCACCGAGGGGCCCACGATGGCCACCTTCGGCCAGGCGGAGGTCCCTGACCAGGACATGAGCCCAGAGACCGTGATGCCCACGCGTGCCCAGCCGCCCCTGGACCACGAAGGCGGCAGCGCAGAGGCAGAGCAGGAGTTTTCCACGGCAGCCCCCAGGGTGCTCACCCCAGGCGTTGCGCCAGCCGAGGGGGGCATCTGGGGCTTGACGCGCACCCAGACGGGGGTGGTGGTCACCTGCCTGGTGGTGGGCTCTGCCTTGCTCCTGGGGACGCTGCTGGCGGCGGCTGTCTACGGGTACAGGAGGAAGGCCCGCCGGGACCTCGCCAAGGCGTAGAAGGGCGCTCAGGAGAGCTGGCCAACCAGACTGATGGATGGGGTCAGGGGGGAGGGCCGTGGGGTGGGAGGGGGAGATAACGGGCTCTGTATCCCTTTCCCCAGATGTGCCATCCTCCCTCGGGCACAACGGGCACCCTCTCACCTGCTCACACACATGCCCTCCTGAAGCAAGGGGCCGATGGGTGAGCCAGAGAATGGGAAGGGGTCCCCCAAAGGTCATCTAGCCCAACCCCTTGCAACGAAGGAAGCTCTTCCATAGATCCACTCATGTGCAGGCTAGCTGGGCAGGATGAGGCCCTTGTCTGTCCTGCTCCGCCAGGTGCTCTGCATCCCGTGGTCATTCAGCCATGCAGGCAACCCTCAGTGGCTGGAGAGCAGCGCTGCTCTTTGGGCGACGGGGGGGGGGGGATGTGGGCAGCTTTGCTGTCCCTGCCCTTCGGGAGAGGCAGCGGTGGCGTAGTAGTTAGAGCGCTGGACTAGGAACCCGGGAGAGTCCAGGGCTTGATGCTCCCCTTGGGGGCCAGTCTCTGCCTCTCAGCCTAGACTGCCTTGCAGGGCTGTTGTGAGGAGAACCACACTCACTCGCTGGAGCTCCTTGGAGCAAAAGGTGCTATATAAATGCCATGAAATATATGAAATGTAACGGGTGACACCCCCTCAGGGTTCGGTCCTGCCAGAGGAGAGAAGGAGACTTGGCTCCTGGGCCTGCCTTCTGTGGGCCACTGGCCTGGGCTGAGGCGCATGCTGCTTCTGCTGAGGGAGGGTCCTCAGCCCCTGGGGGGGCAGGGGAAGCTCAGGGGCCGGTGGGGGTTGCAGCGGGGGGCAGGGGAGGCCCCTGCTGGGAAGCCAGACTGGGATCCCTGCAAAGTCAGGGGGCAAAAGAAGCCAGGCCGCTGCTCTCCATCTAGCTCAATGCTGGCAACACAGGCCTGCAGCATCTCCCTAGGCTGGGGTTCGAATCCTGCCTGTGGGTTTCCCATGGGGCATCCGGCTGGCCACTGTGGAGGCAGGGTGCTGGACCTGCTTTGGCTGCTGCAGCCGCCTCCTCTGATCTTATAGAACCTCCCTGTCCAGAGGCAGTCTATCTCCCTTCCCAGGTTCTTTGGGGCAGTCAGCCACTGGAGGACGGCCGCCACTCCTTTCTCTGCAGATGAAACACTCCGGACGGATTCACTTTGGGGGCGTCAAATTCCCTGGAGAAAGAACTCTCTTTTGAAGCCACTCTGTTTGTGGAATGCTCAATAAAAAACACACATGGTTACGGTTTTAGCCCCGGCTACGTTTTGTGAACTTTGGGTGGGCTTGAGGGATCCCTGCACTTCTCTTCCCCTGAAATCAAACACCCTGATCGGGGGGGGGGGGGAGAGTGTTGCACCCAGTGACTCTCAGGCCAGGAGGATATTTTTAGGTCTGCTTCTGACATCAGTGTACATATGGTGGTGAATTGGGTACAACAGCCCTGCAGTGTCGGCCACTGATAATTTTGCAGGTTGGAGGCGGCGCTGAGACTGGTTTGCATTTCCAGGCTGAAACTCACGATATATAAACTGCTTCTCAGGCAGCCGTGAAGTTCAGGGTCCTTCAATTGCCCCCTCCTGACCCAAATCTCAGAGTGGATCTGCCCCATACATTTAAAGCACATCCAGCACACACGGAATTGAATGATAGAATTGTGGAGTTGGAAGGGACCCCCAAAGGACATCCAGCCCAGCCCCCAGTTCAAGCATCCAGGCCAGCACAAAACCTCCAAGGAAGGAGATGCCCACCTCCTGAGTCCTTTCCAGTGCTGGGTCTCCTTTCTGGTTACTTGAATCTGTGGATTTGGGTCCTCCCTTCTGGACCAGGAGAGAAAAAACTTGCTCCACTTTCCATGTGGCATCCCTGGAGATTATATTGGGATATTGGAAGACGACTCTTGTGCTGCCTCCAAGACACCTTCCGTATCTTTCGCTCGATAACACACACCTGACCATAACACGCACATAGTTTTTAGAGGAGGAAAACAAGGGGAAAAATCTGAATGAAACAGTGGATGTACAGTACTTCTCCAGGTTAATAATAATAATAATAATAATAATAATAATATATTATTTTTACCCCTCTCATCTGACTGGGTTTTCCCAGCCACCCTGGGCAGCTTCCAACCAAATATTAAATATTAAAAACAACACAGCATCAGACATTAAAAACTTCCCTAAACAGGGCTGCCTTCAGATGGATTATAAATGTCAGGTACAGATAGGTAGCCGTGTTGGTCTGCCATAGTCAAAATAAAAAAATTCCTTCCAGTAGCACCTTAAAGACCAACTAAGTTAGTTCTTAGTATGAGCTTTCGTGTGCATGCACACTTCTTCAGATACGCATGTCAGGTAGTTGCTTATCTCTTTGACATCTGGTGGAAGGGCGTTCCACAGGGAGGGTGCCACCACCGAGAAGACCCTCTGCCTGGTTCCCTGTAACCTCACTTCTCGCAGTGAGGGAACCGCCAGAAGGCCCTCGGAGCTGGACCTCAGCTGGATGATGGGGCTGGTTTGACTTCCAGACCTGTGGCTGCTGTGAATTCTCTGGAGCCAAACAGTGGAGAATCTCCCAAGCCCCACATGTCTCCCACCATTGGGCAAATCCCTCCTGCACTCAGGGGGCTGCTGCGGGGTCCAAGTCGAGGGCCCAGCATGCAGGTGGCAGCAGGGCTGACTCTCCTGCCCACGGGCCCAGCCAAGAGTCCTCTGGACGTGGCAGCAGGAGTGGTGTGTGAGTGAATGAGTGAGTGCCTGTCCTCGGTGCCCAGGCGGGCATGGCAACTCCGGCTCCCTGAGATACCAGGTCTTGTGAGGTGGTTCCCCTCGTCCCCCATCTGGTCCTTTGAAGGCAAAACAGCCCTGGGTAGTTTTAATTGAAGAGCAGCCCAGAAGTGTTTGGAGGGAAGGAATTAAGGAACGACTCTGGCGGTTTCTGCCGCATGCCAGGCCGGCCTCCGCATATTGCAAAATCAAACCTTCCTCTGTTATTTGCTGTTCTCCAAAAAGCGGAAAACATACTGATTAAGCGTGGGGTGGGGATCCTCTTCTCCCTTTTATTTTCTGCACCAGATAAGGCAGGAGAGGCCCTTCGTAGGGGCTGCTCTTTAGAGGACGCAAAACCACTATTAACTTTCCTGCTCAGAAGCAGAAGCTGCTCCGCCGCTCCCACTCGCTCCCCTCCAGTACTGAAGGCACCAAAAGTGGTTCCCTAACTCTTAGGCAAGGGTGGAGGAAGGTCACCCCGGGTGTCACCACTGAGGGGGTGACAAAATGCCAGGTGGCACTCGCTGTGGGGCCTGCAGTGCGCCTGAGCCACGCGTCTCTCCTGGGAGTAATGCAGAGGCTTGGGCACCCACAGGCTCTGCTCTGCCCCAAACGGCCTGCCTGCCACCTCCCCCTCAGCTGTAGGGTGGCTGAGGGGGAGGAGGCAGGCGGACTCCTCGGGGACCCCACAATGTGTCCGGCCCCGGCTCACCTGGCCCGGCCCTGGGCGCAGCGCATGGGTGCTGCCCCAGGCGCCCAATCGGCTTGCTCCGCCGCTGCTTTTAGGGGCCACCCCTGCCCAGTTGCCAGTGCCCCATTCTCCCATACACACTCTAAAAAGCCCTATTCGGAACAGCAGGGTTGCACAACCAGCAAAGACGACAACCACGCACTAAAATGCAAAGCTGTGATAATGAATTGCACATATATTCAAAATCCAATGAAAACTATTCAGCGTAATTAATTCAGCAAAAAAGTCTCGTTTTTACACCTCCAGCTCCCCCTCCTTCCCCCGCTTGGTTCTCACAGCAGCTGACCAGACTCCCCAAAGGGAAACCACAGCAGGATTCGAACACAAGAGCAACACTCTCCCCTCCTGGGGTTTCAGAAGCATCGCTGCCTCTATCTGTGGAGGCAGAGCAGAGCCAGGCTGGCTGGGAGCCATTGACAGCCCTCTTCTCCTCCATGAACTTCTCCTATGATACTTTGAGAGAGATCTTTTTGAGAGAGGCAGCTTGCCAAACCCTGGGATGGCAGGGCCTGCTCTCAGCAAGGGCAGAGTCGTGCCCCCCCAGGTGCCTCTGCTACCTCCAAGCAGTCCTTCCTGCTGCCTGTTTGCCCAGAGGCCAGTGCCCTCCCCGCCCCCTCTGAGGCCACCGGCCCTTGCCCGGAATCTGCGGGGACCCAGGACGGGGCCTCTGATAAGCAGGGACCGCCAGGTCCGTCCCACTTGGCGGGTCAGTGACTTCCCATCTTGGCTGGCAAACACCGCAGAGCGAGAGTTTTTTCTGGCAGGCAGAGGAGGGAGGACGGCAGCAGCATGGCTCTGCCTGAGGGCCTGGACCCGCCCAGGGTAAGTGCCCAGGGGTCCCCCAAAATGGGCAGGAGCAAACCAAGCCCCCCTTTTAGCAGAGGGTAGGGTGGGCAGGGCAAAGGGGTCTGGGCTCTCAGTTGAGGGGGTTCTCTCATTGCTGGGGAGAGCAATGGGTCTCCTCAAAGGTCGCTCCTCAAAGGTGGTGGAGGGTTTTAAGCAGAATTGGGGGGGGGGATTCTGAAGCTGTGATTCCTCCATGGCAGGGCAACTGGGCTAGATCACCCTCCCCCTCTACAATTCTGTGATTTGGGTGCGACTGCTCAGATTTGAGCCCTGCCAGCTGGGAGTGAGAATCTGGTCTAAGGCCGTTCCTGCACCAGATATGTGAAGCAGGTCAGAGGATCCTGGGAACTGTAGTTTGTGAAGGGTGCTGGGGATTGTAGCTCTGCGAGGGCTAAACTACTGTTCCCACTGGTGTGTGTGAGTGTAGGGGTGGAATGCACTTTGAAGGTGCTTTAAGGGTAAGGCAGAGGCTGGTGCCCCTTGTGCCATTGCACAAGGACGGTCCAACACCCCGTGCCCCGATTTGTTATGGCAGGGGGAGTGGGCAGAGGGAAACCCCCCAGCCACTGGCTTACAGGAAAGGCAGGGGCGACCTGGTGCCATTGTCCATCGCTGGCATTTTTCTAAAACATTAAATGCCCTCCTCAGTCTCTGTGTGGCATCAGAGGCCTTTCCCAGCAAAGAAATGAGGATTTCCCCCTTACAGCAAAAAACCACCAATAGTGTCTTTCACATCTGTAGGAAGACACAGGGCTCTTGCCAGCAAGTTAGTGCCCCTCCTGGGGGCAGAAAAAGGGCACCTAGATGAGGATATGGATATGGGATAGAACTCAAAGCCAGAGCTAAAGAAAGGAAATGAGTGCCCTTTGGATCCGTGCTTTCTGGGGGGGGGGGAGCAGAAGCCCCGACAAGCCCCCAGCCGGTGACACTGATTAGCAGCCAAGGCAAACTTTTCATTATCATCATTTCATAAAATGTCTCCACTTCTTAACTGTAAAGAAACCACAAAACCCTCCACACCCTCAAAGTGGTTTACATAAAGATAAAACTATAAAATCAAGAAAAGTTTACAAGAACAGTTTTAAAACATATAAAAAGTTAAAATACTGAAAGAGCTTTAAATTCACACCAGCTTTTCAAGCATCTGGACAGGCTTGAAGAATGTTTATAGACAAGAATGTTTTTAGAAAGGTGTTAAAAAGAGACCAGAGAAGGTGCCTGTATGGTATCAAGAGGCAGGGAGTTCCAGAGGTTAGGGGCTGCCACTTCTTCTTCTTCTTTGGCGATCACTCGTAGCTGAGTAAGATTGTCTTCCATGAACAGGGTTTTAACAGTGAGTCCGTAAGTGACTGTGGAGGCCAATTCTGGACCTGCACGTCCTTCCACCGTGGGCAGCATTTTCTCTTTTGCCTCCTGGGCCAGCCTGGCCTCAGTGCTCTCCTGCGCTCAGTGGTCGAGCAGCACATCCTCTCCTGCCTTCCTGAGCATTCCCCCACTTACTGGCCTTCCTTTGCCTTCCTCTCCCGCAGGGCAAATGGGTGGCCGCCGGGCACTTCCTGCTGCTTTGCCTCTCGGCCCTGGCACAGCCCGATGACCCCGCGGTTCCCTGCCCGGCTCTGTGCCAGTGCTTTGGGAACCTGACCGTCTTCTGCTCGGATGAAGGTCTGGAGGACATCCCCGAGGGGGTCCCCGCCAGCGCCACCCAGCTCTTCTTCGTGGGAGCCCCCCTCTTCTCGCTTCAGAGCGGGGCTTTCGCCAACAGAACCGGCAGCCGCCGCCTCGCCAAGCTCGCCTTCCTGGGCAGCCCCCTCGAGTCTCTGGGACGCGCGGCCTTCGAGGGGCTGCCGGAGCTCCGGGAGCTGGAGATCTCGTCCAGCCAGCTGAGCGCCCTGAGCGGAGAGGCCTTTCTGGGCTTGGGCAACCTCAGCACCCTCGCCGTCAAGTTCAGCCCCATCAGAAGCCTGGAGACGGAGCTGTTCAGCAACACGCCGCGCCTAGAAGCCCTCCACCTCCAGGGGAACGAGGTCGGGTCTCTGCCCCAGGACGTCTTCCGCCCGCTGGCATCCCTCAAGACCCTCACCTTGTCCCAAAACCACCTCGAGGAGCTGCTCGCGGAGGTCTTCGGCCCGCTTTCGGCCCTGCGGGTGCTGAAGCTGAGCGACAACCGCCTGGCTGGCCTCTCCGCCGGCCTCTTCGGCCCCCTGAGAGAGCTCCGGGAGCTCTTCTTGGACGGCAACGCCCTGGCAGAGCTGCCCCCGGGCACCTTCGCCCCGCTGAGCGCCCTGACGCGCCTCCACCTCCAGCACAACGCCCTGGAGCGCCTGCCAGCCGCCGTCTTCTCCGCCCAGCGCAACCTCACCTTCCTCTACCTGGACGGCAACCGCTTGGCGGAGCTGCCCGACGGGCTCTTCCAGGGCACCCCTCACCTCGCCGAGCTCTCCCTGGCGGGCAACCGTCTCCAGAGCATCCCCGAGGGGCTGTTTGGCAACCTGGGCAGCCTGGCGTTCCTGGGGCTATCGCACAACCGCCTCGCCCACCTGCCCGCCGGGGTCTTCCAGGGTCTCAGAGCCCTTGCTAGGCTGCAGCTGAGCCACAACAACCTCACCGCCCTGCCGAGGGGCGTCTTTGCCAACCTCACCACCCTGGAGGCCTTGGACCTGTCCCACAACCAGCTGGCCACCCTGTCGGAGGGGGTCTTCGAGGGCAACGTCATCCTGGGCAATGTGGCCCTGAAGGGCAACCCCTGGACGTGCGACTGCCACCTGGCCCCCCTGAAAGACTGGCTCCAGGACACGGACCCCCTGATCAACGCGCGGGCCTTGTGCAGGAGCCCGGCTCACCTGCAGGGGCTGAGCCTGCCGGCCGTGCAGAAAGAGCAGCTGGTCTGTCGGCGGGGCCTCGCGCCCTCCCGGTGCCGGGCGGAGCCGGGGATGGAGGAGACCTCCGCGGAACCCAGCGCCCGCCCTCCGTGCACCTACCAGGATCCGGCAGGTGGCATCCACCTGGCGTGCGACCGCGACGCTTGCCACCAGCTTAGCCTGAGTCTCCCGCCGGGAGAGAGCCTGCAGGAGGCAGGGCAGCGTTTCAGCAAGGACTGGATCCTGGACTCGGGCTGCGGCGCCGTGAAGGTCCGGGTGGCCGTGAGCATCGAGCCCCTGCCCGGAGGGGAGGCGGTGGCAGCCCCCTCGGAAGCCCCCTGAGGCCGGGATCCCCTGCCCTGCCAGTGTGGCCCGGAGAGCGGGGGGGGGGCCTTCGGAGAGAGGGGGCTCCAGCCCCACCTGAGCCTTGCTGCATCCTCATGGGGATGAGGGAGGCCTACACTGCAGGGCTGTCGTCAGGACGCGCTTGGTATCATCACAGACGCTAACAGAAACAGAAGCCTTTGTGACCCAAATCAGGCTTTGTCTGTGTAGATTTATCTGCGGGTCTCCCCAGGATCCCAAAGGTCACCCAATGGGGATTCTGAAAGCATGGATCCACTGCCTCCCAGGGCAGGGTGGGGGTGTACGTCTTGCAGGATCTGCTGCCTGAAGCAGCAATTATATATTCTGTCACTTTCATTTCGTATAATAAACCAAGCTTTCTTTATTCCTTTTGTGTGGGAACTTCTTGTGGGCATGGGGTAAGGTAGACACACATTCATAACTGGGCATAGGTTATAACTCCAGCAAAATAATAATAATAATAATAATAATAATAATAATAATAATAATAATACTACTACTACTACTACTAATAATAATAATAATTTAAAAAATTGATGAAAATGGAACACAGATAGTATTTAACACCTACCAGATTGGCGAAAATGTCTAAAAAAAGAAAAAGGTATATGTTGGCAGTGTAATGAAATTGAGGGATCTTTTAGTCACATGTCCTGTAAAATAATTAAGGAATCTTGGGAAACTATATATAATGAATTATAAAAGGTATTTTAAAAACTTTTCCCCAAACACCTGACATTCTTCTCATGGGGATGATAACAACAGAGGTCCCCCCCAAAAATGGAGTTTACTACTATACACTATGTCCACAGCTAGAACCTTCTTGGCACAAAGGTGGAGAAGTCTAGTACAGCATTCCTAGAGTGGACATGCAAGGGGATGCTTTGTACCAGCCAGTAGAAAACTTCCTGTTTCCTCCTGGGCTGGGGCAAACTTCCTCTACATGTGCCTAGAGATGGGCGTGACCTTACCTGTCCAGGTAACACAAAAGGGCAAGGCACAAAGCCCCCCCTCTCTCTGGCTCCATTCATAGAAGAAGCAACATCTCCTTAGCTACAGATGCCTTGTTGCTTCCAGCCAACAGAGCACAAAGGGACTATCTCCTTATGGGATAGATTCCATGTGTATAACAAATTGGATGATTAAAAAGATGTGGATTACGCGGAGCAGCAGAAAAGCAAAGGAACCAGGAAAAAGGCGGAAGGGAAGTCATATGGTATATGTATAAAGTGGATGCTTGGGTTGCGAATGTGGCCCATGCGGGACGCACATTGACAACCTGCAGCGTTCTCAACCTGCATCTGCGCATGTGCGCATGTGCAGGTTGCGATTCGGCGCATGTGCGACCACTGAAACCTGGAAGTACCGTATTTTTCGCTCTATAACACGCACCCGACCATAACACGCTCGTAGTTTTTAGAGGAGGAAAATCCGTAGGCATGCCACCCGTAGGCATTCCCTCCATAACACGCACAGACATTTCCCCTTACTTTCTAGGAGGAAAAAAGTGAGTGTTATGGTGCAAAAAATACGGTAACCCCTTCCAGTATTTCCAGGTTTTGGCGGTCCGTAACCTGAAAAAATGCAACCTGAAGCGCCTGTAACCCGAGGTATGATTGTACATGCTGTTTTTGATACGAAGTTTTAATTGGGACAGGGGGATGGGAGGGAAGGGGTTAAATATGCTCTCTCTTCCTGTATTTGAAAATACAAAATAAAAAAACAAGATAGGGAAAGGTAGTAAGGGAACACCTAGCTATCTTAAAGGAATTCAAATCTCCGGGTCCTGATGAGCTGCATTCAAGGGTACTAAAGGAGCCTGCAGGTGTAATTTCAGAGCCTGCGTCTATTATCTCTGAGAATTCTTGGAGAACAGGTGAGGTCCCTACAGACGGGAGGCGGCAAATGTTGTCCTCATCTTCAAAAAGGGGAGAAAAGGAAGACCCAGGTTACTACCAATAGGTGAGCTTGACATGGATACCAGGAAAGGTCCTAGAACAGATAATTCCACAGTTGGTCTGTGAGCATGTAGAAAAGGCTATACTGTACTGGGACGCGGGTGGCGCTGTGGGTTAAACCACAGAGCCTAGGACTTGCCGATCAGAAGGTTGGCGGTTTGAATCCCCGTGACGGGGTGAGCTCCCGTTGCTCGGCCCCAGCTCCTGCCAACCTAGCAGTTCGAAAGCACGTCAAGTGCAAGTAGATAAATAGGTACCACTCCGGCGGGAAGGTAAACAGTGTTTCCGTGCGCTGCTCTGGTTCGCCAGAAGCGGCTTAGTCATGCTGGCCACATGACCCAGAAGCTGTACGCCGGCTCCCTCGGCCAATAAAGCGAGATGAGCGCCGCAACCCCAGAGTCGGCCACGACGGGACCTAATAGTCAGGGGTCCCTTTACCTTATACTATACTGAGATGCTTAAATGTTTCTTGGGTTGTCCTTGAATCTTCCTGCCCACTTGCCACCTTTTCCTGCCTCTCCAGGGTGGCCTGCTCCACCCTCGGAGAACCCCTGTGCTGGAGGGGTCCCATCTAACTCTGCAATTCTATGGTCCCAGAGGGACCTTCCCAGTTAAGAGCCGGGCCCAGGCCTTGGCTGATGCCCAGTTTTGTGACAAGAATTCATCACCTGGGACCCTTTATCTCACCAGGCAGACCTGCCCAACATCTGCACAGGGCAGATCTTCGCCTCCCGGGCGCTGGATGCCTCCCTCAGATAAGGCTGGAGGCGCTTTGATCGGCAGCCTGTGCACGACTCTCCCGGCTCAGCAAAATGTCCGGCAAGCGATCTTGGTAAGTGCTGAAAGGCTCCCCGGGGCTTGGAAGGAGCTTCCTCCCTGACCTTCTCCAGCCCATCTCTCTGCCCACCAGGCTGCTGCTCTGCTCTGGGCTCCTGCTGCCTTGAAGGGGGCTCAGAGCTTCAGAGCAGGGGTAGGCAACCTAAGGCCCATGGGCCACAAGTGACCCACGGAGGTCGTTTAACCGGCCCATGAGCCGCCCCCAAACCGAGCCGCCTGCTCGGCGAGTTCCCCCATGCTGCGCTAAATTGGCACAGCATGGCACGGGGACTTGCTTCTACGGCGCCGGAAATAGTGTCTGCGCAGACAGAGACACTGCTGGAAATTGCAGGTGTGCATGCTCATTCACACGCACAATCCACCCCACAGAGGGATCTCCGCTGGAGTGAGCCGGCCCAGGCGAGGTAAACCTTGCTGACCCATTTCAGAGAGACCGGCTCACCCGCAAGCGTGCCAAAGCTCACCTGCATCCACTCGGCCGCCTCCAGCGGTGGAATTGGCAGTGTAATCCCTGTTCGGCATTTGCAAGATCTGATCTATTGGGCTGTGGAACTCCCTGCCTCTTGAGATCAAGCGGGTGCCTTTGCTGCCCTCTTTGGGGCACCTGCTAAAAAGCCTCCTTGTCTAGGCAAGCCTGCCCGGCTGTTTAGAAATGCTGCTGTGAATGGGAATCCATTTTAGCATTTTAACTTTCTGTATGTCTGCCTGATTTTCTTGTTTTAGCTTTCTGTAACTGCTTTGAGGTTGCTGTTTTTTAAGAAAACAAAAACCGTGTATAGATTTTGTGAACTAAATAACGGATCTCCACCTGTCAGCTCCCTTGCTGTGCACGTGTGTGTGTGTGTTTTGTGTGTGTGTGTGAAGCTAGAGCAGCTGCTGTGCATTCAGAACATGCAAGTTTCCGTCCCCTGGCTGAAATTTGGGAGAGCTTCTGCCAGTCAGTGCAGGCTGTATGGGGCTAGATTAGAGGGACGGCAGCTGCCTCTGCTCTTTGGGGAGGGAGGACCCAGCTGGAGGGGAAAGGGTGGTGGGGAGGATCAGGATTTTTCTGAGTATTTTAAAACGACAGTTGTTTCTAGTGGTTGGGAGGGAAAATATAAGAGAGCCGTGAGTCAGAGGCGGCAGCTTCCCTCCCCTGCTTAACCACGATTCTTCCTCTTTGCCAGAAGTCCTGGCTTTGGGGTCAGAAGGCTGGTTGTGGGGGGAATGGGGGCTCAGGGGTCTGGAGGGGAGAAGGCTTTGGCCCGGAGTCAAGGGGCCGGGTCTGCTCCTTGTTTGGACTCCCCAGTGTTAATGGAGAAATCCGAGGGCTCCCTTGGACCAAAAACCAGGGCAACAGCCAGGAAGACCAGAGCAAAACAGCAGACAGTAGGCTTGGTCTTTATTGAAGACCCTCGCGACAGGACTCCCACCTGCCACCAGGTGGAACAAGATGGAAGCCCAGAACAAAAGAAGACCCCCAACTTTTATTAGCTGCTAATCCCCCAAGCTACACCCCTAGAATTACATCACAACTACATCATGACTACATCATTGACACATCACAAAGAGGAGGGGTTGAGGGAGGAGTTGTGGTGGTAACCTGAGTGTCTTGTCACCTGTCCGGTTCCTCCTTTCCCCTCCCCATGATTACATTCCAGAGGACAAAGAGGAGTTTACTGTTTCCTTCCCCCAGAGGGAAGGGCTGGTCACTGTCCTTTGTTTCAGTCCGTGCTGAATCCACTCCCATTTGCAGGTCTTTTGTGAGTGTAATGATCTTCTGTCTAGGACCATCAAGATTGGCATGCCAACTGGGCAGGTTTCCTGCGGATGTGTTGGTACGTTCATTATGGCTGCCCTGTATCAAAGCTTCCCCGTTTTGTAGTCCTTCCTTCATGGAGTAAAATAAAAGTGGAACAGTGCAGATCCAATGTATGGTGGATTTTCTATGAATTTATAACAGAAGCGTAGCGTATGTAGTGTGTGTGTGTGTGTGTGTGTGTGTGTGTGTGTGTGTGTGTGTGGTTTGTACAAACTGAATGATGGGGGGGGGGAGTTCCTGCAACACCAGTTAGATGAGCTGCCTCCAGCCTTCTCAGACGCTCCTTCCGCCCAGACGTGCATTGGGGAACCCGTTTCTTCATTTTTCAGCGTCTGGTTGAGATGGGTGAGCTCAAATCCTGCAGGATCCGGCCATCAGTGGCTCCTAACCACAACGACTGCCTTCTGCCTCTCCTGTCAGAGCCCCACAGAGGAGGGAGAAATCCCACTTGCAGGCTTGTTGGTTAACAAGTTGCCTTTCCACCCCTCCTTTTTCTCACGGTGGTCTACGTGGCCCTCTTCCCTCTCCTCATTTCACCCCCCCAACAGCCCTGTGAGGTGGGTTAGGCTGAGGGGCAGTGACTGACCATCCCCTGGTGGGATAGGAGAGGTGGGGGGGGGGAATCACATCTGGTAACCAATTTCCCCCTTTGGTTGCAAATAGTACATGGGGAGAGAAGTCTAAAAATCCTGGGACACAACTTATCACAAATTTGCCTTCTTTTCAGCTCCCCCACCCGACTACCAAGGTCAGATCCAGTGAACTTTATGGCCAGGTGGGGGATTTGAAGCCTGGCTCTACCCACTAGACCCTCTCCCTCAGGGCATCTGGTGGCCCCTGTGAGAAGAGGACTCTGGACTCGATGGGCCATAGGCCTCATTCAGCAGGACTCTTCTTATGTTTCTGATGGCAATTTTGCCTGGAATGAGCTCTGTAAGGGAAAACATGTGGGAATGTTCAGGGATGCAGGAGAGGATATATTGTTTGATTATAGCCTTTCCAACTTGTGTTAACAAGTTCACAATTTAGCAGAGTAACATTCTCCTTTTTAAACTCACAGTGGATGCCTTTGCTCAGGCTCGCTAAAGCCTCTATAATAACTGTTCTGTTATTTCCCCCTTATTCCCTCATAAAAGATAAGACACGACACAGTCTTCTATAAAAGTATAAAAAGAGTTTACTCACATTCTGTTCACAATCGGATCCCAGAAGGCAGACTTAGCTTAGAAAAGTAACATACATCTGGAAACTATCTCATAAGGAGACAGTCCCTCTGGAAGCCAAGAGAGCATCTTTGGCTAAGCAGATGTTGCTTCTTCGATGCATGTGGTCAAAGGGAGAGAGAGGTGGCTGCCCTGCCTTGTGCTTTTGTCGTTACCTGCACAGGTGAGGCCACGCCCACCTCTAGTCACATGCAGAGGAAGTCTGTCCCAGCCCAGAAGGAAACAGGAAGTTGACCTGCTGGCTGGACAAACATTCCTCCCCATGTGTAAACATGTTCACTCTAGGAATGTTGTATTTGACTGCTCCCACAAAACAGCAGATTGTGAAGGAGCGGAGGGTGTGCAGGATGCAGCAGACACCACGAATCCGGACGCTTCAGCTGCAGAGAGGCTTGCCAGATGTGCACTCTCTTGGTGAAAAGGCTAATGGACACCTCTTGCTTTCTTCCAGGATGGTGCCCACAGTGGCCATTGTCCTCCTCCTCTGCCTGGCCTTTGGAACTGGCCAGAGCCCGCCCGCCTGCACAGGGGCCTACGACTGCCCCAAGGCCCACCAGGAAGTCTACACCAAACTAAGGGACGTGACGGAGATCCCAAAGACCGCCAGCACCATCATCACCGAAATGATCTTTGTGCAAACCAGCCTAACACAGATCAAGAGCGGAGCCTTCCGGAACATGCCTGGCCTGCAGAAAGTCCTGTTCATTGGCAACAAGATCAAAACCGTAGAGGTGGGGGCCTTTGATAACTTGGAGAAACTGGATGAGCTGGAAATCACGCAGGCTGAGCTGGACGACCTCCCTGTGGGCACCTTCCGCTCTCTTCCTCGCTTGCAGAAGCTGAATCTGCGGGACTCTCAGATCAAGGGCCTCCAGAAAGGACTCTTTGAGGATCTCGGGGAGCTGGAGGAGATCTACCTGCATATGAACGAGATCCCTTCTCTCCCCGAAGGCGTCTTTGATGGGCTCTCCAACCTGACCTTTTTGCACCTGGCCAAGAACAAGATCGCTGCCATCCCAGAGGACGTCTTCAAGGAACTTCCTCGGCTGAAGGTCCTCCGGCTGTACGAGAACGAGATCAGAGACCTCCCGGAGGGGAGTCTGGACAGCCAGCAGGACCTGACGGAGCTCGGCCTCCAGAAGAACAAGATCCGCACGCTGCCTCCCAGGGTGCTGAGGAACAAGCCCAACCTGGAGAAGCTTTTCCTGGAGCACAACCTCTTGGAGACCCTCCCGGATGAGGCCTTCTTTGGACTGAGGAAGCTGAAGCAGCTGACCCTGGCTTCCAACCGGCTGAAAGGTCTCCCCGGCCGGCTCTTTGGGGAGATGCCTTTGCTCACCCAGCTGGACCTGAGCAAGAACGCTTTGCAGGCTCTTCCAGCGGGGGTCTTTGCCAACCTCACGGGGCTCACAAAGCTCACCTTGTCCCACAACCAGCTGGCAGGCCTCCCTCTCGGTGTTTTAACAGGCCTCCGCAAACTCTCTGAGCTCAACGTGGAGGCAAACAAGCTCTCGTCTCTGGAGGGTCTCCTGCCACCTTCCCTCCCGGGGCTGAAGACCCTGAGGCTCCGCCAGAACCAGCTGGAGACCATCCCTCTGGGCCTCTTTGACAGCTTCACGAAGCTCTCCTCCCTGTATCTCGGGGAGAATCCGTGGAGGTGTGACTGCCTCCTTCTCTACCTCCACCGATGGATGAGCAGCAATCCCCAAAAAGTGAAGGACGCCGCAAAGGTCATGTGCGGAAGCCCCAAGGATCTGCTGGGCAAAGCAGTCCGTTCCTTGGCAGAAGATCAGCTGGTTTGCCCAACGACTGTGCCCATTTCAAGCAGCGCTCTGCCCACAACCACTTTCCCTCCTCCTGCCACAACAAGGATGAGCACAACACTCCCCCCATCTCCTAAAAAAGCCACCGTTGCTGCAACCACCTCCGTTTCTGAGCCTGTCACCACCACAAATGCAGCCACAACCCTCCGAGCCACAGAGGCTCTGACCTCAACTCCTCAAATCACCACCTCTGAGAGTCTCACTGAAACCTCACAGACCATGACCACTAGTGGGACATCCTCTGAAACCACCAGCATCACCAGCACAGGGGCTCCAACTTCAACTCCTCACACCTCCACCATCACCACTCCAAGTCCCACCTCAGCCGAGACAAGCCCTGAAATTGCCACCACCACTGAGATCTCAAGCACAACCTCTGTGTCCATCACAACCCCGGCCACAACCCCCGGGGCAGCCACAACCATCGCTCACCTGCCACCCACAACCGCTCAGATCACAATGACAACAAAGGTTCAGACCACGGTCCCTGAAATTACCAGTGCCAAGACTGCGGCTGCCACAGCTGGCTTCACAACTGGGATGTCACATACCACCCCTTCTGGTGCCACCACAACTGCTCAGATCTCCACAACCATTGCCAGGACAACCATCACAACTTCTGAATCCTCCACAAGCCGCCCTGGTACATCGGCCACCACACCTGTGCTGCCTGGGACAACCAGCAAGGCAGTTGCCACCACACCTTCACCGCTTGAGACCACCCCTACGGAGACATTCTCTTTGGTGGCGGCTTCCACAATGTGCCTTGACAACGTCAGTCTTCCAGGTGAATGCAGGTCCGGGTCTTTGTCTCCAGAACCGACAGCCAGGTTGGACCCGACTACACGTCCTGAGACGCCCCCGTCGCCCACCTCTGCTGTGACACAGGCTCCCCTGCCCACCACTGGCTGGGTGACAACCTCTCCAGCTGCTGCCAGCTGCACCTTTTGCTCCTCGGCTGTCACGCCAGCCAGGGCTTCCCTTCCTCCGAGCCCAAGGCCCGGCCGTCCAGCCAGCCCCCCTCAGGCTCCGTCCCAGAAAATCCAGGCCTGGGGCTCTTCGCTGAGTTCCAACTACCGGTACTGCAAGCTGTCTGCGATGATGTATTTGTCCATGCTGTGTCTTGAAATCTGCTGCACCGCTGCCTTGGCCAGGTGTGTCTACGCCCTGCACAGAGCCACGCGCTCCATGGACTCGCCCACTGTGCCGGTCAAGCTGGTGAAGGTGAAGCCCAGAAGGATGAAGCTGTGATGGTGTTTGGCCACAGGAGAGACCTTGACAGGATGCTAGAATCATAGGGCTGTCAGGGAGTCCAGAGGTCATCTCACTCAAGCCCCTGCAATGCAGGAATCACAGCTAGAGAATCCCTGACAGGTGGTCCTCCAAGCTCTGTTTAGAAACCTCCAATGGATCCTAGATTGGCAGAGTTGGAAGGGATCCCCAGCGGTCATCTAGCCCAACCCCATGCAATGCAGGAATCATGGCAAATTAAATGAGGGAGGTGAAGCAGCAGGGGTGTCAGAGACTTTGGGTTGGGGGGCTGACACTGCTTTAGGGGTGGATTTACACACAGGGGGAAATGCCATAAGTTTTAGATCCATTTCAGTCCGGTTTTCGTCCTGGTTTTGGGACCGAGACGGCTCTGGTTGCCCTAACAGACGATCTCCGTAGACAGCTGGATTGAGGTGGGTCAGGACTGCTGATCCTTTTAGATTTGTCAGCAGCCTTTGACATGGTTGATCATGATCTTCTGGACCACCGCCTCGCAGACGTGGGGATACAGGGCATAGCCCGTAACTGGCTGTGCTCTTTTATCTCTGGTCGGGGACAGAGGGTGGCACTAGGGAGGGAAATGTCGTTGTGCCACTCCTTGGTGTGTGGAGTGCCGCAGGGCGCAATTCTCTCCCCGATGCTTTTTAACATCTTTATGCGCCCCCCTTGCCCAGATTATCCGGAGCTTTGAGCTGGGCTGTCACCAATATGCTGATGACACTCAGCTCTATCTGCTGATGGATGGCCACACCGACTCGGCCCCGAATACACTGACCAGATGCTTGGAAGCTGTGGCTGGATGGTTTTCGTGGGAGCCGATTGAAACTAAATCCTTCAAAGACAGAGGTCCCCTGGCTGGGTCGGGATGGCATGGGGATGAGGAACCAACTCCCTTCTCTTGCGGGGGCCCAATTAGTGCCATTGCCTTCCGTTAAGAGTTTGGGTGTAATCCTTGACGCCTCCCTTTCCATGGAGGCGCAAGTTACAGCAACAGCCAAGGCGACATTTTTCCACCTTTGCCGCATCAAGCAGTTGGTTCCTTACCTTTCCCGCCCCGACCTGGCCACAGCGATCCATGCGGCGGTCATCTCCAGGCTTGACTACTGCAATTTGCTCTACGCGGGGCTGCCCTTGAAGCTGACCCAGAAACTCCAGCGGGTGCAGAATGCTGCAGCGAGGCTCCTCACGGGGTCTTTGCCATGGGAGCATATTCACCCAGTGCTTTTCCAGCTGCGCTGGCTCCCGGTGGAGTACAGGGCCAGATTTAAGGTGCTGCTTTTGACCTTTAAAGCCCTTCACGGCCTAGGACCCTCGTACCTACGGGACCGCCTCTCCCGGTATGCCCCACGGAGGACCCTAATGTCCAGATACAGCAACACCCTAGTGGTCCCGGGCCCTAAGGAAGTCAGATTAGCCTCAACCAGAGCCAGGGCCTTCTCAACACTGGCTCCAGCCTGGTGGAACGCTCTGCCTCATGAGACCAGGGCCCTGCAGGATCTGATTTCTTTCCGCAGGGCCTGTAAGACAGAGTTGTTCCGTCTGGCCTTTGGCTTGGAGCCAATTTGATTCCCTCCCTCCCTCTCTTTCTTTTTTCTTTTCCTTCTCCTCCTGCGATGAGGCTACATTTTAATATTTTAATGTTTCAATATTTTAATGTATTTTTTAATTTTTGTTTTTAAGTTGTAATCATTTAACTTGTTTTTATTATTGCTTGTAAGCCGCTCTGAGCCCGCCTTGGCTGGGGAGGGCGGGGTATAAATAAAAATTATTATTATTATTATTATTATTATTATTATTATTATTATTATTAAGTCAGAAATTAAATTCTTACAAAAGAAAAGAAAAAGCTATGTAAATATCACATAGAAATAGTTTGCTCTCTGGCACCATCTGGTGTTGCATGTTTATAACACATTCAAAATGTTGTTTTTCCTAATGTAGCCGAGTCCTAGGGGTCTCCCTCACCAGTGCAACAATTTGCTTAAATTGTAGGCTTATCTTAGGTATGACTATTGTGATAGGAATAAAAAATTAAGGTCTTATATATATTTGCCAGACAAACACGTACATAAATGTATGGGCCACATGTCTGAGGCAGCACAGGAGGGCAGCCCTGGAGCCATTTTGGCTCCCAAACTGACCAGATGTTTTCTCTGCAAAGTCAAAGGAAAATGGAAAAGACTCCCCATTGTCTTTTCATTCACAAATCCTGTTTTAAGGGTATGTCTGTGTATGAATAGGGTGAGCCTGTGACCTGATTCAGGAACTAAGTATTTGTCATTACAAAAGACTGGCCAGGCTCTCCAGGGTATCCAATCAAGTAACCTGCCAGACAGGAGATAAACAACGCACTCAGATTTCTGCTGTAGACCAGCCCTTTCTGTGATGTAAGTATGATGTATCTGGGGGGTGGTCTTAGGTTGCACCCCTTCTGTGATGTATGTATGATGTTTCTGGGTGTGGTCTTGGACTCCAGGGTGGGCAAAGGCTTGCACACCATTGTTCTGGGTTCCTCCTCCCGCCTGTGTTTGGGGAGTGAGGACCCTGTTGCAACATTCAATAAAGATCAGGCTTACTAGCTCAGTGTTTCCCAACCACTGTTCCGCGGCACACTAGTGTGCCGCGAGATGTTGCCTGGTGTGCCGCGGGAAAAATTAAAAAATTCGAAAGATTTTCTTTTTTTAAAGTCAAATTTTTGATTGGGGCGCCGTCACTAGATGACCCCTGGGGTTCCCTCCCTCCCTCCCGCTCTGTGCCTCCCTCCTCCTCCTCCTCCGGGGAGGCCCTTCCTGGCTCTCGGCCAAGGCTTGGCGGCTGCCACTCACTCACTCGCTCGCCCACCCGTCCCTCCATCCCTGCACCCGGCCTCTCCCCCTCCGTCCCCGGTGCGGGGGCTGCCGGGATCCGTAGTCCCCTCGCCCTTGGGCTCCGCGCCCGCGCGGGGTGCGCGAACTACGTTTCCCAGCGTGGCCTGGCGGGCTGGGCGTTTTGTTTGAAGCGCTCTTCTCCCGGCCATGGAATGAGCGCGGCGGCGGCGGCCGGGCGGGCAGGGGCTCTTCCGCGCAGACCCCGCGCAGCCTGCCTGCGCCCCCGCGGAGATCGGGCAGCAGGATGGAGCCCAGGGATCCCCGCGGAGGCGGAGCAGCGGCGGCTGCCCCCCAGGTAGGGCTGCGTCGGGGGGGGGGTTATTTTTGCAATGCTGCATCCGCGCCGGAGGGGACGCATCGGACTGCGGGGAGACCCCTTGGCGGGCATGCAAGGCAATGCATGCGTGCAGGCGTTGCATGGAGTGCAGTGCAATGCAATGGCAACGCGGCGCCCTGCATGCATGCATGCAACTTCCACCGGCGCTCCGGACTTGGCAGGTGAGGGGGTCCCCAGTGGGCGGCAGAGAGAGCCGGGAGGGCGAAGGGGAGCCAGGGGGGAGCAGCGCTGCTCCCCAAGCCGAGCCCGGGGGGAAACTTCGGCGTCGTTGCGCCGGGTGTTGGAAGCGGAGGCTGGCGGGGGCCCCTCACCTGCAAAACCTGGTCGCCTCTCATATATTTCGTGCATTGCATTCATCGCCCGCTTTCTCCTCCAAGGAGCTCCCGGGGGCGCGCGGGGTTCTCCCCGTGTTATCCTCGCAACAACAGCCCTGCGAGGTGGGTCAGGCGAGTGGCCCAAGGGAGCACCCAGGGATTGTCCTGGCCAGGTGGGGTGATTTGAACCCTGCTCTCTGCCCGGTCTTCGTCCTCATTTAGCCCCCACATGTGCATGACTGTGCATGACTGAGGTTTTCCCCCCTCGTCTTGGCTATGGTGTGAGTCTGTGCTGTTAATTAATGGGGTTCTGCCTTCGGAGAAGATGAGCCAGCCCTCAAGGAGGTGATTATGTAATTTGCTAGCAATTCATGTCCCTCCCGGCGTGACGCTGCGCGCTGACGTCACGGGGCTGTAATGGTGGTGTGCCTCGAGATTTTTTTCATGAAACAAGTGTGCCTTTGCCCAAAAAAGGTTGGGAAACACTGTACTAGCTGCTTTGCTTCTCAGTATTCTCTGCTTGGCCTCTGTTTTTTTCCTCCGACCGATGGAGAACCTGCAAAGGACTCTGAAAGAGCTCTTGTGTCCCCCATAAGGAAATAAGGGCAGATTTCCGTTTATTACACGGGTCCTGCTGAGTGTGATCCCAAGAGACTCTCTCACAGGCACATTTGCACCCAGGGTCATGCCCTGCTGCCAGCCTGTGCCAGGAGATGATTCTGTGGGGTGTGAAACACAGAGCAGTTAAACACAACATTCCTAGAGCAGACATGTTTAGACATGAGGAGGGATGCTTGTCCAGCTAGTAGATAAACTTCCTGTTTCCTCCTGGGCTGGGACAAACTTCCTCTGCATGTGACCAGAGGTGGGCGTGGCCTCACCTGTGCAGGTAACAAAAGCACAGGGCAGGACAGCACATCTCCCTCTTCTCTATTTTGCTTTCGTCAAAGAAGCATCAGCCTGAGATGCTATTGGCTCCAAAGGAACTATCTCCTTATGGGATAGATTCCAGGTGTACGTATTTTGTAACTTAAGTCTGCCTTCTGGGATCCATTTGTGAACAGAATGTGAGTAAACTCTTTTATATACTTTTATACAAGACTGTGTCATGTCTAATCTTTTTAAGAGGGAATAAAGGGGAAATTACCAGGAAACTTATTTTAGAGGCTTAAACAAGCCTGGCAAAGACACTATCTGCTGTACAAGTTTAAAAGGGGAATGTTACTCGGCTAAATTGTAGAACTTGTTAACACAAGTTGGGAAGGATATAATTCAACAATATATCCTCTCCTGCCTCCCTGGACATTCCCACAGATTCCTGGCCAGATCCCTGGGCTTTGGCTGCCCCCCACCCCCCCACAGCTCAGGCTCCCCAGGGGAGGGGAGAAATTTGTAGTTGGAATCTTAGAATGGTGGAGTTGGAAGGGACCCCAAGAGGCATCTAGTCCACCCCCTTGCAAGGCAGGAATCACAGCTAGGGGCAGTCATTTAATGCAGGGCTGGCAAAGCATGGGTGGCAACGAGGCAATGCCAGCAGGTGGGAGCTCGATGCACAGCAAGGTGGAAGGGCCTGTTGTTGTTGTTGAATTCAAGATTAAACTGGGGGAAAGTCATGCCAAAAGCATTTAAATGCAGCCGCTTTCTGTGGTCTTGGTGATGTTCCCTTGCAATAACCAGAGATGCCAGGGGGCTCACAGCAACTGCAGCAGGGGGTGGGCGAAGGAGCACCCCTGGAATACACAAAGGGTGTCTCAGCAGTTCTCTCCCAATGACTCCGGCCTGGAGGCTTTAGCTGTGCGGCAGCGCCTCCCAGTGGACGGAGGACAAATTCCAAAGAGGGAAGGATTACTCTTTTTTCGAGCAAAAGTTCTGGAGTTAGACTCAGAAAATCATGGAATTGTAGAGTTGGAAGGGGACCCTGAGGGTTATCTAGTCCAACCCCCTGCAAGGCAGGAATCTGTGTTAGTCATTGTTAAGACAATGCCCATCCCTGGATAAATATATTGTTGAAGGACTTTTTTTTTTAAGTACATATCCCTAAGCCAAGCTTCTTTCTTAGAATTATTATGGGTCACTTAGCAGGATAATGACCCTTTCTCACCTCATTGCAAGCCGTTATGGAAATTACGGGGGGGGGGCACAGCTTTAAAGTTAAATGTTACAAATATTATGCCTGAATGTATCCTTTCAACTTGACAGCTCAGGGAAGTTACCTAGCTTTAAAAATAATATAAAATCAACTCCTTTGCCAGCTTCCTCCATTCCAAAGCTATTTTCCCCTTGAAAAAGGACTCCAGGAAGTTCCCAGAGGTGACAATTGCTGAGCTGATTGTTGGCCAAGGAAAGCCTAATCCCATCACCAAACTTGCCAAGGGCCAGACATGCAAAGGAAGTTCTCTTGTACTTTGGGTGGTGGGACTTCGGAGGTGTTTGGCTGTGCTAATCTTATACCCGAGTCTTGCCCTGCCATGTCTGCTTATGCTAATCTTGTACCAAGGACTCGTCTGAACATGTTTGCCAAGGTTAAACTAGTGTAACCCCTGTCTACCCCTCCCCTTTTGTGACATGTCAGTGATGTAGCAATGATGTAGCAATGATTCTGTACGAACTGTATTCTGGGATATGGTGGGAAAGTTTTAAAAGTCTTTGTCACCCCATCCATGGGGTTCAAATTTCCTCTTTGAACCTATTGCGCAATAAACTTTGGTCTACAGCGATTTCCTCCGGTTGGTGGCTGGACTCCTTCCTTTATTCCGCAGGGACCCGCGATGAGCTGGGTGACTTGAGCAGCCTCACACCTAGATTTTTCCATAACACAAGCTAAGCAACAAGGACTGTAATCAGATTTGAATTAACTGGGAAGAGACTTCAGCACAGGAGCAGAAGAAGAGCTTGATCAGGGATCAGGCCAGTGACCCTTCTAGTCCAACATGCTGTTCTCACAGGGCCCAACCTAGCTGGGTGGCCATTCCTGTCTCCTGTAGGAGGGAGTTCCACAGGTTAACTACGACTCCCAGCTCTTCTATGGCTTCAAAACACACCAATGGGAAACACCTTGAGGTCCAGCTGCAGGATCAGTCCCTGCTCAAGGAACACAGCCACAAGAACAGGCTGGGCAATGATAGGACCCTGTTATGAGAATTATAAGGTCTAAGATATAAAGGAAATGTACCAGGCAAACACACACATAAATAAATATATAAACCACATGTCTGAAACAGTACAGGAAAAAGTTCCTGAAACCATTTTGTCTCTCCCAAATTGAATGCTTCTCTGCAAGGACAAAGGAAATGGGAAAAACTCCCAATTGTCTCTTTGCTTACAAATCCTGTCTTAAGGGCCTATGTGTATGAATAGGGTGAGCCTGTTACCTGGACTTGGGAATTAAGTATTTTCCATCACAAAAGAATGGCCAGGCTCTCCAGGAGAACCCATTAACAGGTTTCCTGCCAGACAGGATTTCTGCTGTAGACTGCCCCTTCTGTGATGTATGTATGATGTTTTGGGGGTGGTCTTGGGCTCCAGGGAGGGCAATTTCAAAAGTCTATATAAGGGCTTGCACACCATTGTTCTGGGTTCCTCCTCCCTCCTGAGTGGGGTGAGTGGGGACCCTGTTGCAACAGTTTAATAAAGACCAGGCTTACTAGCTGCTTTGCTTCTCAATATTCTCAGCTTGGCCTCTTATTTTCTCCTATCGATACAGAAACTACAAAGGACTCTATATGGGCTTTTGGGTACCCCATAAGGGAAAAGGAACAGTTTTTTTTTCTTATAACAGACCCCAATACCAGCTGATGCCACGACTGGCACCCTTAATTAGTTTATTTCCTAACACTTATACACTGGTTGATTGCAAACAGACAAACCTCAAAACCTCAAAACAGTGTACAAAAAGAAAAAATAAACACCAGGAAAATGTACGACAATACTTTAAAACATATGGAAATGTACAATACTAAAGCAGATTAAAATTCACCTCCACTTTCCAAGCATCTGGGCAGCCTTATCTAAACATGAATATTTTTCAGCAAGGAGCCAGCAGAGGGCACCAGCTAGCCATGTATGCTGGCTGCCCCGCTCCGCAGGGGTGAATGTTGCAGGCCTGGGTGGTTTCCACTGGGAATCCAGTGCTCTCCCTGCAAAGCCTTTCCGCCTGTAGTTACAGCAGAGTCGCCCTCAAATCTGGCTTGCTGGTTTCCATAGGCATCCTCTGCCCAGGGCTGCAGGTGCACAACATGTCCAGGGGTCCACTCTTAGGTGTTCACCCTGGGATTCAACTTGGGAAGCAGCCCCTGGACCTGCTGCGCTGCTGCCACCGCCCGCAAGCTCAGAGAGGGGCAGGTGTCTCCTAGGTGGGCAGAGGGAGGGAGGGCTGCCTGAGCTCAGGTCCAGGTGCCGTGGGCTGGAGCGCTTCTTGGGAAGGGCCTGGAGACCTGACACTCACCTGCCCTCCACCAGGTGGCAGGAAATGGTCTCAGGACTGCATTGCTGAACCCTCAGCTCCAACAACATCTGGAAAAAGCAGAAGCCAAGTGGGGGGGGGGGGAGAAGAGGCAAGAGGAGCAGGTAACCAGAGCCAGGTGGGCTGATGCCTGGCAGCTTATCCATGTTCCTCTCCAGCCCTTGGGGGTGGGTGGGTTGCTCACTTCAAGGGGCTTCTGGCAGGCGGAGCTGAGCCCAGGTGAGAGAGGCCTGCAAGGCCACCTGGACCTTTGGGGCGGAGGCGGGGGGGGGAGCATTAGCACAACATCATCACATCCAGGGCGGGTGGGGTGCTCAGGAGGCAGGCAAGGACCTGTAAAGGTTTCAGGTGGGTGGAAGAGCATCTTTTCCGGAGGTCTGCAGATGGAATGACCCCCCCCCCCCCAGGAAAGGTGGGTGGGATTTTTTTTAGTTTAGAGAAAAGGCGAGGACAGACTCCTCCTCAATTCTGTTTGCCTTGCTGCTTTCCTCCTGAGGTTTAGCTCTGAATCGGAACAACGGCCAACTGGGCTTCTTGCAGACTGCTGTTTGTTCCGATTGAACGCTAAAGAGCAGGTTTCCCAGGGGAAAGTGGCAGGAACCCAGGCCTGGAAGCACGGGACAAGCAGAAAATGGCTCAGACCCTCTGCTTCCTGCACACGGGACAAGGGGAAGCGTAGACGAGCCCAGAGAGAAGTGACATGAGAGGAGTTTATAAAATTGTGCACGGCATGGAGAGGAACGTTTTCCTCCCTCTCTCCTAACACTAGAATTGGTGGACATTTGTGGAATATTGGACAATACAGGATGAATACCTGGAAAGACTTCTCCACGCAGCGCAGAATTAGACGACGGAACTTGCTTCTGCAGGAGGCGGTGACGGCAGCCGACTTGGACGCCCCCAAAAGAGGCTTGCCCTCCGCCCCAGCCAACCAACTATTTATGATAACTAGTGGGAAATGTTGCTCCGGCATCTCTGATGATTGTGTAATGAAGCCGGGCAAAATGTCCTGCCTTTGTCCCCCCAGGAACCATGAAAGTCCCTCCCCTTGTTTCCAGGCAGCTCTGAAAGGGCACAATGGCAAAGAGGCCTAACGCTGGGGCGGGCAGAACGCCCCCCGGCCCCCTGGAGGCGGAGGCCATGGAGGGGAGAAGAGATCCTGGGGTCATAAAGCGAGGAAGCCCTGGGATGCCCCGCCAGGGACGGCGCTCTGCAGATGCGTGAAATCACTCCCCAAACCAGCAGTGCAGGGGAAACAGGAGCGTCTACACAGCATAAGCTGATTTTTTAAGAAAAGATTTTGGCAAAATGCATCCATATTTTCTTAAAAAGACAGGAAAAATAGCACAACATCTCCCCACTCTCCTCCCACAGCAACAACACTGCCATGTTTCAATAGCGATATTTCTAAATGTAAAGAATGACACAGTTCTGATTGCCGTTGGGCAACGTATCAGAATAAAATTATGTAGAGCTCGCAATAGATGGTTAAGATAACCAAATGCCTAATGTCACTTGTGGGAGTTTATTGGCTTATTGGTATAAGAAGTAAAGGACCACCATATTGCCAAAAATAATGAGTTTGGTTTTTCTTTTCCATGGGAAAGTTTGGTTTTATGGGCCGTGTTTTCTGCAGTCGCTGTTATCCTTGCATTCTATTTTTTTTTTAATGATATTTATTGAAATTTTACAGACAGTAAAAAGTTACAGAATTAAAAATAAAAAAGAAAAAGAAAAAGAAAAAATGAAAAAATAACAATACAAAAATACAAAGAAAATATATAAAAAGTAAAAAACAATTAAAAACAAATCAATATTTTCATGTCTTATATTTCATTTACTTGTTTCCTGACCTCCTCACACCTCCCTTTTTTGTATTCCAGTTCACATGGTTAATTCAGCAAATCCCTTCCCTCTTTGTTTTTATCTTAATTCTATATCTTAACAAATTATAACTTCGTTTTTTCATCTAGTTATCAATCCATTTTTACATATTCTTTTTAACCTTGTTGCTAAAGCCGTTTTATTTCAATCCAACATCATTTTAACATTCATTAATTTTACAATATTTCTGCAAATAGTCTTTAAATTTTTTCCAATCTTCTTCCACCAACTCTTCTCCCTGGTCTCGGATTCTGCCAGACATTTCTGCCAGTTCCATGTAATCTATCACTTTCATCTGCCATTCTTTCAAGGTGGGTAGATCTTGTGTCTTCCAATACTTTGCGATGAGTATTCTTGCTGCTGTTGTGGCGTACATAAAGAAAGTTCTATCCTTCTTTAACACCAACTGGCCGGCCATGCCCAGGAGGAAGGCCTCTGGTTTCTAGTTATCCTTGCATTCTAATACCAGAGTCCCAATGCAAGGCCTTGAGAGTCTCTCCAGGATCAGGCAATTGAGAATCTCACGGTGGTTGAGGAAAATCTATGAATCCTTTATTCCCAAGTTGCCTGTTGGCATCCTCAAAAGTGTTCAGGGGAGTCAGCTGTGGAGAGCATCTGTTGATTCTAGCTGTGATGGTGCGCTATTTTTTAAAGCATGCTATTGACCTGTTACCGCACTGACTGGCAGCAGCTGCCCAGAGTTTCAGAGGAGAGGCATTCCCAGCCCTGCCTGCAGGTGCTGCTTGAACCTGGGACTTCCCGCATGCAGGGCAGCGGCTCTCCCACCGAGCGATGACGGCTTTTTACCCATTTTATGTCACGCAGGCCCCGAGGTGGTTTCCACAGAAGTGTGCATGGAGTACAACAAAATCAGTAAAATGCCATAAAGTACAATCTGGAGACGCAAACGGATGCCTTGTCATTCCACTCCCATCGTCAGCAGTACACAAAGGAGAGAAGAAACAAAGGCGGTTTCCAAAGGCTTTGAGAAACAAAGGGGTTTTCAGCAAGTGGAAAGAACCCATCAAGAGCCCCCCAGCACCCAGTCCCACTCACTGACCCTTGCCTCTTGCCCTGCTCTCTCCAGGCAAAGGCCGGTGCATCAAAGCCCTGCATCCGAGAGGGTTTTTGTTTCTGCCCTGCGAAAACCTGCTCTTTGGCGCTCAATCGGGGCAAACATCGATTTGGGTTTTCTGCAGATTGCTGTTTGCTCCAACTGAGATTTTCTTCAGATTGCTGTTTGCTCCAACTGAGCTTTAAAGAGCGGGTTTCCATGGGGAAGGCTACGGAGCAAGAAAAAGGGCGTTCAGACATGGAGCTTTAAATCATGGACCATGCCTGGAAAGTGTGGAGGAAAGGAAAGGGTGGAGAAGGCTGAGGACAGTGCAGAAAACCTGGAATGCCAAGAGAGGTGTGTGTGTGCGCGCGCGCGCGCGATGACGCCACTCAGATTCTCTATAAAAACCAACAGACTGATGCCCATTCCAGAGAAAATGCCATGCTCAGCATTTTCCAACTTGGAAAGGTGCCTTGTCAAGCCCAGTGTCCTCATACAGCTGTGCTAGCAGAGGCTGATGGGAGTTGTGGTCCAAACGTCTGGAGGGTGCCATGTTGGGAAAGGCTGGGCTGACAGGGAAGGCAGCCACTCCCCATCACTGCAGGAGCCCCGGAGGAGAAAAATCAGGAACGGCCCAGGAATGCAACAGAGCGGTGGCAACTTTGTTTGTTGTTAACTCCTAAACTCAGCTTTAATTCCTAACTGATTGCAGGTGTCTTTTTGTAAATGGCTTGCATTAATGTTGCCGGCTTTAAAATCATCATTATAACATTGAAAATCACCATGTTAACATTGAAAATGCACTTTTGGGGGTCAGAGGGCAGAGCTGACTTTGCAAATCAGCAGTAAATAGGGATTCAGAAGAAGCAAACCTCTCCAGGACAATAAATCTGAGCGCTTTTCTTACAGGACTGAGACGACCAACATTCCCTAAGCAGGGCCTGCTAGGAACGGTTTTATTTGTGACCTCCCTGGGTTTGCTGCTTGGCCAGCGCCACGCAAGAGAGCCCTCGTGGTCCCTGTGTCTGGGCTGAGGGCGGCTGAAACGTGGCCAAGGAAGGAACGGGTGCTAATTGCCACATAAATTGTGTCTGTTCCCCTGGAGAGGGTGAAGGGCCAAGGGCTCCTGCCGGCCTGCCATCGCCTTAATCAAGTTATCCCCGCGTTGTCGGGGCGTCCAGGCCTGGCTGCTCCCGTCTAGAGGGGGGAAATGCCCTGACAAATTCCTAGCAGCGGGAAGTGGCAGCTCTCCTGCGTGGAAGGATGAAAAGTACCTGCAACCTCGGCTGGCCTCCCTGCTCTCTCACGCTGGGAGAAGGCCTCTGCGACCAGCGCCATGCTGCTTTCGGAGCCCGGCTGGAGAATGGGATGCGCCTTTGAAGGGGAAGCCTCTTCCCAGGGACACAAGGCAGGCGGAGGCAGCACAATGGCGCTGGCAGTGAGGATGCTGGAAAAGGCTGCTTTGCTGCCCCCAGCCCCAGACACGGCACTTTCTCTCCTGTTATGGGGCCCATGGGGACAGGGGGCAGCCGCAGTGCTGGATTTACGTATAAGCTAAGCAAGCTATGGCTTAGGGCCCACTCTCTTGGGGCCCCCGAAATAATTAAAGAAAAAAAATGGATGTACATTTCCAAAATATAAGATAAAAAACAAATAAAATAAAACCTACATACAATGTTTTGTAAGGGACGCAGGTGGCGCTGTGGGTTAAACCACAGAGCCTAGGACTTGCTGACCAGAAGGTCGGTGGTTTGAATCCCCATGATGGGGTGAGCTCCCGTTGCTCGGTCCCTGCTCCTGCCAACCTAGCAGTTCGAAATCACGTCAAAGTGCAAGTAGATAAATAGGTGGGAAGGTAAACTGCGTTTCCGTGCGCTGCTCTGGTTTGCCAGAAGCGGCTTAGTCATGCTGGCCACATGACCCGGAAGCTGTACGCCGGCTCCCTCGGCCAATAAAGCGAGATGAGCGCCGCAACCCCAGAGTCGTTCGCGACTGGACCTAATGGTCAGGGGTCCTTTTTACAGTGTTTTGTGTTGTGTTGACTCCAATTTGCTATGTGCAAATGGCTTGAGATACCTATGAGGTCCATCAATTACCATATAGCATATATTCAACACAAAAAACAGTGACAATTCGTTGTTGACAAAGGACAGCTGGACATACAAAGGTCCTCATTACCTTCAGGAGCTGGGGGCCTCATCCAACCTCAGTCCGGCCCTGCAGCCTACCATTTTTCTGTTAACGGTTCTTTTCCTTACTCCTCTTTTACAGCCATCCAGGTCAGCGGCCATCTCTGCCTCCTGTGGCAGGGAGTTCCATAGCGCTGCATGAGGAAGGACTTCCTTTTATTGTGCAGAATCATTAAACCCTCGAGTTGCAGCTGTCCCAGATGGAGATTGCGCCTGCAACCTTGGCATCAGTGCCTCACGCTAACCAAAGGAGCTACCAGCAGGCAGACCACGGTTTGCTTCTCTAGTCCAACGGCGGCAAAATCTGATGGGCATCAGCTTTGGATAATACAGGATAAAACAGGAAAGCTGTCAAACATGGTTGCGCACTGAAATTTGCTCCTTGGGGCATTTCCTTTCCCATCTCTGGAGGAGTTAATGAGGCAGTGGCTGTGCAGAATGATTGCTGGAGCGCAGCTTTCTCTCCTAACCCAAGAGCAGCAAAATCTGATGGGCAGCATTTTTGGGCAGACAGGACGCCTGCAGACAGAGGGCCTTTGTGTGGGGTAGTCAGGAGCCAGGAACATGAATTTCCAAGGTGGGTGAGCGTCTTTGCATCCCTGGGGTGGCCAATTAAGGGGGAAGCTGCAGGGCCACAGGATTCCATGGGGTTAATGTCAGCGCTAGTCAAGGCCTGAGCCCCTTTTGTCTCTAAAAGGTGATTCCAAATACTTTCCTAATGTTTAACTCTTTCTAAGGGGCAGCTTCTTTTTCTTCTTTCCTCTCCAAAACAGGATGCTGTTTGCCAGCCCATTCCCCTTGTGCCACCCTCTGCAAGGGGCCTTCCTGAGTGCCCAATTAGGGGAGAATGGCCCCTTCTTAACAGCTCACTCCAGGGGAGAGACCTGGGCTTTCTCTCCTAGCTCAGGCGCAAAACACCCCAGACATCCACTAAGAGGCCACTCTCAGGTATCCAACATAGATAAGAAGGAAGTCCTTTACATTGGCTAATTGGGGGCCAAAGGATCCCATTCGTGTCAAAGCACTGAGGTCATTAATCAGATCCTCAGATCAATTTTCTTTAAGGTAAAGGAAACAAGGCAGGGGTGACTCAGGCCTGCTTTTTACTGCCTCTAGACTTCAGACTGGGTGATCCAGAACTCTTTTGAGGTGCCAGTTTATTAAGATCTCAGGGCATCATTTCAATGGTCCTTGGACCTTCACATCAGAGGATGCAGAAAAACCCAGGTCAAGAACTAGGAACCAATTGGAGGTTTCTAAGCAGAGCAGTCCCACCGCCTGCCAACCTAGCAGTTCGAAAGCACAAAGTGCAAGTAGATAAATAGGTACCGCTCCGGCGGGAAGGTAAACGGCGTTTCCGTGTGCTGCTTTGGGTCGCCAGAAGTGGCTTCGTCATGCTGGCCACATGACCCGGAAGCTGTCTGCGGACAAAAGCCGGCTCCCTCGGCCAATAAAGCGAGATGAGCGCCGCAACCCCAGAGTTGGTCACGACTGGACCTAATGGTCAGGGGTCCTTTTACTTTACCTTAAGCAGAACTTGGAGGGACGCGGGTGGGTTTGTGGGTTAAACCACAGAGCCTAGGACTTGCCAATCAGAAGGTCAGTGGTTCGAATCCCCGCGAGCTCCCGTTGCTCGGTCCCTGCTCCTGCCAACCTAGCAGTTCGAAAGCATGTCAAAGTGCAAATAGATAAATAGGTACTGCTCCGGCGGGAAGGTAAACAGTGTTTCTGTGTGCTGCTCTTGCTTGCCAGAAGCGGCTTAGTCCTGCTGGCCACATGACCCAGAAGAGCTTGGATGGCCACCTGCCATGGATGCTTTAGCTGAGATTCCTGCATTGCAGGGGGTTGGACTAGATGTCCTTTGGGGGACACCTCCGACTCTGATTCCATGATTCTAATTCCAAATGTCAGGAGAAGAGCCCCTGGCTGCTCCCACCTCCTGTTTGCACATCTTCCAACTCCTGCACAACCTCAGAAAAGGGGGGAAGCAGCGCTGCTGCCGTGATCCTCCTGAGCTCTTGGCTCTCTGCTCCCCTCCCTCCCTCCCTCTCCATGCAGATGTTACAAGCAAGGCTCCTTCTTCCCTCCTTTCCTCCTTCCCTCCTTCCCTCCTGCCCCAGCAACTGCTTTCCAGCAAATTATTTCTGTAAGATCTCTCCAGCTCGGGAGACAAAGGCCCAGGTATGGCGCCACGGCATGCGGCTGACCTTTCGCATCTCTGGACAAATGTGCAGCAAGTGAGAGGAGGCGGCACAAAGGGAGCCCCCCAGGGCTGGACGGGGCAGTGACCTTGCCGGCCGCGGCTACCTGCTGCTCTGCCACAAAGGAGACCTCGTTCTGGGGAGAGTGAGAAAGGAGGCCCCGCATCATCGTGTGCCTGGCAACGGCCGCTCTCTTCATTATCCCAGGCCGGTTTCTTCAGAAGGGAAGACAACCCCCCCCCCCCGGGATAATAAAGATGTAACAAACGCAAAGAAAGGGCTTTGGAAGACGTCTTAACCCAGGGAAAATGCCAACATCTGTGCGTCTCTGGGCTTCTGCAGAAAGCAGGCGCAGCTGTAAGGAGTCAATTCTCCTTCCCAAAGGCAGGAGGGGAAGAGGCAAAAGATGGTGATCCTGGCCTTTCCCCAGCGCTGCGGGACCGAGTGCTAATCATGCTCCCCCCTCCATCCTTCTTTATTAAAGAACTGGGAGCAGAAGGCGGGGGGGGGGGAGAGCAGTGGCCAAAGAGCTGGAGGGTCCCGGGACACCCTGCCTCGTCCGAAGGAAAGGACGCCACGGGCTTCAGAGGGAAGGCTGCGGAACAAGAGTTTCTTTTGACAGCCCATTTGCAAAGAGAAGGGCAGGCCAATATCTCTAATCCGCTTAGCCCCACTGCCGGGGGTGTTGTTACAAAACAGGGGCACCTAATGCGAGTGTAATGGAGACTTTGTCCAACATGCGCCATCAAAAGGCGAAAGTTCTCTGTTTTGATCTTGAACTCCGATGGAGGCAGGCCCATCCGTTTCTTTTTAAAAGCCATTTCGGGGTGGGGCAGGCCTGGCTTTAATGCAGGGGCTGCCTCTCCCCAAGGGGGTCCTTAACCCACTGATTTTTCACACTGGGAAGGGGGGGGGGAGCTCCTACATCACCCGCCCAAGTTTCCAGGATGAACGGCCACCTCTGTTTCTCACAGCTGGACCCTTTTCGTCTTGCACTTCCAACAGAATATGAGCCTGTCCAGTTCAGCATCTTGCTCTCACAGTGGCCAACCAGAGACCCATTATGGGAAGCCAACAGGTATCACCTGAGCACAGGTGAAAAAACAAGAGACAAGCAGAAGTGTGGATGAGCCCTTAGATCAAGGGAAGTCACAGTCCCACTCCAGGCATCACCTGGAATCCTGCATCCTGTTCTAGGCACCACAATTTTAGAAAGATGTTGACAAGCTGGAAGGTGGGCAGAGGAGGAAGACCTTGTAGGATTTAGGTCAGGGCAAGGCATGCTTTATGTTAGGGGGCATAACCTCCATTAGTGTTTTATTAATTTACTTGATTTAGGGGGCTGCTGCCTCCCTGCCTCCCCCCCCGGCTATGCCATCGAGGCAGACCAAGAAGATCAAGGAAACCAAGCCTGATGAGGAGCGCTTGACGGAGCTGGTTATGTGTCAGCCTGGAAAAGAGGAGACTGAAAGAAGATATGAGAGTCATCTTCAAATATCTCAAGGGCTGTCACGTGGAAGATGGAACAAGCTTGTTTTCTCCTGCTCTGGAGGGCAGGACTTGAACCCATGGCTTCAAGTTACAAGAAAGCAGATTCCGACTCAACATCAGGAAGAACTTTCTGACAGTAGGAGCTGTTTGACAGGGTAACAGACTCCCACAAGAGGGGGTGGACAAGGGCCGAGGAAGGAGGGGCGGTGGGGGCGGGTTGCCCCAGGTGCCCTCACTGAGGGGGGTGGCATTCGGTGCGCCGCCACCCTGCAGCTCTCAAGCCCACCACGAGCTGTTGGGGTAAGGGGGGAGCTGCGCCGCTTTGCTGGCGGCATTCCCCCCATCCCCCTTCATTTTGACAGCTTGATGGAGGCTTGGGAGTCATGGGCACACCAAATGTCCACCATCGGGGGCTCGCTCTGCCCCCGGCTGCACCCCACTCTGGGCCCCCAAGCTGCTCTCCCGCGCCTGGGAGCGGCCCCTTGGGAGCGCGCCTGCCCTGGGCAGCGAGGGCATATGTTCTGCCGCTGTTGGTGAGCTCTCCTTCCTTGGAGGTTCTTAAGCAGAGGTTGGATGGTCAAATGTCAGGGATGATTTAGGTGTGATTCCTGCATTTCAGGGCTTGGACTAATGACCTTTGGGGCCCTTTTAACTCTACAGTTCTATGATTCAAATGGTAGGAATGTGTGGAGTGTGGTTGTGAGACACAAATATTGAAAGTATCAAGTGGAAGCAAATGATTGCCATTGGCCCCCATCCCAGCCCCTGTGCGTGTCATGCGCTGCTCCAACTATTCTTCCTTCATCTCAGGGCATCATCCTGTTTATTACCTGAGCTGCAATCACCCACCAGGTCATTGGTGGTTCCACCTGCCCTGTTGTTCCTGACCAGGCCTGGAGTCCTGAAATCCAGCTTCAAAGAGTGTGGAGGCCCAGCAAGCTGAGAATTAAGCCGAGATGAGCTGGCTGGAGGGATTGGGGCCCCCTGAGGAGCTCCTTTTGAGGCTTTACGTTCTGGCTTAATCAAATCTACTCTTTTGCTCACAGGGAAATCCTCAAGGCAACCGCAGGGCAAGTCAGAGGGGGAGGCCCTCAATATTGGTTTTGTGGGATGGGGGACGGGGGGGGGGGAGCAGTTGCTCCGGTGAGCATGTCTGGCAATTTGTAACACCCCCCCATGCACACACCCCCACCCTCGTGAGTTCTTCTATGGGTATGGCGGCCCCACAGCCTGGGGCTGCTACAATTTCACACCCACCTGTTTGCAGATGAAATTTAATTTGCTCGATTCTCCGTGCTCCTTTCCTGATGGAAAAATCAACAATGAACTTCAGTAAGAAGAGGGAGGGAAAGAGCCGTCCTGGACAAATGAGGAAACGCTTCTGGTTGTAGCCACTGAGAACAGCTGGGAAGGAAGGAGCCAGAAAGATCTATTCCGTCCAAGAAGGATTTCCTCAATTGCTGATTTTTCTTCCAGTGAAGATTCACTACAGGTAAAAGGGAGGGCTTTTTCTTCAGCTAAGCTGTGGCATTTGCTCCCATCGGAGGCAGTGATGGCCACCAGGAGGGCAGAGGGCTCTCGCATTTGGCTTCTGCTTGCCTGTTTCTCACAATAAGCATTTGGCTGGCCCCTGCAAGAACAGATGGGCCCCCTTTGGCCTGATCCCACACCCTCTTCTGATGTTCCTCACCAAAAGCTGAGAGTCCACCACCTCCCCTTGTGCCCCGCGCATCTGACTGGGTTGCCCCAGCCCCCCTGGGACAACAGAACACAGAAGAACATCAAGCATCAAAAACTTCCTGCAAGTGGGGAGACTCCTGGAGGAAGAGTCTATCCAGCTGTTTTCTGTGGTGGCTACAGGGAGCCTCCTTCTGCCCCAGCTTGAATCTCTTGAAACCACCTTGAGGGAGATTCTGCTGTCCTGGGTTCTCACACTTTCTGGCCGGCCAGAGGGAACCCAGATGTGCTTCCTGGCCGCAGGAGGACAGGCCCTCAGAGCCTGGCCTGCTGCTGGGCTTGGCTTCCTCCCCGCAAGGCGGCCAGGAGCAAAGTGAGGTCACATGCGGCTGTCTGGTGGCTTCCTCCCTGCTAGCTCCTGGGAGCTGGGACGTTCAAGAGAAATTCAAGTTCTGTTTGGAGGATTGTGAATGGGCTGCAGCAGCTCCTCCTCCTCCTCCTCTCTCTCTCTCTCTCTCTCTCTCTCTCTCTCTCTCTCTCTCTCTCCCACCCATGTGTGTGTGTTGGCTTCTGATATCTCCACTCACCAGATGCTTGGCTTCTCCCAGCTGCAGTCGAACTGGACCCCGAGCGCAGGCTGCAAGAGGAAGGGTGTGGTGGCTCAGAAGGAAGGAAAGTATACATGAGAACATGAGGAGAGCGAGTGCTGGATCAGGCCAATGGCCCACCTAGTCCACTGTTCTCACAGCGGCTGAACAGCTGGCTGTTGAGAACCAGCAAGCAGGATTCGCACCCAAGAACAACTCTCCCCTCCCACAGCAAGAGGAAAGTTGAGCTGAGCTGGGCCGAGCACATTGGCTTCTCTCCCTGGAAGATGGTCAAGGAGCGCAGCCTCCTCCCTTGTCAACCTCCCTTGGCCTCATGGGCCCCAGAGACCAGATGCACAAGGAGCTGAAGACTCTCACTGAACCCCATTCTCTCCCCCCCCAATGCTATCTGCCCTGCAAGACTGGGTGCAAAGCAGGACTGGTCCTCCTTGTCTGCCCGTGAGCCCCTGTTATGTGCCAGGTTGATAAGAGCATAGGAAGAGCCTGCCGGATCAGGCCCATGGCCCATCCAAGTCCAGCATCCTCTTCTCACAGGGGCCGACCAGGTGCCTGTGGGAAACCAGCAAGCGGGATCTGATCTCCAAAGCAACTCTCTCCTCCTCTGGTTTCCAGCAACTGGGTTTCAGAAGCATTGCAGCCTCTGACTGTGGAAGCAGAGCAGAGCAAGAGTGACTAGTAGTCAGCAGCCCTTGATAGCCCTCTGGCCAGTGGCATAGCGTGGGTGGCCAGCAGCCAGGGCCACGTGGAGGAGAGGAAAACAGACACATGCGCATTCAAGTGCCTAATGCAGGCTTCCTCAAACTCTGCCTTCCAGATGTTGTTGGCCTACAATTCCCATGATCCCTAGCTAGCAGGACCAGTGGTCAGGGATGATGGGAATTGTAGTCTCAAAACATCTGGAGGGCTGAGTTTGAGGAAGCCTGGCCTAATGGCGTCTGCATTGCCCAGAAGACCATAGCAGCAGAGATAAGAAAAGAAGAGTCGTTCCGTTGTCTGTTGAGGTCACTTCCTGGGTCTCATGGAGAAGCCGTTTTCTGCAGAGCCCAGTGATGGAAACACATAGCTGTATGAAAGCAGCCCTGGGGGTTGAGGTTTTGTGCCTTTAACAATTTTGCGCCCAGGACAGCCACCCCTGGGTCCCCACACTGGGCCCTTGTGCCAGGCCACTCACCCTTTCCACACCATGTCCTTAAAAGATGTTTTGGGTGCAGGCTCAGTCCAGGGGCAAAGAGCTTAGGGCTTCTCCATCTCTGGTTGCCAAGGGCTTGGAGAGTCATCTCATTTCCAGCCTGAGTGGGACACTCCTGGGCTTCTGCAGATGGGAGCTTCCTCTTGACGCAGCCCTCAGGTTTTCTCTCCACAGGACCATGAAGCAGTCGCTGGAGAAAAGGTCTGCAGATCCATGAATTGGACAAGGTCATTCTGAAGGATTTGGGTTAGATGAAACAAGTCCTTCTTGATGCAGCTCATAGTCAAACTATGGAACTCCTTCCCCCAGGAGGGAAAGATCATCACCAATTTGGATGGCTTTAAAAGAGGATTTGGCAAAGTTTTGGAGGAGGAGAGAGCTCTCAATGGCCATTAGCCCTGATGGCTCTGCTCTGTCTCCACAGTCAGGGACAACAATGTTGTTTAGTTATTTAGTCGTGTCTGCCTCTTCGTGACCCCATGGACCTGAGCATGCCAGGCACTCCTGTCTTCCACTGCCTCCCGCAGTTTGGTCAAACTCATGCTGGTAGCTTCGAGAACACTGTCCCACCATCTCGTCCTCTGTCGTCCCCTTCTCCTTCTGCCCTCCATCTTTCCCAACATCAAGGTCTTCTCTTCTCCTGAGGTGGCCAAAGTCTTGGAGCCTCAGCTTCAGGATCTGTCCTTCCAGTGAGCACTTGGGGCTGATTTCCTTAAGAATGGACAGGTTTGATTTTCTTGCAGTCCATGGGACTCTCAAGAGTCTCCTCCAGCACCAGAATTCAAAAGCATCCATTCTCTGGCCTTCTTTATGGTCCAGCTCTCACTTCCACACATCACTGCTATCAGTGGCTTAACAGCACAGGTGGAGAGGGGCTGCTTGCTCTTGTTCTCAAATCCTGCTTTTGGGTTTCCTGGAAGAGGCATCTGGTTGGCTCCTGTGAGAACAGAATGCTGGCCTGGATGGGCCCTTGGCCAGATCCTGCAGCCTCTTCTGATGTTCTTAGGAGGAGAGAGAGAGAGAGGTGTCACTCTCTGGAAAGGCTGTGGGGGAGAAGGGGGTCCAGGATGGGGTGTGTGTGCGTGTGTGTGAAAGAGTGAGCGAGCGCAAATCTCCTGCTCATGTGTCTTGGCTGCTGCCTTTGGGACTGCAGCCCAGCTGTTCTCCAGCCAGGGAACATCCGCTGTGGAAACCGAGGAGGAGCTGACAAGGCGCGAGAGCCACTGGCGCACAGCCAGCCTTGGCGCAGCGCAGCGAGCGGCCGCAGCATGTGTTTCGGATTTGTGTGCTCGGAGGAGAAGGTGGTAGCCAAGCCAGGGCAAGGCGGCGGCGGGGGGGGGGGCGGAGATTGGGAAGTTGCGCAGCTCACACTTCCCATTTTAAGGGGGGGGGTAGACTTTGGAATGGCCCCTGATGTGGTAGAGCTTTGGGCTACCTGGAATCCTAGAACAGCTGAGCTGGGAAGGGATCCAGAAGGGTGAGACACATTCGTGGTGTGGAGGCCTCAGGATGGCTTCTGTCTGGGATGGCTCTGCAAGAAGCACCGAAGGGGAGAACAACTCTTGCACCCAGGACCTGCTTGTGGGTTTCACACAGCTTGGCTACTTTGAGAAGAAGGTGCTGCGCTAAAGGGGCCTTGGGCCTGATCCTGTGGGCTCGCTTCATGTTCTGCCACTTCTGCAGAACATACTGCATCACGGCGTGGGACGCTGGTTTGACATCATCTGATAGGAAGTGCCTACAGAGGGTGGTGAATACAGCACAAGATATTATGGGCTGTCCCGTGAATCTGCTGGATGACATCGCGGAAGAACGTTGCCTCAGGAGAGTAAGGAAAATTATCAGGGATGATTCACACCCTGGCCGGCACTTTCTTGATCTCCTGCCCTCGGGCAGAAGATATAGAAGCAGGATTAGTCGCACCAACAGGGTAAAGAACAGCTTCTATTCGTGTGCTGTTAGGCTGCTGAATGAAAAGAGAACAACAGGGCAACTGACTTTCGGGTTTGGTGGGTGTGCGTCAGTAAACGAGGGGAATCAAGACTAAGAGAGCTGAGTTGGGGGGGGTGCTCGTGTAATCTCACTGTACAAGTGACAATAAAGTATTTCAATTTCATTTCAATTTCTGTGCGCACATTTGAAGTGGCAGCTTGGACAGAGTCTCCCGTGTGCTGCCTGGGCTGGTATGCTTTTAAAAACACCCTTCCCAAACTGAGTTCAGAAAGTCTGGCACAATGCAGACCCTCCTGGCATTAAAAGAAAAAAATTGCAGAAAGCAAACATAGTTCCTCGGGGCTTAATTAGCCAGGAGTCTATCACACACTCCTGGACACACCCACACCCGGCTGTCCCCAGCACCTGCAATAACATATTTTATATCCCCTTCTCACAGAAGAGGAATTGAAAAGGAAATGACTGAGCAAAGGGACCGAAAGCAGCCCAGTGGGCTGGAGAAAGAGAAACGCCGTCCCCCAGAATGGGCTCCCTCCAATGGGCTTTGTGGCTGTTTGGGGACAGCTTCTCCGAGGGTGAGGGGGGGCACAGGGGGTCAGAACCCCAGGACCTTGGAAGCCGCCTGAGGAGAGGCTGAGCCACAGGCAGATCCCTGGCCAGGGAGGGGGTGGTGGAGCCAGGCATCTTTAGATTGTGGAGTCAGGATGATGTAGAGGTTTGAGTGCTGGGCTAGGACCTGGGTTCAAATCTCCACTCTGCCACGAAGCTCCTTGGGACAGTCACCGCCTCTCAGCCTAAACTGCCTCCCAGGGTTGTGTGGGAGAACGGGGAAGGGAGAACCAAGGCGGCATAGGAATGAAGTAAGTAAGTAAGTAAGTAAATAAATAAATAAATAAATAAATAAATAAATATGTCAATGTCTGTTACACTCAGTTGTTCAGCAGTCAGCAAACCCAGAAGTGGGACCCGTTTGCCCAATGCAGGTACCTTTTAATATCATCTTCCTTCCCCCATGACTAGGTCTTACGTGGCATGCCTGCCATTTTGGGGCTTCCTGGGCCTTCTCTGTGTTGGCACCGCAAGCCTTTGCCTCCTTCCCTATGGTGAAGCCTGATGCTAAGGGTTTGCTCCGCTTCTCTGCCATCCCCCTGCTCCTGACCCTCCCGTAGGCGGGTGCCAGCGCTTTGGGCATCGCAGTCTTCCAGATGTGCTCCTTGGGCACCCATGGGCTGCCTGTGGCCGTGCGTGGAGGGTGTTGGGATGACGCTCCCTGGGTGGCCACCCAAAAAACCCTCTCACTTTCTCTCTCTCTCAGGCTAACCCTTCTCAGATGTTTGCCGTGGGGACAAACACCAGGAGATAAAAACAAAAATTCTTTGCACACCGATACAGTTGCTGCTATGGAATTGCTGGGAATGCTATAAAGCTGTCTGGGGCAGCTGAGAAGTACGCAGCAAGTGAAAACAGAGCAACTCTGGGAGAGCCATTTGAGGGTCTCTAATCCTTTCAGGCCGCACGGGAGCAGGAGGGGAATGAGAACAAGGCAGCGCGAGGTGAGGAGGATGGGAATGAGCCAGGCCAGCTCATCCCTCCTGCTCAGATCTCTCCTGCTCTGGGGTGAAGGTCCAGGGGGGTGGTCTGCTGCTGCCGCTGCTGCAATGGCCCCCCAGTGACCAAATTCCTATTCAGTGTGGGTGCCCTTTCTGGCAATCAGTCATGTTATATTGGTGACAAAAAATGTCATCTGTCTGCACCTCTTATCATGATTTTTTTTAAAAAACTCCATTTCCTGTCTTTGCCCAGACCTCTGGGAACAGATAACCCAAAAGGTGTACACACACACACACACACACACACACACACACACACACACACACACGACTGCTTTGCACAGCACGATTCTGGCTGTTGGTTGTCCTCGCTGTGGTGCCACGACCTGGTTGTTTGGTGATTTGACCTCTTGTAATGCAAAGGTGTAACTCACAGCCTCTGGGAGATTCTGGGCATTTTCAAGGAGCACCCAAGTGCCGTGGTCAAGCGTGGGCGAGATCCAATGCTCCTCTCAGGGAGCTGTCAAGGTCCCAGGGGCTGCACTGCCTCTCTGCCGGGGGGGGCAGGGGGGGGACAGTTCCGCAGCTGCAACTCTTGTTCCTTTCCTGTTGGCTGTTTATCCAGTGGATTTCCATGCCCTGAAGTGGTCCTGTGAATGCTCTGACCTGTCTTGGGGTCAAGGCTACTCCACACATCCTGGGGTGGGGCGGGGGGGGGGGTCCTAACCTCATAAGAGGAATCTGCTGGATCCGGCCAATGGCCCATCTAGTCCAGCATCCTGTTCTCAGAGTGGCCAACCAGATGTCCCTATGGGAAAGCAGCAAGCAGGATTCGAACACAAGAGCAACCCTCTCCTCTCCTGGCACTCAGAAGCATTCCTGTCTCAGGCAGAGCAGAGCCATTCTGACTAGGAGCTGTCAATGGGCCTCTCCTCCTCCATGAATTTGTCCGGTCTTCTTTTAAAGCCACCCAGGTTGCTCCTGCAGCAGAGAGTTCCGCAGTTTAATGCGTCAGGAGGTATTGCGTGTGGACAGACTTTGGCTCAGATCTGCAAAGCCACAGCTTTTAGAAAATGTTGGCGGGGTCTTCACAGGCTGCCTGAGACCCCCCCAGGGGTGGGCCTGCAGGGCGGCCAGTGCAGAGGGAGGGGGGGAATGCCTTGCTTCTCCTGCCAGGCCCAGAAGAGCTTTGGGCTGCCATGTGCTGAGCAGAAGACGCAACAGGGGGTGGGGAGCATCAAAGCGAAGTCCTGGGAGAGAGCTTGCCTTTGCCTTGTAATCGCTTCCAGATGCAGAGCTCAGCCTGCCGCCTCTCACCTCCTCGGAGGGAAGGAGCTGCCTGCCTGCCTGCCTGCCTGCCTGCCTTGCACATCCCGCCCAATTAGATTTCCATCTGAGCCGGGAGGAACAGCTGGGAACTTGCTGCTGCTGCTGCTGCTGCTGACCCCTCTCCTTCCTGGGAGGTTTTAAGCAGAGGTTGGACGGCCGTCTGTCAGGGATGCTTTACTTGGGATTCCTGCAATGCAGGGGTGGGACTAGATGGCCCTTGGGGTCCCCTCTGACCAAACAGTTCTATGAATCTAAGCCTTTGCCTCCACTGCTGGTGAGGTCTCTAAGCTTCACAACAGGATGGCACCCTCCCTCCAAAAGAAGACTCACAGAATCAGAGAACTGCAGTGCTGGGGAAAACGCCAGGGGTCATCCAGTCCAGCCCCCTGCAATGCAGGAATCACAGCTGGAGAATCCCTGTCAAGCCAGAACAGAGGGCAGGAAGGTGGGCCACTTGGCATGGACCCCCAATTTTGAGGGGGCCTACTTTGAGCCCCCTGGTAGAGGCAAAGGGGGACCCTTTGGTAAAGACTATTGAAATGGGCTCTACATTTCCATCTGGCTGGGGTCTCTTACGAACCATCCAACCTCTGCTTAAAAACCTCCAAGGAAGGAGAGTCCATCAGTGTGGTGTAGTGGTGAAGAGCGGTGGACACGTAATCTGGGGAACATGGTTCAATTCCCCACTCCTCCACATTCAGCTGCTGGGTGACCTTGGGCCAGTCACACTTCTGTGAAGTCTCTCAGCCCCACTCACCTCACAGAGTGTTTGTTGGGGGGGAAGAAGGGAAAGGAGGTTGTGAGCCGCTTTGAGACTACCTTTGGGTAGTGATAAAGGGACGCGGGTGGCGCTGTGGGTGAAAGCCTCAGCGCCTAGGGCTTGCTGATCAAAAGGTCGGCGGTTCGAATCCCTGCAACGGGGTGAGCTCCTGTTGCTCGGTCCCAGCGCCTGCCAACCTAGCAGTTCGAAAGCACCCCCGGGTGCAAGTAGATAAATAGGGACTGCTTACTGGCGGGAAGGTAAACGGTGTTTCCGTGTGCTGCGCTGGCTCGCCAGATGCAGCTTTGTCACGCTGGCCACGTGACCCGGAAGTGTCTGCCAACAGCGCTGGCCCCCAGCCTCTTAAGTGAGATGGGTGCACAACCCTAGAGTCTGTCAAGACTGGCCCGTATGGGCAGGGGTACCTTTACCTAGGGTAGTGATAAAGTGGGATATCAAATCCAAACTCCTCCTCTTCTTCTTCTCTTCTCCTGCAGGAGACCTTTCCACTGTTAGAAAGTTCTTCCTGATGTTCAGTTTGAATCTCCTCTCTTGCAACGTGGAGCTGTTGGTTTGGGTCCTCCCCTCTGGAGCAGGAGAAAACAAACTTGCTCCCTCTTCCATGGGACAGCCCTTGAGGAATTGGAAGATGGCTCTCGTATCTCCTCTCAGTCTCCTCTATTCCAGGCTAAACATAACCAGCTCTTTCAACTTGATTTCCAGACCCTTGATCTTCTTGGCTGCCCTCCTCCTCACACCTTCCAGCGTGTCAATATCCTCCTTAAATTGTGGAGCCCAGAACTGGACACGGTATTCCAGGAGGGGTCTGACCAACTGGGCCATCTCCTTGGCCACTGTGAGAACAGGATGCTGGACTCGCGGGGTCATTGGCCTGATCCAGTCGGCCCTTCTGATGTTCTTATGTTAGGGTGGAGTTGCAGGGCCAACCTCTGGTCTTTTGGCACCTGAGGCAAGATATGCTATGGATGTTTCTTCCCACCCACAGATACGGGCCATGCCCTGGTGGGATGGGAGGAGCATGCCTCAGGTCGCCTCATTGGTACGCCAGCCATGCCAGGGCAGCAAGCTCTCCTGGGGCTGCAGACACTGCCCACCCCTCAGAATTGGCCACCTGAGGCAGCTGCCTTAGTCTGCCAGATGGCAGGGCCGGGCCTGCGAAGCTGGCGTTGCAGGGGACTTCTTCCACTGGCGGGTGGGGATTTTGTCCCTTGAGGTGAGGAGGACACCCTGAGGGTCGTGGGGTCCTGCCCCTGCTCTGGGTGCTTCTTGAGGGGCATTCTTCTCCTGCAGTGTTTTGGAGACCCCTGGAATGACAGCAACCTCAGGGAGGCCACATTGTTTGCAGGCGACAATTAAAAAGCCTCCCCAGCCACATTAGAAGTCCCTTTGCTTTCCAGGGAGGGGACAATGGTGGGAGAAGGGAGACACCGCAGAACCCGCCTTTTGTTTTGTCCTCTTTGAGCCGCCTCAAAAGGCCCGTTCCAAAGGGGGGGGGCGTGCTTTGGCGTCTTTTCAGCCGCCCGCTCTGAACTCAGAATGGGGCCTGTTGTTTAGCAACACAGAAATGTGACCTTAATTGACTCCACTTCTGGCTGAACTCCGTAAATCATTCCAGCCCCAGACTGGTGTTTTGTGACTGGAACCTGATTTTGGCAAGGGGGGGGGGGAGTTCTCAGAGCAGAGGCTTCTGACCGGGGCAGCCGTGCAGCCGTGCCCAGCTGAGAGTCACAGCTGGGTGCTGCTTTCATTACCTCCCTGCTCCCCTGAGCTCACAGGACCCGCCTCAGCCTCTCGCACCCAGAGAACAGTCGCGCTGGGTGGAAGCAGCCGTGGAAAGCGGGTCTTGGACAAGGCGGAACAGAGGACGCATCCACACTTACCTTTTGCCCAGCACTTTCTAGACACAAGGGAAGCAGGTGACGCTGTGGGTTAAACCACAGAGCCTAGGACTTGACGATCAGAAGGTCGGCGGTTTGAATCCCCACGACAGGGTGAGCTCCCATTGTTCGGTCCCTGCTCCTGCCCACCTAGCAGTTTGAAATCACGTCAAAGTGCAAGTAGATAAATAGGTACCGCTCTGTCGGGAAGGTAAACGGCATTTCCGTGCGCTGCTCTGGTTCGCCAGAAGTGGCTTAGTCATGCTGGCCACATGACCCGGAAGCTGTACGCCGGCTCCCTCAGCCAATAAAGCGAGATGAGCACCGCAACCCCAGAGTTGTCCACGACTGGACCTAATGGTCAGGGGTCCCTTTACCTTTACCTTCTAGACGCAGGTCTGAGCTTCAAAGTCCCCTGTCCAAATGCTCTTTGCTCTGATTCAGTGGTAAAGAGCAGGTTTTCATGGGGAAATTTCATGGGCAAGTGGCAAAGCGGGGGGAAAGGGGTTCTCAGAAACGGAGCAGCATTAAAGGCTGGACGTGTGCCTAGAAACACAGCTCAGAAGGAAGTCTGGATGAGACCTGAGCCTCAGGTTGTTCTGGGCAAGTTCTCCCCAGTCACTGCTCCTTCGTGTGAGGCTGTTCCCAAGGCTGATGGTGCTCAGAGAGATTCAGGACGTAAGAGGATCCCTGCTGGATCCGGCCCAGGGCCATCTAGTCCAGCATCCTCTTCTCACAGTGACCAACCAGATCCCCTCGCCCAGCTTGTCCGGAGTTTTGGGCTGGGTTGCCATCAGTATGCTGATGACACCCAACTCTATCTGTTGATGGATGGCCATCCTGACTCGGCCCCAGACACGCTGACCAGATGTCTGGAAGCGGTGGCTGGATGGTTACGTGGGAGCCGGTTGAAGTTAAATCCTTCGAAGACAGAGGTCCTCTGGCTGGGGCGGGACGATATGGGATCGAGGGGGCAACTCCCATCTCTTGCGGGGGTGCAATTAGTGCCAGCACCGTCCGTTAAGAGTTTGGGTGTAATCTTCGATACCTCCCTCTCTATGGAGTCGCAGATTACAGCTATAACAAAGGCGGCATTTTTTCATCTCCGCCAAGCTAAGCAGTTGGCCCCTTATCTCTCTCGTCCTGACCTAGCCACTGTGATCCATGCGACGGTCACCTCCAGACTGGATTATTGTAACTCGCTCTACGTGGGGCTGCCCTTGAGACTGACCCAGAAACTCCAGCGGGTGCAGAATGCCGCGGCGAGACTCCTTATGGGGTCTTCGCTGCGAGAGCACATTCATCCGGTATTATACCAGCTGCACTGGCTCCCGGTGGAGTACAGGATCAGGTTTAAGGTGCTGGTTTTAACCTTTAAAGCCCTATACGGCCTAGGACCCTCGTACCTACGGGACCGCCTCTCCTGGTATGCCCCACAGAGAAACCTACGGTCTGCAAATAATAACATCCTCAAGGTCCCAGGCCTCAGAGAGGTTAGGCTGGCCTCAACTAGAGCCAGGGCCTTCTCGGCTGCGGCTCCAAACTGGTGGAATGCTCTGTCACAAGAGACTAGGGCCCTGCGGGACCTGACATCTTTCCGCAGGGCCTGCAAGACAGAGTTGTTCCGCCAGGCTTTTGGTCAGGGCGCAGCCTGACCCCCTCCTCTGGCAACCTGCACAGAATTTTGTTTAATCGGTTGCCATCAATTTGACTTTAACTAATTTTTATAATGAAATATTTTTAGAATGTGTTATTATTTGATTGTTTATTTGATTGTTGTTAGCCGCCCTGAGCCCGGCTTTGGCTGGGGAGGGCGGGATATAAATAAAAATTATTATTATTATTATTATTATTATCCCTGTGGAAATGTCCACGCAGGATCCAAGCCCCCTCCCCCCCCATGGTTTCCAGTCTCTGGTGTTCAGAAGCAGCGTTGGCTCCAACTGGGAATGGCAGAGCAGAGCCGTCCCAGTGGGACTGTGGGTCCTGTTGTGCGATTCCCTAGAGGCATCCGGTGGTCCTCCAGGAGAGCAGGAGGCTGGACTAGGTGGGCCTGATCCCACAGGGTTGCTCTCATATTTCCAAAGCAAAACTGTGATCGATATGCCCCCCTAAAAATGTTGATTGGCTTGAAATACTTACGTACTGCCTCTCTTTGTCCGATCGAATGTGGAATACAAAATGCAATGAAGTAGCAATTCATTAAAACAATAAATGCACCAGCCCACAGTTACGCAGACCCTGGAACCTCCTTCCTTGCCCCCCTGCCCTCTGCTGCCCCCTCTCAAGTCCTGTATGCCATCTCTCCCCCCACAGCCTTTTCATCTTGGAAAGGGGAGACAGGGTCTTCCTTGGGGTGGCCCCCTCGCCTGCCCTTGGCTCCAGCTCAGTCACCTTTTCTGGATCCTGATGAGAACAAGGCTATTTTTGAATGGTCAGTAATGAAAACGGAACCTTAAAGAAGTTGGAGAATAATAATTCTAATGGGGCGGGAGGGAGTTGTGGACCCATTTGCATGGCCAAGCTAACCTGACATTCCTTCCGTAGGAGCAGAAATCTTTCTCCTAAGTCCTTTTAGCATTTGTAGAAACGGCACCAACGAGGCAGCAATGGAAAGAGACCGTGAAAGCCTTGAACTGCCCCGCAGAGCAGGCCTCCTTCGTGTGGGTGACTCTGGCCCGACCTCCCTGCAGAGCAGACATTCCCCAGCCCCGGGAACTTCCACGCGTTAAAAGCGAGGCCACCAAGCCCTGCTGGGTGTGATGGATGTGCATGTGAGTGAGCTGGCGGCCGATTTGTCTGCATCCAGGGGGGGCTCCTGCCTTAATGGATGATTTGCAAACTCCCGAGGAGAGGTTAAGGGCCAGGAGCACGGCTCCCTTTGAGGTGGGCTCCGCTCATTGGCGCTCGGCCTTAATCAAGTTATCCCATCGTCCTCTGGGCTGCCAGGCCCCGCTGCTCACCAACATGGACGGGGAAAGGGAAGACAAATTCCTAGCAGCAGGAAGTGGCTGCTCTCCTGCGTGGAAGGATGAAAAGTGCCGCAACCTCCGTGCCTCCTCACGCTGGGAGAGAGCCCCAGGCAGCTTCCTGCCAGAGCTGGCCCAGCCCCCCGACCTCCATCTTTGCAGGCACCTTCCCTTCATCCGCGAGGCATGTCCCAGCAGCCACGCTTTGGGCCTCGCCTATGGTTAAGCCCCATGGAGGCAGCAGGGCTATTTGGATCGGGGAGGAGGGAGAAGAGGGAGAGAAAGGAAAAGAAAGGATTTCTTGGTTGAAGCGCAGAAACTGTCTCTCATGTCTTGTTACGCTGCTGTTTCTACGGGGATATACGCTCAGTATTTATCACTCCTGTTATACCAAAATCTCCAAATGGGTCCGAACTTCAATGTCTAAAACTCCTGGTAAAGGACAAGGATCTAGAGATCACGCTAAGGGTGGCCAAATTCTGTGCGTCTGTCATAAAGCTTAGGGAACAAGCTGTGCTACCAAAATGATTAAGGTTTTAAAAGGTAATTTTGGGTTATATTTTAGTGATCAAGATTTAATATATATTTTTAACTGCCGCTATATCTGAATTGTCTCTGTTATACCCAGTTGCAATTCAATGTATCCCTGTTGTGTTTTATGATTTTCCAGATATTGTAAGTGACCCGGAACAGGTCTGTGACCATAATAATAAAATTCAATTCAGTTCAAGTGCAGAACTCGCAGCGCCTGGCTGAACGATAGAACTCGCCATGCAGAGTTAAGCTGTGGAACTCTCTCCCACTGGAGGCCACCAAAGCAGATGGCTTTGGAAAAGGACAAGAGAAGACCATCGATGGGCACTGGCCAGGATCAGGGCCGTGCTCTGCCCTCCTCAGTCGGAGGCAGCGATGCTTCTGAACGCCAGTTCCTGGGGGGAAACCACTGGAAGGAAAAGTTGCTCTTGTGCTGGGATCTTGGGTTTCCCAATAGAGGCATCCGGTTGGCCATGGAGAGAACAGGATGCTGGGCTAAGATGGGCCCCCCAAGAGTCATCTAGTCCAGCCCCCTGCAATGCAGGATACTCCCCATGGCTAGTAGGCATCCATTTGGGGAGTGTAGGGGACATTGCTTTGCTCTTTACAGGGGAAGAACATCTGCTCTCCAGGTTCAATCCCTGCAGGTGGGACTGGGAGAGACTCCCTGTCTGAACTGCTGCCAGCCTGTGCGGACAATACTGAACTGGATGGTCTGACTCAGTATATTAGGCACTGGGAATTCCTGAGGTCCTTCTGGGGAAGCTGATCTGAAGCCGCCATTTGCAGGATTCCAGAGGCTGCCTCTGCTTTTCATGGGATGGACTGGATGACCTTTGGGGGGCCCTTGGGCGTCTGCAGTCCCATGGTTTTCTGAAGGGCTCTCCTCGGACGTTCCCTGTGGAAGCAGTGGAGCTGGGTCTGGCTCAGCTGCCAGAGCAGAGCCTCTGTTCTCCCGGCTGACGAAGGCCTTTCCCCTCCTTTGCGTCCTGGAGCCTCAACGGTTAAAGGGCTCTCGCTGCAGAAAAAGCAGGCGGTGGTAATCTGGAAATAAATGTCGCTTTGGCGAGGCCTCGGCCACAAAGGCGCAGGTACGGCGCCCTGGCAGGGGGGTGACCTTTCCGAGCGGCCAGCAAAGCGCCTCTCCGTTGGTCGGCACAAAGGGAGCGTGGGGCTGGGGGAGGAAAGGGGTTCTGCCTGCCAGGGCGACCCGCTGCTCTGCCACAATGAGGGCCCAGCGCTGGCCTGGCCCAGCCACAAAGAGAAAGGAGCGCGGACAATGCGGAGGCCGGGCACCTTCAAAAGGGCCGCCGGGGGCCGTGTTTCATCCGCCATGAATAAGTGATGTGGGGGCTCCCCGCCCTCTCCTCTCTCACAGGCTGCGCTCTTTGGAGAGGATTTCGGGGCACCCCTCCCCTCCGACCCTGGAGGCAATGGACACATCAGTCGGGGGCAGCAGTCAGGGGGGCTGTGGGCAAACTCCACAAAGAGAATGGAGTGGGGTGTGGGGGGGTGTTGGTGGGGTAGTACCTCTGGTGGGGGACACATTGTGCTGTTTCTGGGGTACTTGCCCCACCTTTGATCTAGCATTCAGGTCTCCCCTGTGGCTCCTAGAAGATGTCCCCAGGGGAGCTGATGAGTTAAGGGCTTCCCCTGCGTGTGAAAACAGGCTCTGGCCGGTGGGGTGGATGAGTCCAAGGTGGTGTCCAGTAGTCAAGAAGGCGGTTTCTGCCCATGCTGTAGAGAAAAGTGAGGGGCAGGTGGGGCTGGGAAGGGAGCCTAAACCTCCATCGCCTTGACTGTAAAACAACAACCGGAAAATGGTTTTAAAAAATGGCAAAACAATAAAATTATCAAAAACTTAAGAACACTCATTTCAAAGTTGTTTAAAAAACCCAAATATGAAAACAGATTAAAAGTCGCACCAACTTTCTAAACATCTGGGGAGGCTTTTCTAAACAAGAATGATTTTAGCAGGCACTGAAAAGAATACAGTGAAGAAAGCATCAAGAGGCAGGGAGTTCCAAAGGGTAGGTGCTGCCACACTAAGGGATTGAATGCTTACAAATGCGGAACAGTGCATATGATGTGGTGCCATTTCTGCCATTGAAGAAATGAGAGGGCAATCTCACAGGGGAACTGGTCCCACCTTGTTAAGGGCCTTATGCTCCTGCCTTGCCTGTGGGCTTCTCTCCCAAGGGAAGCAGCTGGCCGGCCAGGGCGGGGAAGCGCAGACAGGCCTGGGTTCTGCCATCTTTGGTCTGATCCACATGTAGCCAGAAGCCTCTTCCTCCTCACATTCTCCAAAAGAAACATTCAGCAGGAGAGCAGCAAACCCACTTGGAAATGTGCATTTGTTGGCATCCCTTCCAGCTTTCCTGGTTCTTGTTTACAAAGGGCAGGGAACCTCAGAGCATATGCAGAGTACCTTCCCTCCAAGGGGAAGGGACTGTTGGTTTCAAAATACAAGCCTACCTCTAAGAATGTGCAGAGTGCTTCTCTGGCTCTGTAAGAGCATAGGACTGAAGATTCAGGAGAGAGAAAAGAAAGTCCTCCTTCATGCAGTAAATAATTGAACTGTGGAACTCCCTCCCACTAGAGGCAGTCATGGCCACCAACCTAGAAGGCTTTAGGAGTGTATTAGACAAATCTGTGGAGGAGGAGGGGGCTGGGGGGGGGGCTGCTAGCCATGGAGGCTCAGCTCTGCCTTCTCCATCAATCTGTCTAATCCCTGTTTCAAAGCCATCCAAGTTGGAGGCCATCAGGGCCTCCTCCAGTGGAAGAGAGTTCCATAGTTTAACTTTGTGCTGTGCAATGGAGGCGCCAGGTGAGGAGGAAGCAGCCAGCCTCTCTCTGGGTCTCCAGAAGAGGCAGGAGGAGGAGGAGGGAGGAGGAGGGGGGAGGTGGTGAGTTGAGAAATATGGCCTGAGAACCCATCTCTCAGCAGCACCGCCAAAAGAGCCCATTTAATCTCTGCCTGCCTCTCTTTATCAGCTTAAAATATGACCTGCCAACTGGGAAAGCTCCCCGAGATAAGAGCAGTCTGGCAGCCAGCAGGGAGGGAGGGAGGACTCCCAGATAAGGAGATATTTATTGCTTCCAATTTATGAGCAGAGATGGGGAGGAGAGGACCACCCCCCACAGCCCAGCCCACCCTTTTCTGACCGTCTGCTGTTAGGGGCTCAGCCCCACCCCCCGCTCTGCTCACCAGGGACCCAGTAGGGCAGCCACAAACACAGGGACCCGCACACAAACTCCCCACTTCACCTGAGTGGGAGGAGCAATGAGGGGTCCAGAAAGGCCTGGTCTGATAGGGAAGCCCACTGGGGAGACGGAGGGCTGTGCAAGGCCCCCGTCAGCAAGGCCAGTTGGTTTGTGGGGCCCTTCTGGAGCACCAAGGGGTACTGGAGGCACCAGAAGCTGTTGCTCAGAGGAGGTGGGGGACCAATTCCTGTTTCAAAGGTGCCATCTTGACCATCATGGAAGATGGGAGAAAAGAGGAAGATCCTAAAACTGCCCATCCAGTCCAACCTTCTCCCAGGGATGAAATGCCGCTCAGAACCGAGGAACCTTGATAGAGTGGCTCTGGACAGGGAGGTTCCATAAGAAGAGGTTCGCTGGCCAGTGGCCCATTGACTCTGGCCTCCTGTTCTCCAGAGTGGCCAACTGGAGGTCCCAATGGGCAGAAGTCCACCAGCAACAAGACCCGAGTGCAAGAGCAGCAAAGCCCTCCCCACTTGGGATGTTATTCCGAGGTCTTGGAAGGCAAACAAAATACACTGATGGACGGAAGAGCAAATGAGGCCATTATCAGCCAACAAAGGACCTTTGAGTTTGTTAGCTGATGGGAAATCCAAGACCTGAAAATTAGGCAATCGTTTCGGGACCTTTAGAATAAACAGAAGCCTTAAAACACCTTTGATGCTCCTTGACTCTGAGAGGTATCCCAGTTGTGGCTTTCAGGGCCAGTGTAGGGTCTTGAGGCTCCACTGCAGCCGGCCTGCCCTCGACCCGGGGGCCCTCTTGTCTTGCCCCACCCAGCCTCAGGATTACTTGCACGGCTGCAGAAGGCATCTCCGATTGCACAGGCTGCTCCATTAATCCATTGGTTAGATTAATCCAGAGATCTTAGAATCATAGAAATGTCGGGCTGGAAGAGACCGCTATGGGCCATGCAACCCAACCCCCAGGAATCGCAGCTAAAGAACCCCTGTGTAATAACCTCCAAAATATGACATGGCTGGACACTTTTGCAAGTGGGTTGGGCAGACTGTGTATTCAGTACACCACTTCTTACAGCTTCAAGGACACAAATACAAGATGGGTGGCACCTGGCTTGAGAGCAGTACATGTGAAAAGGCTCTGGGAGTCTTGGTTGACCATAAACTTGACATGAGCCAACAGTGTGATGCGGCAGCTAAAAAAGCCAATGCAATTCTGGGCTGCATCAATAGGAGTATAGCATCTAGATCAAGGGAAGTAATAGTGCCACTGTATTCTGCTCTGGTCAGACCTCACCTGGAGTACTGTGTCCAGTTCTGGGCACCACAGTTCAAGAAGGACACTGACAAACTGGAACGTGTCCAGAGGAGGGCAACCAAAATGGTCAAAGGCCTGGAAACGATGCCTTATGAGGAACGGCTAAGGGAGCTGGGCATGTTTAGCCTGGAGAAGAGGAGGTTAAGGGGTGATATGATAGCCATGTTCAAATATATAAAAGGATGTCACATAGAGGAGGGAGAAAGGTTGTTTTCTGCTGCTCCAGAGAAGCGGACACGGAGCAATGGATCCAAACTACAAGAAAGAAGATTCCACCTAAACATTAGGAAGAACTTCCTGACAGTAAGAGCTGTTTGACAGTGGAATTTGCTGCCCAGGAGTGTGGTGGAGTCTCCTACTTTGGAGGTCTTTAAGCAGAGGCTTGACAACCATATGTCAGGAGTGCTCTGATGGTGTTTCCTGCTTGGCAGGGGGTTGGACTCGATGGCCCTTGTGGTCTCTTCCAACTCTATGATTCTCTGATTCTATGAAGGAAGTGATGTGAAAGGGAGGTTCAGGAAGGATGCTTTTTTAAAACAGCAGCAGCAGCAGCAGCTGACCAGAGGTTATCAAAAAGCCTAAAGTAGTTGGCTCCCATCAGTTGATGAGGACAGCATTTATCTGGGCTGATAAAGAGGGGGCGGAACCCCCCTCCATCTTTTAAGGCTGCATTTCAGGTGGGGGTGGGGTAAGGGACAAGGCAGGGTTCAGCCAATGGGAGTGGGGATGAAACCCTGCCTGGCACAACACACAAGAGATCTGCCATGATCCCTCTCAATTGACCCATTAAGTCAGACAAAAGGCGTGAATTGGAGGGTGCTTTTCTGGGTTTCCTGCTAGACGGAGGAACCTCTCTTTGTATATTTGGGAGAGGAGAGAGGGGGGAGGTGCCTGTCAAACTGTGGCTGAGGAGGCAGCAACAGGGAGCCTGGGCTTGGGTTTGTGATGCAGGTCCCTGATCCCAAAGAGCTTACAATCTGAAACAGTCAAAATAATCTGAAGAAGTGTGCATGCACACGAAAGCTCATACCAAGAACTAACTTAGTTGGTCTTTAAGGTGCTACTGGAAGAATTTTTTTTATTAAATCTGAAACAGACAATACAAATTGGTTAGTTGGAGGGAAAAGCACAGGGATGGGAGGAGCACATGTCAAAATGCAAAATAAAGGAGGAGGAAAGAGGGGGAAGGAAGAAGAGGCCCACCAATTCCTGGGTCAGAAGGAGACTGAGCCAAAGGAAACCTGGAAGAGGCAGCGTCTGTGAAGGGACTGGGCAGGGGGGAGCGGAATATGACACATTCAGAGGCATGCTGGGAATTCAGAAGGTTCTGGGATGTCCCTTCTCCCATGTTCCCAGACTTTCCAGAGCGAAAAGTAGTTGCTGCTGCTGGTGCATTTTTTCTGACTGTCCACACATTACAACAGGGTCTCTCTTTCCCTCCATTTGGATCAAAGCTGGTTTGGGGAGGAAATGCATCCAAAAGCAACATTCCTTAAGTGACAGCAGGAAAGATGGATGCCGACAAAAAGATGTGGATTGGGGCTTCCCTCTTGTGTTCCCCAGTCCCAAAGGGGGGTGTCTACACTGCCTGTCTACCCTTGGGGTGAGCTCTGACCCTGCCTCCCCCTCCAGAGAAGCAGCAAACAGAGTGCCTCTGCCTGCCCTACTGGCTCCCAGGCTGGAGAGCTCAGGGTAACTTTTGCCAGGCTCTGAGCACATGGTGCAGTGGGGAGGGGGGCTGAGGGGGAGATGGTGCTCAGGAACAGAGAGAAGCTGGCTTATCACAAGTAAGACCAGTAGTCCACGCAGCCCAGTGTTGTTGGCTCTGACTGGTATCAGCTCTGACTGTGTTCTTAGCCTTGGCTCCAAGCAACACCCACACCCACTCCAGTTTGTGGAAACTGCAGGGCAACCCTAATGTGGGAGGAGACTGTTGCAGAGACTGGCCTGCCCTGGAAAGGTGGCAAACTACAACACGGACCCTTTACTTGGCCCCAGGAAAGCCATCCTCTCTTAGCCTCCATTATCCATCTGTGCAATGGGTATGAAAGCTGCTTGCCTCTTGGGACTATTCCAAGGGCAGACTGCTCAGTCTTCCAGCTGAGGGGCTGAATCAAGACATGTTTTTGCCTGAAGCAGAAGGCTGGGTGCCCTTGCCACAGGAAAGGGCCTCCTGCCTGCGGAGCAAACTACTCTAGGGGACCCTGACCCCGTTTGCATTCAGATGCATCAGCAGGTGGAGAAAAGCTCCAACAGCAGGTCCCTTGTGCAGTTACAGGTCTTCTCCCACTGGGTGGTGCTGCTGCTGAAAAGGTGCCCATTCAGAGTCCTGCAGGCATCTCAGATGGTTGCCATCCTGGTATGCAAACAGCAGGAACTCGATCAGATTTTTCTCTCTATCCTGCCTCAAAAGAACATAAGGAGAGTCTGCTGGATCAGGCCAAAGCACCCTCTTCTCCCAGTGGCTGGCCAGAAGCCCAAAGGGAAGCTGGCAAGCGGGATTTGAACACAAGAGCAACTCTCCCCTCCTGTGACTTCCAGAAACCAGGATTCAGAAGCATTGCTGCTGTCATAAGACTTCACTGCCTCCAGCTGTGCAGGAAGAGCAGAGCCAGCCTGGCTAGGAGCCATCCATAGCCCTCTCCTCCTCCATAAATTTGCCCACTCTAACATCTAGGTTGGTGGTCATCCCTGCCTCTTGTGGGAGGGAGTTCCATAGGCAAAGACACACAAACCCTGACACGATGCCCCCCTGCAGGAAGGGCTTGTTCCCCTGCCTGCCTCCCCGGAATGCAATGAGTCCCCCAGGCACTCTGCTGTGATGAATGGAGCAGGAGCTGCGTGGCTCAGAAGGCGTTTCTGGCTGCCAGCCCAGGCCTCTGTGCTGGGCCTTCCAAAGCCCAGACCTCTTCCTTGGGGGGCAGCCTCAAGGTCCCTGCTGGAGGCTGAGCATGGGAGCCTTGAAATGATGGGGAGAGGGCACAAGATCCAACCTTCCGGCTGCAGACAGATGTGAACTGAGCCTTGAGCGAGCCAACCTGCTTTCCAAAACCTGCCCCATCTGCAATCTGGATGGTTTTGTCCTTCTAAGGGTTGGGGAGGGTGGAGAGACCCTCGGCTGACTCTTTTCTTGATCTGGAATCCCCCCAACCTGAAATACACCTTGTCCAAACGTTTCCCGACATTGTTTGGGGACGGTGAGTGGGTGGTGATCCTGTTCCCTTGGTGATTCTCCAAAAAGGCTACAGATTTTGAGACCCAGTTAAACTCCCTTCAGTTTTCAAAAACTGTTCTCCACTGCCACTGGCCCTCATCCACTTGGCTGGTCAACTGGACCTGGGGGTCAACCTGCCCCCCCCAAGCCTTCTGTGTAGCTCTCAAGCTTGCTTCTGGAATTCTGAACTCCATTGGATCACAAAAGAAATCATCATAGTGGCGTTCTGTCTCTTCTCTGGCTACCAAAAACTCTGGGATGGCGTGTGGGGCTACGTTTGCAGCATGGATGTGAATTTGTTTCCAGGGGTAAGATTTCGGGGGCCTGGCAGTTTTGCTGAGCTGGGAAAGGATCTGGTGGTGAAGAGATAAAGGCCAGGTAACCTGACTGCCCTCCTCCAAGTTGCTTTGTAGAAACCAGATCCCCCCCCCTCCTCCTCCTCTTCCTCTCCCAGCCAACCTGAACCTCCTTCTGTAAACATCCTGCAGATAAGTCCCTGTGGGGGACTCTGGCAGATTGCCTGCCTGATAAAAGGCTGTCTAAATAGGTGGGGAGTCGCAGAGCAGAGAGGGAATTCCTCTGGCCCCCGGGGCGTCTCCAAGCTGGGCAGGCAAAGGGAATTTGGAAGCACTGATGGGGAACAAATTCTCCAGCAAACGGTCCTGGCTTGAGCTTACTTGCAAAAATAATTAATCTCCATCTTCCCCATCTGATTCACCCATCCATCCCCAAACAACATTCTGATCTCAAATTGAGAGCTTCCAGAAGAACAAAAACAGGAGGCACATCATTAAAGCCACTGCGTCACACTTGGTGATTTATGCAAAAGATGCCGGATTTAGATTGCAGGGGGTAATACACAAAAGCTAAGTTTAAAAACTGAAGCGTGCAGAAAATTATCTCTTCGGCTAGAAAACGGCTGCCAGAGCCTTCGAGCACAGGATGGTTTTGCAGCCACGCGGTGCGGCTGGGTACAAAGAACCCCAAAGCCAGCTCTGGGGAGCTCAAGGGCCAAGGCAGGGGATCCCTTCCCTGTGAAAAAGACAGGCGAGGCCAGCAGTACCCTCAAAGCCAGGAAGAACCCCTTTGTCCTTAGACTTGGGAAGGAGAATGCCTTGGGCCAGTCTTGCAAGGGGGAAGCTCCAAGGAAAGCAGAGGTGGAAGGAAGTACAGTGGTACCTCGGGTTACAGACGCGTCAGGTTACAGATGCTTCAGGTTACCGACTCCTCTAACCCAGAAATAGTACCTCGGGTTAAGGATGAGAACAGAAATAGTACCTCGGGTTCAGGATGAGAACAAAAATCGTGTGGCAGCGGCAGGAGGCCCCATTAGCTAAAGTGGTGCTTCATGTTAAGAACAGTTTCAGGTTAAGGACGGACCTCCGGAACGAATCAAGTTCTTAACTGAGGCGCCTCTGTCCTTCTCTCAAAGAGGAACAGAAGGCAGGCCCGTCCTGCGTGCTTCTGAATCATTAGGAATAACTTTCTGAGAGCTCTTCCACAGTGGGGTGGGGGTGGGGGACTCTCCATCACCTGAGGTATTCAACAGAGGCTCTGTCCAGGATTCTTGCGCTGCGATTCCGGCATTGCAGGGGGTTAGCCTAGATGACCTTTGGGGATCCCTTCCAACTCTACACACCAGTGATTTGTTGGAGAGCTTTCAAACAGAGGCTGGGTGGCCGCCTGCCCTGAATGCTTTAGCTGAGATTCCTGCGTTGCAGGGGGAGGTTTGGGCTAGATGACCCTGGGGGAGTCTCTTCAGGCTCGACCATAGTAGGATTCTGGGGCTCTGGGCAGCGGCTGGGCGCCCGGGGCTGCTGGGCAGGGGCTGGGCAGGGGCTGGAGCACTGTCAGCCGCCTGCCTGCCTGCCTGCCGGCCTGCCGGCCGACCCAGCATAACTTCGCGTGGCGGGAGGCGCTCGCTCCCTGGCCGCCTGCCCGGCGCTCCTTTCTCACGACCTCGCCCGGGACGGAGTTCAAGGCGGAGCACTTAGCAGCCGGCCGGGCGCAGCGACACACAGAGAGGCTCCCTGGCTCCTCGGCTGCCAGCGCGCACAGCCCAGAACCAAAAGCTGCGCCGAGGCCGCTCCAGCCGGGAGCGCTTAGCCTGAAAGCGGCCGGAGGGAACGGGCAGGGGGGGAGGGGCAGCGGGAGCCGGGCGGGCCGAGGGGGCGCAGAGTCCCAAGTCTAGAGGCAGGGGCACCTGGGGCAGAAGGGGCTCCGGGCACCCGGATTCTCAGCCAGGTGAGCGGGAAACGTGGGCAGCAGGAGGCGGCCGGGACTCAAGAGCAGAGCGTGCCATAGTGGTTAGAGTGTCTGACTGGGGCCTGGGAGAGACCTGGGTTCAAATCCTGGGATGCCCTGAGCCAGTGTTGAGATGGGAGGAAGTCCTCAGCTGCTTCCATCCAGCCTGCTATGATGGGACACGGCAGGGGGGCGACCTCCAAGCTCAGGGCGGCCCCCTCTTCATAACGCCCGCCACCTCGAATAAAGCGATTTATTTGCGAGAGCAGGGGCGCAACTGGGCAGCCCAGGGCCTTCCTGCACACGGCCCAGGAAGGCAGCGGTTTGGCTTCACCCTCGGAGGCAGACTCCATTGTTTCTCGCGGCAGCCGGATGTCCGCAACAGGGGCCCCAAACTGTCCCCAAATGCACCCTTGACAGGAGGGGCTCCTTTGCCTGGGCGCCTGGGGCCTTTCCGAGGAGGGAGGCCCGTGGGCCTGTGCTGACAGGGGCTGGAGCCCCCCTCTCCCCCCGCCGCCGCATTCCTTTCCTCAACACCTGAGCGCAAGGCAGGCAGACACCTGGTCTCTCCAGCGGGAATTCGGCCGCCTTTGTTGGGAGGGATTTGCGAGGAATTCTCAGCACGGGCTGAGTTATTAAGGGGGGCGGGGCGGGGGGGCACTGAAAGGCAAGCCTGCCCTTTATCCGGCTCTCCCCCATCTCGCCTGCAAATGGGGCATGACTAAGGGGCGGGGGGAGGGCTGCTGCTGCTGCTGCTCCAAAGGCAAGCGCCCCTCTCCACATGTTTTATCCATTAGGGGGGGCAAAGGAAACGCCAAGCCTGATCACAACCAGATGTGGCGGGTGTTAAATCATCGCCGCCCGGCCAGGCCCGGGGGCGGAGGAAAGGAGCGTGCAAAATGACTTAGGGGAGGGGCGGCTGCCCTTGCTTTCCTGGGAGGTCCGGAGCTGCATGGAAGTGGGGCGGGCCAAGGGCCGTGGGGCGAAGCACACAGCAGCCCGGCCTTCGCTCAGGAAGCATTGACCGGGGGGGGGGGGGGTCGAGGATGAATGGGGTGGGGGCAGAGGTACGGCCCCTGCTGGAAAACGTTGCTCTTGGTGCGGGCAAATCCTCTTTTGCTTTCCCGCCCGGCAGCTTAAGCTGTTCTAGGGGGGAAGCGTGTGTTGCTTCCCCGCCACCCCCAAAAGGGAGCATTGCAAGGGGGCCTGACAGCTGCAAAGAGATCCTCAGTCAGGAGAACCCCTTTCCCTGCTGGGGGCCGCATTCCCTCGCAGCTAGCGTGTGGCGGGCCACACCCGGGCAGTGGGTGAAGCCGGAGGCCACCCTCTCCAGTTTCCCTTTCTGCCTCTGCTTCTCGCCCCTCGGGAGGGGGCAGAGGTCTAAACTGATTCCCTGCAGATGGGCTCCCCCCACTGCTCCACCTGTTTCCACACTGCCTCCCCCTCCCTTAAGTCATCAGTCCGGCGACATCCATCTCTGTTTATTCAAAAATCCGTTGTTGTCTTGGAGGCTTTTAAGCAGAGGCTGGATGTCAGAGATGAGTGATTCCTGCATTGCAGGCGGTTGGACTAGATGACCCCCGGGATCCCTTCCAACTCTGCATTTTTATGATTTGATGGACTCCTGTCTCAGCATCCCAGACAGCAGTCCCTCAATCCTCAGATCCATGGGGAAGGGGAGGTCACCTCTGCCCCTGGTCAGACAGGCCCAGCTCTGGAGGACCTTCAGATGTTCAGCCAGAATCTGCTATTTCCTCTCATTGAGAGTCTGCCCCTCTCAGTGGCCACTAGCTTCACCCCTTCCCTTCTCTGGGAGCAAAGGAGAACAAATCTGCCTCTAGGAGTCCCACAGGTAATGGGAGAACAGAGCCATGGCTCCTGTTCAGCTTCTCTTCTCCAGCCTAAACAAGTTTCCATCATTCCTTGGAGAAAGAACTTTATGCCGGATCCCAGACCTGGACACTCTTCACTTGGGCAATGCCCTCCTGGAAAGAGCCACCGTACTCTTGAGGTGGCCTGACCAGAACAGAAGGGAGAAGGGAATGCTGGACTTCTCTTGATTTTGGCTCCTGCCAACCTAGCAGTTCGAAAGCACGTCAAAGTGCAAGTAGATCAATAGGTACCGCTCCGGCGGGAAGGGAAACGGCATTTCCGTTGGCCACATGACCTGGAAGCTGTACTTGGCTCCCTTGGCCAATAAAGCGAGATGAGAGTCAGCCACGATTGGACCTAACTTAGGATTACCTTACATTGAAGTAGGCCTCCCTACTCCTATGATCTTTTGCAGCCAGCTGCAGGTTTTTACCTTGCTCTGTTGAAATCCATCTTGCTGCTTTCAGTTCTATGTTCCAACCCTGACGAGATCCTTGTTTTCCCCCCATCTGGGGTTGATCTCCCAGGGTGTCAGCCAAACCTCCCAACTTTGCACCACCTGCAGATTTGAACAGCAGCAGCACAGGGCCAAGACAGAGGCTCCATGACCCTCCAGATGGTGCAGAATCATCAGAGGGGCAGGCCAGGGTTGACCCACCAAATGTGCTGTGGTCTAGCCAACATTTTGCCAGTGTCTGCCAATCAGACAGGGCTGGCTCCGCTTTCCACCCAGGAACTTGCCAAAGCTACTTAGGAAAGAATCAATCTGCCCAGCTTCCTGACCTTTTCTCCTTAAAACAGCCCCATGTTCTAGCTGCAAAAGACTCAGTCTTGGTGCTTTCACAAACTCCAGGCCCTAGTAAGTGTTTATCTGCAGGCTGTGGTCCATCACTTCCCCATGGCTAGTCCAGGGGCGTTGCTGCGCTCCTCCCCACCTTATACAAGGGAGTATGATAGTTGCTTTACATGGAGAGCAGGCCTTAGGATCCACTGTCCACTCTAGAGCAACAAGGGCTTCCCAGGATCCCAGGCAGACTCACAAATCTGCTGTCCGAGACCCTTGGAACCAGAGATGCAGTCCTTCTAGGGCCAAGCAGCGAGCAAAGGCTAGACTGCCATTTTTGTGCTGCATGGGGGAAAATTGGGAAATGTGTGTGTACATATGTGAGACACTTCAGAACAGGAGGAAAAGGTCTTTTTTGCACACAGCATTGATAGGCGGCCTTATCATGACCGCCCTCCCCTCTGCTACTGTGTGGATTAAATTCAGGGGTCACTTTTGAAGATAAAGGGGAATTGGCAAGGAACTTATCAGGTTTGCAAACCATGTGATTTGGCCCTTTATGAGCAGCCAGGCAAACAGAGTGAACCCATGGCCTCCAGGAGAGCCCCAGCTCAGGGGCCTGCAGTCATCCCCCCCCCCACCACACCGCCTGCTGCACAAAGGACAGAGTTGCACCCACACCAGGCTATTGCAGCAACCTCAATGCTAAATGTCTTTTTTATTTTTATCAAATAACTTCCAAAAGGAAGGAAAGGCTTTCCTCGTTGTTAAGAACAAACAAGTCTTTGGTGTCACTGAAAATAAAAGGAGTTGGGCAAAGACAAAGCCAGAAAGAGGGGGGGAGAGGTGGACTTGGAAATGTGGGCTCTCTCACAAGCGTGTGCACACTTGCACAGGCCACGTGAAAAGCCACGGAAAAGAAAAGGGAGAGGAGAGCATTTGCTATGGTACAAATGAAGGCACAATCCAATATGAACAGTAGACAGCTATTTACAGCCAGAGAACCAGAAGGTCGCTGGCTCCCTCGGAGGAAGAGAACCCAGAGCCCTGGCCACAGGGGTGGGGGCACTCCAAGTCCTGACCCAAAGTCCAGAGGCCGAAGGGTGGGTGGGCCGCCAGCCCCTCGCCTGCTTTCACCAAGGCCTCCACACCGAATCTGCCGAAAGCGATGGGGCTCCAGATGCAGGAGAGACCGAGGCAGCGGGGGGCAACGCCGACCCCATGCCCCCGTCAGCGTAGAGGGGGATGACGGCGTTGCTGTGCGGGGGCCCAAAGGCCGTGCTGGGGATGAGGAAGGCGAACTGCCCGTCGGAGGCTGGCACCAGCTGGAAGCCTCCGTACACCTTGGTGCTTTCCCCAGCTGGGCTGCCCAGTTTGCAAGGCACGACGCCGGCCGCAGGGGGCACCGCGCCCGCTGGGATCTGCACCAGGGGCTGCCCAAAAGAGGGGCCGTGCTGGCCCCCGGGGGGCGCGGGGTGGGGTGGCAGCGGCAGGGCAGCGGAGGACGGCTGAGGGGCAGGATAGTTCATGGCGTTGATCTGGCTCATGCAGCTGGCCAGGTGTCCCAGCAGTCGGGTTCTCACCTCGGCGTTCACCCCCTCGCAGGTGGAGAGGAAGCGGGTCACCTCGTTCATGCACTCGTTGAATCCGGCCCGGTATTTGCCCAGCACAGTGGGGTCTGTATTCAGCGCGGCTGGAAGAAGGGAGGAAAGAGGCAATGTCAGAAGGACACAGAGTCCAGAGCATTCAGCCTTGGGAAGGAGGGAGAGACAGCCAAGAAAAAGTGTCTCGGGGTTGAACAGGGGACACACACACACACACACACACGCTGCAGGGGGTTGGTCTAGATGATGCTTGGGGTCCCTTCGATTCTCGGATTCAAGGGCATAGATCTCTGCAGCGCAGAAGCGCCCTCCATCCAGAGGCTGCCTGCCAAGGCTGCACACAGCTTTAAACAAAGGGAAGCCTTAGCAAGGAGAAGGGGGGGGGAAGGCTCTCGCCTCCTACAGCAGGAGCAGCAGGATGTGTCCCGTTTGCTTCTCATTATCCCGTCCCCATTTCCTCTGCCTGCAAGCTGCCACCCTCTCCCTTCTCTCCCTCCCCCCCCACCTCTTTTCCGGAACAGTAACAACTTGGAGTTGTGGCTATAAATAAGCCCCAGACCGTGGGAAAGGCCGCCTTCGCCAAGTCAGTAAAACACAGCTTGAATGGCATTCAAAACCGCAGGCGGAAGTCTGGAAGAAATCACCTCTGGAGAGGGAGGGGGAGGGAGGGAGGGAGGGGGGGGGACACACGCGCTCTCTCTCTCTGGCGCGCGCCCAGCCCGGCCAGCCACTCACCCGTCATCTGCGCTCGCTGCAGGTTTCTCAAATGCTTGACTGTCATTTCTAATATGTCCGCTTTCTCCAGCTTGGAGTGCCGGGAGCTCTGCAAGGCAAGGGGGGGGGAGTGAGCACCAGGGGGCGACACTCTGGGGGGGGGGCGGGAGAGGGAGACTCTGGGCACAGGAGGATCTTAAAGGAGGGATGAATCTCAGCTGGAAAGCGAAGGAAGACCCTCACCCCCAGGTCCCAGAAGGGCAGCAGGCGCTGGTCGGCATTTTCCCAGAAAAAGGGGGCTGGCAGGTCGCCCCCAGGCAAGTCCACAAGGTTATCCCCACTAATTGGGAGGGTGGGATTTATCGTCGGGGTGTTAAGATATAGTACTTAATAAAGAACATTTAATTAAATGATATTTAATAATAATTAATAATAAGAGCAACAAGGACATGGGAGGACTTTGGACCCTGGAAGGCCATGGGGCTCCTGGCTTTTGGAAGTGGGGGGAGGGCACACCTCCCAGGGTGGTGGTGATAATGACGTCCCGCAGCCTTCCCGGGCTGGGGGGCGTCCAGCCTCCTTGAATGCACAGCCTGCCTGGGGGTCGCCCGGCCTTCGGGAGCCGGAGATGGGGGCCCGCGCTCCAAGACCCTTTCCCGCGATGCCCCCCCCCGCCGCCCGGGAGGTTCCTTTCTTTCTGGGGGCCACTTACGTCCTTCTTGAGCGCGTCCAGGATGAGCGTCTTGAGCTGCCCGAGGCTCTCGTTGATCCGCGCGCGCCGCCGCTTCTCCATGATGGGCTTGGACGACTGCAAGAGACAAGCGCCCGTCAGACCCGCAGGAAGGAAGGAAGGGGGGGGGGACGGGGAGGGGAGCGGAGAAGAAGAGCGGCCCCCCCGACGCCCCGCCGGCTGTTACCTTCCGGTGGTCCGAGGCCGTGCGGGGCTTGTCGGGCGTGGCGTGGATGCTGGCCGGGGTGGCGGCCACGGGCGACGAGGAACTCTTCTCCATCAGGTCGGCGGGCATCCTGGCCCCCGGAGAAGCCCGGCGGGGAAGCCGCCGCGAAGCCCTCGAGTCGTGGGAAAAAGCGGCCGCGGCCGTCGAGGGTGCCGGGCGAGCGGCTCTCCGGGCGGTGGCGAGTCCAAAGGAGCCGGAGCTGCGGCGTCTGCTTCCCAAGCCGCCCTGGCAACCGGGACGCGCACGGACAGGCGGTCGGTCGGGCGCGCGCGGTGGAGCAGCCCGGAGGGACGGGGCGGGTCACAGGCGGCGGCTGCCTGACGCGCGCTCTCCGTCTGCTGCTGCTGCCTCCCTGCGCGGCGCAATCCCGGCCGCCTCCCCGCCCGGCGGCGCCTATTTATAGGCTGCGCTGCACGCGAACGGCTCGTGTGAAACTTCCCAAACTTTCTTTCCCACAGTGACTTTCAGCCAATGGGAGCCGGAGGCACGCGGCCCCGCTCGTGGACGGCGCGCACCCATTGGCCGCCCGGCGCAACGCCCGGCGGCCAATGGCGCGCGCCCGGACACCCCCCACCCTGGGCACCAGGGGCCGCCCTGTCAATCACCAGCCGCTCGCTTGGCTTTAACCCTTGCCGCGCCGCGCGCTCGGACACCCGACGGGTCCGGGGCTCCGCCTCGCAGACGGGTCTCGGGGGCTCGCTCTCCGGAGGGGGGAGCTTTTCCCCGGAGAGCACCCTGTGCGGCAGTTAAATGGGGATCCGCTAAGGATCCCCGGCCGCCCACCGACGGGGCCGGAGAGGGTCGCTGGTGTCCTGCTCTCGTGAATGCAGGATGCGGAGAGTTGGGGGGGGGAGGCGCACCTGCCCGCCCCTGCACCTCTCGAAGATGCTGTCGAGCCGGAGCGCAGCCGCCTCTTCGCGGCCGGGATCCCGACGGCGCGGGGTCGCCTGAGCACAACGGCCTCTCCTCGCGAGTAAAGGGCAGCGGGGCTTTCGCCAGCAGCAGCTCCGAGCCCAGCACGTGCCAGGAGGTTTTATTGCGGCCGCCGCCCTCTCCTCCTCCTGCCCCCCCTCCGGGGACTTGAGCGCTCCTTGGCGCGCGGCTTGGACGGAGCCGTCGGGGAGGGAAGCCGGGCGGGCGGGCGGCCCGCAGCAGCAGCAGCTGCCGCCGACGCCCCAGAGCCTGGGAAAACCCAGCCTTCGGGGAGCGGGGGCAGGAATGCAGCCTCAGAGCAGGGGGGGGGTGTTCCTCCTCATCCCCAACCCTGAAGAATGCTGCCCGGCCCCTGGCCGAGGCGAGGACCCTCGTTCTGGTTCGGCAAACGGGGAAGGGGCACATCTGGGTGTCGCCATCTCTCAAAATGTTCGAGGTGCCCGCCTGGCTCCGCGCCCCCCCCCCCGCACCTTGCGGGGTTGTGTGTGTGGGGAGGAATCTGGAGATTCGCGGACCCCTTTTCAGGGGAGGGGCGAACTTAATTGCTTCCAACTTCCTCGCCCCTCCAAAAATAAAAAACAAAAAATTGGGGGGGGGCATTATTTTATTGGCTTCAATGTTAGACGGAACTGAACTGGGAGTCTGCAGATGGGGACGGGGCTCTGGAGACTAAGTCTGGGGAGCAAGGGTTTCCCCCTCTTGCGGGGGGCTGCAACTCTCTTTTTGGGGGGACAACGCCTCCTCCTCCGCGACGCCTCCCATGGACCCTTCTGGCGACCCAGAGGAGCTGCGGGTGCGGGGAGGCGAGGGCGGACCCTGGGGCAGAGCCCAGCGCTTCTCCTCGAGGTCGCGCTCCATCCTCCGGGGGTGGAAATGTATCTTGCTTAGAAATGGATATACTATGATTTTTATTTTTAATTCATACCACTGTTACTGACAAGCTCCCCCTGTGAAAACGTCTCAGGGAATCTTCACACTTAGGCGGGACCTCAGTAACTATTAAGTATTGCCTCAAAGTTACTTTGGCAGTGTAAGAAGCTTGCAGTGCAAAGCAGGGCATCAGTATCTAGATGAGTGAGCGGATCTGTGTACTGAAAAATTTGGAAGAAGACTGTAACGGTGACAAACTTTCTCCATTTCCATGGAGGGAGGAGCTCCTCTTCTTCTTGGCTAATGGCTTTTTTCTCCCTATGTATGAACTTCACCAGCTCTTCAACCTTTCATTCGATTTGCATGTTTTGGAAAACAAGAGCAAAAAGTCCCGAATTCTTCTTGCTGCTGTTGATTTCTTACCTGCCAGGGAAATTTACAGCCATTTAAACTTCAGTATCAAAAGAGGTTGCAGCAGGGGGCCCCACCCTTTTCCGAAGGGGGGCACTTTGAATTGTGAGAGCTGGGGGGCAGTCAAAAAATGGTTGCCACGGGTGGGGTGGGGGAGGGGTGGCACAACACAGAATGAGGGAGAGAACCACCAGAGCGAAACTTCCCCCAAAATGGCATTGCCATAGGGAGAAAAGGTTTAACCTGTGGAACTTCTGCCAAAAAATGAAACAGCAACAGGAAAAGTACATTGAAAGGGAGATGGGAAACAGCAGCTCTTCAGGACCCCAGAGAGCCCTTTTAAAAAATTGTTTATGCAGTTTCCATTTTTCGATTGACACATCATTCTTTACCATCATGCATAATTTCTGTGCAGACTTCCCAACCTGACCGTCCATGGCATTCTCAACATTGCTGCATATCAGTTTATTAGCCCACCCTGAGCTAATAAATAATATTTCCTGTATTTAACTGCTATTCATAGGAATACGCCTGCTTGTGAATTGATTTTAGTGTAATATTTTTTAAAATATTCCCTAAAACTATCCTATCCGCCCTTTGTCTTTTACCCCATTCTGATTCCTTACTTTGGCTGTCATATTTGCAAGTTCTGTGAATTCTGACAATTTGTGCAGCCGCTGTCTCTCTTTGGTTGAGGTTTCTCTTTCTTTCCAATTTACTCTATTCTGGCCACTGCTGTTGCATAAAGAAATAAGTTGTGTACCTTCATAGGGATCTCATCACCAATGGTCACTAATAGAAAGGCTTCAGGTTTTTTTGGAAATGTGAGCTGAAGAATTCTTTTGAGCTCATAATAGCAATAATTTATCATTTATACCCCGCCCATCTGGCGGAGTTTCCCCAGCCACTCTGGGCGGCTCCCAATCAAGTGTTAAAAACAATACAGCATTAAATACTAAAAACTTCCCTAAACAGGGCTGCCTTCAGGTGTCTTTTAAAGATAAGATAGCTCCTTATTTCCTTCACATCTGGTGGGAGGGCGTTCCACAGGGCGGGCACCACTACCAAGAAGGCCCTCTGCCTGGTTCCCTGTAACTTGGCTTCTCCCAGTGAAGGAACCACCAGAAGGCCCTTGGAGCTGGACCTCAGTGTCCGGGCAGAATGATGGGGTGGAGATGCTCCTTCAGATATACTGGACCGAGGCCATTTAGGGCTTTAAAGGTCAGCACCAACATTTTGAATTGTGCTCAGAAACATCCTGGGAGCCAATGCAGATCTCTCAGGACCGGTGTTATGTGGTCTCGGCGGTCGCCCCCAGTCACCAGTCTAGCTGCTGCATTCTGGATTAATTGCAGTTTCCGAGTCACCTTCAAAGGAAGCCCCACACAGAGCGCATGGCAGTAGTCCAAGCGAGAGATATCTAGGCCACCTCCCAGTATTTTGGGGCATGTTTGCATTGCCATCAGAGTCCTCTAGTCTGGTGTCCAAGCAGCTCAGCCAACAATCACTCATCGGCTGGCAAGCACTTGACAGGCTCCTGTCATAGAAACCACCTAGAGGCTGCCTGCAGGTTTTGCTTCATGTTGTTGTTGTTGTTGTTGTTGTTGTTGTTGTTGTTGTTGTTGTTGTTGTTGTTGTTGTTGTTGCCTGCCTTTCCCCCAGACTGGAACTCAGAGCCACTTTACACATCAAATAGAAAAAGCTGAAAACATGGAAAAGATAATCATTAAAAAGTTATTAAACACAAATAGAATTAAAACAATGGATTAAAAAGATCTATTAGAAAGATCCATGAAGAAGGCTGATCGCCAAAGAATGGATGCTTTTGAATTCTGGTGCTGGAGGAGACTCTGGAGAGTCCCATGGACTGCAAGAAGATCCAACCTCTCCATTCTGAAGGAAATCAGCCCTGAGTGCTCACTGGAAGGACAGATCCTGAAGCTGAGGCTCCAATACTTTGGCCACCTCGTGAGAAGAGAAGACTCCCTGGAAAAGACCCTGGTGTTGGGAAAGATGGAGGGCACAAGGAAGGGGACGACAGAGGACGAGATGGTGGGACAGTGTTCTCAAAGCTACCAGCATGAGTTTGACCAAACTGCGGGAGGCAGTGGAAGACAGGAGCACCTGGCATGCTCTGGTCCAGGGGGTCACAAAGAGGCGGACACGACTAAAAAACTAAACATCACAACATTAGAAAGACAGATAATAGCAACAATAGAAATACCACAGCACCAGCCCGTTCCTCAAAACACAGTCAGTTCCCATCTGCCAGCAAGGAGGCGGCCATCTCGCTTCCCTAGGCAGGGAGTTCCAAAGTTCTCTGGGAGGACTAGAGGCCTTTTTTAAAATGAAAGCTCACCGTCTGGGGTTGGGGAAGAGGTTGGGCTGGGGGCAGCCGTGGCAGCAGGTTCCTCTTCACGGGGGTCTCTCTGTGGCTGCCCAAGAGGGGATTTATTTGGAGAGCAGGTTTCAGAGCTCCAGCAGGAGCTCCCAGCAAAAGGGTTGCCCTTTGGCTCGATGAGGAGGAGGGCTTTCTCTTGCAGGGGATGAAAGACCCACAAGGCAGACACACACACCCCCACACACACAGCTGCATCTCCCAGGATTTGGGGGAATTTAGAACTTAAGGGTTGGCCAGAGATGACATGCAATTCCTTTGCTCCAAGACAACTAAATAAGAGCCACAATGAAGGACTGGGCAAAGTGGGCAGCTTGGCAGCCCCAGGGCACTCTTAAGGGTGCTGTGCCCTTTCTCTGGTGGTGCTTTCCCCCTTGTGTTTTTACTTGTTTTTATTTTTATCTGTAAGCCACCTTGACTCGTTGTCAGGGGGAAAAGCGGGTATAAATACTGTGATTATATAATCATGATAACAATAATTTGGCTCCATTTCTGGAAGGGTTTCCCAGGCACCCTGAAATTGGGGTGGGGGTGGGGTGTCTCCAGAGCCTGCTTCCTCCTCCCACATGGGGGGGGGCCTTCCTGGACAGGATTGGCCGCCTGATGGTAGAAGAAGCTGAAGGGAGCTTTGGAATCTCACCTACAAGTTGGGGGGGGGGGTAATCCTCTCGCTTCCTTCCCATGAAATTGGCTTGACAGTCATGAGAATTTGGGGGGGGGGGAAGAGACAGTGGCAGCCCCTGGGCTGCCTCATTACTGCACAGCACAGCACAGCAGCATTGATGCAAGGAGCATCTCTGCAGCCTTTTTTCACACAGAGAGAGAGTCGTTTGCTTTTAAGCTAGGCATCTTTGGCTGCAAGAGGCCACTCTCACTGCTCAGTAATGATGGCTCCATTCAGAGCCATAAATTGCTTTCTTCATATTCATTCCCTGACACAGAAGCCAACTCCAGGGGGCGGGGGGGGGGGGCTGGCACCCACACAGTCAAGGAGAAAAGCCTGCAGGATCTTGAGGTGTTTAGCAATATCGTTAAAACGCCACCACAACCCTCAAATTCAACGGAAGGGTCCGGATATTCTAGAGGTTTTGAGCAGCTGCTGAACAAGGCCGGGGGTTCATATCTGGGAAGGGCTTCCCCTGATGTTTAGAGACCAGGCCTTTGAACTCTCTGCCCAGAAGCTGTTTGGGAAAGGGCCCTAATTCAGGAGCCGAAGGCTGCAGGTTCAATCATATAATCAGAGAGGAGGAAGGGACTCCAAGCGGTCATCTAGCCCAACCCCCCGCAATGCAGGAATCCTGGCAGCTATTCCCTGGCAGTGACTCCAGGCAGGGCTGAAAGCTGGAGTGCTGCTGCTGCCAGCCAGTGTTGGCTGCAGTGAGGGAGATGGACTGGTCCAGGATTTGGCAGGCTCCTCTGTGCCTCATCCTTGGGAACAGGCACGGCATGTCCTCTCTGGCCAGCTGCCACCCAGAGCCTGCCTGTGGCGCTCTGGATCACCTCCCTGGGGGTCCTGTTAGGGGCTGGGGCAAGTGTTTCCCCCTCGCCATCGGGGCGGCTCCTCGCTGCTCCTCTGCTTTACAGCTGCCAAGGTGGCCCTTCAAAGCTGCAGGGGCCACGCCTGCCCCAGTTGTTGGAGGAGGAAGAGGCTTCTGGCAGGGCCTTGGCAGGCTCTCTCTGCCCTGCCTGCTACCTGGCTCCAGCCCTGGCATTTTGTGGAGGGAGGCAGTGGGGGAAGAGTGGAGTCTTTTGCCGGAGGCCTAGGAGGTGTCTCACCCCCCCTTCTTTCCCTTCTCTCTCTCTCTCCCCCCCCCCCTCGCTTGACTGACTTTCTCACACTTGGATTCCCACAGTCTGTTCTGCCGGCTCTAGGCTGACTCACTCGCCTGCCAAGGACTGGGCTGCTCTCATCAAAAGCGCTCTCTCTCTCTCTCTCTCTCTCTCTCTCTCTCTCTCTCTCTCTCTCTCTCTCTCTCTCCTTTGCTGCAAGTACGCGCAGCAGCAGCGACTGCGGCACAAGTCCACCACCCGCTTCCTCCTCCTCCTCCTCCTTCCCCACCTGATCCGCACCTGGCTGGGGCCAGTCCCACACATATCACCTGATCTCGCCTTTTCATAGACCGTGAGAAAAATAAAGTCCAGGAAAGAAGAGACATGTTTGCAGAGCTCCCGGAGCCAGAGCGTTCCCATCCCCACACCTCCTGAGACGCAACACACACACACACACACCCAGACAGGCAGCCAAAGTGGGAACCTGGCGGGGGGGGGGCGGCTGCTGCTCCTTTTGGCTTTGTTCAATGGCTCTCCCAATCTTTTCCCCAGCTGGTTTTTGAATGGGATGCTCCCCGGGGGCTGGATCCGGCCCAATCGCCTTCTCAATCCGGCCCACGGACAGTCTGGGAATCAGCGTGTTTTTACATGAGTAGAATGTGTGCATTTATTTAAAATTCATCTCTGGGTTATTTGTGGGGCACAGGAAATCGTTCACATTTTTTCTTCAAAATCTAGTCCGGCCCCCCACAAGGTCTGAGGGACAGTGGACCGGCCCCCTGCTGAAAAAGTTTGCTGACCCCTGGCAGAGATCTTCCCCACCCACAAAGGAGTAACAAAAATGGCCTGATCATAGAATCACAGAATTGTAGACAGGTTATATGGGGCGCAAGGGGATTCAGTCTCCTCAATATTTTGAGGCGGGGGGAAGAGTCCCCACCCAATATTGAGGGGGGCGCCATTCCCCGCCACCCCTGGGCGAGGGCCAGTAGGGCGGCTAGGAGAGTGATTTTTGCTCTCTTTGCCCCCCCCCCGCCCCGCAGCGATCACCAGAGGGCCCGGACAGGTGTGACCCGATGGGGAGGGGGCATCAGGGGTGTGACATCATGCAGATGAGACAGCCTTCCCACATGTGGGGCCTGGCTCAGTGTACCTGATTGTAAGGGACCCCGGGGGTCATCCAGTCCAGCCCCCTGCAATGCAGGGATCTCAGCTGGAGCATCCATGACAGATGGCCACCCAGCCTCTGCTTAAAAACCTCCAAGGTAGGAGAGTCCACAACCTCCTGAGGGTTTTAAAGGTTATCCCTTTTAAATACCCAGATGTTATCACTGGGAAAACATGAAGACCCCTCCCTGCTTCCTAGATTTTGAGCATTTGCAGGGAACCCACTCCTGGGGAGGGGCCTGGCAAGGGACTTGCGTGATGTGGACGTGGGGGCAAAGAGGTTTGCTTTCCTCTTTTTGCAAACTTATTCCCAGGCTGACGCTTGTTGCTGCCATGTGGCGTAACGGTTAGAGTGCAGGACTACGACTTGGGAGAGACCAGGGTTCGAATCCCCACTCAGCAATGAAGTGGACCTCTCAGCCTGTTGTTGTTGTTTAGTGGTGTCCGCCTCTTCGTGACCCCCTGGACCAGAGCACGCCAGGCACTCCTGTCTTCCACTGCCTCCCGCAGTTTGGTCAGACTCATGCTGGTCGCTTCGAGAACACTGTCCCACCATCTCGTCCTCTGTCGTCCCCTTCTCCTTGTGCCCTCCATCTTTCCCAACATCAGGGTCTTTTCCAGGGAGTCTTCTCTTCTCATGAGGTGGCCAAAGTCTTGGAGCCTCAGCTTCAGGATCTGTCCTTCCAGTGAGCACTCAGGGCTGATTTCCTGAAGAATGGAGAGGTTTGATCTTCCTGCAGTCCATGGGACTCTCAAGAGTCTCCTCCAGCACCAGAATTCAAAAGCATCAATTCTTCGGTGATCAGCCTTCTTTATGGTCCAGTTCTCACTTCCACACATCTCTACTGGGAAAACCATGGCTTTCACTGTACATGGACAAAATCAACAGGCCTCTCAGCCTAACCTACCTCAAGGGGTTGTTGTGGGGACAGAATGGGGAGGAGGAGAACAATATGTCATATATGAACTCCTTGAAGAAAAGGCAGGATATAAAGGTGCAATAATTCATCACCATCATCAGCTTCTCATGAACCACATACTCCAGAACCTGCCTCCAGAAACCCCAGTTGCCTCCTACCTCACAAAGGGTCTGCCCAGTCAGCTTCCCACCTTAAGGAGGTGCCTGGGGAAAGGGAAGAGGGAGTGGGGGGTCCCTGATCTCTTGCTCCTGTGGGTTACACCATGCCAGGGCTGCCAGGGTCATGAGCTGATCACAGCCTGGAAGCCCCCCTTTCTCGGAGCTTGCAGAGCCTGCCAAGTTCTCTTCTGGGGAGCCAGATGACCCTGCCAAGTCTCCAGGGCCGAGAGGCACAAATCTGTCACAAGGACTGTGATTGCTTTATTTGTTTATGGAGGGCGTAAGGTAACTGCTCCGAGATCGAGAAGCTGATAAAAGGCTGCCTGGGTGGTTGCAAGGGGTTTAAGGGTGGATGTGGTGCTGGAGGAGCCAAGCCCAGTGGGACATCCATCTGGGTTTCACAGGGAAGACCTCTGAGCCGGCAGGAATCGCATGCCACCCGCCACTCAAAAACAACAGCAAGACTGACAGATCGGTCATGGCATCAGCGTTTGACTGCTGCAGCCTCCTCCTCCATCAGAAGAATTACCCTGAGCTTCAGGTATTCTACTTGGGGTTGGGAGGGGGGCAAAACGGTAAGCGGTGTGGAAGAAAATAAAATGCTGGAAAATACACACACCTGCAGGAAAATACCCGCATTTTTCGGAAACTACAGAAGACATTTGCTGGGCGAATAGGTCCCTATCAGGGGTGTCCATTCTGCATTATTATTATTATTATTATTATTATTATTATTATTAATCTTGTTCTGATTTCACGTGGAGCTTTGTAGAATGATCCGTTTGATTTACTGAACGTCAGTTTTGGGCCACTGTGAGCAGGGGATTCTTGGCTGCTGCTGCTTCAGGGCTTCTCCTTCTGTTCTTAAGCTCTTCTGTCTGGCCAGCCTTCCGAAAGAAACGGAACACCCCCCCCCAGGAGCTGTTTTGGAGACTGTGGCTCAGCCTTGCAACACACAGAAAACAGCCCCCTGAGCGTGTGCAGAGTGCTCTTTCACACAGCTGAGCAACCCCTGGCAGCTTCTAGTCCCCAGCGATCAAAGCAAAAAGTTTTCAGGGTAGAATAGGTGAAGAGATACCAAGAGAGGATAAAAGACTTTTGATGTCTGCAAGGAGGGCAGCGAGGATGGAAGGAAGGAGAAGTACCAACAAGAGAAGAATAGCCGACGAAAGTGATGGAGTAGGCAGAGATGGCGAAACAGACGGGGAAGATCCAAAACCAGGAGGATCAAGTATTTTCTAAGGACTGGAGCAAATTTGTAATTTATTTAAAAGACCACTGTAAACAGTTAAAATCATTGGCAGGGATGTAATGACACTTGTAATGTGGAACTAATTATGGTAATTATGGATGGACAAGGGTAAAAGATGCAGTAAATTTAATCATAAATATGGAACCCACGGAGAGATGGAAGGGGGTCCGAAGGTTCAAAAGAACATTGTATTTTAATGTTTGAAATGGTTAAGTTAAAATGTATAAAATTGTGAAAAAACCAATAAAATATATATTTTTTTGCAAAACGTTTTCAGGGCAGAGACCAGCTGGCCAGTCACATCCCACAGTTCTAAGAACAGATCCAGTCCCAGGCTCAATTCTTCCGGCTGCATCCTCCTCCTCCTCCGTCCTCCACCTCAGCGACCCCCCCCCCGCCACCTCCCACTTACTTAAAATCATTCTCCATTCAAGAGTGAACATGCTTTTGCACGGCTGCCTAGAGAGAGCCTCTCTGTTCTTCCTTTAAGCCCAAGGGAGTCAAGAGGCCAGGAGGGTTTTGTTTTTCTTCCCTTGTATCCTTGGGAAAGGGTTTCTTGGCTAAGTCCTTTTCATCCACAGGCAGGATCAGAGAACTGCAGAAGCCTTGAGTTGGGAGGGGTCCCGAGGGTCATCTAGTCCAACCCCATGAAATGTAGGAATCACTACTAAAGAAACCCCGACAATTGGTCATCCATCTCTTTTAGGGGGGGAAAACCCTCCAGTGAATCCTGTGGGTCCTTCTGCACCCACTTCCTCCTCTTTACCATCTTTGGATTCACAGCAATCAGGTCTGCGATGTAGAATAGCCCCTGAACATGTGCAGAGAGTGTTTGTGTGCCAGAACCAGCCTCCAGAAAGGCCTAAGCATTGCTGAGCTGGGCAGAACCAAGTCTGCTTCCTGGAGTCAAGCCTTGGCATGATGGTGGGGTCCCAGCTGGGTGCCTGCCCCCTAACCTGGCCAGTGAGATATAAAGGATGAGAAACTCAACCAGTGCTTCCACAAGTGGGCAGCAGGATTCCCTGGAGGCTGCTAAGGGGCGAGGGGGTGGCAGGGGGGCGCCAGAGGCGTAAAGGACTCTCAGTGTTTGAAAAGCTGCTATCACCAGATCAAGCTCATCGGTGTTACTGAATTAAGTAAACTAAACTAAATTTCATCCTGAATAGATGTGCAATTCATTGCTGCTGTTTGGAATCTTCTTGTCCTATTTCGTTGGGTCACGCAAACCGTTATTCTGAATAATGCTTTTTATACGGTAGGGGATACTGGGAATGAGTTGAAGGAACCAAAAGGTAAAGGACCCCTGGACGGTTAAGTCCGGTCAAAGGCGACTCTGGGGTTGCTTCGCTCATCTCGCTTTCAGGCCGAGGGAGCTGGCGTTTGTCCACAGAGAGTTTTCTGGGTCATGTGGCCAGCAGGACTAAACCACTTCTGGCACGACGGGACACTGTGGTGGAAACCAGAGCAGCGCATGGAAACGCCGTTTATCTTCCCACCACAGCGGTGCCTATTTATCTACTTGCACTGGTGTGCTTTTGAACTGCTAGGTTGGCAGGAGCAGGGACAGAGCAATGGGAGCTCAGAAAGTGCTTGGGAGCCACTGCGCTAGACCAACAACAGGCCCTGGGTGGGGGAGGAGAGGGCTATCCTTGCAAGATGGCTCTGTTCTGCCCTCCATAGTCAGAAGCAGCAATGCTGGGAACTGCAGGAGGGGAGAGACGCTCTTGTGCTTGAATCCTGCTTGCGGGTTTCGCACATGCAGCTGTCCAGCCACTGTGTCCAGCCAACAGGATAGTGGACTAGCTGGACCCCCCCCCTTTGACCTTATCCAGTAGGCTCTTTTTATGGGTGCCAGCTGCCCAGCTCTCTAGAGCCAGCCCCCTCCTGAATGTTCTTCATAATAATAATAATAATAATAATAATAATAAACCTTTATTGTCACTACACCACCTGTGCGCAGTGAAATTAAATGAGTCCCTCTCCACCCCCATACACTCAGTCTTGTTCGTGCTCTGTGTGCTTGTCGGAAGTCACTTGCACCACTATTTATTTTTTTCATTCAGCAGCTCAACAGCCCATGGATAAAAACTGTTCTTTAACCTGTTGCTGCAGCTTATACTTCTGCATTTCCTGCCTGAAGGTCGGAGATTAAAGAGGGGCTGGTGGACTTGTAAAAGGGTAAAAGAGTTTTGGGAAATGATCCAGCATGAATTGAAAAAAGTGTTTAAAAGTACTTCCCCCCCCCCAAACCCTTTCTGTTGGGGATCATTCTACTGTAATTCCCAGCTGTCAAAAAAGGTTATTTATGTGTGCCACTACTGCGGCCTGTGTTTCGTTAGCCCCAAAATGGAAAACAAGTGAGAACCCAACCACAGAAGAATGGCAACTTAAGTTGACGGAATATGTGCAGCTTGCAGACTTAAAATATAGAATAAGAGAACAAGAAGAACATACGTTTAGAGAGGTTTGGAAAACGCTTATTGAATATATGGGAAATAATTGTGTACAGCTGAAAACATTGGCAGCATTAAGATAAATTCAACAGTGCAAATAAGTTTTGATGGATGCAATAATGGAATACTGAATGGTATAGTTTTTGTAAAATATGCAGGGATTTATGATATGCAAAATGAACCATGGAAAGAGAAGGAGGGAAGTCACTGATATTTTATTTTATTTAAATATTTATTGAGATTTTACAAATTATATCAGACAAAACAATACACACAAACACAAACAAAAAAGAACAAGTATAATTTCAAAACCTTATTTTCTTAAAACTTACTTCACCGACCTCCTCATACCTCCCCTTTCTGCATTCCCATTTCAAATATTTAGTTCAGCAAATCCTCACCCTTAATTTTATCTAATTGTCAACCTTTCTTTTCTTTTGACTTAATCTTTGCAGCTGTACTCCATTTAATTTCTAAAACCACATCATTCTAGCACTCATTAATTTTACAATGTTTCCTAAGATAGTTCTTAAATTTCTTCCAATCTTCTTCCGCCATCTCTTTCCCCTGGTCCCGGATTCTGCCAGTCATTTCTGCTAGTCCCATATAGTCAATCACCTTCATCTGCCATACTTCCAAGGTGGGTAGATCTTGTGTCTTCCAATACGAAGTCATTGATATTTTAAGGATGTTTAAATGAGTATTCTAAATTGTAAAACAGATTTTTTTTAAAAAAAATTATATATATTAAAAAGAACCACCCTCCTCCTCAAAAAAGCCCTGTTTGCCCTGAGCTGCAGGAGCCCCTTTGCCCAGGCCAGCTGCTGCTCCTCTGCTGTCCCGCAACAACCTGGCGCTCTCTCTCTCTCTCTCTCTCTCTCTGGCCACTATCTTTATGGGAGGCTGTTAAAGCCAAGCCCCACAACAGTGCCGAGTGCCAAGACAAAGGCCTTTGGAGAGGAAAGTACGTGGGAAGAAGGCAGGCCCTGCAGTCCCAGGCAATTCCGGGGCCATCAAAGCCTCAGCCTCTTTTCATAAAGTTAATAAGTCAGGCTTCAGGTGCTCCGGGAGCCAAAGTCACGAGCACCTCCTTGGCACCACCTCCGCGCGCCTGGCACAAACCGCCCTGCCGGGAAAGAGCCTCTCCGGCTTCAGTGGGCAAAACGGGGGCTGCTTTGGGGGCCAGATTTCAGTGGCGAAATGAACCCTAGATCATCTCCAGGGATTGTTTTCCCAAGGGAAGGAGGCAGCAGCAGAAGGGAAGTAATGCTATGAGTTACCATGACTTTTTGGGCCAGTATTAATGGTTTTGGTGAATTTGCTGTCTCTGTTTGCTTTCTAAGCTGTTGTGTTTGATATTATAGCGACTCCAGTGTTTGATGCATTTTCATGCTGTTGTGGTTATTCTGAGCCGCTTTGAGCTGGGCATTTGTTGCTGGGAAAGTGGGATACAAATATTGAATCAACTCAACACGATCGGAAGCCACAGCAGCACAGAAACAGAGAACTGTTGAGTTGAAAGCCCAGCTATCAGATGACAGACCACCATCCAGCCTCCATTGTAAAACCTCCGATGAAGGAAGAGAGTCCACCACTGACGGCCACTAGCCAGGTTGGAGGCAGCGATGCTTCTGAATGCAAGTTGCTGGAAGCCCAGGAAGAGAGAGTTGCTCTTGTGTTCGAATCCTGCTTGCAGACGCCCTTTTAAGGCATCTGGTCAGCTGCTGTAAGAACAGGGTGCTGGGCCAGATGGGCCATGGGCCTCATCCAGCAGAGGCTCTTCCTATGTTCTGAAAAGCGCCAGAGAAACCATGAAGGAGAGCAGGAGAAGTAGAAGAATGCAATTCTGTATGATTCAACACCTGGCCACATTTTTGAAAACTGAATGCAAAACTTTGAATTTTGAGGCTTGGAGTTACTTTGCATGTTTCTTAATACTTGTCACCCATGATCTGTAATGATCCTAAATCCATCAATATTTGTCCTTTACCGAGTCAAACCCTTTGGTGCATCTAGCTGAGTAATGTCCTCACCAACTGGCAGCACCTGTCCAAGGTTTCAGGCTGCGGGCATTCCCAGCTCTACCCAGGGATTGAACCTGACACTGTCGGCATGCAAAACGTGCTCAGCGATTGAGCCAAGATCCTTCCCCTTCTCAAGCTATGACCAGTTTAACGCCCCTTTTTAGGTGAAAACAGAATATTGGATTGCATGGGCCTTGGTTTGATCCATCAAAGCAATACGCATGCTCTCAATTGATTTAAGTGTCCATAATGTCCATTTAAGGGACGCGGGTGGCGCTGTGGGTTAAACCACAGTGCCCAGGACTTGCCAATCAGAAGGTTGGCGGTTCGAATCCCCACGACGGGGTGAGCGCCCATTGCTCGGTCCCTGCTCTAGCCAACCTAGCAGTTCCAAAGCATGTCAAAGTGCAAGTAGATACCGGGAAGGTAAACGGTGTTTCTGTGCGCTGCTCTGGTTCGCCAGAAGCGGCTTAGTCATGCTGGCCACATGACCCGGAAGCTGTACGCTGGCTCCCTCGGCCAATAAAGCGAGATGAGCGCCGCAACCCCAGAGTCGGTCACGACTGGACCTCATGGTCAGGGGTCCCTTTACCTTTAATGTCCATTTACTTGTACATTATCTGTAATGATCCTAAATCCATCAATATTCATAATATTACTCACACAAACACAATCAGAATACAACCATTGTGTTTTCTTCTGCCCCCAAATGCCATTTTCATGAGATTTTTTTCCCTTCATCCTCCAGTAACACAGGGAGAAGGAGTTCTGGGCTCATGCCTATGGAAGAGCAGAAAGCTGTATCTGGAAGGCAAAGAGCAGGGGCTGGCAAGGTTGACCTCACCTGGGCCTGTTCGCTCCAGTGGAGATTCCTCCGTGGGCTGGATCCCGCGCCCGCCCACGATTTCCAGTGTCTGCGTTTGTGCAGACACAATTTTCGGTGCCGCAGAAGCAAGTCCCCGCGCCATGCTGCGCTGGCTTAGCGCAGCGTGGGGGGACTTGCCAAGCAGGCGGCTTGGTTTGGGGACAGCTCATGGGCCGGTTAAACACCCCCGTGGGCTGCTTGTGGCCCATGGGCCTCAGGTTGCCGACTTTTGGCAAAGAGGGTTGAGGGGTTCATTGCACCCTTTGATGGAGGAAAGAATCTGTCAGCCCCCTGCTCTGGGTTGCTCATTGGTCAATTTGGGGCCAGCTTGAAGAGGAAAGGCCGTAACTCAGGGACATCTCTGGGCAGGACTGGCAGACGCCCCCCTGCCTGAGACCTTGGAGAGCCACTGCTGCCAGTCAGAGCACGCAATATGCACTAGATGGGCCGAGGGCTTGACTCAGCCCAAGGCAGCTTCCCTGGTCCCCATGGCCCTTGCAGCCAGCCCTGGGCTTTCACCCCAGCCTCCTACAGCCGTTGCACATTCCCCACCCCCAACTGGAGACTCTCTGGGGCAGAGCTCCTGATCTGTCCCGGGCAAACAGTCCAGGGTCGGGGCCACCGCTGCTGCTGCCGGGGAAGGGCTCTCTGACCTGCTCCTGTTCTCGGCATTAATGATTAACACAAGACGGAGCAAGGAGCACGGAGAGCGTTTGATGTGGTCTGTCTGGGTTTGTACAAGAGCATCAAGAGTCCCGGGGAGGAACTTGAAAAGCGCAAATATTTGTGCGGGGATAAAAACTCCAGGGAAGGAGGCTGAGGGGGATGAAGTTGCGAGAGGGGAGCTGGGGGGTGGGGAAGGGGGGCCACAGAGAAAGAGGAACCTCACCTGCGGCCTCGGCCAGGCAAGCAAGTCTCTTGTGGGGCTCAGTTCCAGCCCCCGGGGAGAGAATTGGGACAAACGTCTCCCCAGCCTTGAGGCTTTCTCAGCCCCTCATGCAGCACAGGGTTAAGCATCTTTGCTTGTGAGCACCATGCCTTGCCAATTAAATGTTCTGATGTATTAAGAGTGCCTACCCAAAGCACAATCCTTTGATTTTGATTTTTTAAAGAGAAAGGCAGGTGTGGCTTTGGTTAATCGTACGGCTATAGTTACTAGGCAATGTCAAAAGGCCACTCTTAAAATCACAGAATCAAATAATTATAGACTTGGAAGGGACCCTGCAAGTTCCTCCAAAACCCTGCAAGTTCCTCCAAACCCCCCTGCAGTGCAGGACTCACAGGCAAAGTATCCCTGACAGACAGCCATCTGAGCTCTTTAAAAGCCACCAAGGAAGGGGAGCCCAGCACTGTCAGCTGTGTTTAACTTTGAGTGCATATAAGGGAGGGGCTTTTGACCAGTCTTCCCCAACCTTGTGCCCTCCAGCTGTTTAGGATGTCCTTCTTCTTCTTTGGAAATCCCTTGTAGCTGAGTAAGATTGTCTTCCATGAACACAGTTTTAACCATGAGTCCGTAAGTGACTGTGGAGGCCAATTCTGGATCCACATGTCCTTCCACAGTGGGGACATTGGTCTCCGGGTGGGAGTTGATCACAGTGTGGATTTGCCAAGCATGCCTTCCTCTTAGCACATTTCTCCTTTGCGTCCTGAGTTCGTGTGTCTTCAAAGCCCAGGACACCTTTGGTCAAGGCTGTTCTCCAGCTGGAGCACTCGTAGGCCAGTGTTTCCCAGTTGTCAGTGTTTATACTACATTTTTAAAGATTTGCCTTGAGAGAGTCTTTAAACCTCTTTTCTTGACCACCAGCATTACGCTTTCCATTTTTAAGTTCGGAATAGAGTAGTTGCTTTGGAAGATGATAATCAGGCCTCCGCACAATATGACCAGTCCAACGAAGTTGATGTTGAAGAATCATTGCTTCAACACTGGGGATCTTTGCTTCTTCCACTGCACTGGTATTAGTTTGCCTGTCTTCCCAAGTGGTGTGTAAAATTTTTTGGAGACACCATTGATGGAATCTTTCGAGGATTTGGAGATGGCGTTTAGAAGTGGTCCAAGTTTCACAAGCATACAGTAAGGTTGGCAGTACAATAGGTTTGTCAGCGAATGTCCCTCAAACACTCTCCACTTCCATCAGGAGAAAACTGCACTCGCAGAGCTCAGGCGATGCTGGATTTTGGCATCACTGTCGGCCCTTGTGGAAAGATAACTGCCCAGGTAGGAGAAGTGATCGATATTTTCCAACGTTACACCGTTGAGTTGGATTTGTGGCGCTGCAGATGTCCAAGCACCTGGAGGGAATCAGTTCTGGGGAGGCCTCCTGCCTTAGCCAGGAGGAGTTGAGAACCTCAGGCGCAGGAGCTGAATGCGGCCCTCCAGGCCTCTCTGCCTGGCCCTTGGGAGCCTCTGCAGCTACACCTGCTCTTGCCACCCCGCACCACCCCCTACTAGCCCTGACCCACACCCTCCTTGTGTGTGAGGCTGCCTGGCTGGGAGGCGCCCTTGAACCCCCAAGAGCCTCTTGCTTCCTGCTGGTGGAGGAGGAGAGGGAAGGAGTTTGGCGTAAAAGGAGGAGGCTGCTCATGAGAAGGTCAGCTCTGTTCCCCTTCCTCCGCTCAATTCTGCCTCTGGCTTCACCCACCACTGGCACAGGACCTCAAAAAGGTCACCCAGAAGAGAATGTGGCCCCCACACTGTAAACGCCCTCCCCACACACTTCAGAAATCTCTCTGGGAACTTCCCCTCCCCAGTCCATCACAGACACAGCCCTGGGTGGAGTGAAGCATCCTGCCTGGTGGAGGGGGTCCCAAGATGGGGAGGGTGGGCTTCAGGCAGAGACTGCTTTATGGGCTGCCAGTGTGGGAGGGATGCTTTAGCCGAGATTCCAGCATTGCAGGGGGTTGGACTGGATGACCCCCAGGGTCCCTCCCAAGCACACCGCTGCTTCTTTTAATGCAGGGAGGGAAGGGGAGAGAAGGGGCTTCTTCCCTTGCAGGCGTCTCTCTCTCTCCTCCTCCTCTTTCTCCCTCCTCCATCACCATCCATGTTTCCCAGGAGACTTAAGAAGGGGCATCTGGGGCTCAGCCAGGAGGGCAGCACTTAGCCTCCTGACAGACATGGTGGCCTCTGAGCCAAACAGGATTAGCCCTTCCTTCCTGGAGGAAAAACTGATTCCCAGGGTCATTTTCTCTCTCTTCCCCTCCAGCAGCGCCAGCCTCCTTTCTGCCGGAATCGCATTCCTGACCGTGTGTGTGTGTGTGTGTGTGTGTGTGTGTGTGTGTGTGTTTTGTGATGGGGCCACTTCCGTTTTCCATGCGCTTGAGTCCCCCTGGGAGCTCCCAAGTGTTGCATGGACAAAACTGGGGGATCTTCTGGACCCCCCCCCCTTTGCATTGAGCGCAAGCACCCAAAGGTGGGAGAAGAGGCTGCAGGATCAGGCCCAAGGCCCACTTGGTTTAGCATCCTCCCCCTTCATGGAGGAGGGGGCTTCCGAGGGCTCTGCCTCCATGGTCAGAATCATAGAACTGCAGAGGTGGCAGGGACCCTGAGGGTCATCCAGTCTGACCCCCTGCAATGCAGGAATATGCAGCTGTCCCCTACAGGGACCGAACCTGTAACCTGGGGGATATCAGCACGACGCTCTCACCAGCTGAGAAACTGCAGGAGGGGAGAGTGCTGTTTCTGCGCTCGATTCCTGCCTGCGGGTTTCGCAGAATGGCCCCAGCTGCGTGGCCCCAGTGAGACCAGGGAGCCGGGCCCCTTTGGCCTCATCCAGGGGGCTCCTCTTAGTGGAGTTGAGAGAGAACGGCTTTCCCCTGCTCTGGAGGTTTACATGGCTGCACCCAGGAGAGGAAAGTCCCTTTCCTGGGGCCAAGGTGGCTGCGTCTTGCTGCAGGCACCGCTCCCAACGCCCCCCCCCCCCCGCTTGCCGTTGGGGGAGCCCCGTCTCCTGTGACCAACTCCTGGCTCTCAAAGTGCCAAGTGTGAAGGATGAAAGGAGGCCCAAGGAGGCGTCTCCCCCCCTCGCCGCCCCCTTACCTGGTGCTGCCGAGAATGACCTCAGGCCTGGAGCTGTTCTCAGGGTGTCGGTTTGCAAGGCCTGTCAGCGGGTCTTTTCATCTCGACCTTCCCTGAACCACATGGGCTCATTATTGTGTTCCAGTTTCTGACACTCCGGAACGGGGCCAGTCTGGCAGGCTCTGCTGTGCCAGGCATTTGAAGAGGGTGCCCTGCTCCACGCCCCCCGGCTGAGCTGCCAGGCACTCCAGGAGGGTGCAAGTCTCCAGAATGATGGCAGGATGGATTAAATGGCAATAATAATAATAATAATAATAATAATAATAATAATAATAATAAATAATATAATAATTGGTGCTCTCTGGCTGACCTGGTTTGTCAGTGACGTAAGGCAGCACTGTTAACCTGTGGAACTCATGGCTGCAGGACGCAGTGAAGCCCACGGACTTGGAGAGCCTCAAAATCAGAGAAATCACAAAGGATGGCTACTAGGCGTAACGGCTGTGCCCACCTCTGAATACCAAATGCTGGGAACCACAAGGGGGAAGAGCGGCGGGGGCGCTGTGCTCATGATTTACTGCTTGGGGGCTTCCCAAGAGAGACTTCTGTTTGGCCACTGTAAGAATAATTCATAAAGTTGTGCCTGGCGTGAAGAAGTGGATTGAAAAAAGTTTTTCTCCCTCTTTCACAACGCACCAACTTTTGTCCCCCTCTTTCCAGGCAGAGGCCCACTCTTAACGCTTCATGGCATTCTGCCTGTGTTTTTTGCTCCCTCCCCAGGAAAATCTGCTCTCTGCAGCTGAATCAGAGCAAACGTCCATTTGTGCTTTCTGCAGATGGACGTTTGCTCCAAATGAGCTTAAAAGAGCAGGTTTCAGCGGAGCAGCTCTGGAAAGGTAAGTGTGGTTAAACCCCAAATGAAGTTTTTAATGTCTGATGCTGTACTGTTTTTAATATTCAGTTGGAAGGCGCCCAGAGTGGCTGGGGAAACCCAGCCAGATGGGCGGGGTAGAAATAATAAATTATTATTATTATTACGTGCCAGTCAGAGAGCAGGAAGGGGCACCTCGGAATTAGGGGTCCTTGGAGCAGGTCCTGCCTTCTGGGGGGGGGCAAATGGGAGGTGGTGGACTCCCCTTCCTTGGAGGTTCTTAAGCAGAGGTTGGGTGGCCATGTGCCAGGGACTTTTTAGCTGTGATTCCTGCGCTGTCGGGGGCTCGGACTAGATGACTCTTGGGGTCCCTGCCAGCTCTACAGTTCTGTGAATTGTTTTCCCCGGGGCTTTCCCAGGGCCGGTGAAGGTGGGGGGTCCCTCCCTGCTTCCCAGAGCCAAGACTGGGCCTGGGGGATGCACTCCCCCCCCCATGTGGGGCTGGAGCCTCTTTCATGGAGTTATGCCAAGAATGTTTTCCGGGGAAGCGGAGAAGGCAGGGGAGGGGGGAACTTAATCCTCTCCAAGGGCTGCGGAAAACAGACATGCAAATGGGGGCTTGCCAGCTCTTCAAGCGCCGCCGGCTTTCTTCGGGAATGACCGCCCGCCGAGCCCGGTAACGCTGACAGGCCGAGCCGCGGGGCTTGGCAGCGCAGCCGGCAGAGTGTGGGAAAGGGCGGCCGCCACGCGCCGGGCAAGGCGAGGCTCGATGGGGAGGACACCGGCAGCAGCGCCCCCCCAGAAACCCGCTCCAGGCAGGGAATTCACAGAGAGTGGACAGAAGGAAGCCTTAAAGGGCTTCAGCCTCCCAGAGTGGCGGGGAATAATAATAATAATAATAATAATAATAATAATAATAATAATAAATTAAAAAAATCAACAGGTGGTGTTTCTCTAGGTGAGGGGGTGGGGACTGTAATAACAAAAAAATCAGCTGTATATCAACCGCTGTTTTGCAATGATATATATTGCAAATAAGGAAGATCAAAAGGAGAATGTTTTTTTTTGGGGGGGGGCTTCCCACAGGGATTCTCTTCCTCTTCCTCCTCCTCCTCTCGTTCTTGCTCCTCTTCCTGGCAAAAGGGCTGCTGAGACCCCCTCTCTCTTGGGTGCCGGAGGGTGCTGTGACGTTGACGCTGCTGTGGCAAGTGCCTTTACTTAGCAGAGTGCATTCCCCTTTACACAGGAGGGGACCCCAGGGGCCATCTAGTCCAACCCCCCGCAAAGGATATAGGATATAGGAGCAAGGTTGGAGGCGCAGTAGAAGGTGGTTGGGCCAGATGACCCCGAGGTCCCTTCCAACTCTGCAGTTCAAGAATTATCTAAGCCAGTGGTTTTCGACCAGGGTGCTGTGGCCCCCTGGGGTGGCATGAATGATGCTCAGGGGTGCCGTGGGCAACACTGGCCTCTGTCCCTCTTTCCTTCCCTCCGTCCTCTGATGCCCTTCTGGGTTCGAATTCCCACTCACTGGGAATGCCTTTGGAGTCAGCCTCATCTACCTCGCAAGGTCTTTGTGAGGAGGAAATGGGGAGGAGGAAAACCATGCAAGCCACCTTGAGATCATTGGAAGATCAAGGTGGTATATCGATATAAGGTAAGGTAACATGGGTGGCACTGTGGTCTAAACCACTGAGCCTCTTGGGCTTGCCGCTCAGAAGGTCGGCAGTTCAAATCCCCACAACGAGGTGAGCTCCCCTTGCTCTGTCCCAGCTCCTGCCCACCTAGAAGTTCAAAAGCACGCCAGTGCAAGTAGATAAATAGGTACTGCTGTGGCGGGAAGGTAAATGGTGTTTCTGTGCACTCTGGCTTCCATCACGGTGTTCCGTTGCGCCAGAAGCGGTTTAGTCCTGCTGGCCACATGACCCGGAAAGCTGTTTGTGGACAAACGCCAGCTCCCTAGGCCTGAAAGCGAGATGGGCGCTGCAACCCCATAGTTGCCTTTGACTGGACTTAACCATCCAGGGGTTCTTTACTTTTTACCTTTATCTTTGTTATAAGAAAAAACTGCTCCTTTTCCCTTATGGGGTCTCCAAGAGCCCATATAGAGTCCTTAAGTGGGTTCCCTATTGGTTGGAGAAAATAACAGAGGTCAGGCAGAGAATATTGAGAAGCAAAGCGGCTAGTAAGCCTGATCTTTATTGAACTGTTGCAAACAGTTTCCCCACTCACCACACGCAGGAGGGAGGAGGAACCCTGAACACTGGTGCACAGGCCCTTATGTAGACTTTTCAAATTGCCCCCCCCCGTGGCCCAAGACCACCCCCAAAAACATTGTCACAGAAGGTGGTCAGTCTCCAGCAGAAATCCTGCCTGCCAGGATACCTGATAATGGTCACTGGTTGCATTACCTGGGCAGCCTGGCCATTCTTTTGTGATGGTCAATACTTTAGTTCCTGGATGCAGGTGACAGGTTCACCCTATTCATACACAAATACACCCTTCAGACAGGATCTGTAAGCACAAAGACAATGGGAGGCTGCCATTTGCCTCCCTTACTGCGGAGGAATATTTGAGGTCATTGGGAGAACCAGAATGGCTTCAGGATTGTTCTCCTGTGCTATTTCAGACATGTGGTTTATATGTACTCATGTATGTTTTTGCCTTGTACATTTATGACCGTATATTTTATAGATTTGAGACCTTAGAATTCTTATAGCACCTTTTATATAAATATACTAAATTAAAAACCAAACTGAATGGAGAGCTTCCATATTCGGGGGGGGGGGGGGTTGTACCTCTGAATACCTGGGGGTGGGGAGGGGACAACAGGAGAGGGGCTGCAGCCTGAATGGTCAGCTGAGGCTTGTGCAGGAACCCAAAAGAAGGTGCCGCTGCCTTCAGATGCTCCAATGGCCCCCTTTGAAATCTGGAGGGTCCCCTGCAGTTGACACCATAGAATGGTAGAGCTGGAAGGGTTCCCGGGGGTCATCTAGTCGACTGGGGGGGTGTTTCCCTTGACCTATGGCTTTCTTGCAGCAGGAGGGAAGAATTCTGCTTCCTCTCCCATTCAGGATTTCTGCCCTTGCACTGTTGTATATTAAACAGGGACTTTTCCAGATTGTCTCTTAACAAAAGGAATCGATGGTCGGTCTGGTGCAGAAGTTAGTTTGCTCCTCTTCAGCTAAAGAACTTCAGAGGAATATTCCTAGGAAGCTGCCATGGACAGAGTCAGTCCGGTGACCCATCGCCCTCAGCAGCGCCTGCACTGAATGGCAGCCGCTCTCCAGGGTTCAGAGAGGGGGGCATTGCCAGCACCCCTGGAGATGCCGCCCAGGATGGAAATCCTGAATGCAAAGTTGATGGTCCGATCCTGCGCTGTGGAGACCCCTAGCCTGCCTGGAAGGATGTGGGGATGGTCTCCCTTTGGGAATGGGGCTGCAGGAAGAAGGAGGTGAAAGGAAAACACAGACCAGCTGCAGGTGGGACAGCAGGGGCTTCCAAATTCTGAGAGAGGAGCCTCCCCTTTCTGGAGGGCCCAGGTCCAGGTGTGTGTGTGGGGGGGTTGCCATGGTGACAAGGAGATCAGGTGCTTAAGGCGTCTGTTCAGACGCTGCAACAGACGCTGGGCGGACACTGTTCAGACGCTGGGCGGCCCCCCAGCAAGGCCCGGAGCAGCCCGTGGCGCCAGGTGAGCAAGTGGCCCTCCTTTTTGGGACAGAGGAGGGCATGGGGGGCAGCTAGTCAAAAGAGCCAGATGGCTGGATCTGACCCAAGGTCCATCTGGGCCAGCGCCTGGAAACCCCACCTCCCCCAGCGGCCAACCCATTTTGCTGGAGTCCGATGGAGGAAGCAGGGGGCTGGGCTGGGGGGGGCAGTTGTCAGTGGGAGGGGCACCTTCCCTGGGGAGCCACATTCTGGGGGAAGGAGGCCGGGATTGGCCCCTCAAGGCCTGGGGTGTCCCACCCATCTAGTAGGACTTGGAATCCAGGAGAAAAAACTCTTGGAATAGCCTTGCCAGGGGCTCAGGGACGAACTCCCCTCTTCCCGTGTCCTTCTCTTTGCAGTTCTGCTGCGGTTCCACATCCCAGCCCCAGGGGTGAGTATTGGAGAAAACAAGAGCAGGGACTGGACCCTTCAGAGCTGCCCCCCACTGCCCGGGCTCTTTGTGCCCCACTCTGCACTCTCGGATGCAGAGAAGCCCTCTCCTCACGAGGAACTGACAGCCTGACTTTTGCATTTCAGCTGCTGGAGGATGAACAGCGCTACCTCCTGGGGGGGACATCCAGAGCTGCCAGGCAGCTGAGCTCAGGGGGCTGCGAACTCTGAAGTACTCCAAGCAGTATATGGCCCAAGCCATTCTGGTGAGGGATGGGTGGTGTGAGGGACCCCCATGGGGAGGGAGGGGCTTTGGGGAAGGGGTTGTGCATCTCCTGGAGAGGAGGACTCTGCCGGCTTACGGCATGGGGCTGCCATTCCCCAGGAAAGCCAAGCCTGGTCTTGGGGGTCAGAGCCATCCTCTGGAGGCCCCCCGAAAGACCTGACCTTCCTCCTCTGTTCTCTTCCAGGACATCTTGGGGCCCTTGGAGCACTGGGGGGTTGCCGCTTGACCCTTGACCTGGACTTGGAGGTCCTCCTCCAGCTGAGGTGAGTGGGGTCCTTGGGGTGGGTGGGGTTGTGGGGGTGGGTGGGGGGCAGAACTCCAGGGGGAGCTCCGGGTGGGGAAGAGCAGGCAGGAGGGAGAAGGGGCAAGGGAGACGGGGAGGGGGCAGCGTCTAACCCTCTCCCCTTCATCTCTGCAGCATCATGAGGCCAAAGTATGACGGTGAGATGCTCAGCGCCATCCTTCACGGGACCCTGGAGGCTGTTCTTGGGGGCCCCCAAAAGGAGGAGGACAGAGAGGTATGTCCTTGGTCTGGACTTCCCTTCTTCTTCTTCTTCACACACATGCAGAATCTATCCCAGGACTCAACTTCTTTTCTCTCTTTTCCCGCAGGAACTGAAGAGGCGCTTCCGGCTCCTGCTGGGGAGTCTCCTGAGGGAAGGCCCCAATCCTGGCACCCTCCTCCAGTTGCTCAGTGTAAATGTCCCGATGGCTCGTGTGTGCTCCCCCCAACTTGCTCGGGGCTCGGGCCCTTGAGCCTGCCCTGCTGCTTTGGTCCCAACTGGCCCCAACTGAGACACTCTTTCCTCCCGCAGGACCTCCTCTGCTTCTGGCCGTGGCGCGGAGATTCCCCCAACTCAGAGTAAGTCCCTCACCTTCTTCTCTTCATTTCTCTGGTTGCTTCCATCCCCGCAGGAGCACATCCCCCAGTGACCTTTATCGCAGATGATGCGCTGTGTGTCCCTGGGGGCCAGGATGAGGCCAGAGGCTTTTCCTGCCCCCTTTCCTGCTGCTGCTGCCCTTCCAGCAGGGCCCAGGGAGGTCCTCTGGGACAAGGGATTGGGCCCAAGGCAGAGGGAGGCCCGTCCTTCCTTGCTTGGCGCTGCTTCTGTGCTCTCTTGCACCCATTCAGGGTGGATTTCATAGTATCATCTGACCCCGATTTTTCTTTGCAGATGACAGTAATTCAGCCAGACCTGGCCTGCTTCTGGAGGAGACCCAAAGAAGGTGAGCCCCACACCTTGGAGACAGCAAACTCCCTTGTCCCTTGTTTGCTTGAAGGTCCCTGCCTCCCAGGTTTTCTTGCTGGGAGTCCTGCAGGACCTGCTCCCTGCCTGGAAGGCTTTTCCTACCTGGCCTGGGAGAGCAGCGCCTGGACTGACTCTCATTTTCATTCTCTTCCATCCAGATGACATCATCATCGAAGACATGTATTCAGTGCAGACCTCGGGCTCCGCTGGACACCAGAGAGAGGCCACTGGGTAAGGAGGAAGGTGGTTTTTCTCTGTTGGGTCTCATTTGGTTGGTTTTCATACCTATCTCTGGGTTCTTTTCATCTTTTGGGGGGGGGGCGGGACTCATGGGGCCAAGGGTCCAGAGGAGGGGAGATGTATAGGATCACCAAATTATTGTCCACTTGCGAAGACTTCTGAATTTGCAGGTCCTGGAACTCAAAGTGGAAATCTAGAGGAATGAGAACCGATTGGTGAAGAGAGGAAAAAGAACTGGAATAGAAAGAGGATGGAGAGCAGCCGTCTGACTGATGAAACTTGCTTGTTAGAAGGAGAAGGCATTTCTTTGGCTAAAGAGGAAGTGTAGAGATGCAAAGATCCACAGGATGGTCCTGAGAAGATTCCCTCGTTGGAAGGAGAAGAAATCTCTCGGACTAAAGGAGGGCTGTACAAATATAAAGAACACTGAGGAGAGCAGAAATGCAAGGAGACCCTGGAGGCACTGCGAAGACAGCCCTGCGACTGTTGGGAGGATATGAAAGGGAGGAAGAACGGCAAAATCCCAGGTATATGGACACTATCCCTAAAATATTGCTGAAGGAACCTGCTGGCTCTCTTTGGATATCCCAGTTGGCCAAAGAGGCACCCATCCAGAGTGGCTTTCGTTGTATCATCTGACCTGGATTTTTCTTTCCTCTGCAGAAGACAGTAGTTCAGCCGGAGCTGGCCTGCTTCTGGCCAAGTCCAAAAGAAGGTGAGCCCCACACCTTGGGGACAGCGAAGTCCCTTGTCCCTTGTTTGCTTGAAGGTCTGTACCCAGGACTCACCTCTCAGGTCTTCTTGCTGGGAGTCCTGCAGGACCTGCTCCCTGCCTGGCAGGCCTTTCCCACCTGGTGTTCCTGAAGAGGATCAGCACAGAGAGGTCTGTCCTTTGTCTGGACTTGTCTTTGCAAGGCTCTTGCAGAATTCCAGCCAGGACTCAACCTCTCTTCTCTCTTCTTTTTCCACAGGAACTGAAGGGGCACTTCCAGCGCCTGCTGGGGGGGGGTCCTCCACTTTGGACATGGGCAGCGCAATCGTCCCCACAACTTTCCAGGCCATCCTAGAAGAAAAGAATAAGGAGGACAGGGAGGCATGAACTTAGTCTTGACTTCTCTTGACTTTTCTTGTCCCAGGTCATTGAGAGTTGCCAGGGAGTTGCGCTGAGAGGCTTCAGGACCATTCAGACCTCTGACCATCTGGCTGCAGAGGCCATTTAGGTTGTGTGAGGGACCCCCGCAGGGTGGTGGGTGGGTGGGTGGGTGGGTGGGAGGGTCAGGGATGGGCAAGCCAAGCTTGGAGTTTGGGGTTGGGGCCATCATTCTGACTTTTCTCCTCTGTTCTCTCCCAGGACCTCCGTGATGATTTTAACAAGTGTCCCCTAATCCTTGACTTGATAATCAGAGATGATAAAGTGGAGTCAGGGACTCTGTGGTGGGGGCAATGGAGGGCCACTTTGGCCCAGACTGGCCCCTGACTCGGAGACGCTCTTTCCTCCCGCAGGACCTCCGATGTTACACCCTAGAAGAAGTGGGGAGCCAAAAAACCTGGCATCCAGCAGCATCTCTTCGCAGGTGGCCTTTGCCCGAAGGTTCCCCCATCTCAGAGCAAGTAGCTCTCCTTCATGGATTCAGTCCTTTCAACACTTCCATCTCCCCAAGAGGCGCCAAAGGCTACTCATCCTCTGCAGTTGATAACGGATCTAACTGAAAAAAACGGCTTACTCTTCTGGTGACATCAGAGAATTCTAGACCGTTAGAATGTTCAGGGTGGCAGGAGAGGGTATATTGTTTATTAAAATCCTTACTAACTTGCACTAGCAAGTTCCTTCACTTAGCAGAGTGCATTCCCCTTTTGTTGTTGTTTAGTCGTTTAGTCGTGTCCAACTCTTCGTGACCCCGTGGACCAGAGCACTTTGGTCAAACTCATGTTCCTAGCTTCGAGAACACTGTCCAGCCATCTCATCCTCTGTCGTCCCCTTCTCCTTGTGCCCTCCATCTTTCCCAACATCAGGGTCTTTTCCAGGGAGTCTTCTCTTCTCAGGAGGTGGCCAAAGTCTTGGAGCCTCAGCTTCAGGATCTGTCCTTCCAGTGAGCACTCAGGGCTGATTCCCTTCAGAATGGAGAGGTTTGATCTTCTCAAGAGTCTCCTCCAGCACCAGAATTCAAAAGCATCAGTTCTTTGACGATCAGCCTTCTTAATGGTCCAGCTCTCACTTCCATACATCACTACTGGGAAAACCAGAGCTTTTACTATACGGACCTTTGTTGGCAAGGTGATGTCTCTGCTTTTTAAGATGCTGTCTAGTTTGTCTTTGCTTTCCTCCCAAGAATCAGGCGTCTTTTAATTTCATGACTGCTGTCACCATCTGCAGTGATCATGGAGCCCAAGAAGGTAAAATCTCTCACTGCCTCCATTTCTTCCCCTTCTGTTTGCCAGGAGGTGATGGGACCAGTGGCCATGATCTTCGTTTTTTTGATGTTGAGGCATTCCCCTTTACACAGCAGAAAACTAGCTGCAAAGCCGTGTGAATTTCTTAAGACAATATGCAATTCCATCTGGCTTGTCCAGGTTGAAATGTGTTCTAATATTTTCCTGGTAAGACCCCTTGAATCCCTCCTAAAAGAATAAAGACACCACACTCTTATTCATAAGCAATAAAAAGAAAGTTTACTCACGATCAGGCAGAGCACAGTGTGATCCCTGAAGGCAGGCTTAAGGCTTAAAGTTACAAGCATATACAAACAGGTTTACCCCATAAGGGGGATTTACCTAGTGACTGCAGGCTCGCAGTTTGGGAATTTCGCCGGACGAAAGGAAGATGGAAAAGAGAGAGAGTGGCAGCATGCCTTGTCCTCTGACCAGGTCTGGAAAGGCCACGCCCACCCACCAGTCACAGGCCAGGAGGAACAGGAAGATTCGACTGGCTGGACCGAATATTCCCTTGCCTGTCCACTCTAGCAAAACAAGGAATGTTGTATTTGACTGCTCCCAGTGGGTTACATCCCACAGCTGCCCCGCTCCCAAGGGATCCCTCTACTGTTCACAAGCCCCCTTAGAGAAGCTCCCGCTCCCTTGCCTGCCTTTTCCTTTGTCCCAAGGATGGAAGACAAAGGCTCCCTCCCCAAGGAATGTGGAGCCTGCAGCCCAAAAGGGGGAGGCCTGTTTCTGGTGCTGAGCAAAAGGGGGTGAGTCAGGCCAGGCCCAGGGGAGGCTGATCTGTCGGGGCAGATGCCCCCCCCCCAAGCTCAGGCTGCCCTCGGCCAGCTCCTACTTGCCTGCCCTCTTGCTTGTGCCCAGTCTGGGGGCGGCTCTGACTCTCCTGTCATGAGCTGGTTGGACACAGAGGAATGGGGGGGACCAGCTGGGGAACCATCAAGGGAAGAGGGCTCACAGCCTGGGAAGCAATGGTGGGACAACGATCAGTAGTCAGAGGAAGAAGAGGAAAAGGACTGGGAAGAGGAGGTGTCAGAAGCTGAAGGGGTAACAGGGCTTAGTGAGCAGGGAGAGGCTGTGGCAGAGAGCAGTGCAGACTCAGAGGCTGAAGCAGGGGAGGAGGGAGGCAGAGAGGAGTCCGGCTGGGAAGAGTCAGTGGTGTCTTCCCCCTTGTGCTGGTCCCGGGGGTTACCCGAGAGGCGAGGTCCAAGGTCAAAGATGCAACATGGAGGCAGTCCGTAGAAGCTGGAGTTGGGTGCAGGGCAGGGAGTCGGGTGAAGTCAGGAACAGGCAAGCAAGCAAGCAAGCAGGAAGCCAGGGTGGGTCAGGTGCTCAGGCAGGAAAGCAGGACAGGGTTCAGGCAGGAACTAGCAACCAACAATGTTGCTCCCACAGCTTGGGACTGGCTTTTATCTGCCACGAGGCATAGGGTGGCCCTGATCCTCTGGTGACTCACCTCTCCTGGCCTGGAGACGAGCACTCCTCCTGCAGGAACTTAGTTCCCTCCGCCTCTCTGCCCTGAGCCTCTGCAGCTCAGGAGAGGCTGGAGGGTGACCGGACCCAGAGGCAACCTCCGCTTCCTCTGAAGGGGCTGAGAGTGGAGCACCTGCAGGCAATGGGTCCTCCATCACCTCAGGAGCCAGAGCAGACTCAGCTGGTGCCTGCACCTGAGGATCCAGCACAGGTGAGGAGGACCCTTCAGGCTCAATCCCCAGCCCCGGCTCAGCTGGTTCTGGAGGCAGGGAATCCTGTGCAGGCTGGGATCCCTCAGGTTCAGCATCTGAGTCCGAATCCCAGGCCATCACACCCCTCCTGCTGCGGCAAGCTCCCCTCCCACCGGGTCTCCAAGAACCAGAAGAGGAATGACATGGGAGGAGCAAAGGCAGGCTGGATGTAGGCGGAGTGTCCTGAATGCACCAGCTCCCAGGGAAGATTTGCAGGCAGCTGGAAAAAGCAGGCAGGAAGAGAGGGTTAAACGCAAGACTGGATGAGCATAGCTGAGAGTCGGCTCCCCAACCCGTAGGAATTTTGACTGATAACAGCTCTGATGGCAGCCAGCCAGCAGTTTGTCAGTCAACCAGTGAAGTTCCAACTACAGAGACTGAAATCGGTCATAACTCAGAATGCGGGAACGACCACGGAAGTTCATTGTCCGGAAATGAGGAAGGGGAAGGAGCTGACCCCCTTAGTCCAAGGTCTAGGCTTATAGGGGGTCTTCAAGACAGAACATGTCACAAGAGGGGACTGGGCTGCTTTTGGCTCCACTGGAAGAAGCCTCCTTGGTAGGGACATCTTTGATTTATGGACGGACCGCTGCACTTGCCGCTCCAGTTGAACTCTGTTTGTTTGTTTTTTACAATAAATCTTCTTTCCAATTAACCACTGTCAGAGCTGCTTGAAGATCCTAGCTCACAGAGGACTTCCGGTCGGTGCCAGCGCTTAATGGCGGTCCTAGCCCCGAGCTCCGGGGAAGGACTGCTTCGCAAGTTCGGGTCTTACCTGCTACGGCAAGCGGGGGACCCCTAAAATCCCAGGCGCTGAAGCCTGAGAACAAGGAGACTCGGTGGGCACCTTTGCGCCCCCCGGTACCGTGAAAGCGACACCGGGAGCGAGCGCGGTGCTGAGAGTCGCTACCCAGCCTGCGAAGTGAAGCCGCGTCGCCATTAGCGGAGAGCGCCGATTCCTTCCTGAAAAGAAAATTCGGACTGAATTCCCGTGAGTAAGACTTGAAAAATAACTGGGACCCTCTAAACTTTAAAATTTGAACTAAAAACGGGGGAGATCTAAACAAAGGAAGTCTGCCTCCCCCCGACTGCATGAAAGTGAAAGCAACGGAGCTCTAAACTTGCATCCGTTTAAACCAGCTCTTTAATCAGCTAAACCGGACATTTGGACCTTTGATCTCCCCTCCAGCTAGCAGGGCAGAGGGGAGGTGAATTGGACTAATAATTGCATGATCTATTGGAAGTTAAAAATCTCTGCCGTCTCACCCATCTGAAAGCATGAAACGGTCTGCCTTTTTTTTTTTTCTTCAGCACACTGAACTGACTTTTCCCTGTAAAGTGATATCTTGATACAAAGTTCCCACAGTGTTTGGCTACTCTGTAGTATAAGAAGAAATAATACAAACTGGATAACTGTGGCAGCTTAAAGCTACAAGCTTTCTAGCAATATTGATTTGGACTGTGTTAAGCTCTTGTTTTGTATTCTGGACAATCTCCCCTGTTTTTTGTACTTGGAACATTGTTCTATGGCCATTTTGATTTGCTCCCTCTAGAGGATAAAGTAAAGTTTGCCACAGCTTGACAGTGGAACTTTCCAAGGGAGAAAATTCCCGTGGGAAGTGACCTTGACATGAGTGGCCCACAAGAAGAGATAGTCACAAGAGCTAAGACCAAGCACCATCAGCAACAACAACAGCTGCAGCAACAACAGGCAAAGAAAAGAGGATCAATTTCAGGCCCAACAACTGGAGCAGCAGGAACAACAGGACAAGATAAAGGGACAGCCGTCTCTATGGAAGCTGTGACAGATGCGCTGCTTAAGATCAACCAAACTTTGGAGTCTTTAACAAAACAGACCTCAGAGAACACACTAAAATTAGCAGAAATTTCAGTAAGATTAAACCAGAATACAGAATCTATAAATAAACTGGTGGAGGAAAATGCCACTACGCGTCAAATTGCGGAAGATGCCAAGGCTACGGCGGGAGAGACACAGGAGAAATTAGAGCCGATTGCCAAGAAGGTCTATGAACATGACTCAACTTTGGCCTTGTGGGACTTACAGAGGAAAGAGAGAAACTTAAAATTAAGACTGATCCCGGAGAACGAAAGAGACAACCTTGTGGAATATCTGACACGGGAGTTTGTGGACTGCTGGGACCTTGAGGAAGACGAATTCAAAATTACGACTGCTTTTAGATTGGGAAAAAAGCAAGACAGAAAGACCCCGAGAGACTGTTTGATTACATTCAGATCCAAGGAGGAAAGAGACAAAATATTAAGACTACACTTTGAAAAGGCCTTACAAATTGGAAATTCAACTGCACAGTTCTTCAAAGACATCCCAAAACATATTTTGGATTTAAGAAACTTCTACAAGGACTTAGCTCTTTTGCTAAAGAAAAATTCCATCCGTTTCAGGTGGGAGTTCCCACAAGGACTGTCATTTGACTACAAGTTAAAGAAGGTAAAAATAAAGACAATTCAAGATAAAGAAAAATTTTTGGCAAGATATCAGGAGGAGCTACAGAAGGGGATTGTGGACGTACTTGGAGAACAGAGGAGAGCACTGGAGATCCTGAATCTCTCGACTGGACAAAAACCACCACCATCAGAAGAAGAGCAACAACTTGGAGCTGTTGGAGGAGCCTTAGAAAAATAACAAGATGGCTCTGCAATTCCTTAGTTGGAATTGTAATGGACTCAATGTGCCTTTGAGGAGAAGACAAGTATTTCACATACTGAATAGAGAACAATTGGACTTGATATGTTTACAAGAAACTCACATAACCAGAGCCCACAGGAGACTACTTATAAATAAAAGGCTAGGACAAGAATTTATCTCATCAGACAAAGTCAAGAAGAGAGGAGTTGTAATATATGTTAAGGAAAAATGGGCTCCAAAAATGATATTTAAGGATGAACAAGGGAGATATCTGGCAGTGGAAATACAAATTCAAGGAGAAAAATTTTTAGTGGTTGGAATTTATGCGCCAAATGAAGGCAAATCTGACTTCTTTAAGAGACTTCATGAAACTCTTTCTGACTATTTGGATTACAATATGATAATCATGGGAGACATGAATGGTGTGGTCTCCACCAACATGGACAAGGCACAAAGACTAACAGTTAGTAAAGAAGGGAGACTCCCTAAGACTTTTTTTGAAATGACAGAAAATATGGACTTGATAGACATATGGAGAACAAGGAACCCTCTGGAGAGAGAGGGAACCTTCTTCTCCCAAGCAATGACGACCTGGACCAGAATTGATCAAATTTGGGTTACTAGTGGAATGGCTCCAAAGATTAAGAAAGTGGAAATCTGCCCAAAAACTTGCTCCGACCATAACGCCGTGAAGATGGAGATGAAACTTACAACAACTGGTCAATTCAGATGGAGAATGAATGACACCCTCTTTCGGGACAAGGAGATTCTTATGAAGGCCCAAAAGACTTTAAAAGATTATTTCGAAATAAATATGAGGACCGACGTGGAGAAAAGAGTGATCTGGGATGCAAGTAAAGCGGTCATGAGAGGATTCTTGATTCAACAAAATTCAATAAAGAGGAAAAAACAAAACGAGAAAAAAGAGAAGCTATTGGAAATGATAAAGGAAGGAGAGAGAAAATTAAGAACAAAACCAAAATCTCAGGACATCTTAAGAGAGATTAAGTTATATCAAACACAATATATGGAATTGATGAATCAAGAGATTGAATGGAAGATAAAGCAAATGAAGCAAAAGACTTTTGAATCAGCAAATAAATGTGGCAAACTTTTGGCATGGCAACTGAAGAAAAGGCAGAAACTAAATACAGTTACAAGCTTAGAGGTGGATGGAAAGAATATATCTAAACCTAATGAAATTAGAAACTGCTTCGTAAGTTATTTCAAAAAGCTTTACACTCAAGGCCCCCAAAATGAAGAAGATATAGACAAATTCCTGGGAAAATATGGATTACAAAACATCTCTCATCAAAGTAAGATGGACTTGAACCAGAGAATCTCAGAACAAGAGATAGAGGCTGCTATTCAGAACATGCAATTGGGCAAATCTCCGGGACCAGATGGATTGACTTCCAGATACTACAAATCGTTGAAGGAATGGCTAACTCAACCACTAAGAGAAGTGTGCAACGAGATCCTTGAGGGAAAAAGGGCCCCTGAATCGTGGCAAGAGGCATATATTTCACTCATACCAAAGTCAGAGACTGAAAAGACCCAACTTAAGAACTACCGCCCAATATCACTCCTCAATGTGGATTACAAAATTTTTGCAGACATTTTGGCAAAAAGATTTAAAAGAGTATTGATGGAGAAGATTCATAAGGACCAAGCAGGTTTTCTCCCCAAAAGACACCTGGCAGACAATGTAAGGAATGTAATAGACATTCTGGAAAAGCTAGAGGTGAATATAAACACTAAAGCAGTACTGATTTTTGTGGACGCGGAGAAGGCCTTTGACAACATTTCTTGGAGTTTTATGAGAAAGAATCTTCATGGGATGGGGGTAGGCCAGGGTTTTGAGAATGGTATGGCTGCAATATATTCTGAACAAAAAGCTAAACTGATTGTAAATAATGTTATGACGGAGGAACTTAAGATAGAAAAAGGAACACGACAGGGGTGCCCGATTTCCCCATTACTTTTTATTTCAGTTCTGGAGGTGTTGCTGAACATGATAAGAAATGACCAGCAGGTTAAAGGTGTGCAGGTCGGAGCTAAACATTATAAGTTAAGAGCGTTCGCAGATGACCTGGTATTGACTTTGCAAGAGCCAAACACTAGTACAAAAAAGGTTTTAGAAATAATACAACAGTTTGGCCAGGTAGCTGGATTTAAGTTGAACAAGCAAAAAACTAAAGTTTTAGGGAAAAACTTAACAGATATGGAAAAGGAGAAATTTCAAGAGGAAACAGGTTTGATTGTGGTAAAGAAGGTGAAATACCTAGGGGTTTATTTAACATCTAAAAATCTGAATTTGTACAAGGACAATTATGAAAAATGTTGGTCAGAAATTAAAAAAGATCTAGAAATATGGTCAAATTTGAAACTGTCAATGCTAGGCCGAATCGCTGTGATTAAAATGAATGTATTGCCTAGAATGCTTTTTTTGTTTCAGACCTTGCAGATTCTCGACAAGATGGAATGTTTCAAGAGGTGGCAGAAAGATATTTCGAAATTTGTCTGGCAGGGCAAAAAGCCCAGAATTAAATTCAAAATATTAACAGATGCCAAAGAAAGAGGGGGTTTTGCCCTGCCGGACTTAAAGTTGTACTACGAGGCAGCAGCTTTCTGCTGGCTGAAAGAATGGATGCTCCTCGAGAACACTGATATCTTGGATCTGGAAGGTTTTAACAATGCTTTTGGTTGGCATGCATATCTTTGGTATGATAAAGTAAACAGCGCTTTTAAAAATCACATTGTTAGGAAAGCATTGATTAATGTTTGGATAAGATACAAAGATCTATTGGAAAATAAAACCCCTAGATGGGTGTCACCAGTGGAGGCCAAAGCAGTGAAGAGACTCAATACGGAGGCCGGATGGCCGAAGTATTGGGAAATCTTAGAACAGGATGGAGACAAGTTCAGACTACAAAGTCAGGAGAAATTGAAGCATAAAGTTGGAAACTGGTTTCAATATCGTCAAATAATGGAATTTTTTAAACAGGACAGGAAAATTGGTTTCCAGGTGGAAAAATCAAAATTAGAAACTGAACTGTTAGAACCCAATACTAAGATTTTATCTAGAATGTATAACTTGCTGTTGAAATGGAACACACAGGATGAAACAGTAAAATCTGCTATGATTAAGTGGGCTCAGGATGTTGGACATAACATCATGTCAGCTGACTGGGAATGGTTATGGAACACCGGTATTAAATTTACGGCATGTAATGCCTTAAAGGAAAACATTATGAAAATGGTATACAGGTGGTACATGACCCCAGTCAAGCTGGCAAAAATCTATCATTTGCCTGATAATAAATGTTGGAAGTGTAAAGAGACTGAAGGTACCTTTTATCACCTTTGGTGGACTTGCCCGAAGATTAAGGCCTTCTGGGAAATGATCTATAATGAAATGAAAAAGGTACTTAAATGTACCTTTCCCAAAAAGCCAGAGGCCTTTCTTCTGGGCATTGTCGGCCAATTGGTGACAAAGAAGGATAGAACTTTTTTTATGTATGCTACAACAGCGGCAAGAATACTCATTGCAAAGTATTGGAAGACACAAGATTTACCCACTGTGGAAGAATGGCAGATGAAAGTGATGGACTATATGACATTGGCCGAGATGACAGGCAGAATCCGTGACCAACGAAAAGAGACGGTGGAAGAAGACTGGAGAAAATTTAAAAGTTATCTGAAGGACTATTATAAACTTAATGAATGTTAAAAATGTCGTGGTTTTCAGAAACAAGGGGGTACAGGGATATATGGTTAGAAGATAGAAAAGGACTAAGTTGACAGAGATTTGAAAGCAATAATTGGGAGTTGCTAGTTGAAGTATGGACATTGGGATGCAGAGAGGGGGGGTATGGGGAAGTCCAAGAAAAGAGGTTTATAAGAAAATATGTATGAAACTATGCGTGTTTGTTTGTCATTTTCATTGTTTGTTTGTCTTTTTAAAACGTTGCAAAACCAATAAAAATTTTATAAAAAAAAAAAAAAAATCCTAGCTCACAGAGGATCACGCTAGCCAGCGATCATTAAGTAAAAGTCTTTATTGAATTACAGTTTCCATTCTCACACTGCTGCGCGCAACTCTACGTCTAGTAGCTAGATCGGCGAAGCTCCGTCTGAGTCTCCGCCCCGTGTGCACCAACTTAATATCCTAGCCTTGCTCCACCTTTTCCGCCTGACTGTCCTCCTCTGGGTCCCTCTACCCCCCGGGGCTTCTTCCTTCCGGGATTCTTCTGACGCTGACCCGGACCCTCCTGCCTCCTTGCGCCGGGCTTTAGGACCTGGCTCTCTTTCGGGGCTGCTTACTGCGCCGCCTTCCTCTGCATTTGAACTTGGCGCGCGCGCCCAACCTTCCACTTTCCTCTTAACCGTTTCTTCGCTCCCCGATGGAGGTGTGGCCACTCCTGACTCATGCCCTCCCTCCTGTGGTGAGCTGCCAGCGCTTCCCCCCTGGCTCCTTTCCTCTTCCCTGCTTCCTGGCGGTGACGCTGGTCCCGATTTCCAGCTGCTCCCCCCTGAGTCCCCTCTGGCTCTATCTTCCTGGGGTGCCCCCCTAGACTCCCCCCTTGCCCTGGCCACTGGTGCTCCTTTCTGTGAATCCTCTGATTCACTGGAAAGACTAGGAGATCTCGGGTCGTCGTCATCACTCATCTTTTCTTCTGCCTCCTCCCCTTCGCTCTCTGTTTCCTCCCTTGCCCGTGCCTCTGCTCCTAAACCCCTGACATCCATCCCCCCCTCGAAGCCCCCCATTCCCCCCTCCCCTCCTTCCGGTGCTGGAGCTGGGGGCTGCTGTTGCAAAGGGACGAACGTCGGATATCGGTCGCTTCCCGTGGCGGGTCTCCATCTGAAGTCTCGCGGGTCTTCCTCCCTGCTCTCGTCGACAGCGGTCATCTCCGCTTCCATCTCTGTGCCGCCGTGCTCGAAACCAGGGTCGTCCCCGAAAACGTCCATGTCCGTCTCTCCCTCACTTCCTCCTGGCGGTGTTGCTCGTCCTGGGCCTTCCAGCCACCGTCTGCGGAACTGCTCCTCTGGTCTATCGTCCCACCAATACGAGGGTTCTGATGCAGATCCCGAGGGTGACCCCTCCGGGGAACGGACGTCTTGTGTCGGGTCCTCGTCCGAGTCGAACCCCCGGAAAGTGCTGGCCGAAAGCGTGGGCGTGAAAAGCCAGTCGTCGAAAAAGTCTGCTGGCATAGGTCTATGGGGGAAGAGGGCATGAAACTCGTCTTTGAGGAGAGGTTCGTCCAAGGCGTAGCCCGGCACCCAGCTGTTCGCACTGGCCGGGGTGCCCTCCTTGGCGAGAAAGTATTCTACCCCCTCTTCCCCCCATCTGGAGTCCAAAATCTCCGTGACTTCGTTGATGCGCTCCTTCTGTGCCACTCCCGCGTGCCCTGTTCTGTCTCTGACCGGACTCGGCGCCGTTCCGGGTTCCTGGAACCTGTGCGGTGCCTTGTAGGGAGTGAGCACCGATCTGTGGAATACCGGATGCATTCTGGAACCCTCCGGAAGTGCCAGTCTGAAAGCTACCGGGTTGACCTGCTCTTCGACTTGGTAGGGCCCCAGTTGTTTATGCCCTAGTTTCTTCTTGGCCAACGACCTGGCCGGCACTGCGTGGGCTGCTAACCAAACCCAGTCTCCCACGTGGAGCTCTTCGCCAACCCTTCTGTGCTTGTCCGCTTGTACCTTGTATGCGTGCTTGGCCAGCTCCAGGTGGCGCCTCAGCTGATCGTGGACTTCCTGCAGCTCCGACGCGAACGCATCTGCTGTCTGCGGCTCCCCCTCTCCCATTCTTTCCAGTCCCAGGAAGGTTCTGGGGTGCCTCCCGTTGTTGGCGAAGAACAGCGTGACCCCCGTGGACACGTGCTTCGTGTTGTTGTAGGCGAACTCGGCAAGCGGCAGGTAATCCACCCACGTCGCAGGCTGTTGATTTGCATAACATCTCAGGTACTGCTGCATGATGGCATTGACCCGCTCCGCTTGCCCGTTGGTCTGCGGGTGTCTCGCCGACGCCAGGTTGATCTTGACGTTCAGGAAGCCCATCAGCTTCTGCCAGAAATTCGAGATGAACTGCCGCCCCCGGTCGGACAGAATAGACCGTGGCAGACCGTGAACCTTGAACATGTGGTCTATGAACAGTTTGGCGGTTTGCTCCGCCGTGGCCACCTTAGCACACGGAATGAAATGCGCCATCTTGGAAAACAGGTCTACCACCACCAGCACTGCCGTCTTGCCCCTCGAGCTGGGCAGATCCGTGACAAAGTCCAGGGCCACCCTTTCCCAAGGTTCAACCGGAGTTTGCAGCGGTTCCAACAGTCCGGCCGGTGGTCTGTGCACTGGCTTGGCCCTCTGGCAGGTGTCACACCTCGCCACGTAGTCTGCGACCTCCCCTCTCATTCCAGGCCACCAGAAATCCCTGGCTACTAATTCCACCGTCTTCTCCTTGCCAAAGTGCCCGGCCGTGGGCGCGTCGTGCAGCTGCTGCAGCACCTTGGCGCGAAGGTCGTCTCCCGGCACGTAGATGGCCCCTTTACGGATGAGCAATCCATCTCGTAGCTGGAAACCGTCGGCCGCAGCCGTGCCCCTTTGCACCTCTGCCATCTTTGCTTGCGCGAAGGAGTCATCCTGCAACGCTCGTCGCACCGCCTCCAGGTCCACGGTGGCCGCGGCGCACGCCCATACTGTTGGTGCGAAGATGTGCATGGCGGCCGCTGGCGTTGCGTCCTCCAGATACTGTGGCTTACGGGAGAGGGCGTCCGCCATGATGTTAGTGTCCCCCGGGACATACTCTATGCGGAAGTCGAAGTTCGCAAAAAACTCAGCCCAACGTATCTGCCTCTGGTTTAGGAACTGTGCCGTGCGCCAGTGCTCCAGATTCTTGTGGTCCGTGCAAACCTGCACCGTGTGCTTGGCGCCGATCAGGAAGTGCCTCCACGCTTTGAACGCTGCATGAATGGCCAGCAACTCCCTGTCCCAGATGGTGTAGTTCTGCTCGGACTTGCTGAGCTTCCTGGAGTAAAACGCTGCCGGTCGCCACACCCCCTGCTGGTCCTTTTGCAGCAGGACCGCCCCCACGGCTCTGTCCGAGGCGTCTGTCTCCACCCTCATCGGCCTGCTGGGGTTGACGTGAAGCAGCTGCTCTTCCGACGCGAAGAGACGCTTGAGTGCCTGAAAGGACTGCTCCGCCTCCTCTGTCCAAACGAACTTCTTTTTCTTGGAGCTAAGCGTGTCTGTGATGGCCGCTGTCTGCATAGCGAAGCCCTTGATAAACTTGCGATAGAAGTTCGCAAAGCCGACAAACCTCTGGACCTCCTTCCGGTTGCGTGGACTCTTCCAATCCAATACCGCGCGAACCTTGGCGCTGTCCATGGCGAGCCCCTTGTCAGACAACTTGTAGCCCAGAAAATCCACCTCCGTCACGTCAAATTGGCACTTCTCCAGCTTGGCGTAGAGCCTATGTTGCTTTAGTCTGGTCAGCACTTCCTTGACGTGTCTGTCATGCTCCTGCTGCGATTCCGAAAAGATCAGGATGTCATCTAAGAAACAGACGCACGTCTTGTAGAGGAGCCCCGCCAACACGTGATGCATGAAAGCTTGAAAAACGTGGGAGCCATTTTGCAATCCAAAGGGCATAACTCTGTATTCGTAGGTACCCAGTGGCGTGAACATGGCCGTCTTCCACTCATCTCCCTCCCGCATACGAATGAGGTTGTACGCCCCTCGCAGGTCTAACTTGGTGAACACTTTCCCCTTCCGCACCTTCGCCAGGAGGTCGTCGATTCGGGGCATGGGGAAGTCCGACGGCTTGGTCCCATTGTTTAAAATGAGATAGTCCACGACCAGTCTTTTTTGGGGCGTGTCTCGCTTTTTAACAAAGAATACTGGACTGCCCCCCGCTGCCTTGGACTCTCGGATGAAACCGCGCTCCAAATTATGATCTATGAACTGTTTGAGTTCCTGCAGCTCGTCCTCTGACATGGAATACAGTTTCCCCTTAGGCAGCGCCACCCCCGGCAGCAGGTCAATCTTGCAGTCATATGGTCTGTGAGGGGGTAGCCTGTCTGCCTCCTTCTCGCAGAAAACTTCCAAAAATTCTGCGTACTTGTGGGGAATCGCTTGCAGCGTGCCTAGCAGCAGCTGTGACTCCTCTTCCTCTCCTTCCTGCCGGGGCACGATGCAGTGTTCAGCACAAAAGGAAGAGCCGAAGATCAGCTGCCTCTGGTACCAAGCCAGCGTTGGGCTGTGCTTGTCCAGCCAACTCATTCCCAATACAATGGGCGTATCCGATAGTTGAGTGACATTGAAGCTGATGATTTCTTTGTGATTTCCAAGTCGCATCGCCATGGGCGGCGTCTGCTTCACCACTTGCCCCCCTAGCAACTCCCTGCCATCCACCGTGACAACCTGCAGGGGCAGTGTGGCCGGCAGCAACTGTATAGCGTGTTTGTCGACAAAGTCCTGCCCTATAAAGTCCGCGTTGCTGCCCGAGTCAACTGTGATGGGCACGTCAGTGGTGATTCCATTGGGCAGCTGGAGAGATGCGGTGAGCCTCACCACTGGTTTGGGCGGGAGGGGGTTCACGGGCTGTAAAACCTCTGGGGACTGCGTCACTAACACGTCTGGCTGGGCCCCAGGGCCTCTTCCTCCAGCCAGACTGCGTCGTTTCCCTGCTGTGGTCCCCCTTGCTGCGTTGCTGCAGTCACCATTGCCGAGGCTGCAGTAAGCTTGTGGAGCCTCTGGGGACACTCTTTTGCCATATGCCCTGGCTCCTCACAGACGTAACACTTCCTGTTCCCTCTAGGAGGCTTCGCTTTCACTGCTGCCGGTGCTAGGGCTCTGGTTGCTGACTGAGCCCTTGCACCTCCAACCTCCATAGGTTCGGCTCCTCCTCCTGGCGGAGGCGTGGATTGCGCCCGCGCTGCTTCTCTGGGAACGAAGGAGGGGCCCCTGGCTGGTTCGCGCCCTCCACGCCCTTCGTCCCTGCTCCACGGACGTTCTTCCAGCCTCACCCCCACTGCCAGTGCCCTCTGAACGATCTCCTGCGTGGTTCGGGGTCTCTCCCCCCTCGCGATCTCATCTTTAATCGAGTTGTGCAGCCCCTCCCAAAAGAGGTCTCTTACAGGAGCCGAATCTCTGTCCCATTCCAGGGCACTGACCAAGGCGAAAAAGCGGGCATGATACTGCCTGACGCTGGCCCTCCCTTGTCTCAGCCCATGCACCTCCTTCCGTGCAAGATCCACGTCAATACTTGATAAAAAACACCCATCCATCGCTTTAATAAAGGCATCTGCATTCTGGAGCGCCGGATCCTTATCTCTCCATAAATTGCGTAGCCATGCTTTAGCATCCCCATGCAAATGGGACATGATGAATCCCACTCTCTCTTGCTCATCTCTAAAGTCTTTATGCAGCAGTTGCAGTGCGCACAGTACGTCGGCTCTAAAGTTGGGATACTGTTGCAGGTTCCCATCGAAGTGAGAGACCAGCCCGCCTGTCCGTCTCGCCAACCCAATTCCCTCCTGCCGGGGTGTCTGCTTTGTCAGCACGTCTAACCTGACCTGGAGATCCCTGCAGGCGGCAGCTGCCTCCTCCTCTCTCTTCCTGGATGCGAGAGCCTCGGCATTCAGTTGTGCCACTGCTTTTCTGAGTTCCTCTATCTGCTGCTCAGCCGTCATGTCGTCTGCCGTTCGTGAGCTCGCTAGTAGGCACCTGTTTCTCTCCCCTCCTCGAGGCTGTAGATGCCCACAATTCAGAGACGGAGCTTACTGTCAGAGCTGCTTGAAGATCCTAGCTCACAGAGGATCACGCTAGCCAGCAATCATTAAGTAAAAGTCTTTATTGAATTACAGTTTCCATTCTCACGCTGCTGCGCGCAACTCTACGTCTAGTAGCTAGATCGGCGAAGCTCTGTCTGAGTCTCCGCCCCGTGTGCACCAACTTAATATCCTAGCCTTGCTCCACCTTTTCCGCCTGACTGTCCTCCTCTGGGTCCCTCTACCCCCCGGGGCTTCTTCCTTCCGGGATTCTTCTGACGCTGACCCGGACCCTCCTGCCTCCTTGCGCCGGGCTTTAGGACCTGGTTCCCTTTCGGGGCTGCTTACTGCGCCGCCTTCCTCTGCATTTGAACTTGGCGCGCGCGCCCAACCTTCCACTTTCCTCTTAACCGTTTCTTCGCTCCCCGATGGAGGTGTGGCCACTCCTGACTCATGCCCTCCCTCCTGTGGTGAGCTGCCAGCGCTTCCCCCCTGGCTCCCTTCCTCTTCCCTGCTTCCTGGCGGTGACGCTGGTCCCGATTTCCAGCTGCTCCCCCCTGAGTCCCCTCTGGCTCTATCTTCCTGGGGTGCCCCCCTAGACTCCCCCCTTGCCCTGGCCACTGGTGCTCCTTTCTGTGAATCCTCTGATTCACTGGAAAGACTAGGAGATCTCGGGTCGTCGTCATCACTCATCTTTTCTTCTGCCTCCTCCCCTTCGCTCTCTGTTTCCTCCCTTGCCCGTGCCTCTGCTCCTAAACCCCTGACAACCACGCTCGTTTGTTATCAAGACTCCCTGACACGCAGCCTCCGATTGCTTGGCAAAAGCACTGGAGAGGAGGGGAGTTAGATGGCTGAACGTTTGGCCTCAGCAACTGTCAGTCTCGGCTATTGTCAGAAGGATTCCGATTCATGGTCGCTTCCACCGCACACCTGAACACCCCTCTCTCCCCCCAGAAAGAGAGCGGCTGATTTGGGAAGGTGAGGAGATGATGGGGGGTGGCTCACCCCAGGACATAAAAGACTTGAAGCAAGATCGATGTGCCACATGGAGGCCCAGCAAACACTGCCAAATGGAACATGGGGCTTTTCCTAGGATGGGGAACAGGATTCTCTCCTCCTCCTCCTCCTCATGAAGGGCCTAAAATCCCAGGAGCCAAGCTTGGGTGGGTGAGGGGGCTGACAGAGCAGTCCTGGCCTCCCCATGGCCTCCTCCTTCCCTTCCCACCCTTTTCTCCCTCTCTTTCCTTCCAGGTCCCCTCTGAGAGGCCTGTCAGGAGAGGGAACGTCAGCCCCACGGAGAGCCAAATGGAACCTAGCAGCCCCCCAAGCGACTCTCCCCCCTCCGCTGCCTGCCAGCCCCACATTATTAATGAATTGCCTGTTTATTTGTGACCTGCGCTGGTGACCCATGAATCGATGGATGAGCCTCCGGGGAACTCTGGGGTCACGCGCTGCCTTCAGCCAGGCCAGGGATGGAGACTCCCGGGAGACGAAAAAGGCCTTGGGTGCTTGATGCAGGGCTCTGGCTAAGGAAGGCCCCAATCCCGGGTGGAGTTTGGCACATGGCGGCCTGGAGAATATTATTATTATTATTATTATTATTATTATTATTATTATTATTATTATCCAAGGTGGCTCTGTTCTGCCTTTACAGTTGGAGGCATCAGTGCTTCTGAATCCCAGTTGCTGGAAACCACAGGAGGAGAGCATTGCTTCCATGCTCAGATCTTGTTTGCCGGTTTCCCACTGGGGCATCTGGTCGGCCACTGGGAGAAGAGGCGGCTGGACTAGATGAGCCCCCTTTGGCCTGATCCAGCGGCCTCTTCCCATCTTCTTCAACAGCACTTTTTGGGCGCAGAGCCAGTGTCGGCCGCAGTGCAGCCCAGTGGTGCTGGCTCCCAGACACACTTCCTTCCTATATTTGGGAAGATGTGACGGCCTGCAGCTGCGCTCAGGAGACGGCTTGGTGGGCAGCGGCTGAGGCAGACGGCCACCCCCTGGCCCCCGGCAAGCTCCCTTTCCGGCCCAACGTGCCCCGAGTACTTTTGAGGGTGGCGAGGAGAAGCGTGGCATTTTGAACCCTGGAGCAGCTGCCTGCCTTGCGCCAGGTCCGCCATGCGGCGGTGGCAGGAGCAGGTGCCCACGTGGCCCACGTTCTGTCCCTGGAGTATCCTTTGGTATTTACCAAGCAGCCTTGGCAGGGCCTCCTCACCACTCAGGTCACGGAGAAAGCTTTAAGCCTTCCCTTCCCGCCTATCGGGTTTCTGCCCCACTGACAGAGGCAGCACATTCATTCCTGGGTGGGGGAAGAGGAGCTCCCCTCCTGCCTCTCCCCCCCCCCCACCCATGAAAGCCCCCCAGGTCTCAGAAGGAGGGACTCTCACTTCCATCCTCCGAGAGCCTCGAGCCAAAATGGGAGGCAAGAGGCAGGAAGCCTGGGGAGGAGCAGAGGAGGGTTTTGCCTTATTCTGAGTCGGGGCCCTGGGCCCCCCACCTCAGGGCTGCCTAGGATTTTGTGGGGGCACCCTTGGGTTCCATAAACTCCCCCACCTAGAAAAAGCATTATTCAGAACCGTGGTTTGCAAGACCCACCGATTCAGAACGGTGACAATAATTGCACATTTATTAAAAATCCATAGAATCCCAGAATTGTGGAATTGGGTCCTCTAGCCCGACACCCCTGCAGGGCAGGAAGAATATTTAGTTTAATTAATTCCACAAAGTGGAATTGACCCAGCAATACAGCTTTTCAAAGTCTGCTAGTCATTTACACCTCCTGCTGCCCTCTTGCCTTGTACTGCCCCCCCCAAGGAATCCCCCCCCCCCGAAGAAGCGCCACTCCCTTTGGAATCCACTGGCCTAGACTTGGGGTTTCAGGAAGGAGAGATTCCCAGTCGTATCTGGAGACGCTGCCAGGGATACTGGGATGGCTCAATCAGCAGAACAAGAGACACAATCCCAAGGTTGTGGGTTAGAGACCTGGGTTGGGCAAAAGAGTCCTGCACTGCAGGGGGTTGGTCTAGATGACCCTCACGGTCCCTTCCAACTCTCCAGATTCAGCCTGGAGCCTTCTGCATGCAGTGGCATAGCATGGGTTGCCAGCCCCCGGGGCCGTGCGGAGGTGGGTGGGGTGGAGGGAAACGGACAGAGTGCGCATGAGCATGAACTGTCTAATGGCGTCAGGAGATTGCAGCCACAGACATAAGAAAAGACGAGTCTTTCCATTGTCTGGAGAGGTTGCTTACTGGTTCGCATGGAGAAGTCGTTTTCAACGGCGCCCGGCGACGGAAACATGCAGCCCTGGGTCCTGACATTTTTGTGCCCCTGAGAATTTTGTGCCTGGGGCAGCCACCCCTGAGGCCCACCCCACCCTATGCACTGTCCGCCTGCAATGCGGGTGCTCTGCTCACAGAGCCCCAACCCTGGACTGGTTTTCCTTTTGCCCCAGGTCACTGGGGTGGGGCAGCTGGGGGCTTCCTTGAAAGCTCCTCCTCCATGCTTTCTGGATGTGGGAAGGAAGTGAAGATGCCAGGGTCCTTGAAAAGGCCCTTTGCCTGGTGCCTAGGTGTGCGCAGGTCCTTTGCAGAATAAAGCGGCTGCAAACTCCCCTGCGATCGGAGGAGGCCGCCTTGTTGGGATTCGCAGGATACTGGATAAGTCTGCAGGCTTCAACAGGATGATGCAATACTCTGCTGGGTCAGAGTGACTCAGCAGGAGTGTGATTAGTGTAATTGGCTATCACCTGTTTTAAAAAGGAAAGCCTGTTTAACAGGGGGTGTGGTGGTTGTGCTGTAGTGTGGTGGTGCTGGGGTGGAGAGTATTCGTTTGTAAGTACTCTGTATGGACTGTTTCTTTTGTAAATGCCTGTATATAACTCACATTAAAAAGGACTGCACTGAAAAACCTGGAACTCTTAGTGCTTTGCTGAAAACGCCGCGTGGAATACGCGACAGGGTTATGGGCCCAGCACGCTCCCGCTGCGCAAGAGTACAGGTGGCAGTTATCTAGCCGTGGGTGCTGGAGGTGAGCTGCAGGGATGGAGCAGTCCAGAACTGGCGTGTTGCTGGAGAAGCTGACGGCCACGAACTACAGCATCTGGTCGGTCCGCATGCAACACTTCCTCAAGCGTGAGGGCCTGTGGAAAGTGGTGGAAGAGCCACCGCAGCCCCCGGAGGAGGATGAGGACGACGATGAGAAGCTGGCACTAGCAGTGGCCCAGCTTGAAAAGGATGAGAAAGCTTTGGCTACGATCATCCTTGGAGTGGACGACAGCCAGCTAGTCTACGTAGCTGATAAGGTGACGGCAAGTGAGGCGTGGAATGCGCTCAAGGCTGTCCATGTGCGAGAGACGGCTGGCTCACTGATAACACTGACCAGGAGACTGTACCGGTGTCGGAAGAAACCGGGGGACTCCCTGGTAAACCACCTAAAATTCCTAACAGGCTGTTTCCAGGAGCTAGCCTTAAGAGGGAGGCCTGTGGGGGAAGAGGACAAAGTCTTTATAGTCCTGAGTTCCCTTGATGACAGCTATGATATGCTGGTCAACTCCCTCGAGTCTGTAGAGACTGATAAGCTGACTCTGGAATACGTGACCGGACGGTTGTATGCAGAGGAGGACAGGCGTGCAGAGCGAAAGATGACCTCAGCCCAGCTGTTGGAGCATCCCAGAGGGAACAACAGCCGGGAAGAGAAGAGGTGTCGGGAGCCGGAGAAACAGCCAGGAGGAGCTGCTGCAGACCAGCCGGTGGTCAACAAAGTAAAAAGGTGTTTTTGCTGCAAGTCCAGTGGACATCTGCTGCGGGACTGCCCGAGAAAACAACAAAAACAGCGGAAGCACAAATGGCAGCAGAGGGAGTCTACCGCTTGGGTGTCTGCAGATGGTCAAGAAAATGAGCTGTGGGTTCTGGACAGTGGAGCGTCTCAAACCTTTTGTAAAAGAAAAGGACTACTAACTGATGCTAGGGCTTCAAACAAAAAGCATGTAAGTCTTGCTACGGGCCAGAAAGCTAATGTGGTTTGTGAGGGGGAGGTTGTGTTCCCACAGCTGGGACACACATTCAGGAATGTGTTGTGTGTGCCTAGTTTGCAAAACAATCTCCTGAGCATTCCTGATTTGGCAAAAGCAGGCTTTGAAGTAAATTTTGTGGGAGATCAGTGCCAGATAAAGCAAAATGGGGCAGTGTTGGCAAATGCTAGCCTTAGAACTAATATGTATGTACTGCAGTGTGAATCTAAGGTTGCAAATGTGCAAAATGTCCCAACCCATGATATGTGTATTCATCTCCTGCACAGGCGTCTGGCTCATGCTAGCTATAAGGTGCTAAACAAAACATTGGAGTTGTGTGGGGGGATGAAAAACATAAAAAGTTGTGATAATTACTTAGACTGCAATATCTGCAAGGAGGTTAAAAGCAGGGCTTGCCCAGTAGCAAGAGCAAGCCAGAGAGAAACCAAAAAACCACTGGAGTTGATTCATGCTGATGTAACTGGTCCTTTTCCACCTAGTGTCTCCCACAACAAATACTGTTTAATCCTAGTGGATGATTTTTCTAGATTTGGCTGGGTCTATCCATTAAAGCAAAAGTCTGACGTTGCCCAAACTTTGAAGTTCTGGATAAGAAGGGTAGAAAGGCAACTTGGTGAAAAGGTGTCCTCTATTCAATCAGACAGGGGAGGGGAGTTTATGGCAAGCTCCCTAAGAAACTGGTTGCGTGCCCAAGGGATTAAACATAGGCTTACCAATGTGGCCACGCCTCAGGAGAACGGGGTAGCAGAGCGTAGAGGAGGTGTCTTGCAGACACAAATGAAAGCATTGTTAGCAGATGCAAATCTTCCAATTAAGTACTGGGCTGAAAGTATTAAGACTGCGAATTACATTGGGAATCGCTTGTGGTCAAGGGTACTAGATGACATACCCTATAAAATTCTCTATAACAAAAGTCCCAGTTTGCAACATTTAAGAATCTTTGGGACAAAGGCATGGGTTGACATACCTGTGAAAAACCGAAGAAAAGGTGGGAAAAGGGCACAGCAGTTGCTATTTCTTGGGTATGAAAGTGGTACGAAAGCCTACAGGTTTGAAGATGATAAAAACCTTTTAAGTTATAGTCGATCAGCCAGCTTTAATGAGCAAAGAAATTGGCCCAAGATACATGCAAACCTGCTGCCAGAAAAAGTTTTACTGCCGAGCATACCTGATAAGGCAGTTGAAACAAAGCTAAGAATTGGCAGCTCTCCCAGAGAAACTGAAAGGGAGGAAGTAAAGGTTGAGCATTTTTCTCCAGCTGCTAGAATGGAGCAGGGGAGAGAAGAAAGTGCAACAGGGACAGGAGGAGGTAGATCTCCAGAGTCAATCCACCCCAAAAGCAGTCCTGAAGGTAGCCCAGGGGGTGAGATTAATGAACCAAGGAGGTCTGCAAGAAGTAATAAAGGTCAACCTCCAGACCGTTATGGGTTCCCAGCCACCATAAACCAGGTTTGTGTAACTGAACCAGAAAACTTTGAAGAAGTGCAAGAGTTACCTACTCTAGAGAAAGAGGCGTGGTTAAAGGCAATGCAGGCAGAGTATAACTCTCTGCTAAACAACAATGTGTTTGTACCTACAGAATTGCCTGAAGGTAAAAAGCCCATAAGCTGTAAGTGGGTTTTTAAAGTGAAAAAGCTGGCTGATGGTAGTTGTCAGAGGAAAGCCAGGTTGGTTGTACGGGGCTTTACACAGAGGAAAATGATACATTATGATGAAGTGTTTGCCCCAACAGCAAAGGCTGAAACAGTAAAATCAGTTTTAGCAATGGCAAGTCTGAGAGGGTTAAAAGTTAATCATTTTGATGTTGCCTCAGCATATTTAAATGCTCCTATTGACGCCGAGGTATATTTACAGCAAATACCAGGTTATGAACTAGAAAAAGACAGTATGGTGTTAAAACTGCAAAGGGCACTATATGGTTTACACCAAAGTGCACGTCTATGGCATGAATGCATAGACACAACTTTGAAAAAGATGGGATTCAAACAAAGCCTGGCTGATTCCTGTTTATATTCAGCAATGGTGCAAGGAAGTGTTTGTTATTTACTTTTGTATGTTGATGATATCTGTCTAATAACAACTGCACAAAAGCAAGTGTCTTGGTTTATAAACAGCCTAGGTAACAAATACAAACTGAAGTATTTGGGAGAGATTAAGAATTACTTAGGAGTAGAGGTTCAGAGAAATGAAGAGGGCGTTTACTCTCTGAGTCAGAAGGAAAAAATCGAAAAGTTACTGAAGACATATGGAATGGAGAGGGCAAATGAGGTTGACACTCCCATAACTACCCAGTACAAAAATGAACCAGAAGGGCAAAAATGTGAGAATGCAGCAGCGTTTCATTCTCTGTTGGGTTCTCTGTTATATTTAAGTTGTTGGACAAGACCCGACATAACATTGGCAGTGCACATGTTAAGCCAAAGAAGTGCAGACCCGGCTCAGAGAGATTGGGTAGCACTTAAAAGAATCCTAAGGTATCTGAAAGGCACAAAAGATTACAAACTGGTGCTGGATACAGGATATGATCAGCAAATGTATGCATACACTGATGCCAGCTGGGGGGACAGAGAAAATGGAAAGTCTACCACTGGCTATGCCATATATATTGGAAATGCCCTGGTTCAGTGGAAATCCCAGAAACAAACATTTGTTGCCACAAGTACTTGTGAAGCAGAGTACTCAGCCATAAGCGAATGTGTATCACAAATAGAGTGGTTTGCTTGTCTAACAAAAGAGCTTGGAATACCTTCTGAAATGCCAATCACTGTGCTAAGTGACAACATGGCTGCACAACAGCTTGCTAACCAACAGAACTTTAAGAGCAAGAGTAAACATATTGCGATAAGATACGGAAATGTGAAAAATGCTTTGGAAAGAAATGTGTTAAAGGTACAGCACTGTAACACAAAATGTAATGTGGCAGATTTGTATACAAAATGTTTGGATGCTCCTAAATTTCGAGACTTAAGAGAATTATTGGGTCTCAAGCCTTTGACTTAAGGAGGAGTGTTGGGATTCGCAGGATACTGGATAAGTCTGCAGGCTTCAACAGGATGATGCAATACTCTGCTGGGTCAGAGTGACTCAGCAGGAGTGTGATTAGTGTAATTGGCTATCACCTGTTTTAAAAAGGAAAGCCTGTTTAACAGGGGGTGTGGTGGTTGTGCTGTAGTGTGGTGGTGCTGGGGTGGAGAGTATTCGTTTGTAAGTACTCTGTATGGACTGTTTCTTTTGTAAATGCCTGTATATAACTCACATTAAAAAGGACTGCACTGAAAAACCTGGAACTCTTAGTGCTTTGCTGAAAACGCCGCGTGGAATACGCGACACGCCTCTCCCGCCTGCAGCCATCAGGGCCCAAGAGGCTTTGTTTTCTGAACAGCCACAGCGACAAATGTCCAGTGGGGGGCACTGAGGCAGGCATTTGCATACAATTTGCATTTGCGAAAGTATATGCATAGATCCAAATGTAGGTTTCAAATGTCACAGAAGGCCAAGCAGCTCTTTCCCTATCCAATTATCCACAGGTAATTCTTTTTTGAAAAAGAAATCATATTGGTTCCTCTTCCCTTTGTTTGACCCTGACTAAATCCCCAGCAGATCCTGCGCAAAAGCAATTCAATTCCCCTTCTGTGCCCCTAATTCATTACGCCCCACCCCAAAATTCATGTCTAGATCAAGTCAAATGAATTTAATTTCTCCAGATTTAATTCTTCTTTCTTTCTTTCTTTCTTTCTTTCTTTCTTTCTTTCTTTCTTTCTTTCTTTCTTTCTTTCTTTCTTTCTTTCTTTCTCTCTCTCTCTCTCTTTCTTTCTTTCTTTCTTTCTTTCTTTCTTTCTTTCTTTCTTTCTTTCTTTCTTTCTTTCCTTCCTTCCTTCCTTCCTTCCTTCCTTCCTTCCTTCCTTCCTTCCTTCCTTCCTTCCTTCCTTCCTTCCTTCCTTGTACTGCTTGATTGTCAGAAAACTTCGAAGGGGTTTATAAAAGCACAATCCCTTCATTTTCACTCAAATTCTTTACCCACCCAGCAGCACTTGGGAGAAGATTTGTCCCCCAATCCTCACCCCCCACCCCAGAATGGTTCACACATGCTGAGATCCCTGCATTGCAGGGGTTGGGCTAGATGACCCTCGGGTTCCCTTCCACCTCTACACTTCTAGGATTCCACGCTCCCTCCGTGGAGCAGAGGCCCTGACTGTGCAAGATGCCGGGGTCTCCAAAGGCTCGAGTCCCCGTCCCGTGGGGCTGGCCCCCTAGAAACCGACACCCTGCCTGGGGAATGCCTTGCCCTCAGCTGCTAATCCCGTCTGCCTTGACGCTGCCCAGGGTATCGTCTTGCCGCTGATCCCTGCTTACCGAGCAAATTGCTGAGATGGCCACGGCCGCCCTGAGCCCGTCTCGGGTTCGAGGCACCTGCTGTCTCAAGGCGGCCAAGGAACTTGTCCCAGGAGCCGCCCGGCACGCTTGCCTGAAGCCAGCGGGGAGGTCAGCAAGCAGCTGGCAGGTCCCATCCAGGGAAGGAGCTCGGCTTCCCAGCTGAGCGGCTGCTGGCGCCCAGCACCCTGAGCAGCCTGGACAGGATGGGTGCCGGCCGCTCCCAAGGGCTCTCTGGAAGTCAGGCCTGCAGATGCCTCCTTCAGATGGAAGGCTGGTAGACGCCCAGTGAAGATGAATGCTGGAAGGTGGAGGACAGAGAAAAGGAAGGACTTCTTCACAAGGCACAGAGGTTTATTATTATTATTATTTAAATATTTTATTTTTTACCAACCACCAAAACACAGTGAAACCCCACAGGCAGCTGATACATTGGGTATTGTTGTTGTTGTTGTTGTTTAGTCGTTTAGTCATGTCCGCCTCTCTGTGACCCCCTGGACCAGAGCATGCCAGGCCCTCCTATCTTCCACTGCCTCCCGCAATTTGGTCAAACTCATGCTGGTTGCTTCGAGAACACTGTCCCACCATCTCGTCCTCTGTCGTCCCCTTCTCCTTGCACCCTCCATCTTTCCCAACATCAGGGTCTTTTCCAGGGAGTCTTCTCTTCTCATGAGGTGGCCAAAGTCTTGGAGCCTCAGCTTCAGGATCTGTCCTTCCAGTGAGCACGCAGGGCTGATTTCCTTCAGAATGGAGAGGTTGGATCTTCTTGCAGTCCATGGGACTCTCAAGAGTCTCCTCCAGCACCATAATTCAAAAGCATCCATTCTTCAGTGACATTGGGTATACAATATTCAATAATATACATATTCAATAATATATATATTCAATAATATTCAATAATAACATATTTAAATCAACCATATGTACACTTCTTTATACCCTAACACTCCTCCCTCCACAAGATTTATTTAACTTTTAACATTTTAATTGCCCCAAATTGTTCAAACCTACCCAAATAATTCAATAACTTCTCAAACCAATCCTCCTCTTTCTCACTGACCTTAAGCCCTTTCATTCTATGTATCTTCACAGTTAGGTATTCTAAAATTATAATATTGTTCAATTTTTCGCTCCATTGGTTTCACCCCTCACTCTTCTGCATTTTTCCAATTCCTCGCTATAACCTGTCTGGCTGCAATTACCATCAACTTTACCTATTTGCATTCCTCTTTTGTTTTTAACTCGGTAATAAGAACCTCTAGGATAATCCAGGAACGGGGTTGAAGCTGGTATTATACACTGGTAAGGTTATATCATATTACAAAATCTGGAAGTAAGAATTGCTGGAGGAAATGTGGAGTGATGGGAACATACAGTCATATGTGGGGGGATTGTCTGTTAGCTAATGAATTTTGGAATTTTGGATTGGTGTAGAAATATTGGGAATTGTGAGAAGGAATGTGGAAATAACTAAACACATGGCACAGCGTTAACCTCTGGAACTCCCTGCCACAGGAGGCAGGGATGGCCACCAACTGGGATGGTTTTAAAAGAGGATTAGGTGCATTCGTAGAGGAGGAGAGAGCTATTGGTGGCTCCCAGCCAGGATGTCGGGGCTCTGCCCTCCTTCATGAGGCAGTAAGGCTTCTGAAGTCACAGGAAGGGAGAGTTGCTCTAGTGCTCAGATTCTGTTTGGGGGTTGGCCCCTGTGAGCAAAGGAGGCTGGACTAGGTGGGCCTTTGGCCTCATCAAGAAGGAATCTACAGTGGTGCCCCGCAAGACGAACGCCTCGCGAGACGAAAAACTCGCAAGACGAAAGGTTTTTTCGTTTTCGAGTTGCTTCGCAAGACGAATTTCCCTATGGGCTTGCTTCGCAAAACGAAGCTTGCCCTGCAATCTCCGGGGACAGAGGGGAAGGCGCGCGGCCATTCCCCTCTGTCCCCGGACGGTCTCCATAGGAACGCATTGATTGATTTTCAATGCATTCCTATGGGAAACCGTGCTTCGCAAGACGAAAAACTCGCAAGAAGAAAAAACTTGCGGAACGAATTAATTTCGTCTTGCGAGGCACCACTGTACTTATGTCTTTATCTTGTGAACTGCCCTGACATCTTTAGATGAAGGCCAGTATATCAATTTAATAGATAATAATAACAATCAGGCCTTTCTTTAGCTGGAACTCGCTGGAATACGGTTATAAGAGATCAAGAGGGGGGTTCATGGTGAGTTCTGGCACCTCTTTTTGTAGAAAAATAGCAATAATAATACTGTAATAATAATATAGCTTGATTTTATTATGGGAACCTCCCTGAGACCCCCAGGTATAGGGCAATATATAAATTCAGATAATAATAATAATAATAATAATAATAATAATAATAATAATAATAATAATAATGTTTTTATGTTCAAAGTGCTTTAGCAGCAGAGGCAGAAAATCCAAAGGAAAACCACCCTGACACACATGAAGGAAATATAATATGTTATATAAAATATAAAATAAGAATTGCCACATTAAAAATCCCCAAACTATTTGACTTAAGGCAGAGACTCCAATCTTTGTTCAGATTGCGGAGTAGATCCTCGCAGAGAGATCCTCGCAGCTGCAAGCGAAGAAGTCCCTTGGGGTGGGCTGGCCCCAGACACCCCAAAGGGCTTACAGTCCAGATTCCAGTAATAAGAGCCAGTGTGCCAATAAAATAAAATAAAATAAAATAAAATAAAAATAAATAAAATAAAATAAAATAAAATAAAATAAAATAAAATAAAATAAAATAAAATAGCCAGTGTGATTTAGTGGTTAGAGTTCTGGAATAGGACCTGGGAGACCCGGGTTCAAATCCCTCACTTGGCTGTGGAGCCCACAGCCTCTCAGCCTAACCCACCTCTCAGGGTTGTTGTGGGAATAAAATTGGTAGGAGAAGCACGCAGGCCACCTTAAGCTCCCTGGAGGAAAAGTGGGGTGTACCGTGTGCACATAATCAATCCATGTGAAAAGCACATCACGAGGGAGACCCCCCTGCTCCCGCCTCCCAGAGCCTGGCCTTCCTGGTCTCTTTCTATATTCGCAGGCACGCCTCCTCCACCCCCTTTCCCCCCTGCTCTCATTCATAGAATCCTAGAGCTGGAAGGCTCACCCAGTCCAACCCCTTGCGAGGTCAGAGCCTCCTGCCTGGTGGCCCCAGGTGCTCCATGAATGTTGAACAAGGGTCCAGGCATCTCCCAAATCTGGGCAGGAGGACTCTCAACAGCAAGCCAGCAAGGAAGCAGGAATACAGCCACGAGCGAGATGATTTCGGAGCACTCTGGACTGAAATGAGTCATGAGTATTAATCATCCCATGGCAGCGTTGACTGGAATCCTCCTTTAGCTGTCCAGGAAAGGAGCTGCCTTTGGCGGATTGGGGGGGACGGGGGACTATTTAGGAGAAAGAAGGAAAGGGAGTCAGCCAAATACCTTCAGGTGGTTCTGCAATCAGCTCTGAGCATTTGGGAATCGTAGAACAGTAGAGTTCTATGCAGGAATCATGCCTATTCCCAGTATAGAAATTGCCACTCCCACGACCTGCAGCTTTCCAAACTGGCTGTTGTGGGTGCACTTAAGGAAGATGGGGGGGGGCAGCCAAAGAGCCAGAGCTCAAGGACCATCAAGCAGGACTGCCTGGGGGCCGAGTGTGCGCATTTCGACACAGGTGTGTGACGGATTTCGGGAAGAGCCTTGGCTCTCATTGCAAACCCAAAAGGGGAGAATGGTGGAGAAAAGGGATTTGCTCCCGGGTTCCCCAACCTGGGCATCTGGTTGGCTCCTGTGAGAACAGGATTCCGGAGGAGATGGGCCCTGGGCCTGATCCGGCTGATGCTCTTCTGATGCTCTGGGGCCTGCGGCTTCTTCCACCGAGATAAGAGGCTGGTGGGCTTTGCCTGACTCCACCTTTATCCGATGTCCCTGTGTTTATGGAGTCTGCCTCCCCCACTTCCCAGTCCATTAACATTCCCCATGGACCAGGTAAGTGGGGCTTCCTCCCTTATCAGGGCCCAGATGAAGGCGAGGGAGCAGCAGGGTCGCATCCTGGGCAGACTCCAGTGGCACAAAGCATTGCCCTGTGGCATTGATGGGTGCTCAGCCACACCTTGGACCTTTCTTAAATCTCATAAAGCCCTTCTGGCCTAGAAGCTTGGGCAAACGTGCACTATTAACGGTGCCTAATGCACCTAGTTAACCTTTGGAACTCACTCCCACAGGAGACAGGTATGACCACTGACTCAGAGGGCTTTAAAAGGCTATTGATGGCTACGAGCCACAATGGCTATGGTCCACCTGCATGGTCAGAGACAGCAATGCCCCTGAATATCAGTTTATGGGAGGGGGCTCTGGTGCTCAAATATGGCTTGCCGGTTTCCCTTGGGGACACCTGGTTGGTGACAGGGAGAACAAGAGGCTGAGCTAGGTGTGCCATGGGCCTGATCCAGGAGATGCTCTTCTTAAAAGGAGTAGCGATGAGCAGAGAGGACCAAGCCATTTGCCCATCCTGCTTCTCTCTCTCTCTCTCTTTCAAAGGAACCCCCACATTCCCCACAAGATGCCAGCTGCCAGATCTATTATTCCCTTTGCCAAAGCCCTCTCTACCCAACGTGGCCGTGGGACTTTTCGGAGCAGAGATGGAGGCCCTTGTTGATGTTCCCTAGGGAAGCATGAATGGACCCCTTTTTCCAGGGAGGAGCCCTCTATCAGCCTCTTCCATCAGCAGGATGCAGACCCAGAGCAAAGACCCCCCTTCTCCCCCCCCTTCCCTGTGGAAGTGATAAGGTACAAAGTCAGTCATGGAGTTGGGCCGAGAGATAAGCAGGTGGCAGCGGCTGGGCCTCTTTGCAGATCTGGCTGCTGTAAACAGAGAAATCCCTTGCAATGACTCCCTGGAAGCAATGTGGATTTGATATCCCTGCTCAGGAACAACCTCTCTCCTCCCTGGCCCCCGCTCTGTGGCTGAAACAGAGCCTGATCTGCTGGATATTTATCGGCTGGGGCTGCCTGGCTGGATCCAGCAGTTTTGCACAAAGAGTGGGAAGGCTTTGCTGAGACCAGGAACACAAAACAGGCACCATTCGGTCCAAGGAGAAGCAGGGCTGCAATTCTTCAGGGCACCACAGGGGAAACAGATTGTTTTGGTGAAGGTGCAGAGCAGGGGTAGGCAACCTAAGGCTCGGGGGGGGGGCAGGATCCAGCCCAATCACCTTCTCAATCCAGCCCATGGCCGGCCCAGGAATCAGCGTGTTTTGTGATAGGAATTTTATGGTCTTAAATATATAGTAATGTTCATAACTGCACATACATAGATCAACACAGGAAAGCCATCCTGGAACCATTTTGATTCCTAAACTGAGCAAATGTTTCTCTGCAAGGTTAAACTGGAAAAGCCTCCCCATTGTCTGTTTCCTCACAAATCCTGTCTCAAAGATATGAATAAGGTGTGAGCCTGTGACCTGGCCCAGGAAATAAGTATTTTAGCACTACAAAAGAATGGCCAGGCTCCCCAGAAATCCAATCAAGCAACTTGCCAGACAGGAGATAAACTGGGACAGGAGAAAAACAACATTTAAATTTCTGTGATGTAGGTGGGACGTATCTGAGGGGTGGTCTTAGGTTACACCCCTTCTGTGATGTATGCATAATGTTTCTGGGGGTGGTCCTGATCTAGAGAAGGGGAATTTCAAAAGTCTTTATAAGGCCTTGCAGGCCATTGTTCTGGGTCCTCTTCCTCTCCTGCGTGTGAGGGGAGTACCCTGTTGCAACAGATCAATAAAGATCAAGCTTACTAGCTGCTTTGCTTCTCAATATTCTCTGGTTGGCCTCTGTTATTTTCTCCTACCAATAGGGAACCTATGTAAGGACTCTATATGGGCTCTTGGATACCCCATAAGGGAAAAGGGCATATTTTTATTTACAACAGATGGCGACCACGCACGAAGGGACTTTTGGTTACCCGGATTCTGGAGGCGAGGAAGGACTGGTTATCCAGCGCGCACCAGGCAGTTTGCCAGGAGGAATAACCAGTCTTCCATCGGTCCCAGGGTCTGGCAATAACTGGAGTTTCAGCGGGGCTAACCAGAGGAAGCAAAGCTTGATCAGGCCGGCCTTAAACAACCAGTCAAGAGATCCCGGGATCACCAGGACAGCGCTTGCGAAGTGAGTATGAGTAGGAAAAATGGGTAGTGGGGTGGGATTCTGCAAACCACAGCAAACCTATACTTCTCAAATCCTTACTTCTTTCCTCACTTTAACTGTTGAAAAAATTGCCTTCTACTCCTTTCTGTCCCCTCAATCTCAACACCAGCCCTAGCCCTTCGGAGTATGCCCAGGCACAAGGTTGTGTGTGATTTCTTCCACTTAATTCTTTATGCCGACCTATTCCTTCGGAGTTTTGCCCAGAAAGGTCGTGCAATTTCTTCTGCACTGAAAACTATAATTCCCAAAACTATAACTCCCAGCGCAGCCGCACCTCTGCCATGGCGATCTTTGTTAGAAATGACCTGTGAACAGAGAACGCAAGGGCGCTGAATTCCTTTCCATCTTTTGTATTCCAGAGTCTCAATCTGGCATTGCAAGTGTGCAAGCGTTCAGTAGGGACTCTGAGTTAGATTGTAAAAGGCAGGGAGGTTGCTGTGGGTTGTAGAATAGAGATTAAGTGAGGTATCCCCAGGTTTTTCCCCTCGGAGATTTGTCCAGGTATCCCCACGTTTTCCCCTCGGAGATTTGTCCAGGTATCCCCAGGTTTTTTCCCTTGGATCCCCAAGTTTTCCCCTCGGAGATTTGTCCAGGTTTCCCCAAGTTTTCCCCTCGGATCCCCAGGTTTTCCCATCGGAGATTTGTCCAGGTATCCCCAAGTTTTTTTTGTCCAGGTTTCCCCTTTTCCGGACCCTTCGGAGTTTTGCCCAGGTCCAAAACCCTTTTAATTGAAAATGGGTGCACCTCAGTCAAAAGAAAAATAGTCCCCAGACCCCTGGCGTGAAAGAAGCCCAGTTGGTGCTTACTTCCCGCCTGGACTCTGACAGTCCCCTTCAATTTGTGTTTAAGAAACGTTTTTCCTGTGTTTAAATTGTACCTAGGTAACATCCAGCAGCTGCTTATCTTAAATGTGCCATCTAAAATAAAAATGCAAGCTTGCTCCAAGTTCTAAATCTAAGGAAGCCATGTTGAACCTTATCAGTGGAATGTGTCCTTTTATTTAAAATGCATCTCTGGGTTATTTGTGGGGCATAGGAATTCCTTCATTTTTTCCCTTCCAAAAAAATATACCCCGGCCCCCACAAGGTCTGTGGGACAATGGACTGGCCCACGGATGAAAAAGGTTGCTGATCCCTGGCGCAGAGTGCCTTTCCATTGCTACTGGGGAATAATAATATTTTTGTTATTTATACCCTGCCCATCTAGCTGGGTTTACCCAGCCACTCTGTAGTAACTATGATGAGCCCCAAGATGCTCAGAAGCCTGGCCTCCAGGCGGACAGTCCTTCTTCAGGGACTCTCAGAAGCCCAGAACTGAACTGGTCTCTCAATTGGACTGGTCTTAAACAAAAGTTCATTTTGAAGGAGGAGGAGGAAGAGGAGGAGGAAAGTAGACGCAGGGCAGTTCAGAGTCCCACAAAGAGGGAGCTATTAAGACCTATTAGCTTCCTGCATCCTGTGGTTTACCTCTCAGATTTCACCTGGCAGCTTCAGTGTCACCCCAATAGCATCCTTCTTCATGCAGTTAAACTGTGGAACTCCCTTCTGCAGGAGGAAGAGATGGCCACCAAGGACGAGACAAATTCATGGAGGAGGAGAGGGCTGTCAGCGGCCACTAGCCATGATGTTTCTGCCCTGCCTTCGAGGTCAGAGGTAGCAACGCTTCTGAATGCCATTTGCTGGAAACCACAGGAGTGTTGCTCTTGTGTTCGAATCCTGCTTGCTGGTTCCACACAGGCAACTGCTGGGCCACTGGCTCTCAGGCTGGAAATTGCTGAGGGAGAAGCAGCTGCGGTAGCCGCTCCGACTGCACCATGTCGCCAAAGGACGAAAAGAAGGAGGAGGAGGATGCAGCCAAGTCAGCCAAGAAGGACCAGGGCCCCGTCAACAAGTCCGGCGGCAAAACCTAGAGGATAAAGTGGTCCAAAGGGAAAGTAAGAGGCAAGTTGAATGACCTTGTTCTGTTTGACAAAGCTGCTTAGGGCCAGCTGTGCACGGAGGGGCCAAACGACAAACTCATCACACCAGCTGTGGTCTCTGGATGGCTGGAGACCTGAGGCTCCAGGAGCTTCTCAGCAAAGGTCTGGTCAAACTGTGTCCAAGCACAGGCCAAGGGATGTGTGAGCTCCAGCTGCTCGGAAGGAGGCATGGAAGGTTCTTTGGTGGTTTTTAGACTCTGTACATCACAAAAATAGAATAATTTGAACTCCTGGAAGAAAACAACTGTTGGGCCCCGAGAGAAGAGGATGTTGCAATGACTAGGTGGGCCATTGGCTTGACCCAGCAGGCTCTTCCCGTGTTCTTAAATGTGTGCCCTTGCTGCCCTCAGAATTGGTCCTGACTGAATCCTCTGCTTTAGCCCCCTTTGCCATTGAAAAGATGCCCCTTGGGTTTGATGTGGCTCAACTCTGCCCCCTGGAGGGTCTGGGATTCTTCCCTCCTGCTGTGACTCTAGAATAGACAGCTATTCACTGCATTGTCTCTGAATACACAACCTCCAGTTTAGCCCTTCTAAACAAGGGCTCAGCTGATCTGAAGTGGGAATAACTTTTGTAATGTAAATTCAGGATTATTAGGGTGGTGGAAATAGCCCTTTAGTAGTTTTTTGGTTGGCCTCAGAGACTACATGACTACATTTTCCATTGGGAGGAACACCAAAGCATCTTGGCTTTTCCAGGCCTCAGGTGCCCAAGAATGCAGAGTAGGTTAGTATATACAGAGTGACTGTCCCCCAAGCTCTTCCAGGGAGTGCCATAGGTGAGTAGGGATTTGAACCCAGATCTCCCAGATTCTAGTTTGATGCTCTAACCACTACACCACACTGGCTCTCTTATTATGTTCTTGGTTGGTGCTTCTCATCCATACAGCATCCACAGGATGACATCACCACCACAATGCCAGGTTTTGCTCTCTTTTGTTCTACATTAAATCTGGATTACGCAGAAATCACCCACGATTTGGGTGGCTGTCTGTCAGAGATACTTTTGCTGTGGTTCCCGCATCTCAGTGGGTTGCCCTTGCTGGGCCTTGGAGTCCCTTCTAACTCTACAATTCTAGTCAAAATAAAAAAATTCCTTCCTGTAGCACCTTAAAGACCAACTAAGTTAGTTCTTGGTATAAGCTTTCGTGTGCATGCACACTTCTTCAGATACCTGAAGTGTGCATGCACACGAAAGCTTATACCAAGAACTAACTTAGTTGGTCTTTAAGGTGCTACAGGAAGGAATTTTTTTATTTTGACTATGGCAGACCAACACGGCTACCCATCTGTATCTACAATTCTAGGATTCTCTGATTCATAATACATACGACATGCCACCGTTGCTGGCATGGAAGCTGCGAAGCGCATTCTTGTTCTATTTGGGGGGTGAGCGGTTTGTTGTGTTTGTGGTGACGCTTCCGTGGGTGACCTCCGTTGTCACTCTCCTGCTGCCGTTCCCTCCTCAGCCCAGCCCAGCCCAGCCGGTTTCATTGCCAAAGGAGGGCAGCTCTTCCTCTTAGCACCAACGGCAGCCGTGTGGGAGGCTCTCTGGAATTTCAACAGCTCCGCTCCAAGGAGTCACTCTTTCCAGATCTCCAAACAGGTTGGGGATTAATTACCTTGGAGACTGTAACCGCAGTACATACGCCAGGATTACTATTGTTTTTAAATGCTTTTGTGACAGAGATCTTGCACAAGACCTCTTTATCAGGACGTCAGCAGAGCTAAATGTCAGTCTTGTGCAAGACCTGGGTGTGAACGCTTTGTAGAAGCCACATGGACATCAAAGAACGGTAGAGTTGGAAGGGACCCTCGAGAGTCATTTAGTTCCACCTCCTACAATGCCAGAATCACAGCTCAAGATCCCTGACAGATGGCCCTCTAACCTCTGTTTAAAAACCTCCTAGGAAGGAGAGTCCACCACCTTCCAAGGGAGTCCATTCCACTGTCAAACAGAAAGTTATTCCTGATGTTTAATCAGAATCTCCTTTCTTGTAACTTGAAGCCATCGGATCGGTTCCTCCCCTCCAGAGCAGGAGGAAACAAGCATTCCCTCTTCCCTGGGACAGCCCTTGAGATATTTGGAGATGGCTTTCCTATCTCCTCTCAGTCTCCTCTTTTCCAGGCTCAACATCCCCAGCTCCTTCAACCATTCCTCAAAAGGCTTAGTTTCCATCTTGGTTGCCCTCCTTTGCGCACCTTCAAGCTTGTCAACATCCTTCTTAAATTGTGGCACCCAGAACAGTATTCCAGGTGTGGTCTGACCAAGGCAGAAAGAGTGGGACTTCCCTTGATCTGGACACTCGACTTCTGTTAATGCAGTCTAGAATTGTTGTTGTTTAGTTGTTTAGTCGTGTCGGCCTCTTCGTGACCCCCTGGGCCAGAGCACGCCAGGCCCTCCTGTCTTCCACTGCCTCCCGCAGTTTGGTCAAACTCATGCTGGTAGCTTCCAGAACACTGTCCAACCATCTCGTCCTCTGTCGTCCCCTTCTCCTTGTGCCCTCCATCTTTCCCACCATCAGGGTCTTTTCCAGGGAGTCTTCTCTTCTCATGAGGTGGCCAAAGTCTTGGAGTCTCAGCTTCAGGATCTGTCCTTCCAGTGAGCACTCAGGGCTGATTTCCCTAAGAATGGAGAGGTTGGGTCTTCTTGCAGTCCATGGGCCTCTCAAGAGTCTCCTCCAGCACCAGAATTCAAAAGGATCAATTCTTTGACGATCAGCCTTCTTAATGGTCCAGCTCTCACTTCCATACATCACTACTGGGAAAACCATAGCTTGAACTACCGTATTTTTCGCTCTATAAGACGCACCAGACCACAAGATACACCTAGTTTTTGGAGGAGGAAAACAAGAAAAAAAATATTCTGAATCTCAGAAGCCAGAACAGCAAGAGGGATCGTTGCACAGTGAAAGCAGCAATCCCTCTTGCTTTTCTGGCTTCTGGGATAGCTATGCAACCTGCATTCACTCCATAAGACTCACACACATTTCCCCTTACTTTTTAGGAGGGAAAAAGTGAGTCTTACAGAGCAAAAAATACGGTATATGGACCTTTGTTGGCAAGGTGATGTCTCTGCTTTTTAAGATGCTGTCTAGGTTTGTCTTTGCTCTCCTCCCAAGAAGCAGGCGTCTTTTAATTTTGTGACTGCTGTACCATCTGCATTGATCATGGAGCCCAAGAAAGTAAAATCTCTCACTGCCTCCGTTTCTTCCCCTTCTATTTGCCAGGAGGTGATGGGCCCAGTGGCCATGATCTTCATTTTTTTGATGTTGAGCTTCAGACAATATTTTGCATCATATGATTCATTGGAGATCTTTAAAAAGAACTTTGATGGTCACCTGTCAGGGCTGCTCCAGTTGCGATTCCTGTGTTGCAGGGTGGGTGGGCTGGATGACCTTTGAGGGTCCCTTCTGGCCCTACAGTTCTGGGATTCTATGACTCTTTCTCCCCCTCCAACCATGACCATCCGGCTGCCTCTGCCCTGCCTTCGTCTCCTGGCTCTTGTGCAGCAGGCAGATATCCAACAGCCCTCCGCTGACTCCTGGGCGCTGGTCCAGCCGCCGGGCTGAATCTCTCCCCCTTGGCCGGCTTCCCTCTGGCCTTGAGGTCCGGGCGGAGGTGGGCATGGAGCCAGGCAGGCTGTGGCTGCCACGGCCGGCTGCTGTCACTCTCCCAGCTCCGGATCCCGCCCAGATCTTAATCACTGTGGGAACGACCGACTGAGCGCCCGGCTCAGCACCGGCCCGGCTAGCAGACGATGTTTATTTTCATAAGGATTTATCGCAGCGCTCCATCAAGGCCTGCCAAGAAAGCTGCTGGAGGAGCGTGGCCCGTGGCCTGGGGGGGCAGAGAGCAAGAGGAAGAGCAAACCCTGATGGGTCCCAGGGAGGGAGAAGGGGAGTCAAGGCTTGACCCCCAAAAGGAGGTGGAGCGACACACACACCCCATGAAGAAAGGTTGGGATGTTTTAGTTTAGTGAAAGAGGCGAGGAAGAGGGGAATCTTCCAACACTCAACTCCAATGGATGTCCACAGCGTCTAGTGTTGCGAGAGAGGGATAAAGACTTCTCCCTTTTTAAAATAATCCTTTTTGTTGTTTTTCAATTATGCAACATAAAACAGTACAAAATCCAAATACTGAGTTGACTCTAAATCTCCTGACATCCCCCATCCCTTCCATGAGCCCTTTTAATTCTATTTTCAGCCTCATATCAGTACTTCTCCAATTTTTCATCTTCCTAAGTTATCTATACGTTCCATTACCTTACAAGTGTGTTTAAAATCCTGCTAATGTTTTGACCTCTCTACGATGATTTTGCATATACATTATAAACATTTCCTATTTTATTTTTTTAAAAAAATGCCTTCTTGATTCCTGAGCTTCCCAGTTAATTTTGCCATTTCGGCCTAGTCCCATCAACTTGATTTGCCGTTCTTCTCTGGTCGGGGCTGCTCTCCCTTCCAAAAACTTCTCCCTTTCACAGGAACACCAAAAGAGCACCTGCAGGATCAGGCCCATGGCCCACCTAATCTAGCAGACTGTTCCAAAGTGGCCAGCCAGATGTCCCAAGGGGAAACCAGCAAGCAGGATTCGAACTCAAGAGGAAGTCTCCCTTCGCGTGGCTTCAGGCAGCTGGTACCCAAAAGCATTGCTCCCTTCCTTGCTAGGCTAGGACCCACTGATGTCCCTCTCTTTCTCCTCCATGAATTTGTCCCATCCTCTTTCAAAGCCCTCCAGATTGGTGGCCATCCCTGACTCTTGTGGCAGGGAGTTCCAAAGTTTAACCCTGCACCGCCTGAGAAAGTCTTGAATCTTCCAACAATCAGTTTCCTTCGATGTTCCCTCAGTTTCAGTGTTATGCAAGCAGGAGAAAAATGTTCCTCCATCCACTTTTCCCACTCCAGGCAGAATTTTACAAACTCCTCTCACATCACCTCATCCTTGCGTTTCCTCTAAACTTGTTGTTGTTGTTTAGTCATTTAGTCCTGTCCGCCTCTTCGTGACTCCCTGGACCAGAGCACGCCAGGCACTCCTGTCTTCCACTGCCTCCTGCAGTTTGGTCAAACTCATGCTGGTAGCTTCAAGAACACTGTCCCACCATCTCGTCCTCTGTCGTCCCCTTCTCCTTGTGCCCTCCATCTTTCCCAACATCAGGGTCTTTTCCAGGGAGTCTTCTCTTCGCATGAGGTGGCCAAAGTCTTGGAGCCTCAGCTTCAGGATCTGTCCTTCCAGTGAGCACTCAGGGCTGATTTCCTTCAGAATGGAGAGGTTTGATCTTCTTGCAGTCCATGGGACTCTCCAGAGTCTCCTCCAGCACCAGAATTCAAAAGCATCCATTCTTCAGCGATCGACCTTCTTGATGGTCCATACATCACTACTGGGAAAACCAGAGCTTTAACTATACGGACCTTTGTTGGTTCCTCTAAACGAGTAAGTCCCAAAAGCTGCCCTCTTTCTTCCTAGGGGTCGGTCCATCCCCTTTTCTCAGTCCTCACCTGCTCAAGGGCCTCCTCCCCTCTCCAGCTTTCCCTGGCAAAGCCCAGAGAGCCAGAAAGTTTCAGGAACAATGGAGGCCATTGTTGAAAGAGACCTTCTTCCACGCCTTCTCTTCTTGCCTGGGACAATGTCTGCCCAGGCCCTTTTGTCCCAAGCTGACTGCAAAAGAAGGTAGCGCTATTGTTGCTGTTTTAAAAAAGGGCAAAACCAGAACAATACAAAGCTCAGGCCAGGTGTGCAAACTGCTCCCAGACTGCCAGTTTGCAAAGGAGGGACCAGTTTTGTATTTATTCCCATTATTCCTGGTGAGAACATCAGAAACATTTGAAAACCTCGAGAAATGAGTGTATCATGATAGAAGTGCAAAGTATGGGTGAAACTGAGTAGTGTCTGTGCAGAAGGAGAATGAATTTCGACTCCTGCAATGGGACCTTTCTTTCCACTCCCCAACAGCCATCCATGCACCCCCAAAATTTGCTCCAGAGTATTGGGAGACCCTTTGGGGTAGATTTGGGGGTGCTGCGCGGGGGGGGGGGGCAGGGAAGTCTGTGGTTGCAATGTTGGGTCATACCAGATGTGTTTTCAGTTTCTGTAATCGCTGGAAGGGAACTTCCCAAATGGGTCTTGTGAATTGCAGGGGATCTTGTATAGTAAACTGTCCTGTGATCTTCAGATGAAGGGGGATATATAAAATTAATTGATTGATTGATTGATTGATTGATTGATTGATAATAGGCTACTTTATGCTGAGCTGGTCTATCTAGACCTATATTGTCTACTCAGGCTGGCAGTGGCTCTTCAGGGTGGGTGGGTGTTTTGTCTTTTCCAACTGTGCCTCCTTTTAGTAGAGATGGGGGTGAGGAGCGGGACTTGGGACCTTCTGAGTGATTATCTTTCGCAGTCCTCCTTATTTCTTTTTTATATATACATTTTTATTGTGTGTTTTTTTACATATCATTTCCAACAATCATTTAACATAACTTCTTATCTTATACAATGTTTTAGACTTCCGTCAACAACCTCTGATGATTTTCCATTCTGGGGGTGGGCTTGACCTAGAGGATGGGAATTTCAAAAGTTTTTATAAGGTCTGGCACACCATCTTTCTGGGTCTTTCCTCTCTCCTGCAAGTGAGGGGAGCACCCTGTTGCAACAGTTCAATAAAGGCCAAGCCTACAGGCTGCTGTTTTGCTCCAAGTTATCCTGGTTGGTGTCTTTGTTTTGTCCAAGGGAGCCCTCGGATTTTTCCGGTAACAGTGGTACCTCAGTATGCGAACGGGATCTGTTCCGGAGCCCCGTTCGCATCCTGAAGAGAACATAAGATGCGACTGCGCTTCTGCATGTGCGTGGGTCATGTTTCACCACTTCTGCGTGACGTCATTTTGACCGTCTGCACATGCGCGAGCGGCAAAACCCGGAAGTAACACGCTCCGTTACTTCCAGGTCACTGTGGAGCGCAACCTGAAAATACTTATCCTGAAGCGTATTTATCCCAAGGTATGACTGTATATGGACGTGGGTGGCGCTGTGGGTTAAACCACAGAGCCTAGGACTTGCAGATCAGAAGGTTGGCGGTTCGAATCCCAGTGATGGGGTGAGCTCCCGTTGCTCTGTCCCAGCTCCTGCCAACCTAGCAGTTCGAAAGCACGTCAAAAATGCAAGTAGATAAATAGGTACCGCTCTGGCGAGAAGGTAAAGGGCATTTCCGTGCGCTGCTCTGGTTCTCCAGAAGCAGCTTAGTCATGCTGGCCACATGACCCGGAAGCTGGGTTGGGAGACATTGTGGAAAACATGCATCGTGCACAAGAAGCCCGGGGACTCTGGCTCATGGGCTCCCCAGAATAGTTCTTTGCCCTTTCTCCCCAAATATACAGCTCTGCCCCCCCCCGCCCCCATCCCTCCTTCCAGGAAATATTTCTTGGGCAAAGGGAGCAAGCTCCTCTCACTCTCTCCCTTATCGATCCAACCGAGTGCGTTCCTGCCCCGAAATCTGGAAGCACATTAAAGAGCACAACCATTTGCCGAAGCAATGGCAGCTGTCAGCCTTCCAGTGTGCCGCTTGAGCCGCAGAGAGCATTCTTCCGCCTTTGGCGTGTCAGAATTTATGGGGCCCTTGGCAAGGCATCAGAAGCACGTTCAGCCACTTACAGTAAAATCAAAGGGGGACGGAACAATGAATATGAAGTCAGGTTAAAGCACCTCATTACAGGAACAAATTGTTCATCTGACATCCAAATAATGGAATTTATGCCCAGGCAGGTTGGAGCCAAACCACCTCGCGGCGCGTCTCTCTTGTCTACTCAGGAGCGGGGCCAGAGGAAGATGACGGGATTGTGGCCGTTCCCAGTGTGGATGTGATGGCATCTCTGGGTGGCCGGGGGACAAGAAGCTTTTCCTCTGGATTCCATGGGACTTACTTCTGAGTAAACGTCTGAGTAGCGCTGCCTCTCTTTGGGGTTTTTGTGACTCCTGTGGATGCTTATAGGGGCTCCTGACAAATTTTGAGCCTTGGAGGAGGGATCTGGTCCTTTTAAGCTGCCTCGGGTTTCCCCCCAGTCCCCCCCCCGAGTCCCCCGCCTGCCTGAGAAGGTCACTCCCAAGCCTTGCATTCCTTTGAGAACATAAGAACTTGAGAAGAGATCTCTGGATCTTGTCCAGCCTCCTGTTCTCACTGTGGTCAACCATGATGGGAACCCCCCCCCCCAGCGGAATCCCAGAGGGCTCCCTCCCCGCCTGTGTTTTCCGGAGACTGACATTCACAAGCACCTGCTGCTTCCAGGCCCTGGATCACCTTGGCCGCCTCCAGCTTGTGAACATCTTCTTCAACTGCGGTGCCCAGAATTGGACAGAGTAGTCCAGGTGTGGCCTGACCAAGGCAGAAGAGAGCGGGACTCTGACTTCCCTCGACCCGGGCACTCGACTTCTGCAGATGCAGCCTAGAATAGTGTTTGCTTTCTTTGCTGCTGCATCACACTCTGGGCTCATGTCAAGCTTGGGGTCATCTCGTCCAACCCCCTGCAATGCAAGAATCCAATGGAAGCATCCATGGCAGACGCCCCCCAACCTCTGCTTAGAAACCTCCAAGGAAGGAGAGCCCACCACTTTCGGAGGGAGTCTGTGCCACTCTCGAACGGCTCAAACCTGCTGGACTGGCATCCTTCCCTTGATGCTTCTGGGAAAGAGAGAGAGCCCCCCTTGCCCCCCTCCCCTCCAGACTGTACTCTTCCTGACTGACCCTGCCAGCTTCCTCCCGATGAGCCGCTGCCCCTGGAATGCCTCTTTCATTAGGTGTTTTGGGGAGGGAAGGCGGCTGGTGCCAAGAGGGCCCCACACTGAGGACTTTATTAGCTTTTTAATTTTCTGTCTGGGTGCCCTCGCTGCATCAAGCTTTCCGCAGCTGTTGGGATTTATTAACAAAGTCTCCCCCATTGTGTCCAGCGGGGGCCCCCTCCTGCTTTTCTTAATAAAACATTTTTTTAAAATGAGCCTCTTCTTCAAAAGGATGATAGGGAGCCATTAAGATAAAGATACTTTGTCTGCCTCTCTAATGAGAAATGCCCAGGGATCCTATCCTGCCTGGGGGCAGAGGGGGCCTGGGCAACCTGAAGAAGGACTTACTGTCTCCTGTCTTTATATAAGAACCTAAGTGCTTGCTGGCTCAGAGGCAAATGGGGGTCACCTTCTCCAACATCCTGCTCTGACTGGGGCCAAGCAGGTGCTCTAGGTGGCTCTTGGATGCTCTCGTCTCTGGAGGGCAGAGGCCTCAGGGCTCTTCTTCTTGAGTCTCGCTTGCGGGTTTCCCATTAGGGCATCTGGTTGGCGCCTGTGAGAACAGTACGCTGGACTAGATGGGCCACTGGTCTTGGTGTTGACCTTGAAAGCCCTCAACGGCCTCGGCCCAATATACCTGCAGGAGCGTCTCCACCCCCATGAGATCCAGTGCCGAGGGCCTTCTGGCGGGTCCCTCAGTGTGAGAAGTGAGGTTACAGGGAACCAGGCAAAGGGCCTTCTCGGTGGTGGCACCCGCCCTGTGGAACGCCCTCCCATCAGATGTCAAGGAAATAAACAACTACCTGACATTTAGAAGACATCTGAAGGCAGCCCTGTTCAGGGAAGTTTTTAATGTGTGACATTTTGATGTATTTTTAATTTTTGTTGGAATCTGCCCAGAGTTGCTGGAGAAACCCAGCCAGATGGGCGGGGTACAAATAATAAATTATTATTATTATTATTATTAGCCTCACCCAGCAAATTTTTCTCAGGTTCTTATGGCTCTGGCAAACCCACAAAGAGGATTCAGGCACAGGAGCACTCTCCCCTCCTGCGGTTTTAGCGCATCGCCATCCCCTTTTAAAGGCATCCAAGTCCAAGGCCACAACTTCCTCCTACTGTGGGAGTGAGGGCCATAGTTTAACTGCATGAAGAATAGCTTCCTTTTCCCAGTCTCTGCAGCCGGATGGACCAAAACGACCAAGGATCTGCAAGCCAAGACTTATGAGTAGAGGTATGTTTAGCGTGGAGCAGAGGAGACCAGGGGGAGATAGGACAGCCAGCTGTCTTAAGGGCTGTCCCATGGAAACAAGCTTGTTCTCTCCTGTTTTGGAGGGTAAGATCCAAACCAATGGTTTCAAGTTACAAGACAGGAGACTCCAATCAAACACCAGAAGGAACCTTCTGACAGAAAAAGCTCTTTGAGAGGGGAACAGACTCCTTTGTGAGGTTGTGGACTCTCCTTCCTTAGAGGTTTCTAAGTGGAGGTTGGAGGGCCATCTGCCAAGGATGCTTTAGTTGAGATTGCAGGGGGTTGGACTGGATGACCTTTGGAGGTACCTTCTACGAGGGCCCTCCCTCCTGCTTCTGCTGCTCTCAAGTGGCTGGATCCGCCTGGCAAACGGGAGCCAGCTGGGCGACTTCTCTGCACCGGCCCCGGTGCTCAGCGAGAGCCGTTCCAGTGAGCTCTCCTGCCCGTCAAGAAAACGCTTTCCCATCTGTAGGAAACAGGATGTGCAGCCCTGAGGAGCCAGATCTTGTTTCGGAGATCAAACAGGCTGCCTTTGCACAGGGCGTGGGGCTGATGTCAGCGTCTGGCGTGCTGGACCGAATCTCCCTGGTTACGCAGCTGGACCGGAATCGGGCAGGTCTGCCTCTGAACTCATTAAGTTTTTACAGCCAGCTCTTCGGCGCAGTGGCCCCTTCCCCTCTGCCAAGGAGCAGGCGGCCTGGCCAGCCTGCAGAAGCGCTTTTTCCCATGTGAGAGCAGCAGGTCCACCTGGCTTTCCCTCAGCCCTCTTTGGCTGCTGCTTCCTTCTCTCAGGATGCCTCCGGATGGGCAGCGGTTTTGCGGGCAGGATTCAGCAAATCCAAGTCGCGCAATGGAAGCTGAGAGGGAGGACCAAAGGGAGAGGTGGATGGGGGCCGGGTGATTTCAGGGGGGGGGGGCAAACTGCTGCTCCCACCTCCACTCCAGGGCAGCTGCCAATAATTCAGAACCTGGCACTGGGTGCCACACAAGCCCCCTGTGATTCCACCAGCGGCCTCCTCTGCAGAGGAGACAGACCTCTTGCCGAAACACGAGACTGAGCCTTCCTTCGGTCCTATCCGGTCTGTTTGCTTTCTTTGGAAGGCTTCTCTGCTGGGCTTCCATTTCAGGGCCCATTTGTGCGAAACGTAAAACAAGACCCCCATTTGCAAGGGCACCCACAAACCCGGGAGCAGCAAGCAACAGACACACAATTACACCTCGAACAATATCAGCAACGATGGGGGGAGGGGGAATCCTCAAGGAGTCCCCGCTGTCCCTTTTGTGGTAAATGCTACGATTGTCTCCCGTTTGGAATTGATTTCCTTTTCTTTGGTTCTTAATTGCTGGAGGATTCCGTTCTGCGGACTCCTCTGACAGCAGGATTTAAGGCCTGAGCGAGGCAAACAGCCTCCCACAGCCCGTGTCAGAATTTCCAAGCCCTCCCTCCTGAGTTTACAGCCTGCACCACAAAGCCAGAAAGCCATCCATCATTTCTCTGCCAGAGCGGCCTGGAGTTCTCCTCTTAATCCACATCAGAGTATCAGAGAGGGGGCTGCGCGGCCGCTTCTCCTTAACCCCCTTCCAAATAAACAAGGCTTGAAAGGCCCAGCGCAGCTCAGAGGCAGCCTTTAAATGATACCATCAGGGACTTCTGGCTAATATCTCTTTGGGGTGCAGGGGGCAGGCATGGCTTGCAAGCCAAACGGGCTTGTTTGGCTCAGGAGGAAATGCCACTCCTGTCCTCAGATCCTCGCCTCCCCCAAAAGCCTGTCTCAGTTCTTGGAAAGCTTGCAGGCCAGGGGTACCATGGAGCTTGGAACCTCCTTGGGTACCGAAGGATGTCACCTTCGAGATTTGGGCAGCTTATCTGGCATTGTTGCTTTTTTGTAACGTTTTAACAACTATGTCTTAGGGACGTGGGTGGCGCTGTGGGTTAAACCACAGAGCCTAGGGCTTGCCGATCAGAAGGTCGGCTGTTCGAATCCCCGTGATGGGGTGAGCGCCCGTTGCTCAGTCCCAGCTCCTGCCCACCTAGCAGTTCGAAAGCACATCAAAGTAAAAGTAGATAAGTAGGTACCGCTCCGGCAGGAAGGTAAACGGCATTTCCGTGCGCTGCTCTGGTTCTCCACAAGTGGCTTAGTCATGCTGGCCACATGACCCGGAAGCTGTACGCCGGCTCCCTCAGCCAGTAAAGCGAGATGAGCGCCACAACTCCAGAGTTGGTCACGACTGGACCTAATGGTCAGGGGTCCCTTTACCTTTTTAACAACTATGTCTAGTTGTTTTTATAGCATGTTTGTAAATTGCCTAGAAGTAGTTAACCACCACCACCGCCACCATCATGGCTGCTTCCAGGCTGGATTACTGCCATGTGCATTGTCTGGGGCTTCTCTTGAGTCAGGCTTGATCCAGAATGCTGCAGCAGGATTGCTGGCGGGAGGGAGGCATTGTCAGCATACAACACCTGTGCTCAGAGGTCTGCACCGCCTGCCGACTTGCTACTGGGCCAGGTTTCAAGGTGTTCCTGTGAGTATACAAAGCCCTAGACAACTTGGGGCCGGTTAACCTGTGAGATCACTTTGCCCCACCTGTGCCCACTCAACCGCTTCGACTGGCGAAATTGGCACGGCTACAGGAGCCTCAGAACACCCATTCTGCCCTTGTAAGACATCGATTGTTTAGCGTGGCAGCGCCTCCACTTCGGAACTCCCCGCCTGTTGACACCAAGTGGACACCTTCACTGTAGCCTTTTCGGCACCTGCCCAAGCCATTCTTGTTGGCAAGCCTGTCCATATCCTTAGAAACTTGAGGTAATTGTGTTGTTGATGATGATCACAGAATCATAGACTTAGGGAGCTGGAAAATACCCTGGGAATCATCTACTGAGCAGGGGTCAGCAAACTTTTTCAGCAGGGGGGCGGTCCACTGTTCCTCAGACCTTGTGGGGGGCCGGACTATATTTTGAAAAGAAAAAAAAATGAATTCAATTGCCCCAAAAATAACCCAGAGATGCATTTTAAATAAAAGGACACATTCTACTCATGTAAAAACACGCTGATTCCTGGACCATCTGCGGGCCGGATTTAGAAGGCGATTGGGCCGGATCCGGCCCCCGGGCCTTAGGTTGCCTACCCATGCAGTGTAGGGATCACAACTTGCACACCACTGGCAGAAAGCCGTTCAACCTCTGCCTAAAAAACTCCCGTGAAGGAGGGTCCACCGCCTTCCAAGGGAGTCCGTTCCACTGTCAAGCAGCTCTTAACAGTCAGAAAGCTTAGTTGGAATCTCCTTCCCTGCTGCTTGAACCCTTGGCTTGGCTCCTGTGCTCTGGTCTCAGCTAAGAAAGAAAGGACCCACAGAGCTGAAGAGATCTTGAGAGCCTCCTCTGTCTAGACCTGGAGATAACCTCCCAGACCTTTGGGGCTTGCATGCTTGGCCACAGAGGAAGTGGTCTGTCCTCCCGCCAGCAGGGATAGACACCCCCCCCCCGTCACATTTTCCAGGCCAAAGCCATGATAAATATCAAAGAGTTGCGATGCAACGGCCTGCTTGTTTGTTGCCGAAGAAAAGCCGTTTTGTGTCGGAAACAATGTGGGGATTATTCAAGGCCATTTTGTCGTGCCAAATGTTTGCACCCTCCCTTCTGCCATCACCCTCTCCTGGCACCCGCAGTCAGGAATCCTCCTGCGACCAGCTCCGCCAGGTAGGTGTGGGTCTCAGTGGGTTATAGCAGGAGACACTGGAAGCCCCCTCCCCAATTTAGACGGTGCTCCCTTCCCAGCTTGAGGCCTGGTGCATCTCTGCGTATCTGGAGACGGAGCCCAGAAGCCTATTAATCATTTGCATTTATTGGTTGTCTTGTCTTTCTTTCAAAGCTGTTCCGTGCCTTTCCTATCAGATCTCTGCAAGTGGGGCTGTCATGTGGGGCTGGGGGTGGTGGTACCAGGGCTTCAGTAGGCTGGTGAGATATATTGCCATGGGAAATAAATAGCTAGACAATTGCTTCTGGGTAGAGGACCCTTTTGAGAGCATCAGCTCCGGATCAGGCCCAAAGGGAGCCCATCTCAAGAACTGCCCACACTTCTGCTTGCCTTGTGCCTTGTGACTTTTCATCTTGGGAAAAGTTATGGAGGGAAGACTTAAAATTTGCAGCATGCTGTACGTTGAAAGAAAACTATATGAAAATGATGTCCCATGGGCCTTAGGTTGCTGAGCCCTGTTCCATCACATGCAAAAGGAAGGATGCTCCAGACAGGAGGAAGAGGAAGTTTCGACTGGCTGGACCAAACATTCCCCTGCATGTCTTCTCTAGCATTGCAAGGAATGGTGTACTTGACTGCCTCTCATGGAACATGTCCCACGCAGGTGGCAGCAGCTGGACCCGCCACCAGCCCTCCTTCGATGGGGGGGGGGAGGGGAGTGTGGCATGGAGCCATCCATGGCAACGTGTTCCTCATTGTAGCAATGAAATTGAGTGTGACTGTTATCTTTTTTTAAAAAATAACTTTTTATTCAAAATTTAAACAAGACACATTATCCAGAACATATCATCCTCATTTACCCCCCCATTTTTCCTCCCTCCCCTCCCTCCCCCCACAGAACCCACCCACCCCCAACCCCCGACTTCCCCTCAGTTCCAGTCTTTGATTTCTCAAAAAATGCTAAAAAAATTCCTTCCAGTAGCACCTTAAAGACCAACTAAGTTGGTCAAAAAATGCTGTTTTCTGCATGTTACAAAGTTTTATAGATCCTCAAACTATTTAGCTGATTATTATCAATAAAAAGTTTGTGAATGTTTATTCAAAACCTGCCAAGGAGTCCAGTTCACTTTGTTGCATCTTCAGATACTTTGTCAAGGGTTCCCATTCATCTTTAAAGTCACAGTTATCCTTGTCCTGTAGCTTATATGTCAGTTTTGCCAGTTCTGCACAGTCCATCAATTTTTCTTGCCCTGATTCTTTAGTTGGGGTTTCTCCGTTATCTTAATGCCAATGTCTCCATGGGAATAATGGCAGAAGAGGCACCCAAGAGGGCAGGAGAGGTGGGCAGTTCTGCACTTGCTCCTGAACCCCACATGTTGCGCTTGACCAGCTCCTGTCCCCCAAAGGGGAGCTTTTCCGCAGAGGCCGGTCTGAGGTCTCCGGCGAGTCTTTCCGAAAGGGCATTTCTGAGAGCGGCTGCAGCGAGATTCGCACACGCCACGACAGGCCAGGAATGCAGGAGCTGAGCTGTGCGCACATCTGGGCAGGCCCAGAAAATGTGCCTCCCAGATGTGTTCTAGCAGCAAGCAAACTTCACGGTGCGTTAACTGCTCCCAGGGACTTCAAGGCCTCTCTGAGGGCTCTAATCAAATCCGGATGCTTCCTGATTGTTTCCTCTGCTCTACAGTCAGAGATAGGAAGATGTTCAGAGGCAGGGAGCTTTCCTCTGGGCCCCAAAGCAAGCAAGCTTCCATGGCAGGTCAATGGAAGGCGCTCTCTCTTTCCAGGTCCAGGTGCCAGAGAGAGCTGAGGGGGCTTTGCTTCCAAGACCCCAGGTCCTCTGCACCATCGTCGTCGTCGTTTAGTCGTGTCCGCCTCTTCGTGACCCCCTGGACCAGAGCATGCCAGGCCCTCCTGTCTTCCACTGCCTCCCGCAGTTTGGTCAAACTCATGCTGGTAGCTTTGAGAACACAGTCCCACCATCTTGTCCTCTGTCATCCCCTTCTCCTTGTGCCCTCCATCTTTCCCAACATCAGGGTCTTTTCCAGGGAGTCTTTTCTTCTCATGAGGTGGCCAAAGTCTTGGAGCCTCAGCTTCAGGATCTGTCCTTCCAGTGAGCACTCAGGGCTGATTTCCTTCAGAATGGAGAGGTTTGATCTTCTTGCAGTCCATGGGACTCTCAAGAGTCTCCTCCAGCACCAGAATTCAAAAGCATCCATTCTTCGGCGATCAGCCTTCTTTATGGTCCAGCTCTCACTTCCATACATCACTACTGGGAAAACCAGAGCTTTTACTATACGGACCTTTTTTGGCAAGGTGATGTCTCTGCTTTTGAAGATGCTGTCTAGGTTTGCCATCGCCTTTCTCCCAAGGAGCAGGCATCTTTTAATTTCGTGACTGCTGTCACCATCTGCTGTGATCATGGAGCCCAAGAAAGTAAAATCTCTCACTGCCTCCATTTCTTCCCCTTCTATTTGCCAGGAGGTGATGGGACCAGTGGCCATGATCTTCGTTTTTTTGATGTTGAGCTTCAGACCATATTTAGCGCTCTCCTCTTTCACCCTCATTCAAAGGTTCTTTAATTCCTCCTCACTTTCTGCCATCAAGGTTGTGTCATCTGCATATCTGAGGTTGTTGCTATTTCTTCCGGCAATCTTAATTCTGGCTTGGGATTCATCCAGCCCAGCCTTTCGCATGATGAATTCTGCATATAAGTTAAATAAGCAGGGAGACAATATACAATAACCCTAACCCTCTGCACCATCTAGTTCCTCAAAACTGTTTTCAGAAAAGATCTCTTTGCATGCCAGAGTGGTCCATGCTCTAGTTATCTCCCGCTTGGACTACTGCAATGCGCTCTCCATGGGGCTACCTTGGAAGGTGACTCAGAAGCTACAACTAATCCAGAATGCGGCTGCCGGACTGGGGACTGGGAGTGGCTGCTGAGACTGTGTAAGACCTACATTGAAAGTCCTGCCTTGGCTCCCAGTCCCTCTCCAAGCACAATTCAAAGTGTTAGCACTGACCTTGAAAGCCCTAGATGGCTTTGATGTGGAGCATCTCCACCCGACAGAGAACCAGGCAGAGGGCCTTCTCGGTGGTGGCGCCTGCCCTCTCATCGCCCTCTCATCAGACGTCAAAGAGATAAAGAAGTACACAACTTTTGGAAGACATCTGAAGGCAGCCCTGTAGTGGGTACTTTTTAACTGTTGATGTTTTGCTGTTTTTATATGTGCTGGAAGCTGCCCAGTGTCGCTGGGCCACCCAGCCAGATAGGCGGGGTACATATAATAAAATTATTGATCTTATTATCTCTGCTGCCCAGATCACTTACTTGTGGGGGACTTAGCCATGAAAATGACCCACACCTTCAGCCTTAAGAACCCAGGAAACCCCCAAAGACACACCCTGGGTCCAGAGAGCTCAGTATTTCTGGAGAAGCAGAGAGCTGGCTGGGCAGTGGCTCCGAAGCCAGAGCACAGAGGTCGACTCCCAGGGGCTCAGGCAGTTGTGGCACCCCAAATGCATGTTTTGAGGGGTTTGGGCCCCCCTCAATTTTCAGAAGACATTCAGCTCCACCCCCTGGCTATTTGTGCATCGCATGCATGACATCAGGACGTCGTATGACATCACACCGCCTCCCCCCCGCCCAATCTTCTGGAGATGCTGGCTATTTTAAAAAGCCAGCAATTCTTCTCAATTCCAGCTGCTGTTGGGAATTCCACTGCTTAACGAACTATAGTCATATTTTAATGGTCTGGTCTGCGGCCTGTTTTGCTGTCCTCCTTCCTCTTAGAGCCATCTCAGGGAAAGATGCCCAGTCTCTTTGCGCCTCAACAGCCTCCCCCTCCCCGCCCTGTTGGGCAGAAGAGGGGCCAAGGGAGTCCCAGGAATGAAGCTATTTACTCCTCCCCCCCCCCCCCCCGCAACAGCCTCACAGATGCCTCCCTTAAATACCCCCTGCTTTGCAAATGCCATAAAGCCATTTAGAGGCAAATGGGTCCCCTCCTGCCTCCCTTTGCCCGGGCTCATTAGCTAAGAGGAGAAAACCCCTTTTCATCACAGGGATAACAATGCCCTTTTCTTCCCCGGCCTCAGCTAGGCTTCATTTGGGCTAATACACATTTACAGCTGTGTTGGGCAATAGAAGGTCTCCTGTAGTTTTATACAGGCCATTTTATTTAACCTGCTATAAAATCATTAACAAGTTGTTCACTGTTAACTGTCCCAAGCATTTATCTTGTCCTTGGGGGTGAAGGGGTTGCGAGGGAGGGGTTTTTTTTGGGGGGGAGCAGATGGTGCTGTAAAGGAGAGGGGAGGCCTGTTGGGGCTACAAGGGGGTGGCGAGCTCCAGGACTCCCCTTCCTTCCTTTCAGGAATTCATAGAGGCAGAGAGTTGCAGGGTTGGAAGGGACCCCCAAAGGTCATCCAGCCCACCCCCTGGCTATGCAGGAATCGCATCCCTGACAGGTGGCCTGTGATTCTACAAGCACAGCCTTCTCTGGTCTTCTTAGATACCTGCTTATTAGTGATCATCATGAAATACAATAGACCCACAACTTATACGGGCGTTAGGTTCTGGGGATCGTTCCTAAAGCCAAAATCACATACAGTGGTACCTCAGGTTACATACACATCAGGTTACATACGCTTCGGGTTACAGACTCTGCTAACCCAGAAATATTACCTCGGGTTAAGTACTTTGCTTCAGGATGAGAACGGAAATTGTGCTATGGTGGCGCAGCGGCAGCAGGAGGCCCCATTAGCTAAAGTGGTGCTTCAGGTTAAGAACAGTTTCAGGTGAAGAACGGACCTCTGGAACGAATTAAGTACTTAACATGAGGTACCACTGTATTGTCAAAACACACCTGGTTCAGGGATGGGTGGGAATGTCCAGGTCATTTCCCCAAGAACCCGGCCCCCTTTCCATTCCCTTTAATTTTTAAAATATTCTTTTGCCACGTTTTTAAAGCTGGATACACACAAGTTAATTGCGCACAAGTTTCAGGCTTATTGTAAATAAAGAAACATATAATTGAGACTTGAGATTGGATGAGAAGCTGCAGTTAGTGTTCTGCTCAAAAGGTGGGGCACCCCCTGCCTTTAGCGCCCCCTCACTCCTCTTTGACCAGGGGGCCACCCCCGGCAGTTCTGCTTCCTCTCTCCTCCTCCCCTTCGCCAGACCCATCTCCCAGGTGCCCTGACAGAGATGGTGTGCTGGAGAAAGGGATCAGCGCTTGTAATCCCTGGGCGAATCCCCCCATTATCCACTGCACTAATTAACTGCAGGGCTCAGCCGAGGGGGGAGCATTGTGAGGAATGCCACCCCCGGGAGAAGCAAACACCCGCACAGATTCCGGGGGGCAGAGAATGCTGGCAAACAGCCCCGGCCCCATTCTCCTCCCAGGCTTAGCAATATTGGAGCCGATTCTTCCCCCCACATTAATCTGAAAGATCAATGCAGACAAAAGGGGCCTGGGCTCAGGATCTGTTTGCCCAGGGCACAGCTGTGTCAATCTGCAGGGAGAAAGGAGAGCCTCTCGGTCAACAGGCCGCCCGGCTCAGGTAGCCCCAGCAGCAGTGGGGTGAAGAGGGGCCAGGAAGCCAAAGGCCACCCCCGGCCAGAGCCTGCTGCCGGATCATCCCTTGAAGCAGTGGACAAAGAGACAAGCGGAGAATGTGAGCGATCGATGAAAGAGATGGCACCTCCGCTGAAGAACTCCGACTCGTGGGCATGCCAAGAAGCCGAGGGTTGGAATATTCAGGACAGGTCCAAGGGAGCCCTTCTTCCCTCACCACACAGTTAAACTGTGGAACTCCCCGCTACAGGAGGCAGGGATGGCTGCCAACCTAGATGGATGATGATGAGACAAATTGATGGCTCCTAGTCAGGATGGGAAGAGTTGCTCTTGTGCTCAAGTCCTGCTTGCGAATTTCTCACTGGGGCATCTGAGAACAAAAAGCTGGACAAGGTGGGCCACTGGCCTGATCCAGGGGGCTTTTCCTATGCTCTTATGGCCTGTTGGGAGGGTGGGTGATTCTGACGGGGGGCACAGACTCGTCTTCCCACGCTACTTCTCCTTGCTGCACACACAATTTTCTCCCATTTCCTTCCTGGAGGGCAGCAAAGTGGGAGACAGACCAATCTGACCCACAGGGCACAATCCCAGGCACGGGGCGCAATCTTTTCCAGGAGGCTTGCTTGGGAGGAGAATTTTCCAGAAGACATCAGAGGGAGGGCAGAGACTTTGCAGGAAGAAAGTCCCAGGCACAGCCAATGATGGCCCTCTCTTCCCTGAATTTGTCTAGTCCTCTTTTAAAGCCACCTAGGTTGGTGGCTGCCATCCCTGCCTCCTGTGGGAGGGAGTTCCACAGTTTAACTCTGTCCTGAGTGAAGAGGTTCTTTATTTTCTTTGCCTTGAATCTTCCTACGTTCTGCTTCATTGAATGTTCCTGAGTTCTAATGTCGTAAAAGAGGGAGAAAGACTTTCCCCATGTGGGAATGTCCAAGGAGGCAGGAGAGGATATATTGTTTATTGATATCCTTCCTAACTTGCGCTAGCAAGTCCCTTTACATAGCAGAGTTTCACATTCCCCTTTTAAACGCACAGCGAGTAGCTGGTTGCAGGCTTGTTTAAGCCTCTCAATATCAGATTCCTGGTAAGTCCCCTTATATCCCTCCTAAAAGGATAAACACGCCACAAACCTATTTAAAGTCAATAAAAGAAGTTTACTCACGGCATCATCAGTTCACAGTTGCATCCTTGAAGGCAGACTTAGTTACAAAGTATACACATGTGGAACTGTCCCACATGGGGAAAATACCAGTGTTTTCTGCTGGCTGGAAGCCAACAGGGCATATTTAGCTAAAAGGGTTCTCCAATGATGGAGGAAGTCAAAAAGAGAAGAGACAGAGAGTGCCGTGTGCCCTGTGGTTTTGTTACCTGCACAGGTAAGGTCACGCCCACCTCTAGTCACATGCAAAGGAAGGATGCTCCAGCCCAGAAGGAAACAGGAAGTTCCGACTGGCTGGACCAAACATCCCCTTGCTTGTCCACTCTAGGAAAACATGGAATGTTGTACTTGACTGCTACTTGTGTATCACATCCCACACCCCAGTCCACTTTCTCCATGCCAAGCAGCATTTTATAAATTTCTAGCATGTCGCCTCTTGCCTTTTCTCTAAACTAAAAAGTTCCAAACGCAGCAACGGTTCCCCCTTATCATTCTGGTGGCCCTTTCTGAACCTTTCCCAACTCTGCGATATCCATTTTGAGGCAAGGCGACCAGAACTGTACAGAGGATTCCAAATGCTGTCACACCACGGCTTCCTAGAGATGACATTGGCAGTTTATCAGAAGGCTCTTGGGTGGAAGGCCTGGAAAAGGCCCAGCTGAGAGGAGAACCACTCCATCCAGGAGGCCTTCTTCTCTCCCAGGTGGACCACTAGGCTTCCTCAGGAAGAGGGTCCAGGAACTACGTCAATCTGGCATCCTGGCCACAAGGAACGAAGTTCGCATTTTGCCAGGAGGCGCCATGTTTGTCTTTCAAGGTTGTTTCGCCCATGATATATGGCTTGGTTCAGAGACAGTAAATCATGCATCTTGAGCCTATTAATGACTTCAGCAGCCCCCTTAAAAACACCACCGGGAAGATTTTCCAGCTCAGGCAGCCCTATTAAAGAAGTCGTGACATCATGTCTCTCCTGGGCTCCTGACATGGAGGAGGAGGAGGAGGAGGAGGAGGAGGAAGACAGCCAGGGATCTCCCTTTCGCAGCAAAGCCCAGCCATAAAATCTGGCACCAGAGCTGTTAAACCGCGACTGCTGCTCTTGCCTCTCTCCCTGCTGAGAGGATGGCTCTGTGGGGAAGCAGGACCCTTGTCAAGAGCAGAAGGGGGGCTTCAGGGACCTGGCCAGGACTACGCACCTTGGCTGAAGGCTGGCCCCACTTGGGAGACCCTGGCTAGAGCATCCCTGACAGGTGGCCATCCAACCTCTGCTTAAGAACTTCTAAGGAAGGAGAGTCCACCACCCTCTGAGGGAGACTGTCCCACTGTCAAACAGCGCTAATCATCAGGAAGTTCTTCCTAGTGTTTCATCGGAATCTCCTTTCTTGTAACTTGAAGCCATTGGTTCGAATCCTACCCTCCAGAGCAGCAGAAAACAAGCCTTCTCCCTCCTCCATGTGAAAGCCCTTGAGATATTTGAGGATGGCTATCATATCTCCTCTCAGTCTCCTCCTTTCCAGGCTAAACATACCCAGCTCCTTCAACCATTCCTCATCAGGCTTAGTTTCCAGACCCTTGATCATCTTGGTTGCCCTCCTCTGCACACGTTCCAGCTTGTCAGCATCCTGCTTAAATTGTGGTGCCCAGAATTGGACACTGGACTCCAGGTGGGGGTCTGACCAAGGCGGAATAGAGTGGGACTATGACTTCCCTTTTATATGCCTGTTGTCTTTGTCCATGGAGTTTTCTTGGCAGGGATACTGGAGTGGCTTGCCAGTTCCTGCTCCAGGTGGATCATGTTTGGTCAAAACTCTCCACTATGACCTGTCCATCTTGGGTGGCTCTGCACGGCATGGCTCATAGCTTCTCTGAGTTATTTAAGCCCCTTTGCCACAGCAAGGCAGCGATCCGTGATAGTTTTTTGAAGCTATCAGCATGAGTTTGACCAAACTGCTGGAGGCAATGTAAGACAGGAGTGCCTGGCATGCTCTGGTCCAGGGTTAGGGTTAGTCAGACACAACTAAACAACTAAACAACACGACTTCCCTTGATCTGGACACTAGACTTCTGTGGATGCAGCCTAGAATAGCACGACCTTTTTTGCTGCTGCATCACACTGTTGACTCACGTTAAGCTTGTGGTCCCCCAAGACCCCGAGATCCTTTTCGAGCCAGGTGTCCTCCATCTTTGTGCAGCTGGTTCTTCCTGCCTAAGTGCAGAACCTGACATTTGTCCCTAGTGAAATTCAGTTTGTTGGTTTGGGCCCAGAATCATAGCTACTTAGTTGTTTCTAAATAGTAGCTTCATAACCCAGAAGAACTCTTCTCCCACCCCAAAAGCCTCCATTTGTCCATCTCTATTGCTACATAGAACTTGCTCCCCTCAATTTTCTGCCCACGTTCAGCATTTTGCCAGCTGAAAGTGCCTCAGCAAGGCTGTCCCCGTGGATGTCCAAGATAAACAGGCTGGATCCTTTGCTGGATTTGTGTTCCGGCAGTAAAAGGTGGGTTGGGTGGGGGGCACAGGTGCCAAAAGCTTAGGGGAGGGGGCAAGTCTCAAGGAGAACACAGAGCGCCTGTTCAGGAGGTCCTGATCATCGTCTGCACTTTAATTCTGACCTCACTGTTTACAATCCTCCCCTCCAACTATATAGATCTGCCACTCACAATTAGGGATGTTCATGAAGTTTGCATTTTTGCAAAATCACTCGAGAAATATCACATAATTCGCTCTGTCACGTCCTCATAGAAGCAAGTGAGATTTTGTGGGTGTTTGAGGAATCACAATGCCCTGGACTGTCCCAAAATTCATGAAAGATGTTTTCAGATTTTTATTTTTATTTTGAAAACCTTTGCCCATGATAATAAATCCTGCCCTGTTAGCTTCCCTTTATGCAGCTCCGTGACTCCCTGCTTCCTGACCCTCAGACCCCTGGCTTCTGGACTCTCGTTCCTGCTCCCACCCCGCCATTTTGCCCCCAGTCCCAAAGTCCCCAGCCGGGACTTTGATTGCCCGTAGACCGGACCGTGACACTTCCTGTCCTAGCGGGAAAGAATCCCATCCCCTTGGCTCCCTCTCTGCCGACAACCAAATAAGAACCCTCCTGAATTTCTCTCATTCTCTCCCTTTAACCCAGATATTTTGTTGGTCTCTTCCACGGCTGTTCCAGGAAAGCTGCTCCAGAGCTTGAAGAATGAAGCCCCTTGACCACAGGAAATGCTGAATCTTCCTTACAGCCTAACCAGAAACCAGCCAGATGTTCCCAGCGCTCGTAGGGATGCTGAGAACATCTGGTGGGACAGCTGAGGAAGGATGAACCAGACCAGCTTCTCCCCCTCTGGTTTCGAATCCAGGAAAGTTTATGCCATCATAAATCTGAGCTTCTGGCCAGGCATTTAGGAGTGCAGAATTGGTGCAAATGTCTGTGTCGGTTCACAAGAAAAATCCAGAAATCCCCATTAGAGCAACACCTTCATTTGCTTGGCCAAAATGTCACATAGCCATGTGCAAGCTTTTGAGCTCTCCGGAAGTCTTCATCAAGCCTTTCACAGAGGCACAGAATTGTGAGGTTGGAAGAAGGGTCCCCATGGGTCATCTAGCCCAACCCCCTTCCCATCACCATAAAACGGTCGGCAGTTTATGCCTTAAAGCTCCATGCCCGAACACTACTACTACTATCCTCCTCCTCCTCCTCCTCCAGAGCTTCCCCCCACAAAATCCCACTCTCTGCTGCTGAATCAGAGCAAAGGGTAATCTGGGGGAAATTCCCAGTTGCTGTTTGTTGTATTTCAGCTCCAAAGAGTTGGTTTTCACAGGGAAAGCTTAGAGGCAAAAAAAAGTGTGGGGGGACTCAGAGCGCTCAGATGCAGAGCTTCAAAGTGCATACGGGTGCCTGGAAAAGGGGGGGGGCAAACGGTAATTGTGGATGAGCCCTTAAGACCTAAAAACTGGCCTGTTCCTTAATCCAGGTCCTTACTGAGAAATAAATCAAGTGGACAGAGAAAAGATTTCCTCTTTCTCTCATAACACTGGAACTCACGGATGGCCAAGGAAGCTGAACGTTGGAAGATTATGGGGAAATAAATAAAAGTCCTTCTTCACGCAGTGCACAGTTGAACTATGGAACTCCCTGCCACAGGAGGTGCTGAGGGCCACCCGCCTGGATGGCTTCAAAAGAGGATCAGGAAGGTTCATGGAGGAGAGGGGTGTCGATGGCCGCGCTCTCCCTCCACACTCAAAGGCAACGGTGCGTCTGAGTCCCAGTTTCTGGAATCTGCAGAAGGGGAGAGGGCTCTGGGGCTCTGGGGCTCCCTAGTCTCCCCCAGGCATCTGTGAGAACAGGAGGCTGGACCAGCAGATGCTCTTCTGATGTTCTTGTGCATGTTATGCTCCAGAGAGAGGGAAGTTGGAGTCTGCAGTCCCTTTCAGAGCAAGGAGACCTTCATCTCTTTCCAGCAGAGATTCCCCCCTCCCCCCCCCCGCCTTGGGCTCCCGCTTGCCCCCGATAAACACAAGGTGTTTAAAGCCCCCCACCTTTCTTTTCCCAGGGCAGGTGCAAGCTGTGTGTGCAAGGAACATAAATCATTCGCATTCAGGACCCTCGCAGACTTTATCTGGTTTTTATCAGCCTCAAAGAAACACCCAGGAGACCAAAAAGAGCAATTTTCTAGTTAAGCAGTAACTTATTCCTTTTCTCCCTGGAAATCTGGCTCCTCATCCCCAAGTTTGGCTTGCTTGGGAAGAACAGTTTGTAAAGGTGTTGGGGAGCGAGGAGTTCCTCGTCCACAGAAGGTTTTGGGGGCCATAGATGGCCATGCCAGGGTCCCCAGGGGACGCAGAGCAAAATCCCAGGCCTCACTGCTGCTCTGCAATGCCCAGTTGATTTTCCTGGACACGGCAGGCAAGAGAGGGGGCAGGGAGGGGGCAGAGCATTCTCCTGGCCCCACTGTTTAGAGAAGAAGACATTGCACTCTGCATTGCGGGATCCTTTCCCTCTGCGAATCCAAGAGCATCTGTGCTGGCAGGACCAATGACTCTGAGCACCGCCGGACAGGCTATGGGATTTTCCCAGGGGCCGCTCTGCTGTCTCAAGCAGGGACCTAGGTGCACCAGGCCAGCTTTGTGGAGCCATGGCCTGGCCAGCGTGACTAGCAGAGCCGAGTCCTGGTCGAGAGGACATTTTAAAGTATATTTTCTTATTTGTGAATTCAACAAGGGGGGGGAGGGGAGGAAAAAGCTGCAAAGAAAATACAGCGAGACCTTGGTTGTGGAACACCTTGGGACTCATACATTTTGGCTCCCAAACACAGCGGACCTGGAGGTACCGTATTTTTTGCTCTATAAGACTCACTTTCCCCCTCCTAATAAGTAAGGGGAAATGTGTGTGCATCTTATGGAGCGAATGCAGGCTGCGCAGCTATCTCAGAAGCCAGAATAGCAAGAGGGATTGCTGCTTTCGCTGCGCAGCGATCCCTCTTGCTGTTCTGGCTTCTGAGATTCAGAATATTTTTTTTCTTGTTTTCCTCCTCCAAAAACTAGGTGCGTCTTGTGGTCTGGTGCGTCTTATAGAGCGAAAAATATGGTAAGTGTGCCAGCTTGTGAATGTTTTTCGGTAGCCGAATGTCCAACAGGAAGCTGCTGCAGCCAATTGGAAGCCGCGCCTTGGTTTTCAAATGGTTCTGGGAGTCGAATGGCCACCCGGAATGGATTAAATTTGACAACCAAGGTACCACTGGAATGGCGATGAATGAACTCTGATTCCTGCATGACAGGCAGTTGGACTAGAGGACCTTTTTGGATTCTGTCCTTATTCCAAGCCAAGCTGAGCTCCTGTTTCCTGGCGACCCACAGATGCTCCGCTTGGCCAGAGAGCAGGTGGTCTTTGGGAGCTTCTTCCTTGTGGGGGGAATTAAGAACAGCCAACTGAAGCAGAATTGCTCATGTCAGCAGTAGGTTCAGTTTGGGGGGGGGGGCTTGCCTCTATGACCTCCTGGGTCTCTCTCCCCCCAGAGGATCTTTCTGACAAGGAGCAGGAATTCCTTGATATTGTAGGAAGTCGGAGGAAATGAAAACGGCACTGTTTCTTTTCACCCGCCTGGCCCTTGTTTTCACTTCTCTGCCTCTCCCAATGCAGAGGGGGGTGGGGTGGGGTGGAAATCAAATAATTTTTAAAACCCCGCAGATGTCCGGCCTGTTTGATCTCGGGCCCTGAATAGAAACAAAAGAGTTTGAAGTCCCTGATTATGGAAAGGCTGTTGCAGAAGCAAAAGAGAAAGGAAGAAAGGACGGGAGGCTGAGAATATTTGGGAAGGGAAGTCGGGAAGGAAGGCTTCCGCCTTTGATCTCCCCATTGAGAGCGCTGAGTGGGGGCTGCTGCCCCTTTATCCCCCCCGAACCCCTGCTCTCGCCTCCTTCGCAGGGTCTTGGGAGCAACAGTCAACATTGTCCGCTCCAAAGGAAGTCACTTGAGATGAGAGCTCCATCCTTTTGATGGAAGAAAATATGATCCCGGCCTGCCTTTGATGGAGCCCCTTGGCAAGTCAAGGAGCCCTCCCCCACTGCAACCTGTTCCCCCTCTTCTGCCCCTTTGCACCCCTTCCAAATCCTCCTTTGCACACCTCTGGACCGGCCCAGACCAGCTGACAGGTGGCATTTGCCAGAGCAGCGAAGGACCAGGCCACCCTGAAACCTCTCGTCTTCTCATCAGCTTGCCAGCCAAATTCTATCAAATGGTCAGAATGGCATTGCCAAGTCAGGCCAACTCTCCATCTGTACCAGTTTGCCATGTTCCATAGGGGGACCAGCCAGCCTAATGCCCAGAAGTTCAGGGCAGCAGCAGCAGCCCCAAAGATGACCTTTTCTGTGGCTGCAGTCGCCTCTGGCTGGTGGTCCTCCCTCTCCACCCAGTTGCATCTGGCACCTTAAGAACACACGAAGAGGCTGCTGGATGAGGCCAGGGGCCCATCTGGTCCAGCATCCTGCGCTCACTGTGGCCAACCAGATGCCCCAATGGGAAACTGGCAAGCAGGATCCGAGCCCAAGAGCCCTCTCTCCTCCTGGGGTTTCCAGCAACTGGGACTCAACAGCATCGCTGCCTCTGACTGTGGAGGCAGAGCAGAGCCAGGCTGGCTGGGAGCCATCTATAGTTCTCTCCTCCTCTATGGATTTGTCCAATCCTCTTTCAAACTACCCAAGTCAGTGGCTGTCAATGGCTCCTGTGGGAGGGAGTTCCATAGTTCAGCTATATGCTGCACGAAGGAGGACTTTATTTATTCACTATTCAGTGACCAACGAATGCTGACGATGCACCTCCTTGCCTGGGCCTTGGACACCCGAGGGGTATATTTGAGGACCATCCCTACCATTGTGACTGTAAAGGTAAAGGGACCTCTGACCATTAGGTCCAGTCATGGCTGACTCTGGGGTTGCATTGCTCATCTTGCTTTATTGGCCGAGGGAGCCGGCGTACAGCTTCCAGGTCATGAGGCCAGCAGCTAAGCGGCTTCTGGCGAACCAGAGCAGCGCACGGAAACACGTTTACCTTCCCGCCGGAGTGGTACCTATTTATCTACTTGCGCTGGTGTGCTTTCGAACTGCTAGGTTGGCAGGAGCAGGGACCAAGCAACGGGAGCTCACCCCGTCATTGTGGGGATTCGAACCACCAACCTTCTGATCAGCAAGTCCTAGGCTCTGTGGTTTAACCCACAGCACCACCCGCGTCCCGGCCGCCAACCTAGATGGCTTTAAAAGAGGATGATGCTGAGACAAATTGATGGCTCCTAGCCAGGCTGGTGCTGCAACTGTTGTATTTTAAGTTGTTGTGACCTGTCTTAGAACCTTTGGGCGGAGGGTGAGTAATACTGTATTTTCCACGTATTTGGGGGGACTAAATTTAAAGAAAATGAGGGGAGGTGGCCCAAAGTTGTTGAGCATTCTTTAGGGGGCATTGCAGTAGGGCTGTTGCTGGGGGTTGGAAAAGTGGGCAGCTGCTCCCCCCTTGCCACTGTGGGCGGGAAACGCTCTCTAGAGTCAGGGGTGAACAAAGGCGTCATGACACCCGGGGCAGGGCGTTGCCATGTAGGGTGCTTGTGCGGAGTTGTTACGTACAACACATGTGCTGTATGTAGCAACACCGCACATGCGCTGTACGTAGCAGTTTGCCAGAAGCGCCGCTCCAGCACCATACGGACGGTGCCGGGATCCTCTGCTCGCGGCTGCAGCCATGAACGGAAGATCCATCACATGTGGCAGTGGCAGTGCAATGGCTGCTTGCACCGCCATGCCCAGGCTGGGTGGCAGGGCAAGCACCCCGTGGAGGGCTGCCTTGTCACCCTCTCAGATGTGGAACCTGGGGCGCTCTGCCCCCTGTTGCAATGCCACTGCCTAGAGTGCGGGCCGCTAACCAGCTGGCTGGCAGCACGCAGCTCCCCCCCCCCCCCATCCGTGTATTGGACGACCCCAGTTTCTTGATATGATTTTTGAGTAAAAAAACCCTCATCTAATACATGGAAAAACACGGTATGTCAAAATTAACTTAATATCAGAATCCTCATATACCAAATACACAGCGGGCAACAGGGAAGTAGGAAGCCACAGAGGTAAGAGGGAGGGGGGCTGGCCGAGGTCTACACTTCGTCCCCCCAGATCTGCAGATGGCCGACATGGATGGCTTTGAAAGAGGACAAAATGGAGGAGGACACAGCCTTGATGGCCCCTGGCCAGGATGGCTGTCCTTGTTTCTGAGTCCCTGTTGCTGGAAGAGGGGAGAGTTGCTCTTGTGCAGTGGTCCTTCCTGCTGGTTCCCCACTGGGGCAGCTCGTTGGCCACTGAGAGACCGGGAGGCTGGACTAAATGAGCCGGGGGTCTGATCCGGCGGGACTCGCCTGGTCTTCTTGCGAAAAGGAGAAGTTCTTCTCCTTCTCTCCTAACACTGGAACTCGTGGGCATCCAATGCAGTTGAAAGTTGGCAGAGTCAGGGTGGAGAAAGGAAAGGTAAACAATGTTAAACTTTGGAACTCCCTCCCACAGGAGGCAGGGACGGCCACCAGCCTAGATGCCTTGAAAAGAGGATTTGATAGATTCGTGGAGGAGGAGAGGCTGTCCGTGGCTCCACAGCTGGAGGCAGAAATGCTTCTGAAATTCAGGAGGGGAGAGATGCTCCTGGGCTCAGGTCCCGTTTGCAGGATTCCCATTGGGGCATCTGGTTGGGCAGAGTGAGAAGAGGAGGCTGGACTCGGTGGGACACTGGGCTCCCCCAGGAGATGCTCTTCTGCTCTTCTTGGTGGAAAGATGTGCAGGCGGTTCTTCCATCCAGTATTTGGGCTCCTGGGCCCTGGGGGCCTGTCAATGACTCTCCCAAGACTCCTGCAACCCCTTACAGATTGTTCTTCGCTGAAAGAAAATTACATGAAAATGATGTATAGATGGTATATAACACCAGTGCAGATTGGAAGAATGTCTAAAACTGCTTCAAATATATGCTGGAAATGTAAGGAAAAAGAAGGGACCTTTTATCATATGTGGTGGGATTGTAGTAAAATTTTTTTTTAAAAAAAGGGAAATGATATACAATGAGTTGAAGAAAATGTTCCAGTTAACATTTGTAAAAAAGCCTGAAGCACTTTTGTTAGGGATTGTAGAAAAGACCTGCCAAGGAAACTGAAACATATCTTCATGTATGTGACAACGGCGGCAAGAGTCTTAATAGCACAAGGATGGAAGAACGAGGAAATCCCGACCAAAGAACTGTGGCAAGAGAAACGGATGGACTCTGTGGAATTGGCGGAACTGATACACAAACTACATGATAAGGACAACTGTGGCTTTAAAGAAGAATGGGAACCTTTCACAAAGTACTTAAAGAAACAACAAAATGAACTGGACTCCTTGGCAGGTTCTGAATAAACACTCACAAACTTTTTATTGGTAACATATTGATAGATTAATTAAGGATCTTTACAATTTTATAATATGCAGAGAATAACAAGTGCTGAAAAACCAGAGAGAGGAGCTGAGGGAAGTCGGGAGGGGGGGCTTTTCTTTTGGGGGAGGGGGGGAGGGGAAAATGGGGGGGGGGTGAGGATGATGTATCTTTGATAAATTGTTATGTGGAAATCTCTAATATATATATATATATATATATATTTAAAGACTCCTGCAACCCCCTCCACACCCAAACCAGCACAAACACACATGGACACTGTTCGGGGGGGGGGTGTCCTCAAGAAATGGGTGCCTAAATCAAGCCTGGCAGCCAGGAAAGGGTGTTGCCTGGTAAACATTGCCCCCCCCCCCTTAAAGAGAGAGAGAAAAGAGCCTGTGATTAATGGATCTCATTATCTCCCTCCCTCCGCAGACTCCATTCCGGCTGGATATTTAATGGCTTCAAAGGGTCCTTGTGCCAACAGACCAACCCAAACTAGGATACAAGATAATCCCCTCCCCTCCCCTGCAAAATCTCCTCCGTGGGGCCTTCCGGAGAGTCAATATTGACAAGACCTCCCCCCCCCATGCCCAAATCCAGGGGGCTGCACTGGGCCTCTCCAGTGAATGGGGAAGAGATTCTCCAGGAACTGCTCCAGGTGGGTGGGGGGGCAGAGAGCAAACAGGAGGGGTCTCCAGGCATGTTACACTTCAACTAGCATCGCCCCCCTTGATGCTTCTCAAAAACTAAGCCAGGTTTCCTCTCAAGAGACGGTGTCTTCAGGACAGCCAATGGGAGCTGAGAGATGGTAGGAAAATAAGAATATTGGGAGAAATGGCAGGATCAGGCCAGTGCCCCCCCCCCCGGCTCTTGCAGCTGAACAGAGAGAAACCTGCGAGCAGGATTCAACCACAAGAGCAACTCTCCCCTCCTGTGGTTTCCCCTGAGTCAGAGCAGGGACATCCTGACTAGTGGCTGTTCTTGGGCTTTTCTTCCTCCATGAATTTGTCCAGTCCTCTTTGAAAGCCGCCCAGGTTGGCAATTGGAAATTGCAAGAAATACCGACAATAGAAGAATGGCAGATGAAGATGACGGACTTTTCGGAGCTGGCTGACCTGACTGGAAGAAAGAGGAGGAAACACAAGAAGACTGGAAGAAATTTAAAGAATATTTAGTGAGATACTGTAATATAAGATAATTAGGAAATCCCTAGAAGTAACAGATTAGGCTAAGGGATAGAAAAAGATTAATAATAAAGATTATTATGGATGACAATTGGAAGTAAGGTTAAGAAGTTTGTAATGAAAGAAGATACTGATGTTATAAATATGAAATTGGGAACTGCTAAATATGTAATATGATGAAATCCAGATTGGAGGGTGTCGAGGAAGTCTTTTAGCAATGTAAATACACCAGGGAATAAGAAGAAAAAATTCTTCTTTTATTTTGTGTATTTTTATTTTTAATTTTTTATGTTGTGTCAAATGTAATGTTTTTCTTTTGTGTTTTTGTCTATGTGTTATAAGAGAAAACTAATAATTTTTTGGGGGAATAATAATAATAAAGCCATCCAGGTCGGTGGCTCTTGCTGCCTCCTGGGTTTCGTAACTTAACTATGTGTTGCGTAACTTTGGAGTTTGGGCACATTTAATTTTAGGAGAGTAAAAGTGCAGCGCGGATAGAGAAAAGCTCCTCTCCAAACACTAGAATTTGGAGACATCCGAGGAAACTGAAAGTTGGAAATTCAGCACCAACGAAAGAAGAATGGCAGACAAAATTGATGGACTGAGCAGAATTGGATAAAATGACAGGAAGGATTCGAAACCTGCAGGACCAGAGATTTACAGAGGATTGGAAGAAATATACGAGCTATTTCAAGAGCAACTGTAATCAACAAATTACCCTAGTAGGACTACGAGAAGTTTTGTAAGGAGAAATATATGAAACATTGCAAAGAAGAGAAAGAAGAGAGATATTAGTTATGAGATTAAAATGTAATAGTGAAAATAAGAAATGTATATCAAGAGAAAAGATTGGAAAATTTTCAGATGTGATTGACGGAAGTCAAAAAAATTGCATAAGATATAAAAGTCTGTTTAATAATTGATGAAAATGATATGTTAAAAACTAATTAAAAATATTTTAAAGAAAATTGGAAATTCAGCAGGATAGATAAAAGAAAGGGCTCCCTTGGGGGGGAGGGGGACTCTGACATTTGGAAAAACCTTCTGACAGTAAGAGCCATTTGGTAGTGAGAGGTTGCGGACTCTCCTTCCTTGGAAGTTTCCAAGCAGAGGTTGGATGACTTGAGCTGAGATTCCTGCATTGTGCGGGGTCAGATTGGATGACCCTTGGGAGCCCTTTCAACTCCACATGTTTTTTTAAGTGTTTATTAATTTTCCAATAAGAACATCTAATTAACATATCAAATCGAATCCAATAAAAATAAAAAACTAAAATAAAAAGGCCAATTGTCTTCCAAATTGTAATCTTAATTTTTTGACTTCCCACGGTCTGACTTCCAAAGTGTTTCCAACATCATAGTCCTGCGTCTTGTCCAACTGCACAATTCTATGTTGCTAGGCAGCATGTAGTTCAACTATGGAACTCCCTCCTGCAGGAGACAGGGATGGACCCTCACCTGGAGCTCTGCTCTGCTTCTGCAGTTGGAGACGGCAACACGGACATCAACTGGCCCTGTCTGCATGAGCAGGAGTGCAGGAGCCATTTTCCCAGGAAAAGACCTGCCAAGGAAATTGAAGAATATATTCATGTATGCGACAACAGCAGCAAGAGTCTTAATAGCACAAGGATGGAAGAACGAGGAAATCCCGACCAAAGAACTGTGGCAAGAGAAACTGATGGACTCTGTGGAATTGGCGGAACTGACACACAAACTACATGGATGAGGACAACTGTGATTTTAATGAAGAATGGGAACCTTTCACAAAGTACTTAAAGAAACAACAAAATGAACTGGACTCCTTGGCAGGTTCTGAATACACAAACTTTTTATTGGTAACACACACACACACACACACATGAATTAAGGATCTTTACAATTTTATAACATGCAGAGAATAACAAATGCTGAAAAACCAGAGAGAGGAGCTGAGGGAAGTCAGGAGGGGGGGCTTTTCTTTTGGGGGGGAGGGTGGAAATGGGGGGTGAGGATGATGTATTTGTGATAAATTGTTATTTTGAAATTCCTAATGAAAAAATAATTAAAAACAATTTTAAAAAGAGTGCAGGAGTCAGAGGGTTGAGCTCTGGAGAAAGGGAGTCTGGAGAGCCATTTTTGTGTTAACTGTGCACCAGAAAAGGGGGGGGGGTTGCTGTTTCCAGGCCTGGCTTTGAACTGCTGGAGCCTCCGGAGCAGAGAAGCCGGCGCATTAACACCCCGCATGAAAAGCAGGGCCCTCTTCCACGGCTCTGCTGGGCGAGCTCACCGCCAGCCAAATATTATTTTTGGATCCTGGCAGCTCCTGCCCCTTCCACTCCCAGAGCAAGGACACGGACAGACTCCGGAGGTTCCGCTCTCTCTGCCTTAAGAAGCGAAGAGGAGCCTGGCTGCAGGATCAGGCCCAAGGGGGCCCATCTAGTCCAGCCTCCTGTTCCCACAGGGGCATATCTGATTTTCCAGGAAGAGTTACAAAAGCCATCCTGGCTTCCAATTTGAACCCAGAATGTCTGTATTTTCCTCACCAAAGCTGCCTGCTAACTCTAAAGTTCTGTGATTCTAGGACAGGCGTAGGCAAACTCGGCCCTCCAGCTGTTTTAGGACTACAACTCCCATCATCCCTAGCTAACAGGACCAGTGGTCAGGGATGATGGGAATTGTAGTCTCCAAACATCTGGAGGGCCAAGTTTGCCTGTGGCTGTTCTAGGACTTTAACTTCCCGGCCTCTTTCATGCCCTTTCCCATAAGGGAACATTTCCCACTGTCAGAGAAGTAAGCGTCTTGATTTGTTTTTCCTTCCTTCCTTCCTTCCTTCCTTCCTTCCTTCCTTCCTTCCTTCCTTCCCTGATCTATCTTGAGTGGAGACTTGGCTGCCTCCTCTTCAGCAAGACACAGCTGCTCACAGCACCCCAAAGCCCTGGGCTGGAGCCACGTCCGTTTCCAGATCTGTCACGACCAGATTTGTCTCCTCCTCTCGGCCATGTCAAAAAGAAATGTGTGACTTTGGGCTTCCTTCAAGTCTCCTCCCATTTCATGTCACGTATTTAGGGATTTAGCTGTGATTCCTGCACTGCAGGGTCTTAGCGGAGCCACGTGGATCTAGTCCAGCCTTCTCTTCTCACTGTGGCCAAACAAGTGGCCCCAAGGGAAACCCACAAGCAGGATTGGAACACAAGACCGACTCTCTCCTTCTGTGGCTCCCAGCAGCTGGGATTCACAAGCATCGCTGCCTCCAGCTGTGGAGGCAGAAGAGAGCCGTCCTGGCTAGGAGCCACTGATATTCCTCTCTTTGTCCTCCATGAATTTGTCTCTTTCAGAGCCATCCATGTTGGTGGCCATCACTGCCTCCTGTGGGAGAGAGTTCCACAGATTAATAATGTGCCACGCGAATAAGTCCTTTCTTGTATCTGTCCTGATAGTCTAACATTCTAGCGTCATGAGAAATGGAGGCATTTGGGGAGTTGAATTGTCCTCCTTCTCCACCCCATTGATGCTTCTGGAGGCCATACAGGGAGGGACTGAATGGGCAGATTTCATTCTTGACCGTCTGGTTAATATATATATATATATATATAGTCTTGAAATCTCACAGCATCCCTAGATGGGGCTGGGGGTGGTGACAGTTGAAGCAAGGAATGCGAAGCGCAGCAGTCCAATTTATGGGAGGAGAATTTCTTCCCCCAATCCCTCTCCCCCACCATCCCATAATTCCAGCAGAGGGAGGGGAGGGAGGGATGGCAGACCCCCTTCCACTCGACTGGAAGAGCAGTAACCATATTGCAGCCCCCCTCCCCCCTCCTGCTCCTCCTCAGGTGAATGGCCATCTGCCCAGTGTGGCAAAGTCCAGGGTGGCAGGAGAGGATATATTGTTTATTAATATTCTTCCTAACTTGCGCTAGCAAATTCCTTTATGTAGCAGAGTTTACATTCCCCTTTTTACATGCACAGCAGATAGCTGGTTGCAGGCTCGTGTGAGCCTCTCACTATTATTCAATTGAGTCTGTCTAAGACTGAATTGTACGTTCCTGGTAACTTCCCTTGAATCCCTCTTAAAAGAATAAAGAGACCACAATCTTATTCAAAGTCAATAAAATAAGTTTACTCACATCAGTTCACAGTTGGATTCCTGAAGGCAGACTTAGTTACAAATATGTACATGTGGATCTACCCCATATGGGGGAATAATCCCAGTGCTTCTGCTATCTGAAAGCATAGCAGTCCCTAGCTAAAAAGCTGGTCCTACAAAGAAGGAAGTCAAAAAGAGAGAGGTGTGCTGCGTGACTCGTTCTTTTGTTACCTGGACAGGTAAGGTCACGCCCACCTTCTATCACATGCAAAAGGAAGGATGCTCCAGCCAGGAGGAACAGGAAGTTTCAACTAGCTGGACCAAACATTTCCCCACGTGTCTTCTCTATCATTACAAAGAATGTTGTACTTGACTGCCTCTCATGGATCACATCTCGCACCAGGGACGTTTTAGCAGCGATTCCTGCATGCCAGGGGGTTGGACTAGATGTCCTTCAGGGTCCCTTCCACCTCTACAATTCTGGTTCCTCCTCTCCCTGCTCCTACAGGGTGGCTGCATTTCCCCTCCCTTCCCCACCAACCCCCCCCCCCGGGACGGATCCAGTGACAGCCTACAACCTGCTGCAAAGCCAGCGGTAATGGAGACACGAGCTGAGAGGGAGCAAAGAAACCAGAAGCCTCTCCTGGCACCCGGGAAAATAATCCTCTCTTCTCCCCCCCCCCGCCTCCTCCAGCACCCGACAGGCCAGCAGGTGCAGAGGACATTTGTGCCACTTGATGGACATCTTGGGGGGGGGGGGTGTTGAAAAGGGAGAGGCTTTTGCGTCTTGCCTCCTTGGCCAGCACTCCAGAAGTGCTGAATATTAGAGATTCAGGACAGTTAGAAGAAAGGACTTTCTTCACGGAGCACAGAGTTAAACTGCGGAACTCCTTGCTGCAGGATAGTCACCAACTTGCAGGCCTTTAAAAGAAGACCGGGAAAATTCATGGAGGAGGAGAGGGTTGTCGATGGCCGTGTTCTGCCTCCACAGTTGAAGTCAGCCATGCTTCTGAATCCCAGTCGCTGGAAACCAGAGGAGGGAGAGCGGCTCTCGCACTCAGGTCCTGCTTGTGGGCTTCTTCCCATGGGGCATCTGGTCAGTCCTTTTGAGAACAGGATGCTGGACTAGATGGGCCGCGGACCTGATCCTGCAAGCACTTCTGGCGCTCTTCACAGGTCCCTCTGTGGACCACAGGGCAATGAGAAGGGCCAGAACCTTTCCTCTGGAATTATTCCTCTTCGCTTCATTTCGACAGCACTTTGAATTTTGAAGAAAACAGGGACCAGAGATTTACAGGAGATTGGAAGAAGTATATGAATTACTTGAAGAGCAACTGTAATCAACAAATTACGCTAGTAGGATTACAAGAAGTTTTGTAAGGAGAAATATACGGAATGTTACAAAGTAGAAAAAGATAGAGATATTGGTTTTGAGTTTAAAATGTAATAGGGAAAATAAGAAATGCATACTAAGAGATTAGATTGGAAAATTTTCAGACAGGACTGATGGAAGTTTAAAAAATCGAATAAGATGTAAAAGTATGTTTAATTACTGTTGAAAATGATAGGTTAAAAAACTAATAAGATATATATATAAATTTTTTGAAGAAAACAACAAGCCTCAAAGTGGTTTATAATGAAACATTCCAAAATAACACTTAGCGGAAGAAGATCAAATACAAAACAGAGCAACATAGCCAACAGAAAACCAAAATATTGTCTTAAAAGATTTCAGGAGGAGACCTGGAAGGAGCCACAGCAGAGCAGAAGGAGCTGCAAAAACTCTCCCTCCCTCCCTGGTCTGATTTGTGTGTCAGGGACATGCTACTCCCAGGATCCTGACCTGCCCAGGTGTGTGCCTGTGCCCTTTGGCTCCTCAGCAGCTACGAGGGCATCTCTGCTGCCCCCCCGGAAAGCCCTTCTTGGCCAGTCCAGGCAGCTGATGGCAGGAGTCAAAGGCCAGTCCGTGTCCAGGTGGACAGAGGATGGTGAGGGTCAGAGCAGATGGGCAACCCCCACACAAGACCATCCCACATTTGAGAAGGACTGATCACCAAATGACCAGCGGGTCCAAGGGGGGGGGTTCCTTTTATGGTGCAAATCAGGAGAGGGGGCAGCCTCCCTTCCTCTGCCCCAGCTCTGACAGCTGCCACTCATCTTCAGCTGCAGCAGGTCCAGAATGGGCAACAATGGAGATGTTTCTTATTTTGAAAGCACCTCCGTTGCCTGCAGCAAAAACCTCCTATTGCCTCATGTTGCCAGAATTGAAGGCTCCACTGTGCGTTTAGGTACTGCTCTGAATCACTTTGCTGGTTGTCACTGTTGTAGCTTTGCTCAACTTGAGCTGCTGGGTCAATGGCTCCCCATGTCTGTGGGGAAAACCCTTTGACTGGGCAAAGCCCTTGCCAGCTCTGCGGTCTTGCCAGGTTTGTGGTGAGGTCTCTTGCCAGCTGCTTGGACCCGTGCAAGAGCACTCCACAAGACGTTTTGAAAACACAACTAACTTTTAAAAATAGGATGCTTTTTGAGCAAATAGTCTGCAGCTCCCCCCCCCCCAAAAAAAACCCCAGACTGTGGTCTTCTTCCACAGTCCGAGGCAGCGATGCTTCTGAATCCCAGTGGCTGGGATGGGAGAAGAATCTTGCGGTCACATCCTGCTTGAGGTTTTCCTACTGTGAGAACAGGACGCAGGACCAGACGGGCCCCTTGGCTTCATCCAGCAGGCCCTTCTTATGTCCTCCAGTTAAGCACCCCCCCCCCCCTGTGAAGAACATGGGGCTGAGTGCTGCCCCCCTCCTGCCGCCTATGGAATTTGCACAGAAGCCTTTCACCATTAAAAAAAGAGAAATGTTCCAATAGACATGGAGAAATGAGGAATTTCGCAGGCAGGAGACTTGGATGGGGGGGGGACCTTCCCCCTTTCCAAAGTAAATACATAGAGGGAAGCGAAAACAGAGTGAACAGGGTCACGTCTATGTGAGGGCTTGACAGGATCCCTCCTCCCTCCAGAGATCCAGAGGAGGAGAGGAAAACTCCGAGCATCATCCACTTCACCCTGACAGCCCTCAGCTCAGCTCAGCAGAGGAGATTCAGGTGATTCCTGGCAGCCCTCAATCAAAGCAAGTCCTCTGCCAGAGGAGGAGGCTGCAGAAGCCCAGGGGCTCTGGGGGGCTTTTGCCCTGGGCAGGTGGGAGGCTGAGCATCCACTTTCCGGAAGCCACTCGGCCCATGAGCTTTGGTGGGCTCCGCTGCCCTCTAGTGGGTCTCTCTGCCCCTGCTGCTGCCTGCCTGGGAAGGGTTGCAGAGAGAGGCAGGCTGACGTTCCTGGAGAGCAGGGTGGAAGGAAGCAGCAACAGCACACAGGGGGGCAAAGGAGAGCTGCTCAGGGCCCCCCTCCTGCGGCCCATCTGGGAACTGGGGGACCAGACAGGAGCAGCTGAGTCAGAGGCAGGGAGCTGCCATCCCGCCTGCTCTGGGGACAGAAATGCTCTAAGAGCCATAGAACTGTAGGGTTGAAATGCTTGTTGACAAAGCTATTGTACTTCCAACCTTACTGTCTGCTTGTGAACATGGACCACTTCTAAAGGCCATCTCCAAATCCTCAAAAGATTCCATCAACGGGGTCTCCGAAAATTTTACACACCACTTGGGAAGACAGGCGAACTAATATCAGTGTAGTGGAAGAAGCAAAGATCACCAGTACTGAAGCAATGATTCTTCAACATCAACTTTGCAGGACTGGTCATGTTGTGTGGATGCCTGATGATCGTCTTCCAAAGCAACTACTCTGTTCTGAACTTAAAAATGGAAAGCGTAATGTTGGTGGTCAGCAAAAGAGGTTTAAAGACTCTCTCAAGGCAAATCTAAAAAAATGTAGTACAAACACCAACAATTGGGAAACACTGGCCTTCGAGCGCTCCAGTTGGAGAACAGCTTTTCCCAAAGGTGTCATGGGCTTTGAAGAGACTCGAACTCAGGGCGCAAGGAAGAAATGTGCTAAGAGGAAGGCACGCTTGGCAAATCTACACCGTGATCAACTCCCGCCCGGAAACCTATGTCCCCACTGCGGAAGGACGTGTGGATCCAGAATTGGCCTCCACAGTCACTTACAGACTCATTGTTAAAACTGTGTTTATGGAAGACAATCTGGCTCGGCTACGAGGGATTGCTGAAGAAGAAGAAGAAGAAGAAGAAGAAGAAGAAGAAGAAGAAGAAGAAGAAAGCCATCATCATCCACACCCCCCCACGCTATGGGAGACTTCCAAGGGCGCCCTGGGAAAGCCCCCTTTGTGGTGGTGCACCTCTTCCACGGCAGGAGCAGCAGCCCCCTCCTTTCCAGCCCCCAAGCTTCTGCCTCTGGTGTCTCCCCTCCCCCTTCCTGGGCAGCCAGCTGGGCTCAGCCCTGCCTCAGCCACAGAATCCCCCCAGTCTGCATCCCATGGTTCAAGAGCGCCCTCTGTAGGCTTACAAGGAAAACTGCCTGCATAAGGGCCTGCCAAGAGGCGGCTGGATCAGGATGGTGGCAGATCTGGTCTCATCCTGCAGGGAACCTGCAAGCAGGAGTCCAACACAAGACGAAATCTCCCCTCATGGGGTCTCCAGCTTCTGGGATTCAGAAGCACCGCTGCTTCTGGAAGCAGAGCAGAGCCATCTTGGCTAGTTGGACCAGATGACACTTGGAGTCTCAAGACTGCAATCATAGAATCATAGAATTGTAGAGTTGGAAGGGACCCCCAAGGATCATCTAGTCCAACCCCCTGCAATCCAGGAATCTCAGCTAAAGCCTCAATGACAGGTGGCCCCCCAACCTCTGCTTAGAAGCCTCCAAGGAAGGAGAGTCCACCACCTCTCATGGGAGACTGTTCCACTGCCAAATGGCTCTTACTGTCAGAAGGTTTTTCTGAATGTCTAGCTGGAACCTTTCTTGTAACTTCAAGTCCTGCACTCCAGAGCGGGAGAAAACAAGCCTGCTCCCTCCTCCATGTGACAGCCCTTGAGATATTTGAAGATGGCTCTCCTATCTCCGCTCAGTCTCCTCTTTTCCAGGCTTTAAATAATAATTATTATTATTATTTACATACCCAGCTCCTTCAACCGCTCCTCATATGGCTTAGTTTCCAGAGCCTGGATCATCCTGGTCAGCCTCCTCTGCCCACCTTCCAGCTTGTCAACATCCTTCCTAAATTGTTTTGCCCAGAATTGGACACAGGATGCCAGGTGTTTGCCTGACCGAGGCAGAATAGAGTAGTCCTGTGACTTCCCTTGAGCTGGACACTTCTGTGGATGCAGCCTAGAATAGCATCACTTTTTTTGCTGCTGCATCAAACTGTTAACTCATGTGAAGCTTAGGGTCCCCCAAGACCCCGAGATCCTTTTCAAGCCAGGTGTCCCCCACCCTATATTTGTGCATCTGGTTCTTTCTGCCTAAGTGCAGAAATTTACATTTGTCCCTTTTGAAATTCATTTATCAATCCTACAATTCTATTATCTTTTCATTGCATATGAATGCTCAAGGAGTCTAATATCGTGTAATTTATTGATTTTGTAAATCAAACCATGAAGCAAATATTAAACACAAACAGAGAGTGAGAAAACAGCAAGAAAGTAGATCAGGGAGAATTTGCTGGTGGTAAAAGTTGTTTGACGGGGGAGGGTCTCCTTTGGGAGGTGGTGGACCACAAAAATGCAGTTTCTTTCCCAAAGCGGATTTGTTCCCCTTTCATTGGCTTTAATTGCGCAAACCAAAATTTTCAGGATGTGCCTGAATTCCTCCCACGAAACGATGTCAGTCTCTTTCCCCCACATTTCCTCTCCACAGCAACCTTGCATGGTAGGTCAGGCTGAGAGGGAACGCCTGGCTCCAAGGCCACGCCTAGTACGCTTCATATCTGAACTGGATCAGGCCAGTGGCCCATCCACTCCAGGATCGTGTCCTCACAGTGGCCTCTTCCTGGAAATACGAAAGCAGGATTTGTGCACGAGAGCAGCGCTCTCCCCTCCTGCGATTTCCAGCAACCAAAATTCAGAAGCAGTGCTGCCCCTCATAGTGGAAACACGGTCTAGCCATCCTGGCTAGGAGCCCTCAAAAGCCCTCACTGCCTCCTGTGGCAGGGAGTTCCACAGTTTAAACGTGCCCTGCATGAAGAAGGTCTTCCTTTTCTCTGTCCTGAATCTCCCAACATCTGGTTGGAATAGGATGCTGGGCTGTGAGAACTGTGAGCACAGGATGCTGCTCTTATGTTCTTTGTGCCCTCAAGAGGTTTCTGAATTAGTTTGGGACTATTTTAAAAGAAACCTTTTGGAATTGTCTCCTCCAGCCAGGTCTGTGGTGCCTGTCTTGTGGAGCTTCCTTGTGGAAGCTAAGCAGGGTTTTCTCTTCCCTCCCTCTCACAAGTCCCAACTCGGTGTGGCTTTAATTTTTTAAAAAGGAATCATGCCATTCAGAAATACAGTAAAGTGAACTGCTTTGGTGAGGGGCTGGAGGGGGCTCTGCATTTTAATTCCCCTCATTAAGATCAATGGGTGTTTTTATGCATTTCCACCCAGAGCGAGGGGGGGGGGAATATCCTGCCTATCGATTCCCAGCACTGGAGAGATGAATAACGGGGGAATGTGCTAGGCGAGTTCTTTGTGGGTCTTGTGAGAGCCGCCACCAAGGAAATGTAGATGCATACAGAGATTGTGATTATGCTAACGAGGCACTAAATTAGTGCATTACATGCCCCATTAAGTCCGACTGTGCCAAACCTGAAAGTACTAATAAATTTTGTTTCTAGGGTCGGGAATAATTAAATGATGGATTCTCTGCCATTACTTAGCCTGGAAATTAAAGTTTGACAGCTGCTTGTCTGTTCCAATTTGCTTAAATGGCAGACTTCCATCGGGAGGGCCGGGTCGGGGCTGGGAGCTGGAGATGTTTCTCCAGGGGGGCATTTTCTCCAGCAGAGGTGCCCCCCCCCCAAGACTCAAGGCTCACCCACACTGCCTTTTGTGTATCAGGTCTGGCGTTTCCAAGCGCAGGTCCCAGCAAGTTCCTTTCCTGTCCCGGTTATTCTGCAGATTGACTTTTCCTCCACCAGTTTTCCGGGGGAAAGTGGCAGGACAAAAAAACCCGGGCTTCTGGGACCTGGAAAGTGCAGACGAGCCCTTCCAGGCTGAGATCTGGTGGATCCATTCGAGGGGCCGCTGGTGTTGTTGCCTCCTAACATTGACCGGCTGCTGCTCCAGCTGCACCCCCATCTGGCTCTGGTAAACTCTAGTCTGGATTACTGCAACACGTTAGATGCAGGGCTGCCTCTGAAGACAGTTTGGAAACTTCAGCTGGTGCAGAATCCAGTGGCCAGGTTGCTCACAACTGCACTGGCTCCCCATTAGTTTCTGGGCCCAATTCAAAGTGCAGTACCGCAACACCCCAAGGACCTATGACTTCCCTTCTTCTCTTTCTGTGGTTCATTTTACATAACATAAATCCCCGCATATTTTACAGAAACTATACCATTCAGTATTCCACTATTGCATCCATCAAAACTTATTTACACGGTTGAATTTATCTTAATGCTGCCAGCCTTTTCAGCTGTACACAGTTATTTCCCATATTCGGCTACAAGTGATCGCCAAAGAAGATGAAGAAGAAGAAGATACATTTTCCAATCTTCTTTAAACATGTGTTCTTCTTGTTCTCCGATTCTATATGTTGAGTCTGCAAGCTGCGCATATTCTGTCAACTTAAGTTGCCATTTGTCTTTAGTTGGGACCTCGCTCGTTTTCCATTTTTAGGCTAACAAAACAGGGGCCACAGTAGTAGCACACATAAATAACTTTTTTGACAGCTGGGAATGTCAGTCTGAATGATCACCACAGAAAGGATGCTGGGTTTTGGGGGGAAAGTACTTTTAAACTTTTTTTTTTTCAATTCATCATGGATCATTTTTCAATGCTCTTTTACCCTTTTACAAGTCCACCACATATGAAAGAAGGTTCCCTCAACCTCTTTGCATCTCCAGCACTTATCTGATTCAGTCTTGTACATCTTAGCAAGCCTACTCGGAGCTGAATACCACCTGTGAATCATTTTCAAGGACCACTTTCCTATACCTTCTGGATAGCCCAGCTGGTGCTGATAAAGCCAAGGTTGCCAGAGTTGGGTCCCTGTACGGGACAGCTGCATATTCCTGCACTGCAGCCGCTTGGACCTGATGATCCCAAGGTTCCTGATTCTAAAGCTTCTATGTGAACTGCCCCAGATCCTGAGACCATCCTCTGAGACCCTTCTTGGTGTGCTTCCTCCATGAGAGGTCCGAGGGTGGCATCCCAAGAAGGGGCCTTTTTTGCGGGGGCCCCCCATGTGTGGAAGTCTCTCCCCAGGGAGGCTCGCCTGGTGCCTTCACTCAGGGCCAGCCAAAGATAGATGAGCACCCAAGGTGTGCATCGCCGCTAGGGAAGAACAAGGAAGTTTGTGGGAAGGTTCAGGGAGGCAGGAGACAATATATTGTTTATTACTATCCTTCCTAACTTGTGCTAGCAAGATCCTTTACTTAGCAGAGTTTTACATTCCCCTTTTAAATGTACAGAGGGTAGCTGGTTGCAGGCTTGTGTAAGCCTGTTGCTATTATGTTCCTGGTAAAGGTAAAGGGACCCCTGACCATTAGGTCCATTGTGGCTGACTCTGGGGTTGCGGTGCTCATCTCGCTTTATTGGCCGAGGGAGCCAATCTACAGCTTCCAGGTCATGTGGCCAGCAGGACTGAGCCGCTTCTGACGAACCAGAGCAGCGCACGGAAATGCCGTTTACCTTCCCGCCGGAGCAGTTCCTATTTATCTACTTGCACTGGCATGCTTTCGAACTGCTAGGTTGGCAGGAGCAGGGACCGAGCAATGAGAGCTCACCCCGTTGCAGGGATTCGAACCGCTGACCTTCTGATCGGAAAGCCCTAGGCTCTGTGGTTTAACCCACAGCGCCACCCGCATCCTGGCAAGTTCCATTTATATCCCTCTTAAAAGAATAAACACACCACAATCTTGTTTAAAGTCAATAAAAGAACTTTACTCACATCATCAGTTCACAGTTGGATCCCTGAAGGCAGATTTAGTTACAAAGTATATACATGTGGATCTATCCCATATGGGAATAATCCCAGTGTCATCTGTTGGCTGAGAGGCAACAGAGCATTTCTAGCTAAGAGAAGCTGCTCCAACGACGGAGGAAGTCAAAGAGAGAGGGTGTGCTGCATGCCTTGTCCTTTTGTTACCTGGACAGGTAAGGTCACGCCCACCTCTAGTTACATGCAAAGGAAGTATGTCCCAGTCAGGAGGAAACAGGAAGTTTTTGACTGGCTGGACCAAACATTCCCCTGCATGTCCATTCTAGGAAAACAAGGAATGTTGTACTTGACTGCTACTTATGTATCACACCCCACAGAATTAAGATCTTCCTTGGGACCAGGGGGTGGGGGTGGGGTGAAGCTCTGCAGGCACCTTGTCAAAAGCTTTTCGGAAGTCCAAAGTTAATTCTGGAAGTGCACTAGGTCGCTGCCCGCTCAAAAACTTATGCATGCCAGATGAATTGTAATCAACCGGCATAAAACTAAAACAGATTAGACTATGCATGTAAATATAAGCATCTTAATCTGCAGTATGTTTATATGCATATGCATGTATGTATATGAAGAATTTGTAAATGAAGTAGTAGAAGGAATTTCGCCCAGCCCTGACTGCGGTTGTTTCCTAAACTTTTAAAAAGGATGAACTACCACACAATACATTTATGAACTGAATAAATGGGATGCAGCCACCAGAATCCCCGATGGATTATGCTTAAACCCACTGCTTCCTCCGTTTATAATAGGCATAGGAAATAATTGTGGGTTTAAATGAAATAAAATGTTGTTGTCAAGCCCATAGGTCAGGGCGAAGACAAGAGGGAGGCACAACAAATATGATCAATTTGGAACAATTGCTAGAAGTTCAGAAAAATTGCTGAAGAGCACCGGCATCAATTAATAACGCAACCTGTCTCAGTTTTAGTCATGCAAAGAATCAATCATTTCGGCATCTAAAAATGTCCAGCAGAGTTAAGCTGCCAAGCTGCAAAAACAGGCAGATGAAGACTTTCCCTTGCATTCAAGCCAGCAAACAAATTCCACTGCCGAGAACAGGAACAGAATGAACTCAAAATCTCGGCTCAGCATTTCATTTTGACAGATTTTGTTTGCCTGCGATTCTGTATTTCAGGGGGTTGGACTAGAGAACCCCTGGGGGTCCCTGCCAAATTTACAGTCCTGTGGGTCCAAGATTTGCCTGTCCGGGACAACGGAGCCAATGGCTCAGGGTGGAGACACTCAGGAACTTTGGCTCTGCAGATAAACAACGTAACAGCCAAACGGAAGAGAAAATATTTTCAAGCAAAATGCAATAAAGGGAAGGAGCATTGTAGCAACCGGCGCCGCACCCCCCCCCCCCGGGCTCATTATTATTTATTTATTTATTTATTTATTTATTTATTTATACCCCGCCCATCTGGCTGAGTTTCCCCAGCCACTCTGGGCAGCTCCCAATCAAGTATTAAAAACAATACAGCGTTAAATGTTAAAAACTTCCCTAAACAGGGCTGCCTTCAGATGTCTTTTAAAGAGAGGATAGCTACTTATTTCCTTCACATCTGAAGGGAGGGTGTTCCACAGGGTGGGCGCCACCACTGAGAAGGCCCTCTGCCTGGTTCCCTGTAACTTCACTTCTCACAGGGAGGGAACCGCCAGAAGGCCCTCGGAGCTGGACCTCAGTGTCCGGGCAGAACGATGGGGGTGGAGACACTCCTTCAGGTCTACTGGGCCTTTGGGGCCATTTAGAGCTTTCAAGGTCAGCACCAACACTTTGAATTGTGCTCGGAAACGTACTGGGAGCCAATGCAGATCTCTCAGAACCGGTGTTATGTGGTCCCGGCAGCCACTCCCAGTCCCCAGTCTAGCTGCCGCATTCTGGATTAATTGCAGTTTCCGGGTCACCTTCAAAGGTAGCCCTTTACATTTACATTTACTCCTAAGAGTTGACTTCCCTCTTTCCTTCTGGCTTTTTTATGTCGTCTCTAAGTTTTTCGCATTGTCTTTATCGATTTTGTATATTGTTCTTCTTTCAACTTTATCCGTACAGTGTCTATATACAAATAAATCTTTCTGTACATACACATCTTGTTGTTTGTCTATATGCACTTATAGATACAATTAGTTACCTTGATTGTATTTTACATTTTAATTCATATTGCCATTAACATCCAATAAAGTTTCTTTTAATTTCCCATTATGAGGTTTATTTCCATTCTACTTTCACTATTTCACCTTATCCTATGTATAACATAAATTTTCCCCATTCTTTTTGAAATGTTTCATCGCCCTGTTGTCGAATTTTCCCCATTAATTTGGCTATTTCCACATATTCCTTGTAAGGTCACAAAGACTATGGACAATTTAGATGGATAATAAAGTGGATAACAGACTGATAGGCAGATGTAAATATTGACACACATGGAGGGGATGGGAGGGAGTCATGAGATTCAGAGAAATCTCATTATAAGGATTTTTAATTGAATTTAGGTAAAGGGACCCCTGACCATTAGGTCCAGTCGTGGCCGACTCTGGGGTTGCGGCGCTCATCTCGCTTTACTGGCCGCGGGAGCCGGCGTACAGCTTCCGGGTCATGTGGCCAGCATGACTAAGCCGCTTCTGGTAAACCAGAGCAGCGCACGGAAACGCCGTTTACCTTCCCACCAGATTTATCTACTTGCACTTTGATGTGCTTTCGAACTGCTAGGTTGGCAGGAGCAGGGACCGAGCAACAGGAGCTCACCCCGTTGCAGGGATTCGAACCGTCAACCTTCTGATCGGCAAGTCCTAGGCTCTGTGGTTTAACCCACAGCGCCACCCACGTCCCATTTTAATTGAATTTGTTATTAGTTTATATTTTAAAAAATCAAATAAAAATTATTTTTTAAAAAAAGATAAAAACATATAATTTTTTTTAAAAAAAATCCATACCCTCCTCCCAGTTTATAAGGCCATAGAGTGTTGAATCAGCCCAAGGCCTGGGAGAAGAGGAAAGTTTTTGCCTGGTGCCTAAAGATTTGTAATGAAGAAGCCCAAGGGGAGAGCATTCCACATATAGGAGCCACCACAGAAAAGGCCCGTTCTCCTGTTGCCACCGGCCGGACCCTTCATGCACGGGGCACACAACAAAGAGCGTCAGAGGACAAGCACAGGATCCGGGTCTCTCTAGGAGGGGACAATCCTTGGAAAATAGGGAAATTTGGAGAGTCTGTCCTTCAGAGGAGTATAGCAGGCCACCACCCCCGCCCCCGCTGCCTTTTCTGAATACCACCCATCTTGTTCCTCACCCCACCTGCATCCAGGGGGAGCCGGTCTGGAGTCAGCTAGGACAGAAGAGCAAGAGAAATTACGATGAAAGAAGAATGGCAGACGAAAATAATGGACTATGCAGAATTGGACAAAATGACAGGAAGGATTCGAAACCTGCGGGACCAGAGATTTACAGAAGATTGGAAGAAGTACACGAACTATTTGAAGAGCATTTGTAATTAACAAATTACACTAGTAGGACTACAAGAAGTTTTGTAGGGAGAAATATACAAAGTGCTACGAAGTAGATAAAGAATAGAGATATTGGTTATGAGTTTGAAATGTAACAGGGAAAATAAGAAATGTATACTAAGAGATTAGATTGGAAAATTGTCAGACTGGACAGATGGAAGTCAAAATATTGAAGAAGGTGTAAAAATATGTTTAATTACTGTTGAAAATTTAATATGTTTAATTACTGTTGAAAATATATATATAATATATATATATTCTGATGCCAAGGATGTTCTGGCTGGCCCTAGCAAGAAGCGGGGAGGTTCAAGCCGTCCCAGGAGGTTTCCTGTCCTCCGCCTTCGCCCGCAAGAGCCCACGAGGGTCTCCAGCCCCCCAGCGTGGCCTCGGAGGTGGCCGCAACCGGCCTTTTGTCTCCCCACACAAAGCCGCTTTCTGCTCCGGCGGCTCCAAACAAGGTCTCCATTAACTCTGGCCCTGGCTGCAGCCGCACGTGCAAGAGAGAGGCCTTTAGCAGCTCCTGCAAGATGGAGACAGGCGGCCGAGGGGCGGCTCTCGCAGGCCAGACTCATTGGCTGGGTGTCACTGCTGATAGAAGAATTTAAGGTCTCAAATATCTAAATTAAATGTTCATAAATTTACAACACAAACACATACATGAGTATCAGTTACAGATAGGTAGCCGTGTTGGTCTGCCATAGTCAAAATAATTTTTTTTTTCTTTTTTTTCTTTTCTTCCAGTAGCACCTTAAAGACCAACTGAGTTAGTTCTAGGTATGAGCTTTCGTGTGCATGCACACTGAAGAATCTGAAGAAGTGTGCATGCACACGAAAGCTCATACCTAGAACTAACTCAGTTGGTCTTTAAGGTGCTACTGGAAGAAAAGAAAAAAAAGATTTTTTTTTTTTATTTTGACATACATGAGTATGTAAACCACGTGTCTGAAATAGTACAGGAGAGCAATCCTGAAGCCATTTTGACTGTTCCAAATGGACCTTAGATGTTTCTCTGCAAGGAGGAAGGAAATGGGAAAGCCTCTTCCTTGTCTTTTGCTTACCTGTCTTAAGGGTGTATTTGTGTATGAACAGGGTGAGCCTGTGACCGGGACTCAGGAATTAAAGTATTTACCATCCCAAAAGTTACTGCCCAAATAAGCAATCAGTGGCCATTGTCAGGTATCCTGGCAGACAGGATTTTTGTTGTAGAAAGCCTCTTTCTGTGATGTATGTATGATGTTTTTGGGGGTGGTCTTGAGCTACAGGGGGGCAGTTTCAAAAGTCTATATAAGACCTTGCACACCGTTGTTCTAGGTTCCTCCTCCCTCCATGCGTGGGGTGAGCGAGGACCCTGTTGCAACAGTTCAATAAAGATCAGGCTTACTAGCTGCTTTGCTTCTCAATATTCTCTGGTTAGCCTCTGTTATTTTCTCCCACCATTAGGGAACCCACTTAAGGGCCTTCTCGGTAGTGGCGCCCACCCTGTGGAACACCCTCCCACCAGACGTCAAAGAGAAGAACAACTACCAGACTTTTAGTAGACATCTGAAGGCAGGCCTGTTTAGGGAAGCTTTTGATGTTTAACAGACCACTGTATTTTAACATTTTGTTGGAAGCTGCCCAGAGTCGCTGGGGAAGCCCAGCCAGGTGGGCGGGTTATAAATAAATTATTATTGTTGTTGTTGTTGTTGTTGACTCTATATGGGCTCTTGGGTACCCCAGAAGGGAAAAGGAGCAGATTCTGTTTACATCACTGCCTATATTTACCTCCCTGGGAGCCTATTCAGGGCCCTTTGGGCAGTGGGGTGTCAACATGGAGGGCAGAGCAGGCTGCCGATGTCGCCATGGCAGCAATGTAGGAGGGGAGCCGTGGGAGAATCCCCAGATAGCCCCCCACCCCACCAAAGGGCCCACCAGAATGTTAGAATTCCTGCTCCCTGATTGCAGTCATGGGATTGTTGTCTATCCCATGACGGTGTATGTTTTGACTCCACCGAGTGGGAAGTGCTGGAGACAAGGTGTTTGTGTCACTGTGTTCCGTGAAGGGGGACTATTGTCCTTTGTCCTTTCTCTCTTTGCTGTCTGATCCTAGAGAGAGAGGGAGCCACGTTGCAGTGCTCTGTGTGTGTAAATAGATGTAAATAAAGTAGATTGGCCAAAATACTGAGTTGCTGATGTCTGTCACGCGAACTGTGAAGACTCTGTGGATCCCTAAGTGTGCCAGTGTCTGTTGGCATCGGTCGCTGTGATGGACGCTGCCATGTTGCTTTCAATATGCCAGTAAGATGATAACAACGTGTTGCCATGTCTGAGTGTCACTATTTGCTTATATCAAGTTTTCTTGCCAATAAAATTCCATAAACTGGAAAAGAAAGGAAAAAAGAAAGGCTCTTGCCCTGGGCTGCATCTTTGTGCCCAGCAAGAGTTGTTGCCAGCTCCCTCCTCTGCCACCTGGGCATTCACAGCCACTCCCAGGGCCCACCTGAAGAGCCCCCAGTGCCACTGTGTGCCGGTGAGAGTCTTACAACTAGCCATTAAAGCCGACATTGTTCTCGCAAAGAGAGGGAGGGAGGGAGGGGGAAGACACACCGAGACTTTTCTCACATCCAGCAATTTAGGTCACGGAGTCCCCCTTGGGAGCAGGGAAGAGAGCCCTGGCTGGGAAGCTAATGAAGATCTATGTTCCTGGCGAGGCAGCGCTCAGGGCAGGGAGAGGCCTCACGCAGCCACTCTCCGCAATTAGAACAAAATGCCAAAAGCCTCCCAGGCAAGGATGCTCTTTGCAAAAGCTGGACACCCCCAGACCACCCCCTGGAGAAAGATGTCCAGGAGGCCATCCCCAGAAATCTGAAATCCCCTTTGCAGGCTCCCCACCACACCCTGAAGAGCATCTCTGAATTGCCCCCTGTCAGTTTCTGTTCCCACAGGAGGAAACGGGCAATGTTTTGGTTTGTGATTTTCTTGCATTCCACCCCCCTTTCCCTTTTTCAGATAGCCCTATCTTGCTATGCAAAATGAACAGAAAGAAATTAGAGGAAATCAGACAGTCAGGCCACTCTCAAACCTGCTCCCCCCCCCCCCATTGGAGCAATTCATAGAGGCTGTTTAAGGACAATTAATAAGCTATTGTTCATCCAGAAGTTTGAAAAATGGGCTGAACCCTACAGGGAGGAAACTTTGGATTACCGTATTTTTTGCATTATAAGACTCACTTTTTCCCTCCTAAAAAGTAAGGGGAAATGTGTGTGCGTCTTATGGAGCGAATGCAGGCTGCGCACTATCCCAGAAGCCAGAACAGCAAGAGGGATTGCTGCTTTCACTGCGCAGTGATCCCTCTTGCTCTTCTGGCTTCTGAGATTCAGAATATTTTTTCCTTGTTTTCCTCCTCCAAAAACTAGGTGCGTCTTGTGGTCTGGTGCGTCTTATAGAGCGCAAAATATGGGCAGGGGTGCCACCTCGCCCTCGGGATTGTGGGTGCCCACCCCGCAACACAGATGTGTGAGTGTGACGTCCCATGCACATCTGCATCCAACCTCTGCTCAAAGACCTTCAACGTAGGAGTTCTTGCACAGCAAGAAAGGGCCATCTCAAAGACCTTCTGAAGGAGTTTGTTCCACTGTCAAACAGCTCTTACTGTCAGAAAGTTCTTCCTGATGTTTAGTCGGAATCTCCTTCCCTGCAACCTGAAGCCATGGGTTCGAGTCCTATGCACCAGAGCAGGAGAAAACAAGCTTGCTCCATCTTCCATATGCAACACTTAGGTTCCTAAGGAGGCCTGATCAAAATGCGGTGGACAACCCGTGCCACTCGGGGTGGTGAGCTGAAAAGGCAGCCTGCCACCCATCTGCCCCCTCAACGCCCCCCCCCCATTTACAGCAGTAGCAACAGCAGCTCCTGGGACTCTGCACCTCGAAGAGAGTCCCCCCCCCAGCTTAATATTAATTAGGGGCCCCACTTAAGGGTTTTATTCCAGCTACTTTCAAGAGAGAGCCATGAAAAGGCTTTTCATAAGTAATGGCAGCGGAGAATGGCAGCCGCTGTCACGCCAAGATTGCTGCAAATGGGCTATAATTAACACCTCCAGGAAAGGGTGGCTTGGCTTTCAGGCACGTGCAAGCACCTTTCTCAAAAAAGGTGATTAAAAGCTTGCAGGCAGTGGGTGGGGGGGGGGATGGAAGAGGAAGAGGCCAGAAAGGACCGCAGTGAATTGCAGGCAGGTTGCATCAACCTGTTTGGGTTGAGAAACAACCTGGGCCAGCGGTGCAAGGCAAGGGGGGAAACTCTTGACCCCGATATATCTTGGTAATGAAGTCCACAGAGGCGGCTTCCCCAGGAGCCGGTGACAGGCGATCCCGCAGCAGCAAGCTGGCCAGCGCTAATGGGGGGCTGTCGCTGGGCTTTTCCAGGTCACGGACTCCGAAGGGCAATTAAGTGCAATTGGAGGCCACAGACTGGGCTGGGCTGGGGGACCCCCTCGGTGGGCCCAGGTACCTGCGTCGTTAAAGGCCTGTAGCTTCAGCATGATGAATGGTTGCGGGCAGCGAAAGACCCAGCCGCCCATTAATCTGCCCTAATCAGCTTGAAAGCTGGCTTGGTTTATTTAGCAATTAAGTGTTTGGGGCGGGAGAAAATGATCCACCAGCCCTTGCAGTTGTGCAGGGCTGCCACCCCCCCCCCTCGGATAATGGCAGGCAGCTGCAGGGTCTCCCTTTTCCGCCGGGGAGAGCAAGCCGTGCCTTTTCAATTACCGTCATCAGCAAATGCTGGGAAATGGGCCCCCGGGGGTGTGGGGAGAGGCTCCCGGGGGGGGGGCCAGATCGACTCTTGAAGGGTGGTAATTGCCTCAGGCAGGCTCCAGGAGGAGGCCTCCAAAATGCTCCTCCAAGGAGCCATGGAGATGCATTCTGGAAATCAGGGTCTGGAAGCCAAGGCTTCAAAGGAAAGTTGGGCATGTTTAGCTGGGAGAAGAAGAGACTGAGAGGAGATGGGATGTTGTTGTTGTTTAGTCGTTTAGTCGTGTCGGCCTCTTCGTGACCCCCTGGACCAGAGCACGCCAGGCACTCCTGTCTTCCACTGCCTCCCTCAGTTTGGTCAAACTCATGCTGGTAGCTTCGAGAACACTGTCCCACCATCTCGTCCTCCTTCGTCCCCTTCTCCTTGTGCCCTCCATCTTTCCCAACATCAGGGTCTTTTCCAGGGAGTCTTCTCTTCTCATGAGGTGGCCAAAGTCTTGGAGCCTCAGCTTCAGGATCTGTCCTTCCAGTGAGCACTCAGGGCTGATTTCCTTCAGAATTGAGAGGTTGGATCTTCTTGCAGTCCATGGGACTCTCAAGAGTCTCATCCAGCACCAGAATTCAAAAGCATCAATTCTTTGGCGATCAGCCTTCTTTATGGTCCAGCTCTCACTTCCATACATCACTACTGGGAAAACCATAGCTTTTACTATACGGACCTTTGTTGGCAAGGTGATGTCTCTGCTTTTTAAGATGGAGATGGGATAGACGCCTTCAACTGTCCCAAGGGCTGCCCCAAGGAAGATGGGGCAAGGCTGTTTTCTCCTGCTCTGGAGGGGAGGACCAAGACAACAGACACAAATTATAAGAGGAGATTCCAACTAAACACCAGGAAGAACATTCTGGCCATGAGAGCTCTTTGAGGATGGAATGGACTCCCTTGGAAGGTATTTAAGCAGAGGTTGAATGACCATCTTTTTAGATATTACCACCCACACACTTCCGCTGCGCTTTTCTGCTTCTGAAATATACTCGGAGCCGAGAGTGGATTCCATGCTCTTTATTCGGCTCACAGTGGTGAGGAGGAATGGAAGTTCCCCCAGAATGTCTGCTTTATATACATTACTGACACAATGGGCCCCACGTGATTGGCTAATTCTGGGATTCTCCTGTAGGCCAATCAGGTTGCGAATTCACTTCCACCTGAATCTGGATTGGGTGGCTCCTGTGGACCAATCAGACTGCTGCATTCTGAATCCTATTGTTCTAGGACCAATCAGACTGCTGCCTTTTGGATCCTATCCAACTCAGTACACAACAGCTTCTGTGGTGACACCTCGGTAAAACCACTTCTTACGGTTTGTAGCAGAGTTTTCCCCGGAGGCAGAGGACAAGAACAGGAGTCATATTCAAATTCACAGTAAAGAGCTTCTTCATTGCTTGACTGGTTGCACAAGCATTTCTGCTACTTTTATGTTCAGTTTCTGTTAATTGATTCTTATGAAAACTTACAGATTCTGGCTTCACACAATTAACTCAAGGCAGTGTCAATTTACTCTTGGCAGAAAGCCAAGGTCTGCTTGACCTAGAAACTATTTGCAGTGATTGGTTAATGACCAGCACTCAACTCTGTTATCTAGGAATGCTAGTACAGTTTGGTGGTTAGGTGTGTTGAAGGAGTAGAAGTGCTGTGTATGGTTAAGAGAGAGAGAGAGAGAAAGAAAGGATTTATTTGCTTTGCTTTGTATGCAGAAACTCTGCTGGTTTTTTTCCTTTTAATAAATCCTGTAAATAGTTATTCTGAGTCTAGCTGACTAGTCATTTCCACCTCAACTAGCTTCTTCGCTGTGTATCTGAAGAAGTGTGCATGCACACGAAAGCTCATACCAAGAACTAACTTAGTTGGTCTTTAAGGTGCTACTGGAAGGAATTTTTTATTTTGACTATGGCAGACCAACACGGCTACCTACCTGTAACTACCTTCTTCGCTGTGCAGGAAAACTCTGCTACGTTTGGGCTAAAGCCATTAGGGCTATGCCTGACACTTCAAAGTTCCATGATTTTATATACAAGCTATTGACATTCCTTCTTTATCTCTCCAGCACGGTATAATCTCAGCCCAGTAATTAACAATCCTGACACAGCAAAACTCACAGTACCAGCAGCACAAACTGCCTTACTTCCAACCTCTGCCTCCACAGCTGAGAGACAGCCATGCTTCTTGAATCCACAGGAGGGCAGGGTGCTCTTGTGAATAATAATAATAATAATAATAATAATAATAATAATAATAATAATAATAATAATAATTTATTTATACTCCGCCCATCTGGCTGGGTTTCCCCAGCCACTCTGGGCGGCTTCCAACCAAATATTAAGATACAGTAATACATCAGACATTAAAAGCTTCCCTAAACAGGGCTGCCTTCAGATGTCTTGTAAATGTCATATAGTTGTTTATTTCCTTGACATCTGGTGGGTGGGCTTTCCATAGGGCAGGCACCACCACGGAGAAGGCCCTCTGTCTGGTTCCCTGTAACTTTGCTTCTCGCAAGGAGGGAACCGTGTCCAGGCTGAATGATGGGGGTGGAGATGCTCCTTCAGGTCTACTGGGCTGAGGCCATTTAGGGCTTTCAAGGTCAGCACCAACACTTTGAATTGTGCTCAGAAACATACTGGGAGCCAATGTAGGTCTTTCAGGACCGGTGTTATGTAGTCTCGGCGGCCGCCCCCAGTCACCAGTCTAGCTGCCACATTCTGGATTAGTTGCAGTTTCCGGGTCACCTTCCAAGGGAGCCCCACATATATCAAATCCTGCTTGTGTGTTTCCCAAGAAGTGCTGCATCTGGTTGGCTGTTGTGTTGCAGCAAGATGGAGGATCCTTTAGATCTCCTTAGACCAGGGGTCTGCAACCGTTAAGACTAAAAGAGCCACTTGGACCTGTTTCCGAAGAAAAAAAAACTGGGAGCCGCAAAACTCGTCATTATAAAAATAACTTTTTTGTCACTTTTTATTATTTCTTTGTTTGACCCCTCAGAATTACTCCTCCTCATAGAAATAAACGTTAAATTAACAAGATACCTTTTTCTGTGTGTGTGTTCTTCACTCCCCTTCAAAACAGTGACCAGCGTACATGCCCCCTTTCAATGCAGTGACCAGCGTACATGCCCCTTACAATGTAGCGGGCGGGCGGGACTAACGCACGCACCGCCCCCATGCGGCGTCACAGCCAGTACAGCGCCCGCCACAGTGGGGAGTGTTGGGGAGCACAATGCGCCTCCTCCCCTCGCTAGTATCCTCCCCGGAGCCGTGGCAAAGGTGTAAAAGAGCCACATGCGGCTCCGGAGCCGCGGGTTGCAGACCCCTGCCTTAGACCCATGGGCATAGCCAGAGGGGGCAGCAGTCCCCCCCCATTAAGTAAATAAATAAAAATAGTTAACTAACTGACCAATTGTGTTGCTGATAACTGGGTACTGCCCCCCCCAACAAGAAACCTGCCCCCAGCCAGTAAATCCTGGCTGCTCCCAGGCTTGGATCCCCACCACCCAGCCAGCCAACATGGGCCAATGGCCAGAGACTTCATAAAATTTACACACCACTAGATTTTGTTTTATTATTTCAAAAACCCTCAAAGGAAGAGGCTTTGCAAGGTCAGGAAACAAATACGGAACCTCTTCTTGGAAAAGCTCCTCAAAGCAGGAGCCCTTGTGTGTTGCTTCCCTGGCCTTGGGGAAAGATGCTGTGAGGAGGCTGAGAGCCAGAGCAGGATTCTGGTGGGCCACTGCTACCCCACAGGGCTGCTTCCCACAATGGGGCGCATAAGAACAGGGGGAGGGCAAGCTTTTCTGCCAGGAGCCCCACCAGGCGCAAGAGACACGGGGAGGGACCTCCTTGCCATCGCTAGACTCTGGGGCTAGGATTGGCTGAGTGCTTGGCAGAGAATAGGAGATTGACAGAAAGGCCTTAAGGACACATAAAATATGTGGGGGGCAGGAAAGTGTGTGTGTCTTGGCAATGTTGAGGAGGAAATCCTTTCCAAAACCGCTAGATGTTTTCTGTGGCAGGAGCTGCAGTGGAGCAGCCTCCACAGCCATCCTCCACGGTGGCACTGCTTGTTTCTCCCTGGGTAGCCTGCTGCCCAAACACCTTCCCACCTGCCTGTTCTGTGCCCCTCAGGACAATGTGGCCCCCCAATATCCCTGCTGGTCTTGCAGGGGCCTCTCCCCCCCTCCCAGCCATCTCATTTGGCTTTCTCCAGGGCATCATATTGGACCCCAAAGACAGAGAGCAGGATGACAGCATCCGCAGGGTGCTTTGGGGCAGAGAAAGGCTCTTCTGTGCCTGCCTCAAGCGCCCACTCATCCTCTCCTCCTGCCCCCAAATGCCCCCTTTTTATGAAAAAAAAGAGGGTGGCTTTGTTGGACCCTTCTCCTCCCCTGGCGGTGCCCTCCTCACAGGGACACAGCCAGCCTTGTTCTCCCCTGAAAGCCAGAGACGCGCTTTGTCCTGGGGGGGGGGGGTCCCCAAAGGCTCTGCAGCTGCTTTGGTGGTCGGAGGAAACGGGGAGACAATGGAGGCAACTCATTGGAAATATGGTTGCTTGTCACTAGCTGCCAAAAGGGGGTGCCCGCATGATCAATGAGGGCTGGGGGGGGAGCAGTCAGGCCAGAAGAGTGATTGGGGGGGGGGCTGCCAGGGGAGGAAGATGGCTGCCTCCACCTCACCCCGGCTCCTGTTTCCCAAGGCCTCCTTGCCACAAGGCGGAGAAGATGGAGACGGGCCATGGAAGAGGATTGGGACCAAAGAGAAGGGGGTGGGCCAGGGAAGCTGATGCCCCAGGAGGTGCAGGGGGCGGGCAGAGGCCACAGAATGGCCCCAGCCATTTCCCCATGCTTTCCCATGCAAACCCGCACCCCCCGGTTGCTTGGAACCCAAAGTGGGCTGCCTGCCTGCCTGATCCCCTTTCAGCAACACAGACAGGTGTTAACAGAGAAATCTGAGGGCAGCCAGTAGGCTTGGTCTTTACCTGCCACAAGGTGAAACAAGATGGAAGCCCCAAACAAAAGAGCCCCCAAACTTTTATTAGCTGCTAATCCCCATGTTACACCCCCCCCAAACTACATCACTCATACATCATGGTTACATCATGAAAGGGGAGGTCTGGTGGCAGTAATCTGAGCATCCTGGACTTCCTGACAGTAAGAGCTGTTTGACAGTGGAATTTGCTGCCAAGGAGTGTGGTGGAGTCTCCTACTTTGGAGGTCTTTAAGCAGAGGCTTGACAACCATATGTCAGGAGTGCTCTGATGGTGTTTCCTGCTTGGCAGGGGGTTGGACTCGATGGCCCTTGTGGTCTCTTCCAACTCTAGGATTCTATGATTCTTTGACCCTGCCCCATGGTTCCCCTTGCCCTCCACCAAACACCCATCAAGTGTAACAAAAGAGATATTTACATTCCCTGTTTCCCAGCCAAGTTCATCCCACCCTTTTGTCTTCACCTAGGTTTGTTCTTTCTGGAATGGCTACCTGTCTGGCACTCAGGTATCAGGATGCCAGGAATTATCACTCAGGCAGAGGGGCTGCTGAGGAGCTGAGCTCACCTGTCTATATGAATTTCTGAAGTTTTCCCTGTGAGCCAGTACATAGATACATTTATCATTTGGTATTGTGCAGCAGGGGCCCTTTGAATAGATAGGAAGAAACTGTGATGAAGTGTTTTGTGGGGACAAATCACAAAAGTCACAAAAGCGATGGTGCTGGTTTTGGTAGTGGGCTGCATGTGCATGATATCTGCTGGAGGGGCAAACCCCTCAACCTGTACATAAATTCCTGCAACACAGGAATATCCCCTGACCAAGGCAGCAGGCAGAGAGGCGCCCAGCTCCAGCTGCCCACTCCAGGAGGGACCTTGCTCTGCTTACGGGACCCCCCGCCATTGCTAAAGTGCAGGCAACTTCTATTGACATTCCCATGACTTGGCCTCACTGCTCAGTTGCACCTCTGAAAATCCTACCGCTGTTGCTACTAATCAATATTTCTCCTCCTCCTTTTGTTGGTTCTCAAAGGCACAAAGAAGGCAGACCGCAGGACTCTGCAGTGAACCTTCCCGCCCATTTGCTGCCAGGAGCGGCTTGTTTCAGGGTTGCTCGGACGTAACCATGGCAGGCCGCGGGGCTGCTGGCGCTTGGCTTTGCGGAGGAGGCGGAAATGTTCTAGTGGGAGAGCAAACAGGAGGGACTCTGCCTGGCCCTCGCGGGGTGTTGACACAGAGAGCATTATTCCAGGATCCATCGCCAAGTTGCACTTCAGGGGGACAAAAGGAGACAACCCTGTAAGCTGGCTCGGGGGGGGGGGCAGGACGGGGTTATCAAGCTCAAGATGTTAGTTCAATATTTGCCGCTGGACGGAAGGCGTTTGGGGCTTCCAGGAGTGTTGACATCATGCTTGGCCAGCTCAAGATGAACATATTCAGGAGAGCAGAGAAGGGGTGCCTGAGCGACAAACGGCGGCCACTCTGGGGGCAAAGAAAGGAGGCATGGGTTAATAAAAGCTGCTGCTAATGCTCGGGCCAGGTCAGTCTTCCTGCCCTCCCACTTTTATTTTTGCAACAGCCCCATGAGCTAGGAGAGGCTGAGTTAATATGTGCTCATAAGCAGCGATTGTTGTCAATAGATGCAGGAGGACAGGATGGAGGGGCCCAGTCGGCATACAGGGCACCAGTCCCAGGAACCCCTCTTGGCATCTCTACTCAGAGGGATGGAGCAAAAGCGTGCAGAGTTTCAGACTTTTTAGTTTAGAGACAAGGTGAATAAGAGGAGTTTATAAAATTAGGCATGGCAGGGAGGAAGTGGGCAGAGGAAAGTTTCCCCCCCCTCTCTCATAACCCCAAAAAACTTGGAAGATGTAGGACAGATGAAAGTCCTTCTATGTGCAGCACAGAGTTGAACTATGGAACTCCCTCCCACATGAGGCAGTGATGGCCACCAACTTGGATCTCAGTAAAAGAGGACTGGGCAAATTCATGGAGGAGGAGAGGGCAGCCGAGGGCTTCCAGCCACCACAGCGATGTTCTGCTGCAGAGTCAGGGGGGGCAATGCTTCTGAACCCCCGTTTCTGGAAAGCACTGGAGAGGATGGCATTGCTCCTGTGTTCAACTCCTCCTTGCTGGTTCCCCCCCCCCCCAGGCATCTCTGGTTGGCCACTGAAAGAAGAGGATGCTGGACTCCCTGGGCTGATCCTGCAAGCCCCTCAGAGCCTCTTCGCATCCCAGCCGAAAGCAGAGCTCTCCTCCAGGCACACAAAAGGCCTCGTCCGGCCGCTAAGCCCCCACTTGAGAAAGCCGAGTCAGATCACCAGACCCCCAGTTGGCGCAGGCAAAGCTCTTGGGGGATGAAGAGACACGGGGAGAGTCCATGAAGCTGGCTGGGATGGGGGGGTGGCTTCTGTCGCGTATTCCACGCGGCGTTTTCAGCAAAGCACTAAGAGTTCCAGGTTTTTCAGTGCAGTCCTTTTTAATGTGAGTTATACACAGGCTATATACAAAAGAAACAGTCCATACAGAGTACTTACAAACGAATACTCTCCACCACAGCACCACCACACTACAGCACAACCACCACACCCCCTGTTAAACAGGCTTTCCTTTTTAAAACAGGTGATAGCCAATTACACTAATCACACTCCTGCTGAGTCACTCTGACCCAGCAGAGTATTGCATCATCCTGTTGAAGCCTGCAGACTTATCCAGTATCCTGCGAATCCCAACACTCCTCCTTAAGTCAAAGGCTTGAGACCCAATAATTCTCTTAAGTCTCGAAATTTAGGAGCATCCAAACATTTTGTATACAAATCTGCCACATTACATTTTGTGTTACAGTGCTGTACCTTTAACACATTTCTTTCCAAAGCATTTTTCACATTTCCGTATCTTATAGCAATATGTTTACTTTTGCTCTTAAAGTTCTGTTGGTTAGCAAGTTGTTGTGCAGCCATGTTGTCACTTAGCACAGTGATTGGCATTTCAGAAGGTATTCCAAGCTCTTTTGTTAGGCAAGCAAACCACTCTATTTGTGATACACATTCGCTTATGGCTGAGTACTCTGCTTCACAAGTACTTGTGGCAACAAATGTTTGTTTCTGGGATTTCCACTGAACCAGGGCATTTCCAATATATATGGCATAGCCAGTGGTAGACTTTCCATTTTCTCTGTCCCCCCAGCTGGCATCAGCGTATGCATACACTTGCTGATCATGTCCTGTATCCAGCACCAGTTTGTAATCGTTTGTGCCTTTCAGATACCTTAGGATTCTTTTAAGTGCTACCCAATCTCTCTGAGCCGGGTCTGCACTTCTTTGGCTTAACATGTGCACTGCCAATGTTATGTCGGGTCTTGTCCAACAACTTAAATATAACAGAGAACCCAACAGAGAATGAAACGCTGTTGCATTCTCACATTTTTGCCCTTCTGGTTCATTTTTGTACTGGGTAGTTATGGGAGTGTCAACCTCATTTGCCCTCTCCATTCCATATGTCTTCAGTAACTTTTCGATTTTTTCCTTCTGACTCAGAGAGTAAACGCCCTCTTCATTTCTCTGAACCTCTACTCCTAAGTAATTCTGAATCTCTCCCAAATACTTCAGTTTGTATTTGTTACCTAGGCTGTTTATAAACCAAGACACTTGCTTTTGTGCAGTTGTTATTAGACAGATATCATCAACATACAAAAGTAAATAACAAACACTTCCTTGCACCATTGCTGAATATAAACAGGAATCAGCCAGGCTTTGTTTGAATCCCATCTTTTTCAAAGTTGTGTCTATGCATTCATGCCATAGACGTGCACTTTGGTGTAAACCGTATAGTGCCCTTTGCAGTTTTAACACCATACTGTCTTTTTCTAGCTCATAACCTGGTATTTGCTGTAAATATACCTCGGCGTCAATAGGAGCATTTAAATATGCTGAGGCAACATCAAAATGATTAACTTTTAACCCTCTCAGACTTGCCATTGCTAAAACTGATTTTACTGTTTCAGCCTTTGCTGTTGGGGCAAACACTTCATCATAATGTATCATTTTCCTCTGTGTAAAGCCCCGTGCAACCAACCTGGCTTTCCTCTGACAACTACCATCAGCCAGCTTTTTCACTTTAAAAACCCACTTACAGCTTATGGGCTTTTTACCTTCAGGCAATTCTGTAGGTACAAACACATTGTTGTTTAGCAGAGAGTTATACTCTGCCTGCATTGCCTTTAACCACGCCTCTTTCTCTAGAGTAGGTAACTCTTGCACTTCTTCAAAGTTTTCTGGCTCAGTTACACAAACCTGGTTTATGGTGGCTGGGAACCCATAACGGTCTGGAGGTTGACCTTTATTACTTCTTGCAGACCTCCTTGGTTCATTAATCTCACCCCCTGGGCTACTTTCAGGATTGCTTTTGGGGTGGATAGACTCTGTAGATCTACCTCCTCCTGTCCCTGTTGCACTTTCTTCTCTCCCCTGCTCCATGCTAGCAGTTGGAGTAAAATGCTCAACCTTTACCTCCTCCCTTTCAGTTTCTCTGGGAGAGCTGCCAATTCTTAACTTTGTTTCAGCTGCCTTATCAGGTATGCTCGGCAGTAAAACTTTTTCTGGCAGCAGGTTTGCATGTATCTTGGGCCAATTTCTTTGCTCATTAAAGCTGGCTGATCGACTATAACTCAAAAGGTTTTTATCATCTTCAAACCTGTAGGCTTTCGTACCGCTTTCATACCCAAGAAATAGCAACTGCTGTGCCCTTTTCCCACCTTTTCTTCGGTTTTTCACAGGTATGTCAACCCATGCCTTTGTCCCAAAGATTCTTAAATGTTGCAAACTGGGACTTTTGTTATAGAGAACTTTATAGGGTATGTCATCTAGTACCCTTGACCACAAGCGATTCCCAATATAATTCGCAGTCTTAATACTTTCAGCCCAGTACTTAATTGGAAGATTTGCATCTGCTAACAATGCTTTCATTTGTGTCTGCAAGACACCTCCCCTACGCTCTGCTACTCCGTTCTCCTGAGGCGTGGCCACATTGGTAAGCCTATGTTTAATCCCTTGGGCACGCAACCAGTTTCGTAGGGAGCTTGCCATAAACTCCCCTCCCCTGTCTGATTGAATAGAGGACACCTTTTCACCAAGTTGCCTTTCTACTCTTCTTACCCAGAACTTCAAAGTTTGGGCAACGTCAGACTTTTGCTTTAATGGATAGACCCAGCCAAATCTAGAAAAATCATCCACTAGGATTAAACAATATTTGTTGTGGGAGACACTTGGTGGAAAAGGACCAGTTACATCAGCATGAATCAACTCCAGTGGTTTTTTGGTTTCTCTCTGGCTTGCTCTTGCTACTGGGCAAGCCCTGCTTTTAACCTCCTTGCAGATATTGCAGTCTAAGTAATTATCACAACTTTTTATGTTTTTCATCCCCCCACACAACTCCAATGTTTTGTTTAGCACCTTATAGCTAGCATGAGCCAGACGCCTGTGCAGGAGATGAATACACATATCATGGGTCGGGACATTTTGCACATTTGCAACCTTAGATTCACACTGCAGTACATACATATTAGTTCTAAGGCTAGCATTTGCCAACACTGCCCCATTTTGCTTTATCTGGCACTGGTCTCCCACAAAATTTACTTCAAAGCCTGCTTTTGCCAAATCAGGAATGCTCAGGAGATTGTTTTGCAAACTAGGCACACACAACACATTCCTGAATGTGTGTCCCAGCTGTGGGAACACAACCTCCCCCTCACAAACCACATTAGCTTTCTGGCCCGTAGCAAGACTTACATGTTTTTTGTTTGAAGCCCTAGCATCAGTTAGCAGTCCTTTTCTTTTACAAAAGGTTTGAGAAGCTCCACTGTCCAGAACCCACAGCTCCTCATTTTCTTGACTATCTGCAGACACCCAAGCAGTAGACTCTCTCTGCTGCCTCCTGTGCTTCTGCTGTTTTTGTTGTTTCCTTGGGCAGTCCCACAGCAGATGTCCACTGGACTTGCAGCAAAAACACCTTTTTACTTTGTTGACCACCGGCTGGTCTGCAGCAGCTCCTCCTGGCTGTTTCTCCGGCTCCCGACACCTCTGCTCTTCCCGGCTGTTGTTCCCTCTGGGATGCTCCAACAGCTGGGCTGAGGTCATCTTTCGCTCGGCACGCCTGTCCTCCTCTGCATACAACCGTCCGGTCACGTATTCCAGAGTCAGCTTATCAGTCTCTACAGACTCGAGGGAGTTGACCAGCATATCATAGCTGTCATCAAGGGAACTCAGGACTATAAAGACTTTGTCCTCTTCCCCCACAGGCCTCCCTCTTAAGGCTAGCTCCTGGAAACAGCCTGTTAGGAATTTTAGGTGGTTTACCAGGGAGTCCCCCGGTTTCTTCCGACACCGGTACAGTCTCCTGGTTAGTGTTATCAGTGAGCCAGCTGTCTCTCGCACATGGACAGCCTTGAGCGCATTCCACGCCTCACTTGCCGTCACCTTATCAGCTACGTAGACTAGCTGGCTGTCGTCCACTCCAAGGATGATCGTAGCCAAAGCTTTCTCATCCTTTTCAAGCTGGGCCTCTGCTAGTGCCAGCTTTTCATCGTCGTCCTCACCCTCCTCAGGGGGCTGCGGTGGAGTTTCCACCACCTTCCACAGGCCCTCACGCTTGAGGAAGTGTTGCATGCGGACCGACCAGGTGCTGTAGTTCGTGGCCGTCAGCTTCTCCAGCAACACGCCAGTTCTGGACTGCTCCATCCCTGCAGCTCACCTCCAGCACCCACGGCTAGATAACTGCCACCTGTACTCTTGCGCAGCGGAAGCGTGCTGGGCCCATAACCCTGTCGCGTATTCCACGCGGCGTTTTCAGCAAAGCACTAAGAGTTCCAGGTTTTTCAGTGCAGTCCTTTTTAATGTGAGTTATACACAGGCTATATACAAAAGAAACAGTCCATACAGAGTACTTACAAACGAATACTCTCCACCACAGCACCACCACACTACAGCACAACCACCACACCCCCTGTTAAACAGGCTTTCCTTTTTAAAACAGGTGATAGCCAATTACACTAATCACACTCCTGCTGAGTCACTCTGACCCAGCAGAGTATTGCATCATCCTGTTGAAGCCTGCAGACTTATCCAGTATCCTGCGAATCCCAACAGCTTCCTGCCTTTCTGGGCTGTTTGTCCAAAGGATGAGGACCCCCCCCCCTTTCTCTGTGTGTGACCTACTGATCCTCTAGACCAGAGCCATGAATATTCCTGTAATCTCTTCCAGAGGCTCAACGGCCTCAGGGTCTTTTCATGGAGCAAAGCCTCTTGGGGCACCAGCAGCATCCCATGGCCCCACAAGTGTGGGGAGGAGGAGAGAGCCATCAATGGCTACAGGGGCAAAAGAAGACTTCTCTTCACCCTGGTCAAAGACCCAGCTTGGCACATTTGCATCCACACACACACACAGGCGGGGAGCCTCCATGGGGCCCCTCTGGAGGCTTCACTCCAGGCAGAAAATCTGGCTAGCCCTGCCCCCCCCCCATAACTATATGGTATAACTGTTCTGCTCTGTCTCCACAACTGGGGGACACCAATGCTTCCGAATACCAGTAGCTGGAAACCACAGGAGGGAGAGCTGTTGCTCTGGCGCTTGGATTCTGCTGGCAGGTTCCTCGCTGGGGCTTCTGGCTGGCTGCTGTGAGACCAGGCTGCCGGCTGATGTAATAAATGTAAATCTGCCCTTATTCCCTTATGGGGACACAAGAGCCCTTTCAGAGTCCTTTGCAGGTTCTCCATCGGTCGGAGAAAAGAACAAGAGGCCAAGCAGAGAATACTGAGAAGCAAAGCAGCTCGTAAGCCTGATCTTTATTGAACGGTTGCAACAGGGTCCTCACTCACCACACGCAGGAAGGAAGAGGGATCCAGAACAAAAGTGTGCAAGCCCTTATATAGACATTTTAAATTGCATACCTTGGAGTCCAAGACCACCCCCACCTCCACCCCAATACATCATACCTACATCACAGTAAGGGGTGGTCTACAACAGAAATCTGAGTGCATTGTTTACCTCATAATCTGAGTGTGTTGTTTATCTCCTGTCTAGCAAGTTACCTGTTAATGCGTACTTGATTGATACCTTGGGGAGCCTGGCCAGTCTTTTGTAATGATAAATACTTATTTCCTGAGCCAGATCACAGGCTCACCCTTAAGACAGGATTTGTGAAGGAAAAGACAATGGGGAGGTTTTTCCATTTGACTTTGCAGAGAAAACACCTGGTCAGTTTGGGAGTCAAAAGGGCTTCATGGCTGCTCTCCTGTGCAGCTTCAGACATGTGGTTTATATATCTATGTACGTGTTTGCCTGGTACATTTATGAACCTTTATTATATACATAAGACCTCAATTTCTTTATTTCAATGAGATGGGCTCCTTTAGGCCGGATCCAGCTGGGCTTTCCATGCCTTCCAAAGTGGGCTCTGCCCCCCAGACACAGGACAGGCCCTATGGCTCACCCCCACAGCTCCTGCTCCCTGGCAGAAGGCAGGCAACCCCCCAAAAGCCACAAGGGAATCTCTCCTGCCTTCCCACGAAGGAAAAGGTTGCAGGAGATAAGCCCAACTCTCAGGGTGCATCTCACTCGTCCGCTAGAGGTTTCTAAGCAGAGGTGCAATGACCATCTGCCGGGGATGATTTTGCAGAGATTCCTGCATGACAAACCACAGCAACTGGGACTCTTCCGGCAGCAGCGTGGGAGGGAAGTTGCAGAGGGCCCACCCAGTAGAAATAAAGAGGAGAGGGCGAGGAGGCCCCCTGACATGGGTGGGCCTCGACTTCCCTGGAATGCAACGGGGAGGAGGATCGGGACCACCTGCCAAGGGAGGGTAGAAGAACAGAAGTTCAGCCCCCCAGAGGCAGAGTGGCCACTTGGCTGAACAGTATAAGCAAAGTAGTTGCTCACACTCACCTAAACCGCCATTGCCGCAGCTGCTAAGAAGCAGTGTGGACAGCAGAATGAGGGCAGACTGGATTTCTGTGCCAGCTCTCAGGGATATTCAGCCCTGGGACAGCCAACCTGGTGCCCTGCAGACGTTGTGTGGATTCCGGTGACCATGGCTCAGTTGTCAGGGATGATGATGATGGGGTTCAGCAGCGGCATCTAGAGGGGCCCCACACTGGTGACCCCTGGCTCAGGTAATTAGGCTACTCATGCCCAATGACCAGCAAACTTCAAGCCTGTAACTCAGTGGCCTTTGCCAACCTGACACCCTCCAGAAGTTTCAGGATGCAATTCCCATCAGGCCCAAGTGACTAGTCCAAAGCAGCTGGAGGGCAGCAGGTTGGTGAAGGCTGGACTATAGGTACTGGACTGGGAGCTGTTAATGACAGGTCAGCAAGATCTAGAGGACAGAGAGTTGGGCAATGATTTGGCAGTTGAATCAACCATGATCAACTCTCTAATTTCCCCCAACCTCAACTAATGTGTGTGGGGGGGGCTGTACATTGTTCTGTGCAGAGAACAGCGGCTGCGATCTGGAAACCAAGCCTTACGAAGAAGGGTTGAGGGAGTTGGGTATGTTTAGCCTGGAGACGAGAAGACCGAGAGGTGATAAGAGAGCCACCTTCAGATATCTGCAGAGTTGTGCCCCACGGAAGATGGAGCACGCTTGATTCGAAGGACCGCAAATGAGATTCCAACTCAGTATTTGGAAGAACAGTGAGAAAAGTTCAAGAGTCGAATGGACTCCCTAGTGGACTCTCCAACCTTGGGAGGTTTCATAGAAGGGACCCCAGGGGTCATCCAGTCCAACCCTCTGCAGGAATCTCAGCTAAAGAATCCCTCACAGGAGGCCATTCAACCTCTGCTTAACCATCTCCAAGGAAGGAGAGTACCAGTTTGGAACAGCTCTTACCATCAGAAAGTTCTTCCTGATGTTTAGTTGGGATATATTTTTTTTCTTGCCATTTGAACCCTGGGCTTGGGGTCCTCCCCTCCAGAGAAGCAGAAAGCAGGCTCGCTCCACCTTCAGTCCGGCAGCCATTTAGATATTTGAGCTCTGTTTTTAAGCAGAGGGTTGATGACCGTTTTCATGAGATTCCTGCACTGCGGTTGCTCGGACCAGACAGCCCTCGGACATCCCGCCGTCTCCCCAACCCATCTTGCGCTCTCTTCTCACGCACATCATTCCTAAGGATCTCCTGCAAGGGGACAGGTTGTTCCCCAGATGTGAGTCTCCTTCCAGAGGGCTGGAGTTCAGGAGACGCCTGCAGCCCCGGCCTGTAAACAGGCCATCATTCATCGCAGAGGGAGAAGGGCAGGCAGCTGCGGAACAGGTGTGCAAGCCCTTGTGCTTTGCCGAAACCTGAGCAGGGCGCTCTGGGGGCTCCTGCCTGCCCCCCACCCCTTTAACCTGACACTTCCATGCAGCCGCTCTCCCCAGCAGCGCCAGGCGCGCCCGCCTTCTACCCAGGCTGTTTTCTGCTTGGCTGGGTGCAGACATGGCTTGCATTAACTCCCCAACCTGCCAGGAAATTATGGGAAACAAAAGGGCCCGAGATGTCCCTCAGCCTCCGACAAGCCCCAAAACAAATGGTACAGGAGCAGGGTCACAAAGGAATCCGACGCCCACCGCCCGCCCTGGAATTAATTTACCTACCTCAGAGCCCATTCAGGGGAGGGGGGGGCGGCTGCGACATGACAAGATCGGACAGGCCTCTGCCCGCCTCTGGGCTCCTTTGTGTCCCCCGCATAATAGACAAGGCGAGTGCATTGCAGGAGGGGTGGGTGGGCACCGTGTCGTCCCCCCAGCGATGGAGCAGGGCCTTTGTAAATGCTAATGGCTTTGGAGCAGGACGGAGGATGTTGGTTTTCACACAAAAACAGAAAAGAGGCATTGTGGGGAGAGGCTGGCAATAAACGTGTCATATCTGCGCATCAAAGGCTCTTGCAGGCCTCTCTCTCTCTGGGCAAATGATGCTCTCCTAGCGCTGTGCCAAAAATGTCTCCCTCGGTGTGCGTTTTCGTCTTCTTTTACCATTCTCCATTGGTTTGTGAGAAACGATGTTGCATCTGAGAAGTCAGGAAGGAGGTGTGGACATTTCGGGGGGCATTCTCATGGGTGGAGGGGCTGCAGGCAAGGAGGCGGAAGGAAGTTGGTTCCCTTTGGACTTTCCAAAGTGGTAACTTGGCCATCCTTTGGAAGCCACCCTCCTCCAGGTTTTGCAAGCAACATATAGAAAAATAGGTGCGCCAGGATAAACTTTGCACTAAAATGCTGGCCAGTTTTCACAAGGACTTATTTGAAAAATAAGACATAGAATCATAGAATCATAGAATCATAGAGTTGGAAGAGACCACAAGGGCCATCGAGTCCAACCCCCTGCCAAGCAGGAAACACCATCAGAGCACTCCTGACATATGGTTGTCAAGCCTCTGCTTGAAGACCTCCAAAGTAGGAGACTCCACCACACTCCTTGGCAGCAAATTCCACTGTCGAACAGCTCTTACTGTCAGGAAGTTCTTCCTAATGTTTAGGTGGAATCTTCTTTCTTGTAGTTTGGATCCATTGCTCCGTGTCCGCTTCTCTGGAGCAGCAGAAAACAACCTTTCTCCCTCCTCTATGTGACATCCTTTTATATATTTGAACATGGCTATCATATCACCCCTTAACCTCCTCTTCTCCAGGCTAAACATGCCCAGCTCCCTTAGCCGTTCCTCATAAGGCATCGTTTCCAGGCCTTGGACCATTTTGGTTGCCCTCCTGTGGACACGTTCCAGTTTGTCAGTGTCCTTCTTGAACTATGGTGCCCAGAACTGGACACAGTACTCCAGGTGAGGTCTGACCAGAGCAGAATACAGTGGCACTATTACTTCCCTTGATCTAGATGCTATACTCCTATTAATGCAGCCCAGAATTGCATTGGCTTTTTTAGCTGCCGCGTCACACTCTTGGCTCATGTCAAGTTTGTGGTCAACCAAGACTCCTAGATCCTTTTCACATGTACTGCTCTCAAGCCAGGTGTCACCCATCTTGTATTTGTGCTTCTCATTTTTTTTGCCCAAGTGCAATACTTTACATTTCTCCCTGTTAACATTCATCTTGTTTGTTTTGGCCCAGTTCTCTAATCTGTCAAGGTCGTTTTGAAGTGTGATCCTGTCCTCTGGGGTGTTAGCCACCCCTCCCAGTTTGGTGTCATCTGCAAATTTGATCAGGATGCCCTCAATCATAAACTGGATTGAGTTTCTCTCAGTGGATGCATTTGCCCATAAGAAGAGCCTGCCGGATCAGGCCTGCACCCTGCCCAGTTCAGGATCCTGTTCTCAGACTGGCCAACCAGCAAGCAGGATTTGAGCCCTGGAGCCACTGGGATTCAGATCCGCCTGGAATGAACAGCCCCCCCCCTTCCGTTAAAAGTGCCCATCAAACTGGTTCTGCAAGTTCATGGGCTGCATTGATGGACAAACTCCCGAGTAATGCACTATAATTTCTGTGTTCAAGCAAATCTTAAGATAATTAGGGTAATTTTGTTTTAATACAGTTTCAAGTAAAATGTAGTCGGCTGCCCTTTTCTTGATATGCTGGCTTGGGATAATTAAAAGGGGGGTGGAATCCATTTTCTTTGCACTCGGTGATCAGTATGAAATATCCAGCACTTCGCTGTTTTACCAAATGCAATCCATCTTGGCTAATTGAGGGGCTGAAAGATGAGTGTTTTAAGAAACGGTCAAATGCTGTTGCACGCTTCTGGAGAGAGAGAGAGAGAGAGAGAGAGAGAGAGAGAGAGAGAGAGAGAGAGAGGGAAGCCCCCCTGCCCACCGCTGAGAGGGGTCCTGTGACCCCAGAGCCTTCACTCTTCTAGCACACAAACATGGAGCATCTCCCTCTTGAATTAGGGGGACTCTTCCGAGATGCAGCTTCACTGTTGGGTCCAGGCAGCATGGCCCACAGCGTGGGAAGATGGGCGCTCCAGTCCACCAATATCTGAAGGGCACCACGTTGCCTGGTCAGGGCTGACTGGCAGAAAGGGCTCTTGGGGGTTCCCGGCAGAAAGCCTTTCCCCAGCCCTGCCCGGAGGAGCCACGGGGGAACTGGACCGCCTGGGGCGCAGCAGGTGCTCTGCTGCTGAGCTGGGGGTCCTGCCCCATTGCCTGAGCCCTTGGGGCAGATGCGCGGCATGCAAATAAAGAAGAGAGTAAGAAATTTAAGTGCTCAAAACCTCTCTTTATTTTGTTTTCCTTCAATGACATCTGCATTCAATAAATAACTTCCACGGGATATATCATGCTAAACGTCAGGTCGGCAACAGAGGCTTAAAACTGAAAAGTGGACCAGACAGAATAAAGTACGAGAAGAGGATTGGGGGGGCGGGGGGGGGCGGTAAGAGACGGGTCTTGGTGCAGCACCCCTTTTTGGGAAGGACCCCCTTCTGGGATCCTGAAGTTGCCTCTAGGAAGGCCAGAGCAGCTAAGAGGCTTTTGCGTCATTGAGGGCACAGAATCTCTGGCGTGCGGCCAAAAGCATTTGCTATACACACAAACACACAAAATGCCATCTCACTTTTTTTTTTTAAATAGCAGAGGAATGAGGAATGCTCTCTCCCATCACTCTCATTTTGGTTCTTGGCAACAGCTGCCTCTCCCTGCTCATCTTGTTTCCAGATTTCACAGAACACCATGCGGAGGAAGAGGGGGGCAGCAAAAGTAGTATCCCCTTCGCCGAAAAACAAAACAAAACTCCACCTCCCACCTGCGAAGTTCAGCAAGGCAGGATCCCCGGAGGACGACGGGAGAGAACTTGCAAGGCAGCGCTGTGTAGCCCATCGAAGGAAGCAGCCTGCCAGAAAGTCACTTGCGCAGAGGTGGAAAGGCAGACAATGCAGATGTGGGGATAGGGAGGGGGAGAGTGGGCACGAGGACATTTGGAAAGATACCTCGAAAAGCGGGAGAGGAAATGTTACTGGTAACGTGTATTTCTGCATTTAGGGCTGGCGCAAAACGACAGAGTCAACCCACAATGGATGCTTGGAGCTTCTCAAGGGGGGTGACGAGTGTCTGCACAGAGGGGGCAGTTTCTTCCACAATGCAGAGGAGACGGCTGGGTTTAAAGGGGCTGTGTGTGTGGAGGGCCGTGACCAGCACATGGCAGGGTCCCCTCTCCCGCCCAAAAGCCACAGGAGCCCTGCAGCATAAAAAAGCCAAACTGGGCGAGTCCCTGAAAGGAGCTTTCCCTCCAGAGTCTGCTCCTGCCACGCAGACCAAGAGCAAACTTCTTCAGAGCTTTTTGCCCCTCTCTAAGGCGCTTATTCCACATGTCTCAAAAGCGGCTGATGCGCAATGATTTATCTGGAACCTGACACTGCCGGTGGGATACTCAGGAAGGACTCCCTCTCAGCAAGCATAAAAATAAAAAGTGAAATGGAGCTGGCCAAAGTCCCACCCCAGGACCAAACTGCAATGAAATGGATAGTGGAGGATGCTGTTCTTGGAGCCAGATGCCCGTGAATGGGCCCCCAGGTGCCTGTTTGGACACAGCCTGGGAGCCCCCGCCAGGCTCACTCCCCCCTGCCCAGCTTCTCCCCAGTGCCTCAGTCAAGATCTGGCTCCGTAGAAGAGCATTGAAAGGCAGCTGCTCTCGCCTGGAGGGCCCCTCAGTGCGCTGCGTCACACAAACAAACAAACATTACGTAGGAGGTGTTGTCGACGTATGTACAAAGGCTAAAATTTTATTTCAAGCCCCTCGGGTTCGCCACGCAAAGGAGCCCCCGACCGGCTAAAACCACTAGAGGCGGCGGAAGGGGTCTTGCCACCCCAGAAAGAAAAACCCCCTACTTCTGGCCCCTCCCTGGAAAAAGAGAGAGGGAGCACTTGCAGAGTCTGGACACCACCCTCAAGGCATCATTTCCAGGTGAGAAAGCGTAGGTTTCCGTTGCCAGGTGTGCTTCCCTCGTCATTGTTACTGCCCCCGTCACCCAAAGGGCAGGTGGCAGCCAGGACCTCTCGTTGCCTCCTGCCAATTGTCTCCTTTCCCTGGGAGACATTCGGGGACACCCCTAAAAAGTGCAACAGGGAGGAGAGGAGGACCAGGAGGCGCCGTGGGGCCATTTCTAGTGCTTTGTGTGTTCCAGAAGAGGGGCTTTGTCTTCCTGTAGAAGCTCTGCTGAAACACAAACACAAATGGACTGAATTTGCAGAGAGAGACTGGACAGAGGACCCCTCCCCCCATTCCCCCCCCAAGTCATTTTTGCTTGCTGGGAACAGAAAAGCCGCCTCCCATCCTGGGTCACCATTCACTCGCCAGGTATCTCAATCAAGAGACAGGTCCCTGGCGCCATTTTTAAGCGAAACCCAGGAGGGTAAAAGAGCAAGACAAGAGGGAGAGATCGGCCCAGATTGACTGTCTTGCCCTCGGCTGGACTTGAGGGACGATTCCAACAGATTCCACATGAAAACGCTTATGGCCCTGTGGAGATGGCAGGACCAAATTGGTGGTGCATGCCCTTCTGGCTTGCCCTCTTTATAATGACTTGAGGAAGGAGATTATCACCCCTCTTTTATTGTCCATTCTGGGTCGCCCAGCCACTGCCACCGTGTCCTTTCTCTTGGCAAATCAAGACGGGCAGCTGACAGCAAAGGCTGCAAGGTTTTTAGCTGGGGCAATCAGAATAAGGTCCACTATTTGACCATTGATTCGAAACCCCAAAATGTATTTTATATAATTGACTTTTTCTTTCTATTCTTTGGATATTGTATTGTTGTTTTATTGCTGTGGCCGACGGCTGACGCAAATGAAGATTCATTTGTTCAGATTGGCCCAGAGCACGGGGCACCACAGGGCACAATGCCCCCCCCCCGGTGTGCCATGCTGGAACCGGGAGCCCCAGATTCAAATCTCCAATCAGCTAGGAAGCGTGTTAAGGTGGCTGAGGGGTCAAGAGGCAATTCCGACTAACACAGGAAGAACATTTGTACGATGAGGACTGTTCAGCAGTGGAAGAGGCTCCTTCGCAAGGTTTTTAAGCAGAGTTGGGTGGCCGTCTGTCAGAGATGACCCTTGGGGAGCATCTCAAAATTCTGTAAGACTTGGATGAAGCAGCAGGAGGATTAACGGAACAACCTTTTAGGGCCCTTCCAGGCAAAGATGGAGCTACGCAGTCCCTTGGAAAGACGAAGGGGGCTTCCTGCTTTCTGGCTGTTAACAAGAGCAAGACGAGCCTATTTTGGGCAGAGTCAGAGCGCTGCAGTTGCTCAGTGACCACCCAGAGCTCCTTACCTGTGCGGACCGGCTACTTCTCTTCTTGATGGAGGGCTTCAATGAAGACTTCAAGTTTCTCCTGGATCTCCCGAACCTTTTCTGGAAAAGTTAAGATGCTGCTGTCAGGACGGATGTCTCCAGGCTCAGATGCCTCCTCTCCCAAGTGGAAACAGGCCTGGCCTCCCTGAGGGAGGCTGCGGGGCTGGGCCCCCATCCCTGCCCCATAGGTGCCCTGGAGGCCTCCACAAGACCTGCCTCGTCCGCAGCCGGGAGCCTCTTCTGAAGCGGAGAGGGTGCCAGCACTCAGACTAAGGCCTGCATTGCTGTATTAATAATACTGTATTAACACATCATAGTTAAACTGCATTAATTAAATTTCCACCTTTTATTGTAGACTAATCTAGTATAAAGGTGTGCCTCAGAATTAACTGGTTGGCCAGCCTTGACAAAACTTCCTAAAAATAAAAATATGGCCTGCGTTTTTGCCGAGAAGTAATTTCAGGTTTAGAAGTTGTGAAAGCTCTGAGTGCAGCCGCTTCCATTACCACGAGCTCTTCAGAGGACAGGGTGGAGAGACATATAAATGTAAAAGATTGAATAACTGCAGATGCAGAAGCCTCTGAATGGCTTGTTCTTTTCAGGGGCTGATTTAGGAGGCCACAGTGTGTCTCCTCCAAATCAGGCTGCTTCCTAGGTCTCACGCAGCTCACTCTGCTTCAGCAAAGCACGATTAAATAGCATTTAATGGAAAGTTGCCCCTTGGCCAGCTCATAAAATATCCCAGAAGACAAAATAAAAATCACAATTCAGAGGTCCAGCCTTTCAAAAGAGGGCAGGGCAGGGTTCAAACTAACCAAACCAATTCAAAGCAAGACAGGCTAAGAGAAGTGCCCTGAATTTAAAGATGCTTTTGCAAAAGTTATAATCCAGACTTCGGCCTGTTTTGCTCACCCCCCCAACCATTTTTTCCTTTAAAAGGTCAGAGTTTATCTGGCAGTCTGCCCAGCAGTTGCAGGAGCAGCAGCTACAGCCACTTATCTGTCTATAGGCTTATCTATTTACCTGTCAGCAAAAGGCGCAATTGGTGGCAAAGCTGACCCGAAAACACCCACCCTGCCACTGGCCCACGGCTGAAGAGGCAGAAAACTCAAAACAAGGAGCCGCCCAAAGCTTGAGGAAGGGCAGAAGGGACAAAAGGGCAGCCCAATCTCTGCCCAAGCAGACCAGCCCCCGGACACCCAGCCTGCACCGCCGGCTTGGACTTGGGGGTGTCTCCAGAAAAGAAAAGCCACCCCCGAGTTACATGGCAGGTGAGAGAGCGGCAAAGAGCTCGCTCTTTCAGAGGCGCCAGAGGAGGAGGAAGTCTGCGGGGCCAGTTTATGGGGCAAAAGTAAAAATGAGACCCACAAGGCAGAAAGAAGCCAGAGCAGACTCTAGAGGACGTGCCCAGCTGGCATCCTGCGCCTGCAGAGTCCAGCCTGCCACCTGGTCTCCAGAAAACCTTCTCCCTTTCTAGAACATTATGCCGTCCTCTGTTGCTGAACGGCTGGACTAACTTAGCCAGCTAGCCCTGGTGATCATCTCATGATTATTGGATGGATTTCCCCCCTAAATTGATTTTTTAATTCTGAATTTATTGTTATTCATGTTTTATACGGCATTTTATGCTGTTTTTTGTTGCATCAGTTGTTTTAAGTTTCTTAAAATAAAAAAATTCCTTCCAGTAGCACCTTAAAGACCAACTAAGTTAGTTCTTGGTATGAGCTTTCGTGTGCATGCACACTTCTTCTTCACTTATTAAGTTTGTTGTTAGCCGCCTTGAGCCCGGTTTTCTGAACTGGGAAGGGCGGGGTATAAATAATTTTTTTTAATTATTATTATCATGGAAGATCACAGAGCCACAGAACAGTAGAGATGGAAGGGACTCTGAGCACTGACGGCCAGAAAGTTCCGGTGTTAGGCAGAATCTCCTTTCTTGTCACTTGAAGCCACGGGTTCGGGTCCTTCCATGTAGTGAAGCAAGTTTGGTTTCTGCTGCTCCAGAGAGGAGGCTTCAACTGCAGGGGCTGGGCTGGGTGACCCTGGGGGTCCCTTCCAACTCTACAGATTCCATGAACTCTCCCACCCCAAACTTTCTCCTGTTTCCCCCCCAAACTCTCAGGGCTCAGCACCCTCTCGCTGCCTTGCTTCCTCCCAACCTCTGCGCCCCAAAGCTGCTCCGATGGCTCCTGCACAAACAAGGTTCCCTTTGAGAGCTTTCAGCACTAGATATGGAGAGCCTGGTTCTCGTGACACCTGTTAAACAGCGGCCCCCGGGCCGGCCACCCCGCTTGCAACTTGGCAACAATGACACAGGCCCCAGTGAATGGCCATTCTCCTCCCCATTTACTTCGTGTTTGCTCAAAAGATGAGCCCGTTTCCCTCCACCCATTCATCCCGGGGTCCCTGATCTGGGTCATGAATATTCCCATAATCCCCTCTCCCAATCTCCCATAAACCCCCGGCTGACACAGAATGAAGAAATCCTCTATTCAGAGGCCTCAAGAGAGCCATTCATCCTGGCCGGCTCTTTATCTGCACATGAAACAACACCCACAGCCCCTCTCATTTTCTTTGCATTAATCCTCTGATACCGGCTCCAAAGGGGCTCAAAAACAGACTAATTGATCTGTAATTACGATCTGAATACACACTGTGAACACAGAAAACAGAGTGGGGAGGGAGGGGGACGGTTGCCGGTAACTGTGGGCACAGGATGGAACAGGATAGAGCGAGGGCTGGAAAAATAAAGAAAAACCCACCTCCCAGCACCCCCGTTCTTAGAGCTACTTCAACCCCCAACTTCTGTGATGGCATCACGCAAGAACGTATCATACAAAGAGGCCGCAGGATGAGGCCAAAGGGGACCCCCCCCAAGCCCAGCACCCTGTTCTCATATTGGCCAACCAGGTGCCCAGCAAGCAGGATTCATGCCCAAGAGCGGATCTCCCTTGCTGTGGTTTGCAGAAACTGGCACTCAGAAGCATCCCTCCCTCTGACCGTGGAGGCAGAGCCATCCTGGCAGAAGCCTTCAATGGCCCTCTCCTCCTCCACGAATCTGAAAGCCATCTGGGCAGATCACCATCATCACAAACCTCACTGAACTAGCCAAAGGTCATGACATCATCCACAAGCACCACCCGAGCAGGTGCCCATCACGCCTCCTGTGGGAGGGAGTTCCATAGTTTAACTCTGCGTTGAGTGAAGGAGGACGGCCCTTATCCACCTGGAATCTTTCAATGTTCAGCTTATGTCAGGGGACTGCCATCGGAACAGGGAAGGGAAGCAGAGGGGCAGCTGGGTTACAGGGACCCCCCGAAAATCTTGCAAAGCAGTTCCGGTGATGAGGGAAGCCACACCTCCAGTGGGGAAGAGGGGAAGGGACCGGAGGATGCTGCTGGGAGCCTCAGCACCGCTCCTGATCAAGCCGGCCAGGAGGGAAGCACGCCCCTTCCATCGCCCACCCTGCGCAGAGGTGTAAAATGCAAAGAAGGAAGGAAAAGGCTGGGGGTGACGAGGCTCTTATGTTGGGGGAGGACCCGGAAATGACCACTCCCGGATTCTGCTAGCGACTGAGGCACACATGAACTTGTGGCTCTGTACTGTAAATAGTTTTGCACCAGAATAAAACCTGTAAAAGACAGGTCGGAGTCCCGACTGATTACTCACGAGAAACCACCACTGCCGTCTGACAGCTTAGTTACAGGTGCACAAGTTCTAGTGTGAAGAAAATACTTCTCTCTTCACTTTCTCTATGCCATGTGCAAATTTGCAAACTTCCACCACGTCACCTGCTCCCTGTCTTTCTCTCAACTGAAAAGTCCCAAATGCTGCAACCTTTCTTTGCAAGAGAGTCTCTCCACACCCTGGATCCTTTCGGTTGCCCTTTTCTGAACCTTTCCAACCCTACAATATCCCTTTCGGGACGAGGCGCCCAGAACGCTCCTCGCATGCCTTTGTGCAGCCGCACAGAGAGACTGAAGGCTGCCTGAACCGGGCGATCTGAGCTCGGGTCGTGCCCTACTTCATTTCCCACCCCCTTCCTTTTTTCAAAAACCACTTTACATTAATGCCTGGCATTTTTGAACCAGTTTCCTCTTGCTCACATACCGCGCCGACCGGCAGGAAAAAGCAGAACTTTAAAGAGAAAGCCACCCAGGCTGCCCTTAAAGAGACAGTTCTCCATCGATCACTTGCGGAGACAGATTTATAATAAGAGGCCCCCCCCTCTGTTTCTTTAAGGCTGCAAAACCAGATGGGAAGTGAATGGACAGCCAGCGGGTCAAGAAAACACAGGGGAGGTTCCGCTTGTCTGCCGCATTTGTGTTCCCCGCAGAGAAAGGGGGTCAAGACGGAAGCAGCACGGCCGGCGGATGGAAAGGCCTCCTTTCTTCGCCCGCCTACAAAGGCCGGCGCTGTTCCCCTCGCCCCGCTGTCAAGCGGGGAGAAAGATTGGCTTGTCAAAAGGTCCCCGGCAGCCCCGGCTTCCCAAAGAGGCAGAGGCAGGCAAATGAATCCGGGGAGATTGTTAAACAATTAGCTCATTAGCGCCACGAAAGCGCCAGACAAAGGGCTGCCGAGCGGAAGGCGCTGGAGCGGGATTTATAGCAGTTCAGGGAGAGTCGCCCCATGAATCACGGCAGCGGAGGCTGTTGCGCAGGATTAAAAGGGAACGCTTGCAGGAGAGGCGGAGGAAGTCCGAGGAAGCGTGCGCGGCCGGCGAGGAGCACGCTCAAAGGGCGCATTGTCAGCAGCGCGCAAGGAGGCCGGTTGCTGCCTTCCTGGGAACCCCTGAATTGCAGAAGCAGAACAGAGCAGGACAGCCACCAGCCAAGGCAGCACAAGGGCGGGCACAGGGGGGCTCTCCAACCTGCAGCTGGAAAACCAGCCCCCACTCACAGTTTCAATGCAGCTCCCCCCCCCACTTGGCGCCAGCTGGGTGCTTCAGACTACAACTCCCATCCCAAAGTTGCGCAGGCTGGTGCTGTAGTGCGAATGGGAGAGCACCCAGTGGAAGAAGGCTGATTTAACCCAGGAACCTGCGTGCACCTATGTCAACACCACCCCCAACATCGCCTTGGCATCATGGAAGCCTCCCTAGGGACCTTGCGGAAAGACGGAAGCAAGGAGTCCTGGGCTGGGGCACAAAGGAGAACCACAGGACTGCAGTGGGGAGGGAGCCCAAGGGCTGTGCCAACCCCCTGCAATGAAGGAAGCGCAAAAGGAACTCTACTTTGCACCGTAAATAAATTGGCTGGTTGGGAAAGGACCCTGAGGAACACCTTTCAGGGCAGGAACAAAGGCAGGACTCCCAAGACACCGTCCAGAGCACCCGGGGTTTCCTTCCAGACCCTTTCTCTTCCCAATAATCCTGTGAACGGGGTCAGCTTCATCACTGAGCTTGGCTCTCTGCCACTCAATACTCCAAAGCCGCCAGCCCCACCCCCCGCTGGTTTCCTAGGAGAGACCCCTTCTTGGCACCTTCGGGAGCCACTGCTGCCATCCTGAGCTGGACATACTCTTAGAACGCGGCTGGGAACTGAGAGCGGTCGCTGAGACCACGTAACACTGGTCCTGAAAGACCTTCATTGGCTCCCAGTACTGTAACTGTGCCCCTGAAGGACCAGGTGCACAGCCTGGGAGTCATTTTGGACTCACAGCTGTCCATGGAGGCGCAGGTCAATTCTGTGTCCAGGGCAGCTGTTTACCAGCTCCACCTGGTACGCAGGCTGAGACCCTCCCTGCCTGCAGACTGTCTTGCATGCTCTGGTTATCTCCCGCTTGGACTACTGCAATGCGCTCTATGTGGGGCTACCTTGGAAGGTAACCCGGAAACCACAACTAATCCAGAATGCGGCAGCCAGACTGGTGACTGGGAGTGGCTGCCGAGACTACATAACACCAGTCCTGGAAGACCTACATTGGCTCCTAGTATGTTTCTGAGCACAATTCAAAGTGTTGGTGCTGACCTTTAAAGCCCTAAACGGCCTCAGTCCAGTATACCTGAAGGAGCGCCTCCACCCCCATCCTTCTGCCCGGACACTGAGGTCCAGCTCCGAGGGCCTTCTGGCGGTTCCCTAACTGTGAGAAGTGAGCTTACAGGGAACCAGGCAGAGGGCCTTCTCAGTGGTGGCGCCCGCCCTGTGGAACGCCCTCCCATCAGATGTCAAGGAAATAAACAACTATCTGACTTTTAAAAGACAACTGAAGGCAGCCCTGTATAGGGAAGTTTTTAATGTCTGATGTTTTATTGTGTTGAGAGCTGCCCAGAGTGGCTGGGAAAACCCAGCCAGAGGGATGGGGTATAAATAATAATTAATTATTAGTCAGTATGAAGCAGCTTCCTCTGGGGTGATGTCTGGACGGCAGGAGGCTTCCTGAGCGGCCAGCTAAGAGCAGCCTCCCAGAACCATCTCAAGGGCTGAGTTCGAGCGCAAGGGAAGATCTCCTGCTAGCAGCCCCCGCCTGCCTGCCTGCCTGCCTGCCTGCCTGCGTGTGGCCAAGCCTCTCTCCGTGGGAAGGGGCCTTTGTGCAGAACAAAGTCTCAACTCGCCTGCGACACCTGCCCAGGTGCCAGCATTTCACAGATTGACAATGCCGGGGGGGGGCTGGACACCCCCTCGCCGGCACGGCACGTCTCAGCTTTCCTGACAAGATTTCCCTCTCCTGCGCTCCCTCCCCATCAAGCACAGGCCGTTCTACGTAGCCGGGATTAAGAAAATCAGGAAGCTAGAACAGTCCCTTGATCGAAAACAGATTCTGCATATTTAGGAAGACCACTTCACGGCATTGGCAGATAAACACTCCTCCCAAACCATCACCACTTCCAAACTAATATCGGAATCAATACAAAATTTGTGGCTATTGGGAGAAAGCAGAGTTGAGCGGAATGAGAGGAAACCAAAGGAGGTGGACTACGACAGACTCTGCTATCAATGCCCTCTTGAAATAGCTCAGCGAGAGGCCAATAGCTCTGATACCTTTAGGACAAAGGCTTCCAATTGGTGGTCTGCGCTCCCCCCCCCCCCCAGGTCTGCGGCATCCTTCACATAACAAAAACTAACACAGAGACATATTTTTTTAAAAAAGTATGGGGCCCATGGCTTGGCTACTGAAAAACAGGCGGTCTGCAGTACTCAGCTAATTTGGCAACACTGTGTTCGGATATCCTATGTGCTTCGAGCCTAACATATTCCCACTTGGTTATCTGAATGATCAAGAAATGCTGTTTAAGCTTAAAACTGCTGCTCAAATTACAACAGCTAAAGATTAGGGGTGGGGGGGGGGGAAGCACACCTCAACCCTCTGAAAGGATCGAGGGGGAAAACGGTCCAAAGGAAAGCAGCCCAAACTTTCTCGACAGTCTCCCCAAAAGGCCAGAAGATTTGGCAGCTTGCTGTGTCCTCCCCCTCCCTCCAGGAGGAAAGCCTGGGCATGCGATGCAGCTGCGAGGAAGGGCTTCCTCCAGAGACAGGCGGGAAAGGCGCTGGCAAGCCCAGGCAGGCCCCAGAGAAAGGAACTTGGAAATGCACAAGCTGTCTCTGGGGGCAGCCGCTGCTGCTGCCTGGGAGATGCTGCAGCCACCGCAAGTGACAAAGGAGGGTAAACAGAGGCAGGAGGTCAGCATGCCAGCAAACCCGCCTCCCTCTTTCATGGGGATCCTCCTCCGAAAGGCAGCCCCCTGCTGCCCCCTGAAGCAGGGAAAAGGCATTTCGCGAAGGGTCTCTGCCTCTCCGGGAGCAGGAATGACGACAAGACTGCAGAGGCGCACCTGACCCAACGTTCTGGGCTCAAGCAAACACAAAAAGGAGCTGGAAAGTTTGCCTGGCATCGCAAAATCCCCACGGAAGCTGGGCCAGATTCTGCACATCGAGACTTTTCAACCAGTTGCCACCAGGGCTCTGAGCCGCATCCTGCTCAAGTCCTGAGTGAAGAGGCTCTTGGACTCATCTCTCGGGAAGGCCTTGGAGAAATGAGGCTGCTTCCCTCCCCACTGCCACTGGGAGAGAAATAGGAGAGGGACGTAGAAACCCCAGGGAACAGCCTCGCCACTTCCAGGTCTTGGGAAACCTGATCCTTTCCCAGAATAATTTCCAAGAGGCAACTAATTCTGGAGGGAGAGTGAACAAAACAGAAACACAGGAGGCGGCTGCTCAAAAACCCACAACTAGGCATATTACATGCATGATTGAATTTTTTTTAAAAAGAATATGCACTGAGAGAGAGAGACAGGCAGACAGACAGAAAGAAATATCAAGACTGGGACTGCAACAGGCAGCTTAACCCTCCTCAGGAAATCTTAGTTATGTGGCAGCACAGAAACACAGGGAGGAAAGAAATTCCCACCTGGCCTGGCCCTGGAGGGATGCTTCCTTCAGCCTCCCAGGGCAAATGGCAGCTTTGGAGGGCAAATTTGGCCAGCGCTATGGAGTAGGGGGCGAGGCTTAACTCTTTAAAAAATCAAATGCCGCCAGGCGTTTAGCACACGGTTAGTTTGGTCCTCGGGAACCAATTTCTCTCGGAGGCAGCAAGCCCCTGTCTCCACCCTGCAAATGTGTTATGCGGGACAAAGGCATGGCTAGACGAGGGCGGAGAAGAGCCCACCCATTAAAAGCTAATTCCTGGACAGAGGCTTATGTAACTCATTGGCTGTAAGTAGTACAGACAAGCCAGGATGTTTGGGTGAATATTATGGCATGCAAGCGCCTTTGCCCCCCTTTCCCAGATGTTCTGTGGCCATAAAACTTCGTACTTGATCCAGACCCAACAATATTAGCACAGAAACTATTGACATTCCAGAAGGCCACGGTATATTTATTAAGTTACTAAAAATCATATTTGAAGTTTTCATTCTCCCATAAAACACCTGGATTAGTTCTGTGGTATGGAAATTATTTTTAATAGTCTGCGCTCCTTTGCTTTTCTGAGGAATTTCTTCACTAGCAGGGATTTAACAGCCGTCATCGTAAGAGGGGGGGATGAGCACCCTAAGAAGAGGGGACCCAGCTCAACACAGAAGGCTCCACAGGCCGATGGAAAGTCCAGAACAAAAGGCTCACATGAAACTGGGCACTGAGCACCTGTCTGCCTCATGGCAGCCTCTCGACAGCAGAAGATGCTGCCCAAGAGCATCTCAGAGCCACGCAAACCATGACAAAGCCCCTCGGACAACCCAGCGCCATTCAGCGCTGACGTCTCCCCGCAACAGTGCAAGACTTCTGTGTGAGTGCCTGGAGGATGGATGGCAACTAATGGGTTGAGGCTGAATCCTGACATGACAGACGTACTGTTTTGGGGGGACAGGGGCAGGTGGGTGTGGGGGACTCCCTGGTCCTGAATGGGGTAACTGGGCCCCAGAAGGACCAGGTGCGCAGCCTGGGAGTCATTCTGGACTCACAGCTGTCCACAGAGGTGTAGGTCAGTTCTGTGTCCAGGGCAGCTGTCTACCAGCTACATCTGGTACGCAGGATGAGATCCTCCCTGCCCACGGTCTGTCTCACCAGAGTGGTGCATGCTCTGGTTATCTCTCGCTTGGACTACTGCAACGTGCTCTACGTGGGACTACGTTTGAAGGTGACCCAGAAACTGCAACTAATCCAGAATGCGGCAGCCAGACTGGTGACTGGGAGTGGTTGCTGGGACCATATAACACCAATCCTGAAAGACCTACATTGGCTTCCAGTACGCTTCCGAGCACAATTCAAAGTGTTGGTGCTGACCTTGAAAGCTCTAAACGGCCTTGGTCCAGTATACCTGAAGGAGTGTCTCCACCCCCATTGTTCAGCCCAGACACTGTGGTCCAGCTCTGAAGGCCTTCCGGCGGTTTCCTCATTGCAAGAAGCCAAGTTACAGGGAACCAGGCAGAGGGCCTTCTCGGTAGTGGCGCCTTCCCTGTGGAACACCCTCCCACCAGATGTCAAAGAAATAAACAACTATCTGACATTTACAAGACATCTGAAGGCAGCCCTGTTTAGGGAAGTTTTTAATGTCTGATGTTTTATTGCTTTATTAATAATAATAATAATATTCTGTTGGGAGCCACCCAGAGTGGCTGGGGAAACCCATTCAGGTGGGCGGGGTATCAATCGATCACTTAATCAATCATCATCATCTGCTGGCAAGCCCAAACAAGAGAGGCGCTTGCTGGCTGGCAAATGTTTCCTTCCAATTACTTCCAACCAGAGCTTAAAATACAAGGAGGCAGGTGAGGAAGAACCTCCTCAATGGCTGCTGCGTGTCACGCAGGCAATGTTATCACCTGCACCTTTACCGCCCAAGGTGCCGTGGTCGGCGGAAGAGTATTACGGCCTCCCGCCTCCAGCCCCTCGCTACAAAGGAAACGTCAAAAAATGCCTTCCAGATGTGATCTGCTCCTGCCGTCATGGAAAGAGGCACAGCATTCTCCCCTACAGCCAGGGAGGCGAAACCCTGACCGACCCAGAGGGCGTCTTTTCTTTGCACGAAATGCCTTTATGTGTTTTCCCCCCCTGGCTGGGCAACCAACTCTAAAGCTTGCTAGCCAAAACTGCCACAGCCGTTGGGACCGCTCAGAGGTGTCAGGAAGCTAGAAGGCGCTGAGAATGTAACAGGACAGCTTACTTAGAAAGGAACAGAGAAATGAATAAATATGGGGCCTGGGCGGTGTTCCCCTGAGCAGGCACCCCAGGGCAACCTTGCTTTGACCAGGTGGTTCCTTTAGCAGAGGGTGATGCTTCTGGCTTGAAATGACGGCCAAGCACTTTCTGGATTTGTAAGCATGCGCCTAATAAGAACCCACCAGATCTCTAACCCCAAGCAGAATTTCCAGAACGAAGGACCCGGCTTCTGCAGCAGGAGAGGGCCTTTTCCACGCGCTGCTGCTGCAGCCCCTGCAGCCCCTGGGCCAGAGAGATACTCACTGAGGTCCTCGGCCAGCTGGACTCTTTTCCCCGTGAGCAGCTTCATCTTCTTCTCGCAGTCCTCCGCAAAATCCTCCAGCACCTCTTTCACGTTCTTCTCCAGGCGCCTCACTGTCAGGGGGAAAACGGGAATTTAAAATATATTCATTTCTATTTCTACATCTGGGGTTGGGGTGAGGATAATAGCAGAGGGAGCGCTTGTACAAATAATCTTACATTCACGCAAAATACCTGCTGGAAGGGACAGGCCATGCCTGAACGATGCAAAAACAGCATCACCCCCCCCCCAATCCCAGTGCCAACCTCTCCAGAAGGATACCCAAGCTGTTGAGTCCAGGAGTAATCCGAGAGATCGGGGGTTAAGGATCTCCCCGCTCCCTCAAGGCTTGCCATGGGCCCCCCCCCCCACTGCCTTCCTGGATTTGATCTCGACCAAACCAGCTGAGCCACAGACAGTGGATACTCAAAAAGGAGCACTGGAGACTTCATTTTACACGTCAGTAATGAACAACTGCACCAATCTCTTCTGTGGGCATCAATGGACTTAGGAAAAATATAGTTTTTGAGTCACATGCCTTTTCAGCTCCTTAGTGACTATGCTTTTGTTTTTCAATACAGCTTCCAAAAAAATGTGATTCATTTAAGTAATATACACTGGTACCTTGGTTTAAGAACAGCTTAGTTTATGAACAACTTGGATTAAGAACGCTGCAAACCTGGAAGTAGGTGTTCTGGTTTGTGAACTTTGCCTTGGGAGCAGAACATGTTCCGCTTCCTGTTGAGTGTGTTCCATTTGTAAATTGAGTCCCCCGCTGCTATGGGAAAGCACACCCTGGTTTAAGAATGCTTTGGTTTAAGAACAGATTTCCGGAACGGATTAAGTTCGTAAACCAAGGTTCCTATGTATGGAGGACCTGATATACCGTATTTTTCGCTCTATAAGACGCGCCAGACCACAAGACGCACCTAGTTTTTGGAGGAGGAAAACAAGAAAAAAAATATTCTAAATCTCACAAGCCAGAACAGCAAGAGGGATCGCTGCGCAGTGAAAACAGCAATCCCTCTTGCTGTTCTGGCTTCTGGATAGCTGCGCAGCCTGCATTCGCTCCATAAGACGCACACACATTTCCCCTTACTTTTTAGGAGAGAAAAAGTGAGTCTTATAGAGCAAAAAATACGGTAATTTCCCCCACTGCTTACTTTCATTCTCCATCGTGATCCCATCCAGTTTGACTGTATTGACAAACCTTACGCTTGTTTTTATAATGATAAGGATGATAATAATAACAATAATGACATTTCTTAAATCCTACCCATCTGACTAGGTTACACTAGCCACTCTGGGCACCTTCCGACAAAAATGCACAGGAAAACAACAACAACAACAACAACATCGAACTTTAAAAACTTCCCGAAACAAAAAACGTTGGTGGGGAGGAAAAGGAGGCTTTGGAGAGGGCCAAAACTGCCTGCCCAGCCGGAGTCCAGGAGGCCAATGGCACTGCCAGCATCAAGCCAGGCTCCCACCACACCAAGGAAGAGCTTGCAGCCCGGCAGGGCAGCCTCCACAGGCCTCTCACCTTCCGTGTTGGTCAGCTGCTGCCTCAAGGTGTTGGCCGTGATGCCCAGCATCCGCTGAATCCGCCAGAACAGGACCACATCGTTGCACTCGAGCTGGAACCACACAGCGAGGAACAAGGGAGCATCAGGGAAGCAGCAAAGTGCCCACTAGGCCACATGGCGTCTTCTGTGGCTTCATTCATCATTTCTTCTCAATCCAAGCCAAAAAATGGTTTGATAGGCAAAAACCAGCCCCTGCAATTTGGCCCAGAAGCAGCCAGCAATGCTGGATGGGTACCTGTCCGTGCTTATTACATGCTCAAACCTTTCCGTGCTTATTGCAAGACCACCTAAAGCATCTGAAAACAATCCTTAGGCAGTCATCCCAGAAACAAAACACAGCAACTGATCAGTGATGCTGTCAGTGTAAGACGTATCACTCTTTTACGGGGCTACACTGGAATGGCTTTTCAAATGCATTTTCAGAATCTGAAGCTGTATAGACAGCTTTTTAAAAAGAAAAGTGGCATATAAATGCTTTTTTAAATAAAATATGAACAAGCAAATCCAACAGAAGATAAAGGACAGTGAAAGCTTGGTAACAGGGAAACAAGCACTGGTTATTCAAGGAAGAGCAGCTTAGCTGTGAAGCATTTTAAAAAGGTAAAGGACCCCTGACAGTTAAGTCCAGTCGCAGACAACTCTCGCTTTACAGGCCGAGGGAGCTGGCGTTTGTCCACAGACAGTTTTCCAGGTCATCTCACTTTATGCCTAAGCCACTTCTGGCGAACTAGAGCAATGCACGGAAACGCCATTTACCTTCCCGCCGGAGTGGTACCTATTTATCTACTTGCACTTTTTTGGGCGTGCTTTTGAAGTGCTAGGTTGGCAGGAGCAGGGACCGAGCAACGGGAGCTCACCCCGTTGCGGGGATTCAAACCGCCGACCTTCTGACTGGCAAGCCCAAGAGGCTCAGTGGTTTAAACCACAGCGCCACCCATTAAGCATTAAAAGGGGCACCCAAAAGGCACAGAGGGGCATCATCTCCCTGCATCTCCCAGGGCAGAGGGCGTCTCATGGCCCGGGGGCTGCCCTGCAAGGGGGCCCTATCCCTCATGCTCCTCACCTATGCAAGCAGCTAAGCTTCTGCTGGTGGAGACCTCAAGCCTGGTAATATTTAGCAAGGCCCCATTGATTTTCAGTAGGAAAAGAGGAAAGAGCTGTGGTGTCTGTAAGCAGCCTCAGCGAGTGCCTTGCTCACAGCCAGTGGAACGCAGGATCCTATCTAACACCACAAACTGGCATCAAAATGTCCTGCTTCACCCTGCTAGACCATCAAGGGCGGCCATCTGTCAGCGATCCTTCACCTGCGATTCCTGCATTGCAGGGGGTTGGGGGCCGGGTGTGACGACCTTTGGGGGCATCTTTCAACTCTACAAGTTCACAAGGGAGTTGTGGAAACCGTGGGAGGGCACACACTGAATCAGAACCAGAGGTGCTGTGAAGATGGGCAAGGGCAAAAGAGCAGCAGAAAGGAAAATGCCAAGTGTCTGCAAGAACTCCAGTTCATCGGCCCTGACAAAAGCCACTTCTTCTCTGCAAAATACTTTTAGAGCTCAACCCTTGAAGTCTTCCATCTTCTTCTTGGAAGAACTGCGTGGCCCACACAGCAAGGCTCGGCCCTGGGGGCTTCTCGGCCTTTCTACCGCTGCAGAGGACTCACATGTGGGGGGCAAGGCGGGCACTCAATCCCAGCTAAAGAGCCAGCCCTCTTTGTTGTGAGTCCCAGGAACTCAAGAGGGGCAGCCCCACAGAAGAGCGAGAGACGCAGGGACCAGATGCTCATCCCAAGACTACCACCTAGTGGAATGTCCCAAAAATATCATCCAGAGAAAGAGAGGGACTGGGGGAGGGGGGGCTGAGTGAGACCCCTCGCCTTTCCTGGCCAGACATCAGGGGAGGGCGGCGGCTGTTCCCTAAGTGCTCGTAACCTGCAAGTTCTTCCACTTACCTCAGAGTCCACAAAATGCCTCTGGTAGTAATAAAAGCCTCTCCGGCAGAGGTTGCAGTGGCCCAGGGCCTTCTTCAAGAAATGCCGCCTGTAAACCTGGTGCCAGGTGTCTTTAATCTGGGACCAAAGGGAGAGAGGAACATCTGGTTATCGTTGGCCCAAATCCGGACGGCCCCGGAGCACGTGCCGGCCGGCAGATGTTGCGCGGCGCTCAGAAGAAAGTGCAGCCTTTGCAAGCAGCTGAGAGAGAGGCTGGGCTGTCAGCCGAAGGGGCTCTGCTGGCTCACATGGACACCACCTCCCAAGAAGGGAGGAGGAAAAGCACCAGGTCTGTTTTGGGTTGTCGTTTTTACTGAAACCTGTCCAGCAGCCGCCTATTCCCTAGGGGGAAAGTGCTCCTGCAAACGGAGAGCACGGAAGAAACGTGCTCTCCTGAATCACGGCTGAAGCAGCATCTAGCACAGTGGTCAGCAACCTGTGGCCTGTGGGCCCACGGGGGTCGTTTAAATGGCCTCCAAACTGCCCCCAAACAGAGCCACCCGCTTGGCGAGTCCCTGCGTGCTGCGCTAAACCGGCACAATGCGGAGCGCGGACTCGCTTCCACAGCGCCGGAAATTGCGTCTACACAGACACCGAAAATCATGTCTGCGCAGATGTGATCTGGTCCCCGGAGTGATCTCCGCAGGAGTGAACCGGCCCAGGTGAGGTAAACCTTGCCCCCCCCCCCCCTGTTCTAGCAGGATTCAGCTCCCCCCCCCCAAACACAGTCTTCCGCTAATTGCATGCTCACAACCAGTCTGGGAATTTAGGAAAGGGTGACAGCTCAGGGATGCAGCAGTTACTTGGCATGCAGAAGGACTCAGGCCAGTCCCTGGCAGCCTCTCCAGACAGGGCTAGGACAGACGCCTGTCCGAAATACTGGAGGGTCACTGACACTCAGCGCAGACGACACCGAGCAGGGTGGACCAAGTGGTCAGACTTCTCTGTTCCTTGCTCAAGCTACTTTCCGAAATGTGGAAGTAAGTGGGAAATCTTGGGTAGAGAATTTGAATCCCCCATGGCCAAAACCAACATGCTATGAACTGCACTCCCTAAGAGTAGCCCAAGAAAACACACAGCCAGCTTTTGACGCCAACGTCTCACTCAGAGAGAGGGAGGGAGAAAGGGAAGGAAGGAAGGAAGACAGGGCATTTCTGCTAAGCCTTTCCCCTTATTACGACCATCAAACACACCTCCACACATACTTTGACCTCCCCAAGAATGTCTTGTAGCTTAACTTCCCGAAAAGCAACCAGCCATTTTGGCAGAACAGCAAACATTCACAACGGGCCTTGCTGGGACTGTTCACAGCCGATGATGGTTTCCATATTCAGAGCCCAGCCTTTCCCTGTTACTGGAACTGAAAGGAGCTGGCAGAGCTTCTTACCAGGCAGGGGTCCACGGCCACCCCGCGGGCCTCCAGGTTCTTCCGGACGGTTGTGACCTCGTCGTTTGCAAGGTAAGCCGGATGCTCTTCGTTGCATTTTATCATCTTCTCAAGCTCATTTTTCGTTTCATTGCGGATGGTCTTAAAACAAAAGAAATGCCAAAAGCTGAGCAAAGTTATAAGCACAAAAGCAGGGACAGAATGTTTCCAGCTTGTCTCCTGACTCACCCCCCCAACCCAATAAGCTGGTCCAAAACGGGGGCCTCCAAAGTTTTCTGGAAACATGGAAACCTTAACTTTAGTCAGTCTCGGGGGGGGGGCTGCCACCAGGAGCCCTTCCCTAGAGAGGGTATAGAAATACTGTAAGGAAATAATAAAATAATGAAATAGGTTGATTGTATAATCAAGGGGGGGGGGTGTGATCTTAGGGCCTCTTCGTCTAAGCACCCTCCCCCAATTTGGTTACTATGATGCTTCAATGGCACCAGGACTCCACATGCAGGGAATACATATTTCTATCTTGGGGGAAATTAGCACAAATAGCCACCGGCTGCCCTTGTGCAACTGCAACGCGAGACAAGGTGTGGCCTTGGGGTCACTCAGGTTTTCCGGAAAAGCACCTTGATCTGGGCACACCTCTGCAGACCCAGGAATTGCACAGCAAGTGTGCTCTCCTCCCATGTTTTGATCAGGCTTCTTCATTTCAGCTAACATTATTACAGACATATATATATATATATATTATTGCAGCTGGGCCAGAGAATCCCAGGGCAACACCTGGGCAGCTTTTTACCTGTTCTTTGGTGCGCCCCACCCAGTAGAGCCACCTTTTCTTCCAGTCTGGGCCCACCATGTCTTCAATGACTGATTCAGCTGGACAAGAACACAAAGAGCACAACACTGAGTACACAACACCACACTGTGATTTTCTCTCCCTCCCTCTCATGGTGAGCAACCACTGATTTAATAAGCAGCATTCTGGACTGCCTGCAAAGGGGGGAGCAGCTGCAGGAGGAGGAGGACAGGTCAGGACGGAAGAGACAACAGCGCCCTGACCAAGGGGCGACCAGGAGGATTTAATGGTAGCATCTGGTGGCAAAAGCTCAGCTCCCGAGAAAGGCAGCCAAGGGGGAGAGGAGCACTCACTGTCTTTCAGGCGACTGTGCAGGGTCTCCTCCATGAACTGAATCGCTGCGTCCCACTGCTGCTTGTCCGAGATGGAGCGGTCCTCCAGGGCGTTGTGCTGGATCACTCTCTGCCAAAGCACAGGGCAGCCGTCAGGTCCCCAAAGGGGCTCTGCTTTTCTCCCCCTTAAAGCAACCCAACTTCCACATGCGCAGCAAAAGCACCAGATAATTCAGAAGCTTGTTCCTCAAGAATTCTCAAAGCAAAGCTGCTGGAAGAGCCGACATGCTCCAGGCCAGCTCAAGTGAGCTCACTGCAAGTGGCAGCAGAGCAGGGAAAAGGGAGTCCCTGTGATCTGATTTCAGATCCCTCTCTTTCTGGGAAGGACAAGCTTGGAGTTATGATGGACTGCGAAATGGATTCAGCCTTCTTCAGGTGTTTCGTTTGACTCCATGAGGGCAAAACACACGTAAGAGGGAGAACACCTCTATGCTCACAGCTTCCGCATGAAGATCAGGAGTTGAGGGGTGGTCTGTGTGCCCCCAACCCCAGTTACACATTTGTTGCCTTAGTCAGACTGAATACCGCCCAAAAGACATTCAAACGTTGGGCTGAGCGTCACTGTAGCATTTTGGGTATACAGTCATACCTTGTGTTGCGTTCCGCTCTCGTTACGGACTTTCAGCTTACGAACGCAGAAGCGCTTGATCGCGCCATGCACATGCACAGAAGAGGCGCTCTAGTTGCGGACTTTTCAGGGTGCGAATGGCACCCCAAAATGGATTAAGTCCGCAACTAGAGGTACCACTGTAGAGATGTGAAGGCCAAGAAATGACAACAACAATAAAGGAAAAAACATTTCCTCCTCTTTCCACTTTTTCTGGGTATTCATCCAATTTCTGTTTTTCACCCTGGCCTTCACATGTCTATCCAGGTAATGATATAGATCCAATTAATCAAGTCAATGAACAAATTTCTGAGCAGTGATGCCAACGCCACCACTGGAAGCCCCACCAACCAAAGAAAGGCTCTGGCAACTCCTTCGTCCGTGCATAAAGAGACAATATTTTAAAACCAGAAAAGCGCACACAAAGCCTTGTCGAAAGAGAGAGGGATTCTTTTCTTCCATGCCATGGAAATATATTAAGGGAAAGGATTAAGGCCCCACCAGGCTGTCTTCTGCTCTCTCGTTCCACTTGTGGCGCTTGATGCTCTCATCCTTCACGGCTTGCTTCAGTTTGTCAAAGATGTCGTCGTGCTCTTTGCCCTTCTCTTCCGTCATGAAGCGAGCAAACTCCTCCTGGAGGGTCTCCCAGGCAACCTGCAGATGGGGAAACAGAGTCCGGCCTTGAGAAGCGGCTCAACGCTGGAGGCACCAGACTGGGCTCAGACAAGCGCTGAGGCCAGCAGAGGGAAGCAGATCTAACACGAGATGTGGAAACCGACTCACAATAACAGGGGGGCGGGGGGGGGGGACACACGGGACGACCGCCTGTGCCCTGACACTGAAGATGCCCAACACGGAATGATAACCGACAGAGCCACTTCCGTGAGGGAAGTGAAAGGTTGAACTGGAGAGGGTGGGTGGGGCGCAGAGGAGACACCAGACAGCATATGAGAAGGGGCTGTTTCCAGAGCTGTGCAGAGAGGGTTGCTATGCAGGAAGAAAGGTGAGGTGGGAAGAGATGCCAGAGGCATGTGGGAAGAAGGGAGGGGGCAGCCTGTGGGGCTGGCTGAGGAGTAGAGTGGGTGGAAGAGGCACTCTGAAAGACCACAACTGGTGATGGCACAGAACTGAGGCGTGGGGGGCAAGGACACCAGAAGAGCCCTGCTAAACCAGACGTGCATCCTTCCCCTGCAATGGCCACCCCAATGCCCACAGTGGGAATCCCGCAAGCAGGACATGGGGGTGTCAAGAAGAAACCTTCAGCCACAGGGGGCTCATTGAGACTGCAGGGCTCCAGGAAAGCGGCCTGGGCATCCACACACTTTCTCTCAAAAAGGGAGAATGGATTTCCCAAGGGAATTGAGCTCTGCAAAGAGGCAGGCACCTCTGGATCTGCTCCAAGGACATGCCTAGTCTTCACTCACTTGCCACTGTGGGCAATCCTTTGCATAACCCTAAAATGAATCTATGACAGGCTTCCTCAACCTCGGCCCTGCAGATGTTTTTGGCCTACAACTCCCATGATCCCTAGCTAGCAGGACCAGTGGTCAGGGATGGTGGGAGTTGTAGTCTCAAAACAGCTGGAGGGCCGAGGTTGAGCAAGCCTGATCTAAGAGAATCGGGGGGGGGGGGGGAGAGAAGGAGATTCAGCCGAGGCACCCCTCTGCTTACGCACGTCAACCCCAAACGGTCTCACCTCCACGGCCTTGTTGGGCAGCTGTTTGTCTGTCCACTGCTTCAGCTTGATGTCCACTGTGGTGTTGAAGGTGCCAGAGTTTGTGGTTTGTGCTGCTGGGAGGTAGATGTTTTCTATCACGTGCGTCGAGACCCTGTCCCACAAGGTCTTCTGAAGGATCTCTTCCCTAAAGGGGGGGAGGGACAACCAGAGGTCTTTTTGCATCCCCACAGGTGCTCCAGAGGGAGACCCAGTGGCAAAAAGAGGTTTGTTCCCCAGGAGAGACTCCCCAGAAAAAAAACACTGCACACAACCCTTGGAACTGAACCCTCACATGAATTGAATTGAATTGATTAATTTCGGTCACAGACCAGTTCCAGTTCACATACAATATCAGGGAAGTCATAAAACACGATAAGGATACATTTGAATTTCAATTGGGTATAATAGGAGCAATACAGATATAGTGGCAGTTAAAAATATATGTTAAATCTTAATCACTAAAATATAACCTAAAATTGTCATTTAAGGCCTTAGTCATTACGGTAGCACAGCTTGTTCCCTAAGTTTTATGGCAGTCGCACAGAATTTGGCCACCCTTAGCTTGATCTCTGGATCCTTGTTCTCTACCAGGGATTTTAGACACTGAAGTTCAGACGCATTTGGAGATTTTTGTATAGCAGGGATGATAAGTACCGAATGTATATCCCTGTAGAAACGACAGCATAACAAGACATGAGAGACAGTTTCTACCTCCATCAAGCCGCAGGGGCAGACTCGTTCCGCGTATGGTTTACCCTCGAATCTGCCCTGCAATAAGGCAGATGGCAGAACGTTGAATCTAACGAGGGTGAATGACCGTCTGTATTTAGGTATTTGTAATTTTGACAGATATATTGCGGAGGTAAACCCTCTCCCATTATCTTTTATTCATGTCACACACGTGACATTGCAGTTCCACATCCCAAATTCATTGGCGGATTATTGCTCTAGCTTTCTCATAACCCACAGCACCCTCACATGAGACGCCACCGTACTATACTGCATGGAGCAAATGGATGAGAGCGTAGCCTGCTGAAAACCAACTTGACTACAGCTTGCTTCTCAAGGCAAGCAGCAGCAGCAGCAGATCCCTGCACTCCTCTCCTGTGATTGTGAGGATCATCCAGCAGGATCACTGGAAACCCTTTTTGCTAAACTCCAGCCTTTGCTTGATTGCTACGGAGAGCGTCTCCCTTTTGTGGTAAGCTCAAATTGCCAAGTGAGCCCAGATGGGTTCAGACTTGCTCTGCTCTTTAACAGTAGAGCAGGCAGCCAGGTTTTCAAACCTTGTATAAGAGTTATTTATGAGAACTTAAAAGGAACTGAAGAATTTAAAGAAAAAGCAAAAAAAAAAAACCCTCTAAAAGCATGGATTACTATTGTGTTTGGCCAAATGATGGTTTACGTCAAGTTCTGGCCCAAAGCAAATTAATCCGTTCAGCGAACGCTGTTCCCGGAATGCGACACGTTTCAGTTCATCCATCAAAGCCTCCTGGCCTGACCTGGCAGGAGAGGATCTAAAAGGCTCTGTGCAAAACGCTCCACAAGGAACTGCCTGCCTGGGAGAAAAGAGTCTCCAGCGAGAAAACACTGTGTTGCTAAAACGGAATCAAACAGGGTCAACTTCCTGGCGGTCCCCAGCCCTGAAGGCTGCAAAGGAGGACTGGGCCAGTGCTCCAGCAGCACCTCCTTGTGAAATTGCCGGAGGGCCTGCACATGCACACATAGCCCTGCAGCCATTCCCGGGTCCTGGCCTGGTCTTTGCCCTAAAGGTCGGCAAAGGGAGCCAAACTGGGCAGAAGATGCACACAGACACAGCTTCCCATGCCTTTCATAAAGTCCAACTTTTCAGGGCGCAGACTCTCTCTCTTTCCTTTTTTTCTTTTCTTTTGGTTTTCATTTAAGTAAAGAGCAGAGTATTTACAGCCTTCTGCAAAGAGTTGCTCTTGCCTAAATTTAGAAAAGACTCTCCCCTCTCTGCTGGCTTCGATAACTCATGGACGAAGAACAGTCAACAGCAGACGGTAGGATTTCTCTTAAGAGAGCAGCAAACTTGCCAGTCCTCCCCCAGCATGGCCAGGGGTTGCCAAAGTCAGACACGCAGAACCAATAAATGTTTCATAGGGAGAAAGGAGTGGATGGATCCCAGATGGGCTTTTCTGAGATATATGGCATCATCACAGGATCACGGAGAACACAGGGCAGCCTATTATAATCTTCGCAGAACCTGCTCTATAAACCAAAAAGCCAGTGCAGAACGAAGAAGCAAAGTAAAAATCTCCAACTAATTACTGTACCAGTGTTTTGGTGTCACCTGGCTCAAGCTTATGACTTCATCGAGGATTTCGTTCTTTGCTTTTTCAAACAGTTCATTCTAGACAGAAAAACGAGAAGCGCTTGTAGTCATTGAGACGCTTGCGATAAGTCAGACGGATGAACGTACATGGACATGCTGTGCGGATTCAGAGCCCTGGGGCTATCAAGCTCAAGGATGGGCAAACGACAGGCCGCTCCTTCAATGAAATTAACTGGGGGCCCTTGAGTGGCCCCCTTCAAACACAGAGACCCCTCAAGCAGCAGTTCTGATGTTCATTGAGCTGCTCAAGATGCCCCGATTCCCCTCCCAGGTCCAGTCCTCCCCCCTCCCTCCTGCCCCCCCCAGCCCATGTGCGCCCAGGACAAAAGCACAAAAAGCTACGCAGTGATACTGATCAACAGGTCTCCCCGAGGAAGCTACTCCGTAACTGCAGCAGCAGTGCCAGCAGGACGGGGCTCCCAGCCCGGGTAAAACACAGGCCGACCGTCTCCCATCAAAGCTCTCCCAAAAAGAGGATGGAGATCAAGGCCCCCTCTGTCAGCCAGGAAATGGACTTACCCGGTCAAGTTCTCGCAAGCGGGGGTAGTTATTCTTCCACTCAGTCTCCAGATTAAAGCGGGTTGCTACGGGGAGAAATTAAGGGGAAGAGAGGTCAAATCCATGGCTAGTTTATCTGGAGCCAGAGAGTCACCCTCTAAAGTGAGGGGGCAGCAGCCGACTCCTGCCCCTGGGGACCCGACTGAATGAGCTGCGCCAATTGTGGAAATTGGGGGGGGGGGGCTTTCTGTGCCTGGAGCAATGGATACGGAAGGTGCCTCCACACCATTTTCATGCCTCCCCCTCAAGCGAGCCTGGGGGGGGGGGCTGCCAGGGAAAGAAGGGGGCTGGAAAGTCAGTTTCCACCCATCCTCTTCTTATGTGGGGCTCTAGGCAATGCAGAAACAAGACCCATGCCAAAAAATGCACAGCATATTAAAGAACCAGGTTGGGAAAGACGTCCATTCCAACCCCCCAGCACACGTTTTGCCTTCGTACTGGAAGGCAAGCGCATTCCGACACGTGGATCCTGTCCGTCAACGGTGTGTCACTCGCAAACTGCTGCGCAGCTTAAAACGTTTGCAGCGCACAGATTTCTATTGATTGCATACAATTTGTACACAAACTTCAAAGCAGTTTACAAAATCGGTAAAACAATAAAATTGTCAGTATGGAAAAACGACAACCGTTCAAAACTTTCAAAAGGTTAAAACAACAAACAACAGACTAACCTTCCAACTTTTTTGGATAAGTCCAGAAAGCTGTTTCCAGTAAGAATCCTGGGGAGGGCCCAGCAATACTCCCCTTATCCAGGGGAATCAGACACCAGGACAGGCCCGGCTCCTGAGAAGAGAGGGACTCCTCAGTCCCAGGCTTCCCACAGATCTGCCAGCGCAAGCGTTACCTTTGAAAGCGTCCGCCTGCTGCTCCACAGACTCTCGCACCATTTTCCAAAAACAGTCCGACACGGCCAGGCTGAGGTTCCGCGTGGTCACCTGGTGGGCCTTCAGCATGCAGTTCCTGCAAGGGACACGACAGAGACACAAACGCTGGGGCGGATTTGCAAGCGAGAGAACACCTTCCCCAACAAAAAAATTAAAGAAGCAAATACAGGGGAAAGGGGGGAAACTGGTAGTGGTGCTGGGGCAGGGGGAATCACGTTGTAGTCCACACCTCAAAATACACCAGAGTAGACAGTCCCATTTCACAAATGTTTGAGGTTTTATTGCTTATTATTATTATTCTGTTGGGAGCCGCCCAGAGTGGCTGGGGAAACCCAGCCAGATGGATGGGGTATAATTAATAAATTTATTATTGTTGTTATTATTATTATTACTCCTCGTAGTAGTAGTTGTGATTCCTACATTGAAGGGGGTTCGACTAGGTCAGGGGTCAGCAAACTTTTCCAGCAGGGGGCCGGTCCACTGTCCCTCAGACCTTGTGGGGGGGCCGGACTATATTTTTTTTTGGGGGGGGGGACTGAACAATTCCTATGCCCCACAAATAACCCAGAGATGCATTTTAAATAAAAGGACACATTATACTCATGTAAAAACACTGATTCCTGGACCGTCCGCGGGCTGGATTGAGAAGGCGATTGGGCCAGATCCAGCCCTCGGGCCTTAGGTTGCCTACCCATGGACTAGGTATCCTGGGTGTCCAACTCTGCAATTCTATGGTTTTCCTCTGGAGCCAGTATAATTTCATTTAGGAAGGAGGACCTTGTGAGACATCAGAAACAGGGATCCACAAATGGGCGGCTCCTGGGCTCCTGCTGGTTTCCCCAACATGGAGAAGGGGCATATAGTCCCCCAGTTTCACTGTGCAAAGCTGGGGATGGTGCCCACCCCATGTCCCCCCATTAGCTCCAAACTGGGGCTCATCGTTCGGTCTAGAGAAAGGAAGGCTGCTGACCACAGGGCGTGAATTTGAGAAGCCTGCCCAGAACTAAGAGAAAGACGGGCAGAGCATAGAAGCACATTCTGTGCTCCTGTCCTGCGGCAGGATGGAACTTCTCAGCCAGAATGAAGCTCCAGCCCTAAAGCACACGGACTAAGGACTAGGGAGCAGACACAGAAGGACCCGGCCCAAGGCTGGACCTTCAAGGAAGGCAGAGTCCATTCATCTGCGGTTGTATCCAGTGGTAGCTTTGCATTAATGGAAATCATTTGCGCTCATGCAAAGGCCCGGTGCCCCGATTTCTGCTGATCTTTCCTACCTACTGAAGTTCTCTGCACTTTATCCCACACTGTTACCAAGAGTCCCTGAACCCCAGGGGGCAGCTTTCTGAGACACAAAGTGTTTTCCATTAACACAAAGCCATTGCTTGGATACAACCGTGTTAGGTTTTCCTATGAATTATCTTCAGGTCCAAATCCCTCTGGGAATGTTGCACACAACCTCTGCATTTCTCCAGATCAGAGGTTGGGAGTTTCTGGATTATTCCCGAGGCATTTCCACTGGGCTCTCGCACAGGATTAAGCCCACACATGACATTTCTGAGGGCTGAAAGGCCCCCATTTTGGTGACGAAAGCTTCCACAAGCTCATCAGGGAAGTCATGTGGAGTCGGAGAGTCTTTCAGGACGGCCCGTTCAAAGCAACCCCTCAGGCGATCACACTTTGCTTCTTGACAAACCATGTCAGCCCATGTTTCACACACACCGCCCCCTAAAGCCTGCACTGCCCACTGGCACTAAAACCAGCAAGAGGCACTTCAAAAACAAGAACAAAGATTGGCATACTTGAGTAGTTTGGAGTTTTGGAAAAATTCCTCTTCGTACTCTTTAATAGATTCAATACTTTCGCAGCTATTTCCTAGAGGCAGCCAGGTTGGGGGGCAGGGGGAGAGGGCGGGAGGGAGAGAGGAAAAAAACAACACCACTCAGCACTGTCCAGCATACGCACTGTGCCTCCACCCGCTGGCCCAATGCAAAGCTAGGATTACCTTTTCCTGTGACGACTGCAAAATACCCAAGAGCCTTCATTGGAAAGAGCTTGCCTTCAATTATCTGCTGGATCTGTGAAAACGGGAAAGCAGCAAAGCTGATCTCGTAGGAATTCTCGGCTTTCCTTTACTCAAACAGTGAAACAAGATACAAAATAGGAAAGAGCGGTCGGAGGGGGGTGCGGGGGGTGGCATCTTAGCCTGACAAAAGCCATGAAAGCCGGTCCTGAATCAAGTTCAGGGGCTTAAAAAACCCTCTGCAACAGCCCAGCGCTGATGCCTGCTTTAACTATCTGCAGAGTGCTTTAAAAATAAGGAGTAGACTCTTTTGTAAAAGGAGCAATTATAACACTCTTACACATACAAAAACCTGGGAACTTTTAAATATTGGGCTATCTCCCAGGTAGCAACTTTTCTCATAAGCTATAACTGTTTTTATCAAAACAAAAAAATTCCTTCCAGTAGCACCTTAAAGACCAACTAAGTTAGTTCTTGGTATGAGCTTTCATGTGCATGCACACTTCTTCAGATATGTTTTCAGATATGTTTCAGATATGTTTTTATCAAAGAAAAAGAAACAGTTCCACATACACACTCCTGGGGGGTTGGGGGAGCCCATAAAAGTTTGCTGACTTCAGAAAACAAGCTTTCCTGGTGCCGCAGTCAGAGAAAAGCCTGGACAAAACCCTTGGCCTTCTCAGTTGTGGCCCCAACCCTCTGGGACTGCCCCCCCCCCCATGCTCAGCCCATTCAGAAGCAAGTGCAGTGGATTTTAAGCAGCTCCCAGAGACTCACCTGTCTGCAGGGGCCCTTTCTGGCTCCTGCATCACTGCAGTGATGTATTTTATGTCTGATGTAGAAGTAACTTTAAATTGTAATTTCATATGATTTTATGTAAACTACATAGGAATTCTAAGTATTAAGAATTATAACATGACTAGAGAGGAGATGCTGACTAATCATTAAGAAGAACTTTCTGACATTAAGAGCTGCTCAACAGTGGAACGGACTCCCTCAGAAGGTGGTGGACTCTTTTGAACAGAGGCTGGATGGCCATCGCTCACGGGTTGTTTAGCTGTGATTCCTGCTTTGCAGAAGTTTTGACTAGATGACCCTTGGAGTCCCTTTCTATAAATATTTTCGATCAATCAAATCAATCCGGAAACAAAAAGCAGAGTCACGCAGTGTCTGCAGAGCAAACCTGACACCTTTGAGAACTGAAGCCATTTAATGACTCCCAACAGCTCTGGGAATCAAGTTGTCAAAATACAGTGGTGCCTCGCAAGACGAAAATAATCTGTTCCGCGAGTCTCTTTGTCTAGCGGTTTTTTCGTCTTCCGAAGCAACCCTATTAGCAGCTTAGCGGATTAGTGCTATTAGCGGTTTAGCGGCTATTAAAGGCTTAGCGGCTAAAAGGCTATTAGCGGCTTAGAAAAAGGGGGGGGGGAGCGAAAAAAATCGCAAGACTTGCAAGACGTTTTCATCTTGCGAAGCAAGCCCATAGGGAAATTTGTCTTGCGAAGCACATCGAAAAACGGAAAACCATTTCGTCTAGCGGGTTTTTCGTCTTGCAAGGCATTCGTCTTGCGGGGCACCACTGTAAGAAGTTCCTTTGGGATCTTCCAGCAGAAGTTTCTCTTCTTGCCCTGCCCGGAGGCCCCGTCAGCATCTGCTGGACAAAATCATTCCTCCACACCCTCCTCTTCCTCACCCTGCTTGGACTGGCCACGTTTTTCTCGGCGAGGTCCACTTTTGTCAGAACAAAGATTGTCCTTTTGCCCTGAGGGTCCATTTGGCTGACCAAGTCGGTGACGATGCTGCGCTCGGCGTCCACAGACCCATCTGGAAACGAAGCAGATTGGCCATAACCTCGCAGAACATGCAAAGCGCTTTCAGCAACAAAGCAGGAGCTGAACAACTCATTTGAAGTCGAAATAAATAAAAAAATTGTCCAGTAGCACCTCAGAGACCAACTAAGTTTGTTCTGGGAATAAGCTTTCGTGTGCATGCACACTTCTTCAGATGCACTGAAACAGAAGTCACCAGACCCTTATACAGTGGCACCTCTGGATGCAAACGGGATCTGTTGTGGAGCCCTGTTTGCATCCAGAAGCGAACGCAACCTGCGTCTGTGCGTGCCGCATTTTGCTACTTCTGTGCATGATGTCATTTTGAGCGTCTGCACATGTGCAAACAGCGAGACCTGTAAGTAATGCATTCCCTTCCTTCCGGGTCACTGCGGAGCGCAACCCGAAAACGCTCAACCTGAAGCAACTTTAACCCAAGGTATGACTGTATATGAGGGACGCGGGTGGCGCTGTGGGTTAAACCACAGAGCCTAGGACTTGCCCATCAGAAGGTCAGCGGTTCGAATCCCCGCGATGGGGTGAGCTCCCATTGCTCAGTCCCTGCTCCTGCCAACCTAGCAGTTCGAAAGCACCTCAAAGTGCAAGTAGATAAATTATGACTGTATATAGTGGGAGGGTGGGGTGGGGTTTTTCTCAGAACGCTAGTAGGAGATGGGTGATAGGCTCAATGGGTATGGTAAACCTGTAAACAGTCTTTAACAGTCGTCAACAGGTTTACAAACTTTGTTGGTCTCTAAGGTGCTACTGGACAATTTTTAATTTTTTTAATTTATTTCGACTGCGTCAGACCAACACGGCTACCACCTGAATCGAAACTCATTTGAAGGTAAGAGCTATACCCAGAACATGCCCAGTGGCTCAACTTGGGGCCCCAGAAAGCACAACTGATTAACAGAGTCCCAAAGCCAGAAAAAAGAAGAGGCGGCCAGCTAATTCCATCCCTCTGCTCTGCCCTGCCCTCCACAACCCCAAAGAAGGAGCAGGCGTGGTCTGTGCTCACAAACAAGTCTCCCAAGAACCAGAGGGAATGACTGGTGACGTTGCAGGGATTTATTAGCCAAGACACAAGGACATTCCAGTTGCTCTCCGACCTCCTCCTTTACCTTGAATGCAAAGGATGATGGCGTTGGGATTCTGCATGTAGGCTTTGCTGATGCTGAAGATCGTCTCCTTTGTGTCTGGGGCCATCCCTGACGTCACCGTCTGGGGAAAGAGATCAGGAAGGGCAGGAAAAGAGCAACAGGTGGTGTCAAAGAACTGGGAGGAAGCAGATGGATCAGATATCCCTGGCAGGTGCATGCCCAGCTTTTTTAAAAACGCTATCCTTGGAAGGAGGTTCAACAACATCTCTCGGCAGCTGATTTCAAGAACTGCTCTCAAGTTCTTGAAGGCGGTAAGACCATAAGAGCGGCCCTAACATTATGATATGTATGTGAGAGAGAAAGTGTTATCTATAAATATGAGCCAAGCATTTCCCCACCTCCCTGTGGTTATTAGGAGAAATTGGGGGCAACCAGGCAGCGGATGATAGTGGAAGAACACATCTATAGTTTATAGTTTTTCAGTGTCCAGGACAGCTGTCTCCCAGCTCCATCTGGCACGCAGGCTGAGACCCTCCCTGCCCGCAGACTGTCTCACTAGAGTGGTGCATGCTCTAGTTATCTTCTGCTTGGACTTCTGCAACTAGAAGGTGACCCAGAAACTGCAACTAATCCAAAATGCAGCAGCTAGACTGGTGACTGGGAGCGGCCGCCAAGACCATATAACACTGGTCCTGAGAGACCTGCATTGGCTCCCAGGATGTTTCCAAGCACAATTCAAAGTGCTGGTGCTGACCTTTAATGCCCTAAACAGCCTCGGTCCTGTATACCTGAAGGAGCGTCTCCACCCCCATTGTTCAGTGCAGACACTGTGGTCCAGCTCTGAGGGCCTTCTGGCGGTTCCTTCACCACGAGAAGCAAAGTTACAGGGAACCAGGCAGAGGGCCTTCTCAGTGGTGGCGCCCATCCTGTAGAATGCCCTCCCATCAGATGTCAAGGAAAGAAACAACTATATGACTTTTAGAAGACGTTTGAAGGCAGCCCTGTTTAGGGAAGCTTTCAATATTTGATGAATCATTGTATTTTAATATTCTGCTGGAAGCTGCCCAGAGTGGCTGGGGAAACTCAGCCAGATGGGCGGGTTATATATATATATATAAATAAATAAATAAATAACTTATTATTATCATTACTACTACAAATAGTTATTATTATTTATTATTATTATTATTAAATCACAGTAATAAGGCTGGGAAAGGAGTGTATGGATGATAAAACAAATCATATCAAAACTAAACGCAAAAAAAATTGCAAAAAATTCCACCTCCCACCAACCTTCCTGTAAAGACATGTTCACTCTGCACCAAAATTCAGTTAACCACGTTGTCAGGTGGGTGATTCCAAAGTGAAGGTGCCACCACTGAGAAGCCCCTGCCTGAAGTCCCAGGTGGACCCAGGAGCCTGGGAAAAGTCCACTGCAGCCCATCTCAAAGGAACAGGGAGGATCAGAGGAGGAGAAAGAAGCATTGCCTACTCACGCTAATGACGCCCGGCAAATCCACCAGGACCATCCTTTGCAGGCCAGGACCCTTAACGCTGAGGGAGATGGTCTGCAGAAGGAAACAAGGAAGAGCGAGTTCCACGTCAGGGAGCCTCCTTTTAAAGAAAAATACTACGTAGAAAACAATGCTCAGGGCGCCCCACAAGCAAGTGCTGGATGGGGACCCAAGGGAGCTCTGGGACCAGCGGAAAGAAGTCAGCAGCCAGGCCTCACCTCAGTGCTGACGGTGCAGCCGTCACTCACGCTCTTCCTCATCCTGATCTCAATCTCATTCCTCAAGGCTGCCAGCTGTTGAAGCACAATCAGAGGTCACAACCAGAAACCAGGCACAGCGAGGAAATTTAAGGACTATTTGAATAAATGTTGTAATATAAAAAATTAGAAATTACTTGAAAGAAACAAATAGGCCTAGGATTAAACTAAATTATAATTAAATAAATGGGATTTAGAATGTTAAGAAAAGTGAATAAGATGGACTATAATTGGAAATTGTTTTAGTTTAATAATGATATTGGAAAGCTGTTACTTTTAACTACAAGGAAACTCAGAAGGGAGGGACTTGAGGAAGTCAACCAAGATGTTTAAAAGGTTGGATTTGTGAAGAATTAAGTTTGATGTTATTGTTTATCTGTTTATTGTTCCTTCCCACCCCCCTTCTTTCTTTCTGTTTTTGTGTATCATTCTGCTTTGTGGTTTGTGTTATCATTGTGGAAAATCTATAAAAATTTATAGATAAAAATCTATAAAAATTTATAGATAAAAATCTATTAAAAAAAGAAAGAAAGAAACCAGGCACAGCCCCGTTTCAACAGGTGTCCAGTTCTGTTTTCTTCATTTTAACAGGGAAAGGAACGTTCAAGACACATGTCTGTCTCGCCCCCAATGAAAGTGATCAGGTGTACAATGCAAACGATTTCCACGGCTGCAAAATGTTCTTTCTTCCAACTTACATCCTCCTCCTTGGTCAGATCAAACTCTCGAGAGCTGTCCTTGAACATGGCCACGTGGTGGGGACCTTCACTGAGGGTGACCTAGTGGACCGAGGGGAGAAACAGCAGCAGGCAGCAATTAAAGCAAAAACCCTTGGAGCAAGTTTCACGAGAGCCACACAAGGAGGGGGACGGATGCCTTTTTGTGCCTCCAACACTTGCTAAATTCAGTGTTCTCACCTTAACGGGCGAACGAGTCATCATTTCCCCAGAGCCTCGAGGGAAGATCCGGGCTTGAGCGATCATCTCCAGCACACTGGTTTTTCCAGCGCTCTGATCTCCAACCACTACAACCTTGAAGGGAAACATTCAAATCACCAGCTTTTAACCGAAACTCATGCGCCAGCCACCCTCGACCCGTGACAAAGCGCACTTTTTACCAGGCTACTCCAGATTATATATCAGGAATTGGCTTCCTTAGTTGTTCTGTACCTATGGGACCGCCTCTCCTGGTCTGCCCCGCGGAGGACCTTAAGGTCCACAAATAACAACACTTTGGAGGTCCCAAGCCTCAAGGAGGTGAGATTGGTCTCAACTAGGGCCAGGGCCTTTTCAGTACTGGCCCCAACTTGGTGGAATGCTCTGTCCCAAGAGACTAGGGCCCTGCAGGACTTGACATCTTTCCACAGGGCCTGCAAGACAGAGTTGTTCCACCTGGCCTTTGGTTTGGACTCGGTCTGACCCTTATGTTTCCCTCCCCTTATGGTCTTGTTTTATCAGCTACTTTAAAATGAGGCTGCATTTTAAATTGCATTTTAACCTGCATTTTAAGTTGGGGTTCCCCCCTCTCTTTCCCCCCATTATGTTTTTACTATGATTTTATTGGTGTTAGCTGCCCTGAGCCCAGCTATGGCCGGGGAGGGCGGGGTATAAATAAAATTTGTTGTTGTTGTTGTTGTTGTTGTTGTTGTTGTTGGGGAAAAGCTTTTCAGAAGATAAATTCAGAAGATCCCATTGTATTTATTTAAAGAAAACGTAGAAACTAGTTACTTTTTACTTAAGATGTCCCCAAATCAAGCAAAACGTTGCCTATCTACTGTTAAAAAACAACACCACGTGTGGTTGAACTGGAGGGCATTAAGCTATGCCAGTCTTTACTGCAAATGTGAAATGGCTGAACACTGATCGCTCACTTACCCGAGGTAAATGATCATGGGTATTGTAGCTGGCATCGTAATCTGACAGAGTATCCAGGACTTCAGAATACATGTCAATCAAAGATTTCTAAGAAAGAACAAGAGAATGAATGAAAGAAAGCTAATTTGAACTGTGCCCAAAGGATCAGAAAGACTTCTGGAAGCACCGAAAACCAAGTGTCTGTTTGCTCTCCTATCTCTGCAGCTTAATCATAGAATCATAGAATCATAGAATTGGAAGAGACCACAAGGGCCATCGAGTCCAACCCCCTGCCAAGCAGGAAACACCTAATCTAGGAGACCAATAATGGCAGAGCAGGCTGTGTCTTACACTGGAACCAGGATAGGCCATCAGGATAGGATCCCAGAATGCAAACTGGCATTTCCCTTCAGAAGAAGCACCAATCACTCAAGGAAATGGCTTCATTTTTTTAGTAACCAAAACTACTGCTGAAAGGGGCAAGCACAGATGAGCAAAGATGGAAGAGAAGGCCCGGCAATGGGGAAACTGGGGAAGTTTTGTGCAAGTTTTGCATTCGGGGTGGGGGGGGGGATACCTTCAGCTTCCTCTGGTGGATGCCTTTGTCATCTTTCTGCAAGACAATCTTCCTGAGCTCTTTGTTCTCCTTCTCTAAACGCTCAAGCATCCGTTGATATTTCAACTGCAAAACAATAATGAAACTTTGAAAACTGGGGGGTGGGGGGGTCAGGGTAAGAGGGGAGCATGAAGGCAAAGAAAGGAGACTCAGTGCTAACAGGGCCCTGCTCTCTTGGACCAAATCTGCCCTAGCAGCATAGTTACATCACCACCATCATAAATAAATGAATTGCCTAATGGACTCTGACCTAATGAAATGTAATAGAACACATTTGAACCAACTGATGAAATTCAACAGAAAGCGTTGCATCCTTGGCTGAATTCATAAGCTCAGTCACTTAAGGAAGGATTCTGACTGAATTCAGCAGAAAATTGGGCAGTGATGTAAGAGGCTGATAGAACCAAATAGAAAAAAAATTGAAAAGATTTGGGAAGGTCTTTTTAACTTGAATAATGGAATTTGCACACTCGCACAACATCATTCGGAGTCTGAAACGTCTCTTCTCTCAGGTTGCATCCCCATGAATGACACAAACAGGTGTCTGTGATCGGCCACCCACAGAGTTGCGCTGTTCACCTTTTGTTTGTTTCGCTTTTAAATAGTATAGCCCCGCCCCTGCCCTTCAATATGGAGCCTGGTCGACATCAAAGCTCTGGAAGTTAATGAATTTGCAGCGAGTCAGACCCAATTCCTTTGCCCCGTGTGAATTGTGGCTGTAAGACCGGCCAGGCCGCCCTACCTGAGTGCGCAGGAGTTCTTCTTGCAGCTGATCTACCTTTTCTTTGTCAGAAACCTGCAAGAGGCACAAGCATAAATGTCTTGGGCTTATTTTATGTTCAGGAGACAAAGAAAGAACCTCCAATCAAGTTCTCTTTGTCAAAGCGACAGAGAAAGAAACTCAGGCATCTCTTTAATTCACGCAACTTGAGATAATGGCTGGTACACTCACTCACCCCTTTAAAAAGAAAAGTCAACACTTCTGACTATCACCTTACAACCCCATAACGTTACTTGGCAAGGCAGCCTCAGGTGCAGTCTTCGTTAAATCGTCATTCTAGAAGCCCCCAAGCGCAGGGTTATTTGCTGAAGCCCCTTGGAACTTGGCGGGTCTCGTATGTGCGCTGATGCCCAGCGGTGGGAGGCATGTGCCAGGATAAGTAAAGACCCTGGAGTTTGGGAAGGAGCCCTCGCTTAGCTGCCAGGCTTTGCTCCATGTACTTCACAGCCCACTAATGCCCCAGGGTCAACTGGGTCTTGCAGTGAACTGTTCCAGTGTGGCAAAGCCTTCTGTTCTACTCCACATATGCAAAGAGATTTCTAGAGCTGGTTTTTATTTAAAAAAAGGAAGTCCTGTTTTTGCTCTGGCTCCAGAAATGGCGGTCTAGGCCACAAACAACTTTGCTGTCCAGAAAAAGCAGGAGGACATTCAAGATGGGAAAGTGCCAGATTTGAAACATCCCAGCTGCCACCCAGCACAGGAGGACAGAGAAAGGACACTGATGTGAGTGGCTGTGGCTCCCACAAAGGGATGCTGGACATAGCTAGCGACACGCTTCCCTGCAGATGGGCTGGAGGCCCAGCCACTCATCTCAAAGAAGGCCAACACTTGCCAGCAGGCCTCTAGGGCTGGGCATTCTCCCAAGGGGCAGCCAGAAGTCCTACTTTGAAACAGGAAGCAACTTATAATACGCTTTGAGCATGTAAAAGGTCCGGTTTTAATGACCAAGAAGAAACAAAAGACATAACAGCTTCCACTGGCAACTAATAGGCTTGCCTGAGCACCCTCAAACAAACCCAGAATGGGTGAATTCCCTGCTTCAAGAACTGTGTTTGTTAGGTGCATGAGAAAACTAACTGCCTAGTGAAAACTTGCATGTTTCATTTGCTCTCACATAATCTCTCTCTCATGCACACATGCATGGGCACACCTCTGTGCATGAATGATCTTTTCTTTTGGGGGGAGCTCCTTTTCCCTTTGGAATCTGAACACAAAGCAGAGGTGGGCTCACACTGCCTTTTATTGTGACCCTGGAGCTTTCGCTTTGTGTGTGTTCCATGAAGGGACCTGACTTTTGTTTGACAACTTCTGAGAGAAGGAGCTGGAATCCTCCCATTCTAACTTATTTGCCAAACGCTGCAGGTGATAAAAGAAGCAGGCACACACGCCCCAGGGAGGCCGGTGATGCACGTTTTTAGATTCTCAGGATGGAGGCAGTTGATCGTTCTTTATGAAAGCAAGGAAAGAAGCAGCCACTGACACGCCCATCCGACGTGTCATCTATTATCTAAATAGCAAAGGCTGGGGAGGGAAGCGGAGGTGTCTGGGGGCCCCGGGAGCAAAGAGCAGGGGAATGACACACAGCACAGGGGCCAACTGCAAGATCCTGCTCGTTCCATCGCTGCTTGTGCAGGACACGTGCTTTGTGCCTTGTGGCTGCTGTCACATTTTCAGTAGCTCCTGCCAACCCCATGGGCAGGCTGGCCACAATCCACGGCTCTGCAGGGCACTCTGGCACACGCAGACCTCTGCGCAACGGAGAACGTTTCTCCGTGCTGAAGCCAGAGCCAGCTTTGTACACACAGCGGGACATGCAAAGCTGTTCCCAACAGTCGAGCGAAAAGGGCAGCACTCTCTCCCTGCACAGAAGCCAAGGAAAAGCCTGAGCAGACGCCACTATATGGCAGCAGGGAACAAGCAGGCTTCTGAGGCACTGATCCAAAAGCAAGCAAGCCTAGGCGCTCCTGGTTTCTGAAGACATTTCTGCTTCTGGCAGATCCCCATTTCTACAGCTGCTCCTCGACTTCACAGGATTTGGTCCCCGCTCACAAATAGCATCCGAGGGGGCTCCAGGGAAAAGTCATAATACCTGTGTGTTGTGTCTATCATGGGCTCTGTTTCATGGGCCCATCGCTCAAATTTGCAGTCCCACAAGCAGAGGAGTTATGTCCCACACTGGTCATATAAACCAGCCAGCCCATTTCAGCCCCTACTGAAAAGCTGCCCTAAGCAATTTCCCTATTCAAAATTATGACCAAGCAGAGTGTGAGGAGGAGAGCTGTGCTGGATCGGACCAAAAAGGGTCTCTCTTACTTCCAGCAGGGGCCAACCAGGTGCTTCCAGGGAGCTCATAAAGGCATCCACCCTCCCCTTTGTTTCCAGCGCTGGGGATTCAGAGAGAGAGAGAGAGGCAGGGATCGTCCCCTTGATAGAGCCATTTGACAATGGGTGGCCCTCCCTCTGCCAGGGGTGCTGTGGCTGGGATTCCTGCACTGCACAAGAAGGGTGGATTTGATTTAAATCACTAGTCAGTAAGACTTGATTTATATCATTTTTTTACAGACTCATTCTCGCTGGTATAATCTTAATATTTACAACCAGATGAAGGTTTCATTTCTGGAATAATAAATTTTCAGAGTAGTTTTTACAATTATACCAAAAAGTACTGATTTGATTATGCTATTAGAAATCCATAGACAGATAATTATTAAATTACTGTGAGGTTTAATAAGTTAACTGTTTATATTTGGACAACTTTTCTGCTGTATGTTACTGGAAGGAGAAAATTAATCCTTTCAATAACAATTTAAACAATTTATTTAACTAAAACAATAACATTATAGCATATGTATCCATATTTGTTAACTGATATGGTTAAACAATTAAAAAAACACACAACTTAGACTGAGTTTTAGCACACACGAAAAACTTAAACCAATCCTTATTTCCTGATGAATAGCCTTTGGACTATAATGTAACTTCAGAAGAAAACTACCGGTAACTTTAGCAAGGTTTTTCCTCCAAAAGCATTTTATTTTAAAAATCTGATTAAAAAATAAAATTTAAAAAATCAAATTTTAAAAAAAATAATCATTGATTTTTATCCATCCTGCGGCCGAGGTTGGGCTAGATGACCCTCCGCGTCCCTTTCAGCTCTATGAGGCTATGAATATTCAGCTAAAAGTTAGTAGAACAAGTTAGTGGGGTTCCAGAAACAAAATTAAGTGCAGATCTTTCCCACGACGAACATCAGTTTTGATCACAGCATTAAAACCCCAGAAATCGCCATGCTGAAAGACAGTGCGATGAGAAAACTTTCACAGACAAGGAACTGCTGCAAGATCGCTGCCAGGGCCCACAACCAGAGTCGAATCAAGGATTCATTGGTTGGTATCAAATCACAGCGTCCGATGGGGATGGATTGGATTAGATTAGAACTGGTTTTTGGGGAGGGGGGAGTGAGAGAAGAATTGCACAGCACCCCCCGTGCCTTTCAGTCATCACCTTTCGCTTCTGCTGGGAGGAGCCTGGGCCCAATTGGTCAGTGGCTCTGCGCGCCTCCTCCTCTTCGTGCTGCTGGATTTGCTGCTGCAAGAGAATGAGCTCGCCCAGGAGACCCTGCCGCAAGTTTACAACGAGGAGGAGAAGGGAGAAAAATATGGAGGTGAGGGGAGCGATAATGGTCAACCAAAGGGTGCAACACAAAGGCAGGCGGGGGCACGGAAAAGGGGGGGGGGCTCACACAGACACAAGAAGAGAGGAACAGAAATCAAGGCGCCACAGCCGCTGCTTCCTAGGGACATTTAGGGGCCCCTCCAGACGTCTTTTTTATTGTGCATCCATGATGATTCACGCTCACGATGCTATCAGGGAGGTTATACTGTTTCAGCTGCAACCGGCGCCTATCCTGCAGTTTGCTGCGAAAAATGTCCTATTACTGCATCCACAACGTGCAGCTGCAAACGCCCACAGTGAAAGAGCAGTCTGAGGAGGCCCTCAGAATTAAAGTTAAAGATGTTTTAAACAGTGTTGTCAAGACACAGGTGCTTTGAAGGGACAACTGTCACTGGAATGTAGGAAGCCTGCTGCCTTGTGCCAACTCTGAGCATTGGTCCATCTAGCTTAGTATTGTCTACACAGACTGGCAGCAGCTCTCCAGGGTTTGAGGCAGAGGAGACACCCAGCCAGAACTGGAGATGCCAGAGATTGGACCTGGGAGCTTCCTCAGGCCAGGCAGACGCTCTACCCCTGAGCTCCAGCCTGTCCCCTTGTCCCCAGGGCTGCTTAGGGAAATAGGCAACATCCAAGCCAAAAGAAAATGGGCGTTGTCTGAAGAGCTTTTTAAAACCCCAGAAGCCAAGAAGCTGTGGAATAACAAGGAAAGCGAATCCTTTCTTACTTGGGAAGATCATGCCTTCAGCATGAAACTGAAATACACACATCAGTATATCAATTCAGCTATGCCACAGATGTGTACAAATGCAACTGAACAACTGACCCAATATTGCGAAAAAGTAGTAATAATTTCATTTCTCTGAACTCTCTTAAACAGCCCCATGGCTAGAAAACGACTTCAGGGTGGGGACACAGCACACACATGCACAGAGACAAGAAGGCGCACATGAACTCAAAATGCACTCTCCTGGGAGATGCATTTTGCAAACACAAACACAACAGGCCTGGAACGAGAAGCCTTAAGAAACAAAGCTCACAGATCCTTGCTATACTCCAAAAAAAAGGTCAGTCGTGTTAGCAGTCTTCTACAACAAAGTGGCTCTGTATCTTGGCGACTGCTCTGAACGAGAAGCTGCCTTCCATCAGGACACCCTTGTTGACGAAAAATAAGCCAAATGTCACAGCACCAGACTGTTTCGTGCATGGCCCTTTTGCCAAACGCCATCACTGGCGACCGCTGGCATCGGGAGCAGATCCTGGAACAGCCTCCGATTCACTGGGCGGAAGGGGAGGGACAAGCTCAAAGGAAGCGGAGTGACTTGGGTGGGTGGGCAGAGTCAAGGCTGCGTGTTTGTTCAAAGGACGCAGGTCAGTTAAGCAGCCTCTCGTAAGATGCCAAGGGTTCCATTGAGGTGAATGTGCTATTCTTTTTTAAGCCATATATGAACTGCCTCCAGCCATATACAGTGGTGCCTTGCAAGACGAAATTAATTCGTTCCGCAAGTTTCTTCTTCTTGCGAGTTTTTCGTCTTGCGATGCACGGTTTCCCATAGTAATGCATTGAAAATCAATTAATGCGTTCCTAGGGAAACCGACTTCAGACCAGGTCCGGGGACAGTCTTCTGAAGGCTGGGGGGGGGGGGACAAGGGCTTTTCTTCCCACCCCCAGTATTTTAAAAAACCCCAGGACAGCGGAGGGCTTCTCCGCTGTCCGGGGCGATCTTAAAATGCTGGCGGGCGGCATTTTAAAATCGCCCCGGGACAGCGGAGGACTTCTCCGCTGTCCGGGGCCATTTAAAAGCCCCTGGGAAGGCAGGCAGGGGGGACAAAGACTTTTGCCCCCCGCCAGCCTTCAGAAGAGGTCCTGGACCTCTTCTGAAGGCTGGCGGGGGCGAAAGTCTTTGCTCCCCCCACCTGCCTTCAAAAGCTGTCCGGCCAAGGCTTCGCGGACCTCTGCCGGCATGCCGAAGCCTGCGCGCGCTGACATCAGCGCGCGCAGGCTTCGCGGAGCGCTCCGCCAGCAGCGGCAGCGCTGCCGCTGCTGGCGGAGACTTGCCCGCATGCCGAAGCCTGCACGCGCTGACATCAGCGCGCCCAGGCTTCGCGGAGCGCTCCGCCAGCAGCGGCAGCGCTGCCGCTGCTGGCGGAGACTTGCCCGCAGGCCGAAGCCTGCGCGCGCTGACATCAGCGCGCCCAGGCTTCGCAGACCTCTCCTGCCTTCAAAAGCCGTCCGGGATAGCGGGAAGCGCTTCCCTGCTATCCCGGACTGCTTTTAAAATGCTGGCGCTGGGGAGCAAAGCCTTTCGGCCCCCGCCAGCCTTCCTGGACCTCTTCTGAAGGCCGGAGGGGGGGGGAAAGGCTTTGCTCCCCACCGCTAGCATTTAAAAGAGGTCCCCGGAGATTTCCCTATGGGCTTTCGTCTTGCGAAGCAAGCCCATAGGGAAATTCGTTTTGCGAAGCGCCTCCAAAATGGAAAACCCTTTCGTCTAGCGGGTTTTCCGTCTTGCGAGGCGTTCGTCTTGCGGGGTACCACTGTATAGCATCTCAGAGTCCAGCTCAAATTTGTTTTGGAAAGAACGCTTTTAATCTTCATGGTTGCAGGAGGTCTTTGCTATCCTATTGGCCACTCCTGAAAATTCCCATAATGCTTAAGGGTGCTGCAAGCATCACGCTAGTGAGAGACCTCTATGATACCAGGAGGAATCGATGCTTGCTCAAGGTCTCTTCTAAATTTCTCCCTAACTTTCTCTGCTTCTGTAGTGGAAAGTATCAGGCTTTCCTGAAAACTGGGAAACTACAACAGAGTTGACCCGTGCAAACAGTTGTAGGGCGTAGACAGAAATGATGCAGTTTTACTTGTGAAAAACTGGTGATGCCACAGGAACAAATAAACAATTTATAAGAAAAAAAGCGGAGGGGGGGGGGCTACAAAAAGGTAGAATGAAAACCAGCGCAACCTCTCGGCCACGCGACACCATCTCTCAGGCCTTTCGAAGTACTGGTGGCCTTATTTTAGCTGCAGGGCCAGAGAGAAGGCAAAGAGTGATCATTTTGGAAGACAAGCCCAAACGCAGTTTCCCACAGATCAGGAGTGCAATCCAGAAGGAGGTGGCCGTGCCTTTGGGACTGCGATTCCTGCTTTCCAGGGGGTTGGGTGAGATGATCCTTGGTGTGATGCTATGACCCAGCCATTCCCACCCGGATGAAACACAGTTTAGTTTCCCTAGGAAGCACTTGGCATTTCCCTTCACCCTTGGAAAGAAGCAAACGTCTCCACAATCTCTCTAGCAGCAAATTTAAGGGTCTCTACCCAACTACTGAGGGACGTGGGTGGCGCTGTGGGTTAAACCACAGAGCCTAGGACTTGCCGATCAGAAGGTCGGCGGTTCGAATCCCCGCAACGGGGTGAGCTCCCGTTACTCAGTCCCTGCTCCTGCCAACCTAGCAGTTCGAAAGCACAGCAAAGTGCAAGTAGATAAATAGGTACCGCTCCGGCGGGAAGGTAAAGGGCGTTTCCGTGCGCTGCTCTGGTTCGCCAGAAGTGGCTTAGTTATGCTGGCCACATGACCCGGAAGCTGTACGCCGGCTCCCTCGGTCAGTAAAGTGAGATGAGCGCCGCAACCCCAGAGTCAGTCACGACTGGACCTAATGGTCAGGGGTCCCTATACTTTTACTCAACTACTTGGATAAGGCAAGTAGTCGCAATGACTGTTTACCACCTCCAATACCGGAGGCTGCCCAGCTCTAAATGGCACCTGCTGGGAATCACAAGGGCAAAGGGCGTTGCTGCTGCCCTCGGGGCATCCTGCTTGGGGGCATCCTGCCCTGGGCACCTGGCTGGCCACTATGAGAACCGGAGGATGGACTAGAAGGGCCCCCTCTGGCCTCATCCAGCAGCTGCAAGGCTCTTCCTGCGCATGGATCTGTGCAGGTAACCTTGTTTCATAAGAGACTGTAGAAACTGAAGAGGGATTTTTGCTCTCTCTCCTCTTGCTGGAACTGCCACTCGGACACATCACTTGAATTTATGGAAAATTTGACTCTCTGGTGGGCTGCTGGGCCAGAGCAAATTCTTCTAAGCAGCTTTTCCAACTGACTAACGTTGCTTGCGTAACCCATCCATTTGAGGTGTGGCCATTTTAAGATCCCATGCCAGGAAAATGTATAGATAAATTTTCATTAAAAAGGTCTTCGGAGTAGCTTACGAAAACTGAACAAAATCCAGATAAAAATACTAATATACATATGCCCATGAATGAATGGAGAGCAACCAAAAATCCAACACCACAGCAACGAAGTCTCACCAGCTTTTCCTCACAGGCACACAGAGTATCAGCAGAGGCAGCCTGTAAGGAGGACTGTGCAGGTTTCGTGTGTGCTTGCCTGCCCGTCTGGGGATAGGTTGCCTTCTTTTGCCTTCCGGAAGTATTACATCACGGCACACACACTAGAGTCACGCTGCTCCTGCTTTCCCGACAGAGTTCCTCTTGCCCCGACAGTTCAGGGCTAAGACACTCTGGGGAAAGGGTCACCAAGGCAACCCCCAAGCCCAGAACTAAGTAAAAGGTATTTGGGCTATTTGCTAATTTGACGAGAGAGGGTGATGCGGAAACAAAGAGGCTACTCCACATTAACAGGCCTTGATGAAGAGTGGAAACAGCCATGCTCACCTTCCTAGGAACTAGGTCAGGGGGTGCAGTGGTTAGAGTGCTGGACCGGGACCTGGGAGACCAGGGTGGTTCAAATCCCCCCTCAGCCGTGAAGTTCTGAGTGACCTTGGGCCAGTCCCAGCCCCCCAGCCTAACCTAAACCACACAGTTACTGCCTGGGAGCCTCAATTACAATTGCAGGCTTCCCATAAGCATCTGGTTGGCCGCTGCAAGAAAAGAAATGTGGACTGGATGAGCCTTTGGTCTGATCTAGCAGGCCTCATCGTATGCCTGTATCATGGCTCAAGTTGCTACTGTAGCCTGTAAATGCTGAAACTGCTTGAGTCTTCCATATCCTTGAGGCTGCCTCTTTCACTCCATGCCATAATGAAGAGTGACCTGCAAGGCCATCCCTGTGACTCCACCTAGGCATCAAGGCCAAACAGCAAAGGCGGCAGAGATCCCTCCCTCTGGAAGCTTGCCTGAGCTTCAGCATTTTCTAGGAGTGCTGAAAGATCCGCACTGCATTGGCCAGCATTTAATAACATGGGTAAAGCAGGTGGGGATTAATTTTGGTGCATCCACAATGCTTAGGATTTTAGTTGGGCATTTCACCTTGCCAGTTTTATTGCTGTGTTTCTAAAAGATGGCTATTGACCTGAGAATGGAGTGCGTTAGAAAATGAGACACACAAGTCGATGCACTTCTGGTTGGGCTGCACATGACCAGCTAGAAATTTAAAGCAGTAGTTCTCTTAACTCCGGGAGGCTCCTTCTGACAATGTGGGAAGTCTTGGTTTAAACACTGAAGGTTGGAAATTGCTCCATACACCAAGTACGCCCAGGCCTGAGTTTTCAAAGCAGATGCGTCCCAGAGATTTCTGACTTGACTAACGCATTGCCCTGCAGAAGCTGCTGGACTTTGACTTCCGTCAGGGTCAGCGGCCACACGGCCAATGGTGTCGGGGTGGAGATAGGAGCTGCAGTCCAGCTACACATTTCCTACCCCTGGCCTGCAATTTCCTTACGCTTGTTTGCCACATAGGGGAGCAGTTCTCCTTCCAAGCTTACCTTCTTGTATTGTTTCTCAGCTTCACATCCCTGTTCCGTAGCTCGGAAAGCCGTGTCCCCAGGAGAACCTGGGAAGAAAGAGGAAGGACTCGCGTCACGTGGCACATGGCACAAAAACAGCAAAGGCTCTTAATGCAAGTCTGCTCTTCCTCTCCCTGGTACACAAGAATCTGCCCCCACATACACACATCTGGAGAGATCTAAAGCAGGGGTCAGCAAAATTTTCAGTCCACTGTCCCTCAGAACTTGTGGTGGGCTGGACTATATTTGTTGGGGGGGGGGTGAACGAATTCCTATGTCCCACAAAGAACCCAGAGATGCATTTTAAATCAAAGCACACATTCTACTCATGTAAAAATACGCTGACTGTCCACGGGCTGGATTTAGAAGGTGACTGGGCCAGATCCGGCCCCTGGGCCTTAGTTTGCCTACACATGATCTACAGCAAGGGTTGCTTGTTTGCTGGGGGTAGCGAATATGCAGTACAACAGAGAGAACACCGAGGTCACTGCAGTCACCCTCAGCTACGTTCACAGGAAGTATCTCTGCTGATGGAGCAGGAATTCACTGCCAGGCTAGTGTGACGTATTCAACATTCAGGCAGCAGGCGGGTGTGGGTGTGTCAGACATGCCCCTCACTGTGGCAGGGGAAGGGACTGCCAGTCTGTCAATGGGTGCAGCGAAAGGTTTTCCTTTATGCAAACAACTGAAAGTTTTAAAATGAAGGATGCACATGAAGCACTGATCTTCTGCTCTCCCTCAGGAACGCTGTTTGCACAAGTTGAAAAACAGAACTTTTATGAGAAGCAGCCATCTTACCTAGCAGACCAGCTTCACAGCATACTCAAATCATAAAACTTAAAAGTATCCCGTTGTAACTGACGAAGCGCCCTTCTACACTTGCCAGGTTTCCCCCCCCCCCTTTGCATTGCATTTAGCATTTTTTTAGATGTGGAGGAATGTTAAGGGACAGGTAAAAAAAGTGCTTTTTACACACCTAATAACAGAAGTAGATCAGAAGCTCCTATGACTTCACTAATCAAATTGTAACCTGTGGAAAACCAGCAAAAAAGGGGAAATAAAAATTATAAATACAAACAAATGGCAAAGCAAATGTGAGACGTTTCCGTCTCAGACACTGCGAGGGCCAGACAGACAGAATGGCAAACTTACCAAATGTGGCAGGCCAACCGATACAGGCAGGTGGGTTGAGAATGATTCACAATGAAGTGAAAATTACAATAGACTTTTTTCTAAAAAAATCTGAAAGCACATAGGAGGATCTCATCTACTTGTCATTAGTTTCCAAGTACGTCCCTGACATTCATCCCACTCCCTGGGCAAAGAGCAATCTGCTCAGGGAGGGCAAATACTGCTGAAAGGAGACAGAGAGAGGCCGCTGCCCGCTTCCTGGCAAGTGGTAGCGCCACAATGGCAGAAGCCTCCAAGTCCCTGAACCAAGAAGGTGTTGGTGACAGAGGCAGGGCCCTGTTAAGCATTAGCAAAGGCTCAGTACGATGGAAACGGCTGCTTCAGGTGTGATAATCTGGGAGGAAGGACTGCAGGGCCCTGAAAATGTCCAGCAGCCATCACTAAACCAGAGGAGCCCTTTGCCCATGCATGGCAATATGTTCAGATGCTCACGTTTGCATAAATGCCCAAACTGCCCGGGGGGGGGGGGAGGAACTGGGCACTGCGAAGCAAACATTCAGTCCAACACTGCTTAAGTCACCAGAAAGGGCAGGTTTGTATAACTCAACCAGATGAAAAATTCCCTTACCAGGTGTGAGGAAACCCGACAGTGATCTGAGGCTCTCTCCAATCTTCTCGAAATCAGGCAGCAGCTTAGCGAGCTCTTCTGAATCAGGAAGAGCTTTTGTAAGTTTTTCTAGGAAAAGCAAAGGGAAAGTTAGCCCCTTTGGGGTTGTTTTAGGTAAAAAGAACAGCCTGTCATCTCCCTAGCTGGGGAGTGGCGGGGGAAACCCTGCCAGATGGGCAGGGTATAAATAAATTATCATCATCATCTTTAACCTGGACGGTTATGTTCAGAATTTCTTAATGGCTCTTTATATACTTTAGCAAGCTCTACTGCAGAAGATTTCTAAATGTGTTTCATAAATGATACACCATACCATCCCGATACACAGGATGTCCTCTGAACACATACAGAAGTCAGAATCCTATCAACATTTAAGAGGGCCCAGTCAGCTTTGAGGTATAACAATTCAGATGCAAGCACCTCACTATTTTTAACGTGTCCTGCGCAACTCGTTTTATGAATGGGAAACTGCAGCTGAGAGATGGTGTTGGCTTCAGAGGTGCCACACCATTGAACCCAGACCTCCTGGGACCCAAATATAAGAACCGTGCCAACAGAGCTGGAAGAATTATCTTGCTCCTGAAGGAGTTACAGACTTAGCTTGGCCCCTGCACCAGCAAGGATGGCCTTGTTTCTAAGCAGGTGGCAGTGAATCAGAAATTCCAGTTCCTTATACTTCTCGTGCAAAACAGAAAACATGCCTATCAGTGACACAGTAGGCTGAAACCCCAAAACCCCGGGAGCGAGGTGTTAACTTCTGGGGAAACTCTGGTTTCCTGGCAAACTGCTTCAGAGCAGGAGGGCGGCAAGATCCTGGGGAGACCAGCAGGAACCTGGCTGAAAGCAAGGAGCCATCAGGAAGAGGAGGGGGAAGTCTCTCAGGCTAGGAAGTATAAATTCTCCTGGGCCACCACTGCAAATATTTTAAGGGAACCAGTCCTGCGCTACAGTTAAGGCAGGTCCAGCTCTGCTGCAAAGGCTGACTCCATGACTCTGGTACCAGAGCCGAGGAAGCAGCGTTTATAGCAATGTTGTCATCATTTTTTTCTTCTTCTTATTCGGCAATCCCTCGTAGCCGAGTCAGATTGTCTCCCATAAACACGGTTTTAAGAGTGAGTCCGTAAGTGACTATGGAGGCCAATTCTGGACCCACATGTCCTTCCACAGTGGGGACATTGGTTTCTGGGCGGGAGTTGATCACAGTGAGGGTTTGCCAAGTCTTCCTTCCTCTTAGCACGTTTCTCCCTTGCGTCCTGAGTTTGAGAGTCTTCAAAGCCCATGACACCTTTGGTAAAGGCTGTTCTCCAGTTGGAGCACTCGCAGGCAAGCGTTTCCCAATTGTTGGTGTTTATACTACATTTTTAAAGATTTGCCTTAAGACAACGGTGCTACTCCCAGAACAGCAAGAAGGAGCCCACCTCCCATGCCAGGCCAAGGCTCCATACCAAACGGTTATCTGGCATCTCAATCTGCATTTGATATGGCCTCCCCCCCCACCCTCAACTGCACTCTTGAAAAGCCATGTGTGCTTTTGTACTATTTAACAGTACACTGCTTGACTGTTAAAAAACCCCTCAAAGTGGTACACAAAAACATTTTTTTTAATTGGATGGGATTTCATTGTTTTACTGCTGGAGTATATCCTTTAGTATGAGCCACACAGAGATTTGGAGAGAGTAAAATAAACAATATCAGGGAATATTATGCAATAAAAACGTTTGGTTTTCTGAAATGTATTTTTTTTAAATCCCCAGAAATGATGCCTGTCCCTTTGTATAAATGATTATCAAAGTTCCGCAACAACTTGGCATCAGAGGAAAAATGAAAAGCTGGCACCAACCGAGGTCAACGTATTCATCAAGTTCCCATATGAAGTCAGGGATAATCCACTTGTACTCAGTGAGATCAGGCACCATCTCCTTCCATTGGTCATATGTCTAAATTAGAAGTGAGAAAGACATCAACAAACTTTTGCATTAGCTACTACGATGACTAGAACAAAACTGCAAGTCTGCAGTGTACAAGACTATTCCTTCCTCCAGCCTTCTGACTGAATAACAGAATTGGAATGGGACCCTTGCAGTCATCTAGTCCACCCCCTGCAATGCAGGGTTCTCAACTGAAGCATCCCTGACCGAGGGCCACCCAACCTCTGCTTGAAAACCTCCAAGGAAGGCGACTCCACCACCTTCCAAGAGAGTCCATTCCACTCTCAAACAGAATGTTCTTCCTAATGTTTAGTCAGAATACCCTGTCTTGTCATATATACCCAAATCAATGGGTTGCATTTATGTTTTTAAAAAGTAATTCATCAGCACCAGGTCCTTTTTCAAGTTGCCTTTTGAGTCTGGGAACTTCACATGCAAAATGGGCAGGAGCTCCCTTTGATCAGGGTGAGGGCCAAAGAAGAGCCCCAGGAGGGCGCTGACCTCGCAGGGTACACCTCTGTTTCGTTGACTGGCTTATCACTGAGCTCCATATGATCAGTGCTTCTCCTCCTCACTCAAGGCTGAGTAAGACCACCTGGCTGGCCCTGCCTTTCCCGTGGCTGAAACTATAGAAGCAGCAGCTGCCTAGAGGTTGCCAGCCTTTGGGCAGACATCCATCTGCTCCTTGTGCTGCTGAGAAGAAAACCAGTCAAACCAAGCTGTGCCTTTTTGCCCCTGGTGAGGAATCTCCTTCCCAGAGGGGTTCTGTCTGCTCAGCAGCACTCCCCAATAAACTACTTTGCAAATTACTGTGTGTTTGAACTGCATAATAATTGTAGATTGAAGTGTGTTTGCTTAATGTGCATAATGCAACCATATTGTTTTGCTGACAGAAATGCTAGATTTCCAGTGCTTTGGTACTGCTGTGAGTAACTATGAGCTGTGTTGCAGAAGAAACATAATACAGGCAGCTAGAATTCATAGGTGAAAGAGCCCTGGCGGCACAGTGAGGCAGATGCACAAGTAGAATAGGACAGCTCATAGCCCTCGAAAGATCTTTGCCCTCCTGTAATTTGCAAATCATCTCATCAGCCACAATAACCACCTGGTGATAAGAACCATAATCGGCTTATCCAGCTGCTTTAATCCTGAGCTTTGCCTGTTTCAGGGAGTATAACTGGGAGAGGGAATATAAAACTTTCTCCTTCCCAACTTCAACCTCTGCACATCTCTCATGACTCCACCGCCATCAAAACCAAGTTGCTTCTTGCAGCACACCTCAAATTAGGAGATGCCACTACAGCTTGGAGCTGTCATGAGAGAAGGGGACTTCCCCATTCAGAAAGTAGCAGCAACACTCCAGAGGACTTCTCCACTTCTACCGATGCTTCACATGCAAGAAAGGGAAGGAAGGGTACCCTCTCCTGCCATCAGTTCATGGCACCATCACTAGGGAAGAAGAAACGTAGAGAGCACCATCCTAGAGAAACCTAGCTCCATCTTGAAAAGCTATTTTTTCACTTCACCCCAGATGAAACGTGAAGATGGTTGAGAGCAGTGTTTCCTAAACTCTCCAGCTGTTTTTGAACTACAATTCCATACATCCCTGACCACTGCTCCTGCTAGCTAGGGATGATGGGAGTTGTAGTCCAAAAAACAACAGGCGACCCAAGTTTGGGAAACACTGGTCTAGAGGCCTGGAGCAAGGAGAGCCCCCAGGAAAAGTAAGGGGCTGGCATAAATTTGATGAGGGTTGGAGCAAAGGCTGGGGCTTTCCCACACTGAAAAGCAACCCTATTCCACTCCTGGATCTGAAGGAATATCAGCTAGGAATTTGGTAACTCTTTCATTGTCCTTTTGCACCATTTGCATAAGTCTGTGTTTGCAAGATGAGAACCCACTTCCTAGATCAGGGCCAATCTTGGCTGGCCAGGGGCTCCAACCTGGCCAAGGGTTCCACTGTTACTCAACCACAGGCAACTTCCCTTGGCAGTCCAAGGGTTCTTGCACAGCTGTCAGCAACTGAGCCGAACCGCTCAACTGCACCTGTGAAAAAGGCACTCCCTGAAGGCACTTTAAAAAATCCTGCCAGAGTCTGTCACTAAGGTAGCTGATCTTACTTTCTATGAAGCAACTTCCTTGCCTTAGATCAACAACTGTGTACTGTCCATCCCCAAATTTTTAGTTCTTCTGACAATGAGTCTAGAGTCACTGTGCCAACACACCGTACGGATGGCACAGACCAGTCACTACTCCAGAGCTAAGTACCTTTTTGGCTGTGTAGCCGCCGCCCACAGCAGATCCTAAGACGAGATAGCGAAGCTTCAGAAGCCTGGAAGCCACTCTGGCTAGCCAAAAGGTCCTGTGGGGCTGGGATCCATGCTTTACAAGAAGGAGTTTGCTGCTGCGCAAGGGAAGGTGATTAAGAGCAGAGAACGGCTGCGCTGAGATCCGTAACGGCAGCCTTTGAAATCTGGAAAGAGGATGGCGGGAATGATGAATACTCCGGGAAACGAGATGCAGTTTCTGCAGCGGCGACTTCCCTCTGACTCCATAGGTCCCACTTGCTAGGTGTTGACAGACAACGCTGAAGGAGAAGACAAAGAACTTATTTGCACATGCAACGCTGTTCCAGCTTTAATCAAGATTCTAATCTCCCACCCGCAGAACTACTCAAAGCAGACCCTGCACACCAGCATCCCATTCTTCTGAGCACCCCCCCCCCAGCTGTCCCTGAACCACCAGCTGCTGACTCCCAAAAGGTAGCACAAGATTTTCAGTAGCCGGTTGCAAGGCGGGGGGGGGGGGAGTATTGGGAAGGGAGCAAAGGGTAAGGCTTGCTGCACCAACAAATAACTACGTGGGATTGTGGAAATTGCTCTCTCTGCTGAGGGTCTCCTCAGCATCCTTCACATGAGCGCAGCTCACAGGTTTCAGAGTCCTCACCCAAGTCTCTGTGAAATCCTGGGATCAGCAACTTATGAGTATGGAGAAGCACACAAGTGGTCATCCTATGCTATCATCTACGTACATCATGGTTAAGGTACAGTACCTAACCAATACTGAAACCCACATTATAACACGCCAGTCCAATTGTTAGGTCCTAAGCAGTAAGGAATGAGGTAAGTCGCTACGTGGCCCTTGTGTAGCTGGCCGGACATGAGGAAAACACAGCCACGTGCTTTTGCTGTTACAGGAACATCACAGCAAGATTAAAGTCTTTATAAAACTCCCAATTCAACGGCCACCGAAACACAGAAAATTCCTTTCAATCGTGCATTGGCTAAATAAAGTAGATGTCACTGCAACTTGGGACCAGCTGCTTCCTTGCTGCAGAGGTGCGAGGAAAGCAGGCGCTCCAAGGCTGGGAATAATAAATTATTATTATTACTTATTATTATTAGACAGAAGGCATCCGCTGTTGTGGCCGGGAGGCACCGTCAAAGCACAAAATGCATAACGTAAGAACAGCAGCAAAAAACACCCTGCCTTCATATAGGACAGGCATAGGCAAACTCCGGCCCTCCGGATGTTTGGGACTACAATTCCCATCATCCCAAGCTTACAGGTCCAGTGGTCAGGGATGATTTAGATTTAGATAAATTTATTGTCATTGTCCGTATATACACAGTATACACAACAACGAAAATCAAACACCCACCCAAAGACCGGGTTCACATATACATTTGCACGTATCTCCGAACTCTCATCCTATTTAGACATAATCTATAAAACATAACATAATCCAGAATATAGCATGACCTATTAAAAACACAACATAACCTAAAACCTATCTCATTCCTTCCACTCCCTACTTACTAAACCTTGCAACTGGCCCTGAGATCATTATTTAGTGCAATCAGAGCTCTTGGATAGAAACTATTCAGAAGGCGTGTGGTTCGTGTTTTCATTGTCCTATATCTTCTGCCCGAAGGCAATAGTTCAAAGAAGTTGTGAGCAGGGTGGGTGGGATCTCTCAGAATATTATGTGACTTCTTCAAGATGCGAGACGTGAAGATCTCATCCAGGGTTGGTAGTCGGAGCCCAATAACGTTCTGGGCAATTTTAATTGTTCGCTGTAAAGCTTTTTTATCCGTTTCAGAGCTGCTCCCATACCACAATAATATACTATAGGTTAGGACACTCTCGATGGTACTATGATAATAGGACAGGAGTAGGTGCTGGGATAGATTCAGTCCCCTGGGCATTCTCAGGAAATACAACCTCCCCTGCACCTTCCTCACAACCATATTAATGATGGGAATTGTAGTCCCAAACATAGCTGTCAACCATCCCTTATTTGGCGGGAAACTCCCTTATCCCAACGCCGTGTCCCGCTGCTGTCCCTTATTGATGATGTCCCTTAAATTTCCCGGGTTTCATGCTCGCCCAGCTTGGGAGGGAAGCAGCGGCTTGGTGTCCTCCGCCGCGCGAGAGAGAGCGCGCATGAGCTACCGCGTCTCCATCTCTCCCTTTTCCCCCTCAGGCGTGTGTCATGAGGAGACGGGCGGCAGCGGGTGGGCAGGCAGCCCCTCTCTTGCGAGACTTCCGCCGCGCTGCCAGGGGAAGCTGGAGGCGGCGGCTGAGGAGGCAGCCTGAGGGAGGAGGAAGAGGAGGGGATGGGGAGGGACGCAGAAGGGCGGCGCTTCAGTGGCCGCTGCCGCGCTGCAACCACCTCATGCTGGGCTCGCGGGTGGTGTGGGCGTGAGTCTCTCTCCCTCCCCCCTCCCTCTCGGGTAGGGAAGGCCGATGGAACTCCTTGCACCAGGACGACGGCAGCCCCGACGTGCTGCTTAGCATACCCTCCAACCAGTGCAGTATCTTAATGTAGTGATTTCCCCCTCTGCATCCCTTTCATAACTCTATTTTTATAAATCATTTGTCCATCCATAGTTCCAATTTTTACTACAAATTTCTGTCAATCCTACCAATGTATGTAACTCTTGACAATAGCTTTTCAACTAAATTATAACCTTTCCCCATTCTTGATTAAAGAGGTCCTCTTCCTGGTTTCTAATTCTGCCTGTAAGCTTTGCCATCTCGACGTCGTTCATCAGTTTTGTCTGCCCCTCTCCTTTGGTGGGAGTTCTAGACCCTTAGGATCATCTAGTCCAACCCACTGCAAACACAGTCAGTGGCAGCCAAAGCAGCACGGCTTCATCAGTGGCGGATTTCTGTATAAGCCAAGCAAAACCCCTTATTTTGGCTGCTGACCCCTTATTTTCGAGGCTGCTGGTCCCTTGTTTTCAAATCTATAAGTTGACAGCCATGGTCCCAAACACCTGGAGGGTTTGCCTATGCCTGATATAGGACGTGCACGCGGCCCGAGGGGCGGGGGATAAATGATAAAGTCCTCATTCTTGTCCATGATTCTCCATCATCATCACCATCCTAAATAATAATTTTATTATTTCTACCCCGCCCCCCTGGCAGGGTTTCCCCAGCCACTCTGGGTGGGCGGCTTAAAGCAAATATTGTATTTTAATATTAATATTCCTCCAAGGTGGAAAGCTTCCCTCCCCCGGGGGGGGCGCATGCAGCCCCTCGGGGGGAGGGCAGGAGGGGCGCGGGGAGCCATTCCACCCCCCCCCCAGGGAGGCCGGTGTGGGGGCCCCAAGGTCGCCGCCCGGGCGAGGGGGGGAGAGGTTAGGCCTGAGGCCTCCGGCTCCCTCTCCCCTCCCCCCCGGCCCTGCCAGGGAGGCCGCCCCCTTCCGTCTCACCAGGCGGCGCGGGCGCTGCTCCTCCACATCCCGGCGTCTCGCCCTCCCTCTCGGCCCGCCAAGGGGCTCCCTCGCCCGGTGCGACGCCCAAAACACGCCGACGCCGCCGACGCCCGGAAGCGGAAGAGGCGGGCGGAGCGCTGGGAGGGAGACACCGCCCCCCTCGCCGAGGGACATAGACGCACGAAGCCTAGAGAGGCGACGCCGCGGAAGGGAAGGCGAGGAGGCAGGGGCGAGGCGGGGCAAGGGGAGGGGCTGGAAGGATCACGTGGTGCTGGATGCTCCTCCCCTGGCAGAGCCTCTCGCCGCCAGAAAGGCGGGATCCTCCTCCTTGCAAGCCGCGAGTTCGAGTCCTGCCCTCCCGAGCGAGGAGGAAACGGGCAGAAGAGAGGGGGAAATAGAAATAGTAATAGTAGTAGTAGTAGTAATAATAATAATAATAATATTTTAATAAATAATAGTAAATAATAAATTTAGCTTAATGGTTGCCATCAATTTGATTTTAATTAATTTTTATAATGAAATGTTTTAGAATGTTGCACTATTTTATTGTTGTTAGCCGACCTGAGCCCGGCTTCGGCTGGGGAGGGCAGGAGATAAATAAAATTTATTATTATTATTATTATTATTATTATTATTATTATTACAGACACATCACCTTGCCAACAAAGGTCCGTATAGTTCAAGCTCTGGTTTTCCCAGTAGTGATGTATGGAAGTGAGAGCTGGACCATAAAGAAGGCTGATCGCCGGAGAATGGATGCTTTTGAATTCTGGTGCTGGAGGAGACTCTTGAGAGTCCCATGGACTGCAAGAAGATCCAACCTCTCCATTCTGAAGGAAATCAGCCCTGAGTGCTCACTGGAAGGACAGATCCTGAAGCTGAGGCTCCAAGACTTTGGCCACCTCATGAGAAGAGAAGACTCCCTGGAAAAGACCCTGATGTTGGGAAAGATGGAGGGCACAAGGAGAAGGGGACGACAGAGGACGAGATGGTGGGACAGTGCTCTCGAAGCTACCAACATGAGGGTGGCAGTGGAAGACAGGAGTGCCTGGCATGCTCTGGTCCAGGGGGTCACAAAGAGTCGGACACGACTAAACAACTAAACAACAACAACAAATAATAAATTATTATTGCTGTTGTTGTTAGTAAGACTGTTTTTGTTTAAATTATTATTATTATGGTGGGACACTATGACTTCTGTTGATCTAGACTTTTGGGGTTTTTTAAAAAAAAATTATTGAACAATTTTAGCAAACATATTATCAATCAATTGTATTCCCACCCCCCCAAGGACTTCCCTCAGCTCCCCTCCCTGGTTTCTTTGCCCATATTATCCTCTGCATATTGCAAAATTGTACATATCGTTGCCTTAGCTATCATATATTCAACTGATAACTTTGTGAATGTTTATTCAAAACCTGCCAAGGAGTCCAAATCGTTTTGTTGTCTTTCTGGATAATTTGTAAAAAGGTCCCATTCTTCCTTGAAGCCACGGTTGTCCTTATTACGCAGTTTGTATGTCAACTTTGCCAACTCCGCATAGCTCATCAATTTTTCTTGCCACTGTTCTTTCGCTGGGATTTCCTCATTCTTCCATCCTTGTGCTAACAAGTCTCTTGCCGCTGTTGTAGCGTACATAAATAGATTCTTTGTTTTTTTGGCAGGTCTTTCCCTACAATCCCTAACAAAAATGCTTCAGGTTTCTTTACAAATGTCATTTAAAACTTTTTTTCCCAATTCATTGTATATCATTTCTCACTTTAAAAAAAATTCTGTACATTCCCACCACATATGATAAAAAGTACCTTCTTTTTCTTTACATTTCCAGCATACGTTTGACCCTGTTTTATACATTTTTGCTGGACACTAGACGTCTGTTGATGCAGCCTAGAAGAGCATTAGCTTTCCTTGCTGCTGCATCACGTTGCTGACTCATGTGAAGCTTGGGGTCCCCCAAGACCCCTAAATCTTTTTCACATGTACTGCTAGTAAGCCAAGTGTCCCCCATCTTATACAGTCATACCTCGGGTTGAATGTTCTTCAGGTTGAGCGCGTTCGGATTGTGCTCTGCGGCAACCCGGAAGTAACGGAGCGCGTTACTTCGGGGTTTCACCACTCGCGCATGCACAGGCGGTCAAAATGACATCTTGCGCATGTGCGGAAGCAGCGGAACGCGACACGCGCAGACGCGCTGTCGTGTCTTACGTTCCACTCAGGATGTGAACGGGGCTCCGGAACGGATCCCGTTCGCATCCCGAGGTACCACTGTATTTGTGCTTCTGGTTCTTCCTGCCTCAGTGCAGAGCCTGATATTTGTCCCTATTGGTTTATATGAATTATGAAGCACGACACACAGAAGGGAAGTGCCTTCAGCATATAGTATGGTCTGGCTTGTATAAATCCATCATTCACACACACACATGTATACAGTACATATTTTTATATATGTATAATCACTATAGGGACGTGGGTGGCACTGTTCTCTAAACCACAGAGACTAGGACTTGCCGATCAGTCGGTGGTTTGAATCCCCATGACGGGGTGAGCTCCCGTTGCTCGGTCCCTGCTCCTGCCAACCTAGTAGTTCAAAAGCACGTCAAAGTGCAAGTAGATAAATAGGTACCACTCCGGTGGGAAGGTAAATGGCATTTCCGTGTGCTGCTCTGGTTTGCCAGAAGCGGCTTAGTCATGCTGGCCACATGACCCGGAAGCTGTCTGCGGACAAACGCCGGCTCCCTCGGCCAGTAAAGCGAGATGAGCGCCGCAACCCCAGAGTCGGCCACGACTGCACCTAACAGTCAGGGGTCCCTTTACCTTTACCTTTATAATCACCACCTGATTCCTCTAATAAAGAAAGTAAAGAAACATTGACAAAAGAGCCACGATCGTAGGAAACCAGTGTATTATTGTGCTCAGATCCTGCTTGTGAGTTTCCCACAACTGGCATCTGGTTGGCCAGTCTGAGACCTGGATGCTAGACAGAACACGGCTCCTTTGGCCTGATCCTGCGGGCTCTTATGTTCTCAGGCAGGCTCTGAGTGCGAGAGCAACTCTCCTCTCCTGTGGATTCCAGGTAATGGGATTCAGAAGCATTGCTGTCCAGACTGGAGGCAGAGCAGAGCCATCAGGGTCCAGAGCCGCAGACATCTCTCTCCTCCATGAATTCGTCTTGTCCTCTTTTAAAGCCATCCAAGTTGGTGACCAGCCCTGCCTCCTGTGGCAAGGAGTTCCACCGATTAACTCTGCATGTGCGAAGGAGTGAATCTTCCACCGTTTGACTTCATGGGATGCCCATGAGCTCGACCATTAGGCGAGATGGAGAAGAACGTTTCTCTGTCCCCTTTCTCCGTGCCAGGCACCATCACATGAACTTCTCTTCCTCTCCTGCTCCCTTTTCCGTCTCCTTTCGCCCCGCTGAGGAGGTGGGTCTCTCCTTCGGTCGCTGAGCCCTGCCAAAGTTTGGCAGCACGTGGCAAAGTTCATTTGTACAGAGAGAGAGACGGCGATCAATCAAGACCTGCTTTTCTGCTTCTGACAAACACGCTGCCCGGCTCAGAGAAATCCCATAATCTTTCCTGGCGAAGCACTCCCCTTTTTTGGCCGGTCCCCAGCAGAAGAATGCAGCCGGGCTCCGTCTCCCCACCTCCAGCGCTCTCTCTGAACGGGCCAAGGATCTTCTGGCAGCGGATGCCAGAGCAGGACGGGCGAGGAGGGCCAGGTGGATCCTACCTGGAGCCATGGGGCGGAGCTGTCTGTCTGGAGGAAGGTGTGTCCCTAGCCAGCTTCCTTGGCATATAAGGGGTGACCCCTCCCGGGTGTCCTGGCAAGGCTTGCAGCAGCGACAGTGACCCTGGGGAGAGTCCGGGGAATACTTGGAGGCCTCAGGAGACCAGTGCAGACAGCTTCCCATGGGGAGGAAACATGGAGGGAACCACCAGGCTTTGCTCAACGAGGGAGAAGAGGCTGAAATGGTGAGTCCCAGACCCTAAAAGCGCAAGCGGGTTGGGTGCGTTGTAGCGGGTTGGGCTGGATGACCTTTGGGGTCCCTTCCAACTCTGCCATTCTATGAGTCCCCCTCTAGCAGAAGCGAGCAGGGAGCCAAGGGGAGCTTGGAAATGGAAAGGGGAAAGCTGTCTTTTGCCAGCTGTTTTTGTTGATAAGTGTTTCCTTCTGCTCTGGTGGGTAGGGCTTGAACCCAGGGCTTCAAGTGACAGGAAAGGAGATTGCGATTAAACAAGAACCTTCCGACAGGAAGAGCCGTTTGACAGGGGAGGAAGGTGATGGACTCTCAGAGGAAGTTGCTGAATTAGTCAGGCCAATTTCTTTGTAAGGCAGCGGCCTTAGCTGACCTCCTGGATGTCCCCATCAGCATCCCCAAAGAATGAGCCAGGGTGCAAGAGACAGGACTGGAGGAGGGACCTCCCCCCCCCCCTCACCTGCCTGCTAGGTAGGAGAATAAGATCCAGAGAGTTGTGAGTGAGCAGAGCTGGGAGCAGGAGACAGAGACTCGCTTGCTCTGCGCTGGACCCAAAGCCCGGACTACATCCTATGCTCAGGTTGTATCTGCGTGCAGATAAACCCAGATATCCTAAAGGCACCGCAGGGTCTTTCGTTCCAAGGAAACTGAACCCAGGTAAAGTGCCTTGAACCCTGGATTCTCTCTCGGCTCAGAAATTGGGGTGGCGCAGAACATTATGTTAAATATGTGGAACACATCTGGCTTAAACCTTTCCCCATGGAGGCTCCTGAACCAAATGGAAACCCTTCTGGGAATACTAAGTTTCTAACTTAGCAGCAGTCCTGCGTTAGCTCTGCTCTGCTTCCCATGGGCAGCTCCCAAGACAGCGCCTGCTGCCCATTCCTGGCCGTATCCTGTCTTGCACAGCAGCAGCAGCAGCAGCAGCAGCAGTCCCTTCAAAGGGTTAATTTCTCCAGACATCTTTCAACATTCATTGCCCAGAGGGATTGTGGCTGCGGTCCTGGGCAAATTTACCTTCAGGCAGGAATCCAAACTGAAATCAGACGGATGGCTGTCTGTCATGGATGCTCCAGTTGGAGGTTTCCTGCATTGCTGGGGGTTGGACTAGATGGCCCCTGAGGGTCCCTTGCAACTCTACAATTCTCCGGTACAAACCTCAGGGTTGCATCCTCTCCTAGGAGGCTGGTCACATAAGCCTTGCGTTTCTGTGGACTATGCTAGACCTGACACTAAGAGCGTCCTTAGAAACCAAGTCTGTTTTGAAAAATGGAAGGAGCAGGAGCGGAGGTCCCGATTCTCCTCAGGGCTGCTGTGCTTGCAAAGAAGCGCTCTAACCCCTTCGTCCCCAACTGACTCCGGAGTGAGTCACTGCAAATGACTGAACCAGCAGGACTCACCCAGACGGCTGTTCCTCCAAAGTGGTAACATCAAGTAATGCTGTGAGTCGTACATCCTCATCTCTGGCAACCGCAGGGACGCCCGCTGCTGCTGCTCCTGTTGAGCTGGTTCCACCGATTTGGGGGGGGAAGTCGCGTTTCCAACAACAGCGAAAAACAGACCGTAAAAGGAAGCGGAAAGAAGATGAACAGCAATGGAGAACGTCGGAGTCAAAGGATCAAAGGCTAGACTGCAAAAGTTTAAAAGGCTTGGGAGAGCAAAAAGGTCTGCTCCTGGCCCCCCCAAAATGGAAAAGTAGGCGATTGATGGTGGTGGTGGGAGCTCTGTTCAAGAGACCCTCCCTGGTTTCCACCTGCCTCTGCTTTCCACCTGTCCATGCGGGGGCTTCATGACTAGAGAGAGGGGAGAGAGTGGGAGCCGCTAGGCTTTGCTTGCAAAATGCTGGTGGACAAATTCTGCTTCTTTAAACGCCAGCCCTGCAGTGTCCTTTTGTTGCAGGGAGAGGGATCAGGGCTCGGCCGCTGACTTGGCACAGGCAGAAGAAAATGGCAGAGACCCTGTTTCCTGCTCAGCACTGGGTTCCTGCTTTCTGCAGCGCCCCAGAAGCTCCCCAAGACCGGCTAGTTGCCCAGGGCTCAGGGCCGTCTTACCCATAGGTGCTAGGGGTGCGGGGCACCTGGGCGCTGGGCTCTCAGGGGCACCAGGCCGAGAGTCTGGGGCCCGAGAGTTGAGTCCAGGGAAGAGCCTGTCCGTCCATCGGAGCTCTGCGGTGGGCTCTTCTGCTGCGGGCGGCTCTGCGCTGCGAGTTCGGGGGCGACCGAGGCAGTGAGGCGACTGGCCAGCTCTGCCCTCCTACACACCTGGGACTGGGCAACCTGGGGGGTGGGGAGACCAGGCGGATCTTTGCACCCTGGCGCCGCATGTGCTTCAGACAGCCCTGCCAGTGCTCTAGAAGCAGTGCCAAGCCCTGCCCTTATCTGCATGGCACCGTGTGGGGCAGGTGGGCATGGCTTGCCCCAAACAGTCTCGCAGGCCCATTGGGTGAGAGGCTGGCAGGCCAAGATGGGCCAGAGGTTACACCATCATTTCCGAGTGCCCCCCAAATGCCAAGACCATCATGACAACCCTTATGCCACTACGGCTCCTCACTGTGCCACGCAGAGTCCTGGGTGGGTCAGATATAGGATCTCCCATGTGTTTATCTATGTGCTGTGTGGAGAAGTACTCCCAGTGCCTGTTTTCCTCTTCCCTCCTGATTCTTTTTTCCTCTTGTGTCATGTCTGTTAGATTGTCAGCAGGGACTGACATATTTTAGGGTTTGCCAAGAGCTTAGATAAACTTCAGGTCTTTGTAATTAATGACGGTGGTAGCATAAACTGAATTTAATAATGAAAAGAGTGATTTTAAAGTGGTGCCGAAGAGCCAACGGGAAAGCCTTTTGGAAGTCTCTTGTGAGAACTGCCGCTCTTGGCATGCCGGCCCCCCGAGGATTGACCAGAAGTCAATACGGCCCTCGGCCTTTAAAACCTTGCCCACCCCCCACCTCCCCAGTGTCTGCTGCAGTTTCAGACGTGGCTCATCTCTTGGGCTAAACTCCCACTTGGTTTTCCTTGAAGACGTGCCATCGGGGTCTCTGGTGAACCCGCAAGTCCTGCAACTGCAGCAGGCAGCCGTTCTGTCAACCCATCAACCGCACAGTTTCGTGCAAAAACTGGATTTAAAATGTTTGTGGTTTTTGGGTAGTTGTTTCTTTCTGGGTTTGGTATTACTCAGCAATCTGTGGCATGTGCTTAGCCCACAAGCTGTGATCCAAAGGAATGATGCAGATTACACAACTGTTTCCTTTTGGTCATTTTAATCATCTTTGCGGCCGGACGGAGAGCCGGCCAAGTTAAGGACGGGGTGTTGCTCTGCTGCGGCTGGAGGGTAGCAGGAATTGTGGCAGGTGGGGAAGGAGGGGCAGAAAGAGTATCTGCCATGCAGAGTATCGCCTTCACACTGGCATTTGCCTCTGCCTCTCAAAAACTCCGTCACTTGCCGAGTCATAAGCAGATACTGAGCCTGGATTTGCAGCTTTTCTGTGGTTCCCGTCTCAACTTTTTGTGGTGGTGGTGGCGGGGAAGACAGATACAGTGCTCCTTTGTGCTACACATAGCAAAACTCTGGAACTCCCTTCCACTGGAAGCAGTGATGGACATCAGCCTGGGTGTCTTATGAACAACAGAGGTTTACAGACTGTCTCAAGGCAAATCCAAAAAAATGTAGTATAAACACCGACAACTGGGAAACACTGGCCTGCGAGCGCTCCAGTTGGAGAACAGTTGGAGAATGTGTCATGGGCATTGAAGACGCTCAAACTCAGGACGCAAGGGAGAAACGTGCTAAGAGGAAGGCATGCTGGCAAATCCACACCGTGATCAACTCCCATCCAGAAACCTATGTCCCCACTGTAGAAGGACGTATGGGTCCAGAATTGGCCTCCACAGTCACTTACGGACTCACTTTTAAAAACTGTGTTCATGGAAGGCAATCTTACTCCGCTACGAGTGATTGCCAAAGAGAAGAGAGAAGAGGATTAGGCAAATTTGTGGCTGTTGAAGGCTACTAGCCAGGAGGGCTTTGCTGTGCCTCCGCAGAGAGAGGCCACCAGCTGGGATAACTTTAAAAGAGGATTGGACCAAATCATGGAGGAGGAGGAGAGGGCCAGGGATGCTTCTGAATGACAGTTGCTGGAAACTGCCCAAAGAGAGGGTTCCTCTTGTGCCCAGATCCTGCTTGTGGTTCTCCCGTTGGGCCACCAGGTCGGCCGCTGTGAGAACAGGATGCTGGCCAGGACGGGCCGCTGGCCTGATCCTGCCGGCTTGTCTTATGCTCTTCTGTTCCATATCCCAAGCGGCCTCAGGGGCAGGTTGCTCTCAACCTCCTCCATGTCAAGAGGTCTGAAAGACACCTGCTCAAAAAAGCAGATTCATGCAGATTTCATGCATTTTCCATTTGACCCGGGGAACGCAGGAAGGATGGATTGTGATTGACATATGCAAATAGTTACAACTCAGTTGAGCAGTTGGGGGAGTGGTGCAGAAAAAACAAATTACTCCTTAACTTAAAGAAAACAAAAGAGACCATTGTGGACTTTAGGAAATGTAAATTGAATATTCAGCCACTTATTATTGAGGGGAAGTGCGTGGAACAGGTCTCGGTGTTTCGATTTCTGGGAATAGAGTTGAGAGACCACCTAACCTGGGGAGAAAACAGCAAAGACCTCGTGAAGAGAGCACAGGGGAGGTTATATTTCCTGAGAATCCTCTGGAAAAATAATCTCTCCAAGGACCTGTTGATGGCATTTTACCATTGCACTGTGGAGAGTGTATTGGCATGGTCTGTGTGTGTGGTTTGGGAGCTGCACGGCCAGGGGAAAAACAATGCTGTCTAGGGTTGTAAAGACCGCGGAGAGAAGAATTGGGTGCACTCTTCCCACCTTGGATCATATCTATGCTTCCAGGTGCCATAAAAAAGCTGCAGAGATAGCGCAGGATAGTGCGCACCCCGGAAATAATCTCTTTCAGCTTCTACCTTCTGGAAGAACGTACAGGGTTATAAAGACTAGGACTAGCCGCCTGAGAAACAGTTTCTACACAAATGCCATTCTAGTTCTAAACACAGCATAAGGACTCTCTCTAGTATATTGTATTTTAAAATGGGGTTTCGAGTTTTTAGGTTTAGGTTTTAGATTTTCAGTTTCATTGTTCTGTATGGGACAATGACAATAAAGATATCGTATCGTATCAGTTAGGGAGATGGGGGTGCAGCTCCACCTGGAGAAGCCATCAGGAAGTGAACCTGGTTCCTTCTGCATGCCGGACAGACGCTCTTCCTCTTATCCGCCTGCTCTTTCCCATTAAATTCCAAAGTTCCCTTCTTAGTATTGTCAGGGCTGCCCAGGAAAACATGGTGGGGTTGTGTATAAAATCACTCACATGCACACATGGTCAATGAACAGAAATCAGAGAGGAGCTCGTGTAATTTTCCGGAGGTGTAGCCTACAGAATCCCTATGGTGTGGGACTGGTTACAATTTCAAATTGCATGTAAACCTGGGGGGGGGGGGGACGGGAAGCACCTACCCAGGGCCAAAATGTCGAGGTCGGTCGATCAAATGTGAAATGGAATCATGGGATGGCAGAGTTGGAAAGGGGCCCAAGGGGGGGGATCATCTAGTTCAGCCCCCAGGAATCACAAACACTGAGGCTTCCTGCAACCTCTCCTTAGGCCAGGGGTCAGCAAACGTTTTCAGCAGGGGGGCGCTCTGCGGTTCCTCGGACCTTGTGGGGGGCCGGAGTATATTTTGGAAGAAGAAAAATGAAGGAATTCCTATGCTCCACAAATAACCCAGAGATGCATTTGAAATAAAAGGGCACATTCTACTCGTGTAAAAACACGCGGATTCCCGGACTGTCTGCGGGCCAGATTTAGAAGGCAATTGGGCCAGATCCAGCCCTCGGGCCTTAGTTTGCCTGCACATGCCATAGGCTTTTCATTCAAGGAGCTTGTAGGTGGAGGTGTGGGGCGGAGGTGCTTTGAACACCCAAAACAAAGATAGCAGCCACTATCAGAATCCCAAATCGGACTGGAAATTCCATCCCCAAAGCTCCTCATCTTCCCGCAAAACGTCCCAGCCTCTGGCATCTATGCACACCTTCTGCCTTTAATCCCTTTGCCCCGTGCATCTCAATATTCTTGAAGATGGCCTCTCTAGACCTGGGGAATGCAAGCTCCAGCCTCGGAGGGTGTGGGCTGTTCTTAGATTAGCATCTCGGAGGCAGAGAGCGCAATGCAGGCAGCCAGGTGAGTTTTGGGTGGGCAGAGATTCAGGAAAGGGGCTGATTCACGAAAGCTGGTGAAATAGACTCGGAGTCGAGAGTGGATTTCATGCTCTTTATTCAGCTCAGAGGAGTGAGGAATGGAAGTTCCCTCGAAATGTCTGCTTTATATACATTATTTACACAATGGGCCGCACGTGATTGGCTAATTCCGGGATTCTCCTGTAGGCCTATCCGGTTGTGGATTCACTTCCACCTGGAGCTGGATTGGGTGGCTCCTGTGGACCAATCAGACTGCTACATTCCGAATCCTATTGTTCTAGGACCAATCAGACTGCTGCATTCTGGATCCTATTGTTCTAGGACCAATCAGACAGCTGCCTTTTGGATCCTATTCAACTCAGTACATAACAGAGGGTGTGGGCTGTTCTTAGATTAGCATCTCAGAGGCAGAGAGCGCAGTGCAGCCAGGTGAGTTTTGGGTGGGCAGAGATTAGGAAAGGGGCTGATTCATGAAAGGTGGGGAGAGGATGTTTCTTGACCTACGCTGCTTCCCATGCCCTTTCATCTGCAGGAGATGTTTGGCTACAAAACCGAAGTCTGCCGGAGGGCCTTGTGCCTCGCTGGGTACGTCCTGTCCTGCGGAGTCCTCCTCCTCCTCTTCTACTGGAAGCCCGAGTGGGACGTGTGGGCAAACTGCGTGCCCTGCGACTTGGAAGAGGCCGACGTTGTCCTGCTCTGCACCACAGTAGGAGGAGATTTTGTTCTGGAAATGTTACTAGTGGGAAGTTGGAAAACCCAAGGGTCTTGGCCAGGGGTTCTCAGTTTTTTGGGGTGGGGGCCCTGTCTCCCTGGTTCCATAAACTCATCCCCAGTGCACACCACCCCATAAAAGCATTCTTCAGGTTAGCAGGTGGCACGACCCTCTAAGGAAGATAATGAAACCATAAAATTCAGAAGGGGGGCATTGTATAAAATTCAGAAGGGGGGCATTGTAACCCTCCAGGGGCTCTACGACCCACCAGCGCTCTAGGCGCTCTATTCTCAGTCCTGTGTTTTGCAAACTCGGCCCCCACCGCTTGGTTATGAAAGCTTCTTGAACTATTTGGATCCAAACCCCATTTTTAATGGCTAGATCAGACCTCAGAGGCTGCGTAGGCACCATAAATGTCAAGTGCACGGGTCCCCTCAATTAATCCTGGGAACTGCGGAGCTACAGTTCCCAGCACCCTTCGAATCATAGAATTGTAGAGTTGGAAGGGACCACCGAGGTTCATCTAGTCCAGCCTTTCTCCACCTGTGGGTCCCCAGATGTTGTTGAACTACATCTCCCATCACCCCTAGCTAGCAAGGCCAGAGCTCAGGGATGATGGGAGTTGTAGTCCAACAACATCTGGGGAGCCACAGGTTGAGAACCGCTGATAGTCCAACCCCTGGCAATGCAAGGATGTCAGCTATAGCATCCCTGACCGATGGCCACCCAACCTCCAAGGAAGGAGAGTCCACCGCCTTCCAAGCAAGACGTTCCACAGCCAAGCAGCTCTTACTGTCAGAAAGGTTTTTCCGAATGTTGAGTTGGCATCTCATAACTCAAAGCCATGGGTTCGAGTCCTACCCTCCGGAGCAGGAGAACACAAACTTGTTCCCTCCTCCATGGGACAGCCCTTCAGGTGTCTGACGATGGCTCTCGTACGTCCTCTCAGTTTCCTCTTCTCCAGCTCCTTCAACCGTTCCTCATCAGGCTCAGCTTCCAGACCCTTGATTGTCCTGGTCCCCCTTCTCTGCAGACCTTCCAGCCAGTGGCGTAGCGTGGGTTCTCAGCACCCGGGGCAAGTAATTTGCGCCCCCTAACCCGGGGCAAGGCAAGTAATTTGCGCCCCCTAACCGTGGATTTTAGCACTCGAGTCTCTTCCGCGCCCCCCCAGATGTTGCGCCAGGTGCAGCAGGCCCCCCTGCACCCCCCACGCTACGCCACTGCTCCCACCACAAGTCTTCAGGACAGCCATCCGAAGGCTGGCGCGGGGAGAAGGTCTCTCCGCCCCACCGCCAGGCTTCGGAGGAGGTCCGAGGACAGTGGGGTTCCTGCTTCCTCGAGGAGGGCCGGCCAAACGCGCCCCCCCCAAATGTTGCGCCCGGTGCGGCCGGCACCCCTGGCACCCCCCACGCTACGCCACTGCTTCCAGCTTGTTCATATCTTTCTTAAATTGTGGTGTCCAGAACTGGACACAGGACTCCCGGTGGGGTCTGGTCAAGGCGGGAGAGGGTTCTTAATGCAGGATTCTTTCATGTGCTTTACCTGACTCATGTGTAAGAGGCCCAGTAAGCATCTGGGCCTAGGGAGCTTGCTCAAAAGGGGTAGAGAGTAAAGTCAGGCGGAAATCTGACTTGCCTGACCAGTGGAATAACCTCAAGTGGATTTGCCACAAGAAGCGCCAGTCTCACCCCAGTAAGTGGTTAGATGCGAGCCTGTGGCAAGGCAGGGCAGGATCCTGCCTCTTTGATCCACCCAGGTCCTCCTCATTACCTGCGCTGTGGTTCCAGGACTCATCATCATTTGGGCTTCTGCTCGCTTTTCTCCAGGACGAATTTCACGTCTACACCCGGAAGAAGGTGGTTTGGCTCTCTGTGGCCGCCCTCGGCCGCCTTGACCCCACGCACCCCCTCCGTGCTGATGAAGGCTCTCTCCTGAACAAAGTCATCGCGAGGCCGGAGTTGAAAGTAAGGGGGAACCCGGAACCGAGGGGCTGGGTGGTGGCGTCACACGGGGCCCCCAATTATGACTCCTTGATTTCATTTTTGGATCGCCTCCTGGGAAGCATCTCAAAGCAATTTCACAATGCAATAAAAGAGCAGATACAACAATAACACCCCCCTCCAGTGGTTTAGTTTAATTAATTCAACAAGCTGATGAGCTTGATCTGGCGATAGCTGCTTCTCAAAGTCTGAGGGTCATTTACACCTCTGGTGCCCCCTTGCCTCTAACCAGGTCTTGGGTTGACTTGATGGACATCCTAGACCCTTTTAAAATGTGGCTCTTTGGGGGGAATGTGAGTTATTGGGTTATTGTTCTTATTTTGATTTTATATATTGTGATCTTTTCTGTGAACTGTCCTGAGACCTCCGGGTATAGGTCAGTATATAAATTCTAATAATAATAATAACAATGATGATGATGATGATGATGATAATGGGCCCCCTAGGGAATCCTGCTGCCTCTGGGGGGTGCTCTACCACATGGTACGGCCCTAGGTTTCCTATATTTCAAAAAGTGAAAATCCGGACACAGAAGTTGCTGTGCTTTTTCCTGGACATCCCAGCGATTTCCGCCCGGACGCTGTTTCCGATGGCCAAATCCCGACTCTGTCATCTGGCAACCCTCTACAGTCCCGCCCCTGCAACCTGCTTGGCTCCTCCCCTCCGCTCCACCCACCAGAGGCTCCTCCCACTCTCACTGCTCTAGCCCCGCCCATAGAAGCCTCCTCCCCTCATCCTGGGTAGCCAAGTGCGCCTCTGGATTATCCCAGGAGATGCCATGCGCTTCCCAGATGGGTCTGGCTGTGGCTGGGAACGCAACCCCCGCATGAGGGCTGTGCTTGCTGTTTCTGCCGCCCTGCCAGGGTCATTGATTGATTGATTGATTGATTGATTGATTGATTTTCCAAAATTTTAGACAAAGAAACATAAATCTTAACTGTACTTGATCTAATCTTAGTAACATTGTTAAGTGACGTCCTCAAATCCCCCTAGCTGAATCTCAGTGTATATCATTGTAACAGTTTTCCAAAACCAATTTTTCTCATAAAATTAACTTAATCACTTAACATCTTTCTTTCTTTTCCTTTTAACTTTAAACACATTATTTTCTAACATCACATAATTAAATCCTAAGCCTATCTGATATTTGCAAGTTTTTCCAATTAAATTATCTTAGCGTATTTAAGTCAATAGTCTTTGAATTTCATCCATTCCTCCTGGTACTCCTCCTTGCCAGGGTGATTTATTGTTCTGTTTTACTGCATTAATGCTCTACCAGCTCCCACCCTCTTATGCAGGGGTCAGCAAACTTTTTCAGGAGGGGGCTGGTCTACTGTCCCTCAGACCTTGTGGGGGGCCAGACTATACAGTGGTGTCTCTGGTTGCGAACGGGATCCATTCTGCAGGCCCATTCACAACATGAGCAGAACATAACACACAGCGGCGCGTCTCCACACGCACAGGTTGCGATTCAGTGCTTCTGCGCATGCGCGTGATGTCATTTTGTGCATCTGCGCATGCGCGAGCGGCAAAACCCGGAAGTAGCCCTTTCCGGGACTTCCAGGTCGCCGTGGGATGCAACCTGAAAAAACGTATCAAGAAGCAAACGTAACATGAGGTATGACTGTATTTTTTTGGGGGGGGGGAACCCAAAACGAATTCCTATGCCCCACAAAGAACCCAGAGATGCATTTTAAATAAAAGCACACATTCTACTCATGTAAAAACATGCTGATTCCCGGACCATCTGCAGGCCAGATTGAGAAGGCGATTGGGCCGGATCCGGCCCGCGGGCCTTAGGTTGCCTACCCCTGCTCTTATGCATCACCCTCCAATGCTGGCTGGCAAGATTTGGAGGGTGGCATCCTTCAAGGGATGTGTTTCAGAAGGAGGCTGGGGTGTGGGGTGTCGGTGGAATCCCAACACCCCGAAATAATAGATCAGAAAAATGAATGCATCAGTCATGGCTTCTGAGCGGAAAGGGAAAAGGGTCTGGACTCTGCCGGGAACAATGTCTCAGCAGAGGAGTCTGGTCCTGCGAGGAAGGCTGGCGGGGGCCGAGGGTCGTGTGGTGGCTCAGAGCCTCACCTGCAGCCCCAGAAGCTCCCTGTTCGAATCCCACCCCAGCCACCTGCAGCTTTGGGGCTTCTCTCAGCCAGGAGAGCAGCCAAGAGCGAGGGCAGCTTTCCTCCCTCTTTTTTTAAAATAACTTTTTATTCAAAATTAAAACAAATCATATTATCCAGAAACATATCATCCTTATTCCCCCCCCATTTTTCCTCCCTCCCCCCACAAAACCCACCCCCCAACTTCCATCAGTTCCAGTCTTTTATTTCTCCAAAAATGCTGTTTTCTGCATGTTACACAGTAGTATAAATCCTCAAATTATTTAGCTGATTATTATTGTCAGGGGTTCAGGAGCAGAGGCACAGGAAAGGGAGGAAACAGAGAGCGAGGGGGAGGAATCCGAAGGTAATATGAGCGACGACAGCGGACCGAGATCTCCGAGTCTTTCCAGTGAGTCGGAAGATTCTCAGAAAGGGGCGCCAGTGGTCAGAGCAAGGGGGGTGCCTAGGGGAACACCCCAGGAAGAAGGGACCAGAGGGGGTTCAGAGAGCAGCAGTTGGAAATCGGGACCAGCGTCCCCACCAGAGCGCAGTAGGGGGGAGGAGTCCCAGGTATCGGGATCTGGCGGCTCTCCGCAAGAGGGAGGACAGGAGTTAGGATTGGCCACACCTCCATCGGGGAACGAGGAAACGGTTAAGAGGAAGGTTGAAGGCTGCGCGCGCGCGCCAAGTTCAAATGCACAGGAAGGCGGCGCAGTAAGCAGCCCGGATAGAGAGCCAGGTCCTAAAGCCCGACGCAAAGAGGGAGAAGAGTCGGGGGGGGGTCAGCGTCAGAAGAGTCCAGGAAGGAAGAGACCACGGGGGGTAGAGGGACCCAGAGGAGAAGGGAAAGAAGGAAGAGGTGGAGCAAGGCGAGAGTATTAAGTTGGTGTACAGGGGGCGGAGACTCAGACGGAGCTTCGCCGGTCTAGCTTCTAAGACGTAGAGCTGCGCGCTGCGGCTTTGAAATGGAAACTGTAACTCAATAAAGACTTTTATACAGTACTGCTGGCTAGCGTGGTCCTCTGTGAGCTGGGACCTGGAAGCGGCTCTGACAATTATCAATAAAAAGTTTGTGAATGTTTATTCAAAACCAGCCAAGGAGTCCAGTTCGCTTTGTTGCGTCTTCAGATACTTTTTAAAGGGTTCCCATTCATCCTTAAAGTCTCAGTTATCCTTGTCCCGTAGCTTGTAGGTCAGTTTTGCCAGTTCTGCATAGTCCACCAATTTTTCTTGCCATGATTCTTTAGTTGGGGTTTCTTCAGTCTTCCATCCTTGTCCTATTAAAACTCTCGCGGCCGTTGTCGCATACATGAAGATGTTTTTCAGCTTTTTTGGCAGATCTTTCCCTACAATCCCTAACAAAAATTCTTCAGGCTTTTAAACAAATGTTAAATGGAACAGCTTTCCTCCCTTGACACTCGCACCCATTGTTTGGTTTTCCAGGCGAGGTGCCTCCAAGTCCAGAAGATCCGATATGCCTGGGACTTTTCTGCCAAGCGGTTCGTGAAGGTCGGGTGAGTCACCTTGCGCCCGCCTGCCACCGGCAAAGCACTGGGCAGGAACAAAGGCTCTCTTGTGGTTCTACGGCAGGTCTCCTTCTCTTGCAGGGTCCTCGAGGAGACACACACCTGCGCAGAGATCCATGCAAAGTTTGGGTCTGGGCTGACCAGCACAGAGCAGGGCATCAGGTACTTGCTTCACAGAATCCTAGAGTTGGATGGGACCCCCAGCGCTCATCTAGTCCAGCCCCCTGCAAAGAAGGAATCAGAACATGCATGCATCCGATAAGGAAGAAGTCGTGGTTGATCTAAAATCAGCCGCTCAAAGCATCATCATCATCACTTTTAGTTTGTATACCGCCTTTCTATCTTACAATACTCAAGGTGGTTTGCAAGCTGAAGAAACAAAGAATGTACACCTTACAGCAATCTAATGCAATACAAAAATGTGATAATAAAATAGCTTTAAAATAAGCAATCTACATCAAATAAAGTAACATTCAACAATCATTAGAATAGTATGGAATAATAATGTCAGCATATAAAAATTAAACAGAAACCCACTCTTAACAATTACAATAAATAATTTCGAAATTACAATCAATAAAATAACGGCAAGCCCCAGTGCATAAAATAATACAATACAAATTGAGAAGCAGAGACTGGAGGGTGAGGCAAGGCAGGTGGAAGGAGGCCTTACCTGATGGAGTCTCTCCCCTCACCTTGGCAGGAGCGGCGGGGGTCTCCAAAAGGGCAGGCTGGAGCCCCACACAGGGCCAGCTCAGTCCATGGAGCACGAGACTCCGGATCTCAGAGTTGTGGGTTTGAGTCCTGTGCTGGACAAGAAGATTCCTGCATTGCAGGGGGGTGGGATTGGGGATGACCCTCATGGTCCCTTCCAACTCTTGTGGCCCTCACATGCCGTCCCTCTGAGGTGGAAGCCCCAGAGAGTCGGGGGGGGGGACAGAACCCCCCCCCCCGGAGGTCCCTTCTCCAAGGTGGCACCAACAAGACTGCAAGCAGGCATCCTTCAAAGGGCACGGCCGGGTCATGTCCCTGATGAACCAGCCCCTTACAGGGTGGGGAACGTCCTCCTGATGTCCGCCCCCTTTCTGTTCCTTAAAAGCTCCTGCTGTTTGCCTCCCCCTTGCCCCCCCCCCGGAGTGGGGAGGGGCGGCAGGTGCCTCAGGAGCCCCTTGTATTTCAATTAATTGATTGTGATTTTATGTAAAGTGTGTTACTTTGGCTGTTGTTGGCCGCTCTGAGCCCAGCTTTGGCTGGGGAGGGCGGGGTATAAATAAAATTATTTTATTTTTATTTTTATTATTGTTGTTGTTGTTGTTGTTGTTGTTATTGGTGGACCAGCCATCCCATGGACTCCCTTTTCTCTCTCTCTCTCATCCGCAGGAGCGTCATCTGTGGGCCCAACGCCATCGACGTCGAGATCGCGCCCGTCTGGAAGCTGCTCTTCAAAGAGGTGCTTCTTCCTGCCAGGAGGCAGCTGTCTCTGTTTATCTATATCTATCTTGCTGCAAATACTCTTATCTTTTTTTTGTACAGTGGTACCTTGGTTACCAAACTTAATCTGTTCCCGAAGTCCGTTCCAAAACCAAGGCAAGCTTTCCCATAGAAAGGAATGCAAAATGGATTGATCCATTCCAGACTTTTAAAAACAACACCTAAAACAGCAATTTCACATGAATTTTACTATCTCCATAAAATGATCCATAAAATGAAAGCAATAATCAATGTGCTGTACTATAAAATAAATAAGACAGCATTGCAGATGATAAAAATTAAATTAATGTTTTTCCTTACCTGCACTGATGATAGTCATTGTTTGGACGGGGGGGCTTTTATCCATTTCCGCAGTCACACAGTCGGTCAATCAGTAGCTGAACTGGGTTCCACACAGTCACAAAAACTAATTAACCGAAAAAGCCTCAAAAACAAAAACGCAAAATAAATAGCAAAATCAAAAGCACCAAATACAATGGTCTCTTGGTTCTCAAACTTAATCCATTCTGGAAGTCCGTTTGACTTCCGAAATGTTCGAAAACCAAGGCGCGGCTTCTGATTGGTGCAGGCGCCCCGGAAACAAGAGCTGACAGCCGCATCGGTAGTTTGGCTTCTGAAAAACGTTTGAAAACCAGAACACTTATTTCCGGGTTTCTGGTGTTTGGGAATCAAGGCTTTTGAGAACCAAGGTAGCACTGTAAATTGCTTTGAGAGGGTTTTTGTTTTGTTTTGTTTTTTTACAATCAAGTGGTGTATAAATCTTTACAAAATGTCATGTTCTTTATTTATTCTTTATTAAATTTATGTACTGTACCTCCCCATCACAGGGTTTATGGTATCAAGGCCCACGAATGCATCACATAATAGGCAGCTGAAGAATCGTCCTCTCCTGCCTCCTTCCTTGAGGTCCTCCGTGGCTCCCGGCGGTTGGGACCCGTTAGCTTCTCCCATCTCCAGGGTGACGCTGCCCTGCCGGGAAGCCAAGCCCTTGGCAGGCAGATCAGCCCTTTAATCAACAAGAGATTTAGCCTGCTCCTGCCAGAACATCCTGCTCTCGCTCCAGCGCCAGTCCTGCCACCATCGCCATTCGGAATTTGGAGATTTTGGGAACTGACCGAGAGCCAAGTCGGTCTCATGAAAGCCTGGCTTGCAAAGAAGCCTCCGGGGAGGAATTAGGCCCCCCATGCTGGGCCAAATGGGAGGTGGAGGGGGGCGGCCTTTTCTGAGTCATGGTTGGACCAAAGGGGGGGGGAGGAAGTTTCCAGGGGGCAGGGATGCTGAGCCTTAGTGGGGCACCCCAGAAGTTGCCCATCTCCCATCAGCCCCAGGAAGATGCCAGCATGGCCAGGGGTCAGGGAGGGGGAGAAGGAGGGGAGTTGGAGCCCCCCAGCCGCCCAATGATCTTGACTTTTCTGCAGGGCAGAAAGATTCAGAGACTCCCCATTTCCTTCCCCTCCAAACCACCAGCCCAGCCCTCTGAAAAGCACCCTAGTTTCTGGTTCCCCCACATCTATTTATTTATTTTATTTAGTTCATCAAATTTATATACCACTTGATTGCAAAACAACAACAACCACCCTTAAAGTAGTTTGCAAAACGTTTAAGCAATGAAAATCCAGAGAAAGTGCTTGCATGCCAGAGAGAAGGTTTTGCTTGGGCTAGAGAGCGCCGCCAATGCGTCCAGGATGGGGCAAGGCTCCTGCTCTTGGTGGTGTGGCCATGGGCACAAGGGGTGGGTCGTGGCAGAAAGCCGCCTGCGAGTGCCCCTCACCCAGCCTCCCTTCTCTTTTCTGTTGCTGGGCAGGTGCTGAACCCGTTCTACGTCTTCCAGCTGTTCAGCGTCTGCCTGTGGTTTGCGGAGGAATACATTGAGTACTCCGTGGCCATCATCCTCATGTCTCTGCTCTCCATCTCTCTCACCGTGTACGACCTCAGGAAGGTGAGCAGGAGGGAGGGGTCTCGCCCAGGTAGGCGGGGTGGGGGGTGGGCACCTCATCGACCTCAGGCCATGCCGGATTTAAAGGTAAAGGGACCCCTGACCATTAGGTCCAGTCGTGACTGACTCTGGGGTTGCGGCGCTCATCTCGCTTTACTGGCCGAGGGAGCTGGCATGCAGCTTCCGAGTCATGTGGCCAGCATGACTAAGCCACTTCTGGTGAACCAGAGCAGTGCACGGAAACACCGTTTACCTTCCTGCCGGAGTGGTACCTATTTATCTACTTGCACTTGACGTGCTTTTGAACTGCTAGGTGGGCAGGAGCAGGGACTGAGCAATGGGAGCTCACCCCGTCGTGGGGATTTGAACCGCCGACCTTCTGATCGGCAAGTTCTAGGCTCTGTGATTTAACCCACAGCACCACCCACATCCCTAGTACTGGATTTACATATAAGCTAAACAAGCTTTAGCTCACGCCCCCACTATCTTGCCCCCCCCAAGAAAAAAATAAAGGAAAAAAAAGCTGAATGTACATTTCCAAAATATGAGATAAAAAACAAATAAAATGAAACCGACGTACAGCAGCCGTGTTTTGTGTTGTGTAGGCTCCTATGATGTAAGTCATGGGCCCCACCTGCTAGCCTGGTCCCTGCAGGATCTGATCACAAGAGCAGGACTCTTCCCTCCTGTGGTTTCCAGCAACCGGGATTCAGAAGCACGGCTGCCTCCGACTGGGAAGGGAGTGTGGCCAGCAGCCATCCATAGCCCTCTCCCTCTTCATGAATTTGCCCAGTCCTCTTTCAAAGCCCTGTGGAACGCCCTCCCACTAAATGTCAAAGAGAACAGCAACTACCAGACTTTTTGAAGACATCTGAAGACAGCCCTGTTTAGGGAAGCTTTTAATATTTGATGTAGTACAGTATTTTAATATTTTGTTGGAAGCCATCCAGAGTGGCTGGGGAAGTGCAGCCAGATGGGTGGGGTATAAATAATAAATTATTATTATTATCATCATCATCCATGTTGCTGGCTGTCTCTGCCTCCAGTGGGAGGGAGTTCCACAGTTTAACTCTGTGCTGTGTGAAGAAGACTTTGCAGCTGGAATCCTGCGAGGTCGGAAGGGTCCCCTTCAAAGCAGGGAGCTGACCCCCCCCACAGCTGCTGCCTGGGCTGTAAACTGGTTGGATGGGATACCAATCCTGTTCCCTTTCCTGGTGCTGGAAGCGCAGCAGGGAAACGAGGGCTGGGGGCCGTTGGGCGGCTCTTGGCTGCTTCCCAGAGAGATGCGCCTCTTTTCTTTCCGTGTCCACAGCAATCCGTGAAGCTGCACCGGCTGGTGGAATCCCACAATGGCGTCCTGGTCAAGGTCCTCAGGAAGGAAACAGGTGAGCCCAGGACCAGGGCAGGCCCCTCTCCCTGCTGCCTGCTGCACCGCTCTGGGCAGCGAGGGTCCGGATCTCCTCTCCCCCCTCCCTTCTCTGCCTTCCCTCCACCTCCACTGCAGCCCAGGAGCTGGAAGGGATCCCCAAAGGTCCTCTAGTCCAGCCCTCTGCAAGGCAGGAATCGTGGCTGAGGGTGAGGTGCAGAAGGGGACAGTCTTATGTGGGAATGTTGTAGATACTAGGAGAGGATACAGCGGTATCTCGGGTTACAGACGCTTCAGGTTACAGACTCTGCTAACCCAGAAATAGTACAGTCATACCTTGGGTTAAATGTGCTTCAGGTTGAGCGTTTTCAGGCTACACTCCACGGCGACCCGGAAGTAATGGAGCGCGTTACTTCTGGGTTTTGCCGCTCGCGCATGCGCAGACATTCAAACTGATGTCACGCTCATGCACGGAAGCGGCAAATTGCAGGCGTGGGTTGCATTCACTTCAGGACGCGAACGGGGCTCCGGAACGGATCCTGTTCGCATCCAGAGGTACCACTGTACCTTGGGTTAAGAACTTTGCTTCAGGGTGAGAACAGAAATCGTGCTCTGGCGGCGCGGCGGCAGCAGGAGGCCCCATTAGCTAAAGTGGTGCTTCAGGTTAAGAACAGTTTCAGGTTAAGAACGGACCTCCAGAATGAATTAAGTACTTAACCTGAGGTACCGCTGTATATTGATTTAATAGCATCCTTCCTCTCTCACGCTTGTGAGTCAACAGCAGAGTGCATTCCCCAATACACACAGCAGTGGAGGAAGCTGCAAGGACGCCTGGGGCGGTGCGCCCAGGGGCAGAGCGAGCCACCCATGGGGCGGGGCGCACTGCGGGGCGTCTGGAGTCTGCCTGCCTCCTCCCACTCAGCTGCCCTATAGTTGGGGGGGAGGCAGCAGGTGGACCGTTTGGGCAGGAGAGAAACACGGCTCAGGGGTGCTAAAGGCTCCGTGTTTCCTCGCCTGTTGTCTAATTTTCCATGTTAATTTGGCTATTTCTGCATATTCCATTACCTTCTGTCGCCATTCTTCTGCTGTTGGTATTTGCTGTTGTTTCCAGACCTGGGCTAGCCGCTGTTGTTGCACATAAAAACAATTTCTGGTTGTTCTTGACTGCCTACAACAATTTCTGGTTGTTCTTCTCCTACCATTCCTAACAAGAATGCCTCTGGCTTTTTCAAAAACGTCCATCTAAAGATCTTCTTTAGTTCATTGTATAGTTCCTCCTGATGTTCCAGAGAAACCTTTGCCTCTCTCCACTCCAACCAGGTGTCCAGGAGGTGGAGTCTCGCCATCTGGTGCCCGGAGACACCCTGGTTTTGGGAGGGGGCCGGAGCCTGCTGCCCTGTGATGCCGTCCTGATCCACGGCCAGTGCGTTGTGAACGAAGCTATGCTGACAGGTGAGGAGGAGGAGGAGGAGGAAGGTGGTGTCGCCTTGTGCGGCTGAGGGATGCTCCCAGGGGGCAGGGGTGCCCTGCCTGGGTGAAGGTGCCCAGGGAAAGTGGCAGCCCCAGAGCCAAGCGCCAGGAGCCAGACTCAGCAGCGCAGGAAGAGGCAGAAGCTGCCACAAAATCGGGGCCGGATTGAGGTTGGATGCGGCCCTCAGCTCTGAAGCTAATTGGGCCTTGTCCAGCTGTCCTTTGTCAACAACAAATTGTCGCTGTTTCTTTCATTTTGAATACATGCTATATGGTAATTGATGGACCTCACAGGTATCTCAGGCCATTTGCACATCACAAAATATGTATTTTATCAAAGCAATTGTTGAACTGAAATACAATTAAGAAGAAGTCTATTAATGGTGAAATAATGATTAAGTTTTAACTTAAAATGATTTTTTATTCATAACTAACTTAACATTGGCATTTGGCAATAACAAAAGTTCCTTTAGAAACGCAGTTTACAAAGACTCATAAACTAGTCTCTAGAAACGTGCTATAACATGAAATAATAATAGGTGTAAATATATGATTCAAACTACTAATAATTAAAAATAGCAGAATGTAGGCACCCTAGATATAGAAAGGGAGCAGGCTAGCAGGCGGGGCCCCTGACTTACATCATGGGAGCCGACACAACACAAAACACAGTTGCTGGATGTAGCTTTTATTTTATTTGGTTTTTATTTTATATTTTGGAAATGTGCATCCAGTTTTTTCCTTTACATTTTTTGGGGGGCCCCCAAGAGAGTGGGGCCCTAAGCTAGAGCTTGTTGAGCTTATACGTAAATCCAGCACTGCACAGAATCCTAGAACTGGGAAGGGATTCCCAGAGGTCCTCTATCCCCCCCCCCCATTGCCTCTTTAATGCAAGTCTGCTCTCCTCCAGGAGAGAGCATCCCAGTCACAAAGACCTGCTTGCCTGGGGGCGACCAGGACAGCGGCCGGCCTTGGCGAGAGAGCTGTGCTGAGGATTTCCGTAGACACCTTCTTTTCTGTGGGACGGAGGTTATCCAGGCCAAGGGTCCAGTGAGAGCCGTCGTTCTGCGGACCGGTGGGTGACAGCATTGGCCGGGAGCAGGGCGGCAGGGGGAGGGGGCTTCTGTCTGATTTGCTGAGTGTCACCCTGTCACATCCTGGATTGTAGAACTGTAGAGCTGAGAGGGACCCCCAAAGGCCATCCATCCCAACCCCCGGCAATGCAGGAATCGCAGCTCAGGAATCCCTGATGGGGGGCCACCCAGCCATCTTGTTCCCTCTCTCCTCTCTCCTCTGTCCCTAAGGTCAGTGCAGAGAGGCCTCTGGGTTGGCCCAGTCCAGGCACCAGATCTGAACTGGGAGGGCACGGGGGCCCTTCTCCCAGGGGGGCCAGGGGAGCCAGGGGGGCTCTGGAGTGGCTTCAGGGCTTTGCAGAATCCGACCCCTCCCCCGGACATGCTCTCTTCACCTGTGCAAGGTGAATGGCATCATTTTTACCCCATGTGTCCCTCCCCTTCGCCTGAGCACACGGTGGAGTCCTGGGTTGCGGTCTACAAAGAGGGAAGGGGGTGAGATTCTGCCCTCCAGCAAGCTTCCTAGCCCAATCCATACAGGGGGAACCAAAAGGAACACAACAAGGTTTATTTATGTCATTCATCTACAAAAATATTTATATGCTGCTAGTTCACAGTGGGGATGGGACGTGGGTGGCGCTGTGGTCTAAGCCACTGAGCCTCTTGGGCTTGCCGATCGGAAGGTCGGCGGTTCAAATCCCCGTGACGGGGTGAGCTCCTGTTGCTCGGTCCCTGCTCCTGTCCACCTAGCAGTTCGAAAGCACATCAAAGTGCAAGTAGATAAATAGGTACTGCTCCAGCGGGAAGGTAAACGGCGTTTCCGTGCGCTGCTCTGGTTTGCCAGAAGTGGCTTAGTCATGCTGGCCACATGACCTGGAAGCTGTACACCGGCTCCCTCGGCCAATAAAGCGAGATGAGCGCCGCTACCCCAGAGTTGCCCGCGACTGGACCTAATGGTCAGGGGTCCCTTTACCTTTTACCTTAGTTCACAGGGGAGAAAAAGCAAAGTGATTCACAGTATTTATTGCATAAAGGCATATAGCAAAAACCGTATTAAAAAATAATAATAATTAACCATCAGTTAACCATTCAGAGAAACCCAGCCTCCACTATCTCTATATTCCACTTCTCATCTTCTGCCCTGAACCCTCACTTCTGGAACTGCACCCCCAAACTCCCAAGCCCTCCCTAACCCCACCCTGAGCCCAGCCCCACATTTAGGGACTTGTAACTCAGAGCTGTGGGGCGTTGAGGCTCCCCTTTTGCGGTTTGCATTTTGGGTGCCACCCCACAGGAGGCAGCGACAGCCACTCATCCTGATGGCTTTAGAGAAGGATTGTGCAAATTCATGGAGGAAGAGAAGCCTAGCCAGGATGGCTGTTGGTCTGCCCTCAGATATTATTACATTGCATCACATTATTATATGAGGCAGTCATGCTTCTGAATCCTGTGGGAATGTTCAGGGTGACAGGAGAGGATATATTGTTCATTAATATCCTTCCTAACCTGCGCTGGCAAGATCCTTTACTTAGCACAGTTTACATTCCCCTTCTTACACGCACAGCAGATAGCTGGTTGCAGGTCGTGTGAGCCTCTCACTATTACACAATTCAGTCTGTCTCAGATTGAATTGTATGTTCCTGGTATGTTCCCTTGAATCCCTCTTAAAATAATGATGATGATGATGATGATGATGATGATGATGATGATGATGATGATTCATTATTTATACCCCGCCAATCTGGCTGAGTTTCCCCAGCCACTCTGGACGGTTCCCAATCGAGTGTTAAAAACAATACAGCATTAAATATAAAAAACTTCCCTGAACAGGGCTGCCTTCAGATGTCTTCTAAAAGTCAGGTAGTTGTTTATTTCCTTGACATCTGATGGGAGGGCGTTCCACAGGGCAGGCGCCACTACCGAGAAGGCCCTCTGCCTGGTTCTCTGTAACCTCACTTCTCGCAGGGAGGGAACCGCCAGAAGCTGGAGCTGGACCTCAGTGTCCGAGCAGAATGATGGGGGTGGAGACGCTCCTTCAGGTCTACTGGGCCTTTGAGGCCATTTAGGGCTTTCAAGGTCAACACCAACACTTTGAATGCGATAATCTTATTCAAAATCAATAAAAGAAGTTTACTCACATCAGTTCACAGTTGGATTCCTGAAGGAAGACTTTAGTTACAAATATGTACATGTGGATCTACCCCATATGGGGGAATAATCCCAGTCAAAAAGAGAGAGGTGTGCTGTGTGACTTGTCTTTTTGTTACCTGGACAGGTAAGGCCATGCCCACCTTCCATCACATGCAAAAGGAAGGATGCTCCAGCCAGGAGGAACAGGAAGTTTCGACTGGCTGGACCAAACATCCTCTTGCATGTCCACTCTAGGAAAACAAGGAATGTTGTACTTGACTGCCTCTCATGGATCACATCCCACAAATCCCAGTTGCTGGAAAACAAAGGCGAGGAGAGTTGTCCTTGTGCTCAAATCCTGCCTTCAGGTTTTCCCCACTGGGGCATCTCCTCGGCCACTGTGAGAGCAGGGTGCTGGACGGGGTGGGACACCGGCCTCATCCAGCCCAGGCTCTTCTCAGCTTCTCCTGCTCTGCCTTCCAGGTTTCAACACAGCGAAAGGTGATCTGGTGAGGTCCATTCTGTACCCAAAGCCCCTGAATTTCCGCCTCTACAGGGACGGTGTCCGGTTCCTACTGTGTCTCATTGGGATCGCGGCCGTCGGGATGGTCTATGCCGTCTGCGTCTTTGTCCTCAACGGGGTGAGTGGTTGGTGCCCAAAGAGCGGATCTCCCATGGGATCCTCCAGGGGGAGGGGAGAACCCTGCTCAGAAACCCCTCCCTTCAGAAACCGGGGAGACACTCTTTGCGCAGATGCGACAAACACACACACACACACAATTTTAATTTATTTTCCATTTAATATTATACATTCACATCATTATTATCTACTTTTCCTCCCTGGCTCTTTTTTGTTACTTTTGTTAGTTTTTGTTACTATTATTATTATTATTATTATTATTATTATTATTATTATTATTATTATTGCTGTGGAAGCAGAGCATAGCCATTGAGGCTGGTAGGAGCCATGGGTTTCACGTGGCCTTTCCAACCTGCCCTGCTGCTCTGGGTGCTAATTCTGCTCCCTTCCCTGAGCCAGGAGGAGGCTGGCGAGGTGGTGAAGAAGGCGCTAGACGTGATCACCATTGCGGTCCCTCCCGCCCTGCCGGCTGCGCTGACCACGGGGATCATTTACACCCAGAGGCGGCTGAAGAAAAAAGGGATCTTCTGTATCAGCCCCCAGAGGATCAATGTGTGCGGCCAGCTGAACCTCATCTGCTTTGACAAGGTGCGCGGGGAGGGGGAGCCCAGCTGGGGAGTCAGCAGGGAGAGAAAGCCCCCTTGGCCTGGAGGAATTTGGGGGTCTTCAAGGCTCTTGGCTTGGCTGATGGGAAGCCGCAGAATGTTCACAAGCAGTCCAGGTATGGCCACCCCAGCCTACTGCAACACCCTCCTTCCGTCCAGCGTCCAGTTAGAGGCTTTAGGGAAGCAAATCTGAATTCCGACTGCTCTTCAGAGCTGCAGTGCTCCTGCTCCTGGAGGATAATATTTCTTCCCAGTTTGAGACTAGTAGTACAGTCATATCTCATGTTACGTCTGCTTCATGTTACGTTCTTTCAGCTTACGTCCCGCGGCAACCCGGAAGTACCAGAAAGGGTTACTTTCGGGTTTCACCGCTCGCGCATGCGCAGAAGAACAAAATGGCATGCGCATGTGCAGAAGTGGCGAATCACAACCCGTGCGTGTGCAGATGCACCGCTGTGGGTTGCGCTCTTTTCATTTTGCGAGCGGGCCTCTAGAATGGATCCCATTCACAACCAGAGGTACCACTGTAGTAGCAGTATTTCAATTCTATACCACTTTATATTTTAAAGAAAAATCTTAAAGTGGTTTACAGCGTATTAAAACATCCATAAAACATTCCGAAGAAAGTCAAATATAGAGCATACAGTCAAAGCAACATAATTCAGAGAAAATTAAATATTAAAGATTTCAAAATAAAACATTACAAGGGAGGTCAACATGTTCAGCACAAAGTTAACCAAAATAAACTTAAACATTTCAAAAAACACACACACCACATTGCTAAGTGAAGTCAAATATAAAATGCACATTTCAAGGAGTGTAATTGACTATGAAGCTAAACCACGCTTGCTCTCAGCCTCCGCCCTGCGTCCGAAGGAGCACAGCACCCAAGGGAGAAGGGGCCCTTGAGCGCCAAGTGGGAAGCCCTCTAGGAGCCTGAGGGTGGGGTGGGGTTACCTCCATGCTGAGCTCTGTTGATGAGGCCCCTGACCCCCCAAGGAAGGTCCCCAGGCCAGCTGCCCTTTCCCCCATGGCTCCTCTTCCTCTTCCTCTTCCTCCAGCTTCAGGTCTTGCAATGCCTTGTTTTGTCCTTACCCGCCATCCTGGCACCTCTGACCAATTCCCCTGCCCCTCCCCAGACTGGCACCTTAACCGAAGACGGACTGGATCTCTGGGGACTGGTCTTGGCCAAAGGAAAGAGGTACCTGCCTGTCTCGTATTTCCACCAAAGAAAACTCCCTGTGTTGCCAAACAGAACACTCTGAACAACAACAAGCAACACGTCGGCTAATAATATACTGACAATATTTTTTATAACACTACAGTGGACCCTCTAGTTACGTACCGCTCTGGATACGTAACTTTCGGGTTATGAATGCGGCAAACCCGGAAGTGTATAGTTCGGGGCATGCGCAGAAGCACTCAGTCATGCCGTGCACGTGTGCAGAAGCAGTGCCTCTGCCTACGGACTTTTTGGGTTGCAGACGGACCCCTGGAACGAATTTAATTCGTATCCAGAGGGTCCATTGTTTCAAAATTCATAAACAGAAGATGTATAACATGTGCATGGAGTCACAAACTAATAAGGATCAAATCAATGTTCCATGAACAGGAATGGCAGGAGTGGGAAATCACTGTCAAAGATCACTGCAATGGAGGCAGAAGGCCTTTCCACAATCAAAATTCCACAAACATGAGATGATGGGTGCTCCGAACATCGCAATAGGGTGCTCCGAGCACAGCAGCAGACAGGACAGTTCTTCCAGGATAATGAACTGTTTCAATGATAATTCTCCATCTGCTAGCAATAATACAAAATGAAATCCATTATGTTCAAATACAATACAGTCATACCTTGGGTTACAGATGCTTCAGGTTGTGTTTTTTCGGGTTGCGGACCGCCAAAACCCGGAAGTACCGGAATGGGTTACTTCCAGGTTTCGGCAGTGGTGCATGTGCAGAAGCGCTGAATTGCAACCCGCGTGTGCGCAGACATGCCGCTGCAGGTTGCGAATGTGCATCCCGCACGGATCACGTTTGCAACCTGAACGTCCACTCTACTGAGATTGAAATGTCAGTATATTATTAGCCGACGTGTTGCTTGTTGTCATCTCATATTTCCATGTAGCTCTTCAGTTTCCAGGGTGGTTTCGAATGACTAATAATACGCTGCGCTGTGCTACAGTTCCTGCATTGCAGGGGGGTGGACTGGATGACCCCTGGGGACCCCTCCCAGCTGGACGGTTCTGTGATTCTTGACTGGGAGACTTTTTGCAGGCTCAGAAACACCCCTCTGGGCGCCCTGCTTGCCTCATGCCGCCTGCTCTCCTCTCTCCCCCCAGCTTCCAGGCTGCCCACTGCCTCTCCTCCGGCCCCCCGCTGCCCTGGGGCCTGGCCTGCGGAGCCATGGCCAGCTGCCACTCCTTGGTGGTCCTGGACGGGAAGATCCAGGGAGATCCACTGGACCTGAAGATGTTCGAGGCGACCGGCTGGGTGAAGCTCTCTCTTTGCTGTGCAGAAGCTCAGGACTCGGGGGGCGGGGAGAGTGTGCCAGCTCTGGGGGGGGGAGTGGGGGGGGAGTGCCGCTTGGCAGGCCAGGCTGGTGGGAAAGCCCTTTGCACCCTTTGCACCCGGTGGCTCCTTCAGGAGAGCATCCCTCTGCCCTTCTCTCCCCTCCAAGGGCACAGGGATCTCTTTTGGCAGAGACTGCTTTTCAGACAGCTCAGTCGGAAGAGCATGAGACTCTTATTATTATTTTTATAGAGTTTTATTAATTTTCAGCATATCATTTTCAACAGTAATTAAACATATTTTAACGTAAGCTATGTTAATCCTAACTGGGATCTGCTGTTGTATTTAACTTGAATAAACAGGAAATTGAGGATTCCAGCAGAGAAGATGGAGAATGGGCAGGTGCCGTGATAGTCAGGCCAGGAGTCAAGGCCCAACAGGTGAGCCCAGGCGTCTGTCACTCACCTTGGACAGGTAGAGTGGGGGGGGGGGGCAGGCAGATCAGGCAACTTGCTGACCCAGAAGTCCGTCTCCCTCCACTTCTGCATTCCTCTGGGATTAATGAATCTCTTCCTGCCCAAGGAGAGGCAGAGACTAGCCCAAGGTCACCCAGTGAGTTTCATGGCTGAGCAGGGATTCGAACCCAAGCCCAGCACTTTCACCACTGTCCTTGCTCTCCAGGTTCTAGATTTAAATGCCCCCCCCAGTCACTGTCAGGGGGGCTTCAGAGTGTGTGATTATAATCGGGAAAACACTCTGTGTGGATGGGGGTTGATCCTCCCGCAGTGCCATGGCCCTGATCCAAGTCGTGCCCCCAGCAGTTGCTACAGGGCATAGCTGTCAACTTTTCCCTTTTCTTGCGAGGAATCCTATTCGGAGTAAGGGAATTTCCCTTTAAAAAAGGGAAAGTGAAATATACTCAGAGTCGAGAGTGGATTTCATGCTCTTTATTCAGCTCAGAGGACTGAGGAATGAAATTTCCCCCCAAATATCTGCTTTATATACATTACTTACACAATGGGCTGCATGTGATTGGCTAATTCCGGAATTCTACTGTAAGCCAATCAGGTTGTGGATTCACTTCCATCTGGAGCTGGATTGGGTGGCTCCTGTGGACCAATCATACTGCTGCATTGTTCTAGGACCAATCAGACTGCTGCATTTTGGATCCTATTGTTCTAGGACCAATCAGACTGCTGCATTTTGGATCCTATTCAACTCAGTACATAGCAGAAATGTTGACAGCTATGCTCCAGGGCCCCTGCTGCCGGACCCCTGGGACCCCTGGCCAGGAGCCCCTCTCCCCCCTCGCTGCACCCGGTGCCCTGTTCCTCTTGCCTGTCTCCCCAGGGTGCTGCTGCCGTGGGTGGCATGGCCATCTTGCGCCAGTTCCCGTTCTCTTCAGCCCTGCAGAGGATGTCCGTCGTCGCCCAGGAGTTTGGTGGGGAGCGCCACATCTACATGAAGGGGGCGCCCGAGAGAGTGGTCGGCTTCTGCTGGCCAGAGACAGGTGACTGCCCCCTTCTCTCCCCCCTACCCCATGCCATTTGGGGGGTGGTCTTTGCGGAGACCTCCTTCCGCAGGGCCTGTAAGACAGAGCTATTGCGCCTGGCTTTCAATTTGAACTTTTATTCCCCTTCCTTCCCTCCCTCTCCCCTTTTTCTGAAGATTCCCCGCTCTGGGATCCCACAGCTAATTCTCCCCTGGTCTCCTCGCTGGCTCAAATGGGACTAATTTAGCCAGCTAGCCCTGGTGATCATCTAATGTTTATTGGATGGATTCCCCCCCCCCCCCATATTGATTTTTGGATTCTGAATTTATTGTTATTCACATTTTATACTGTATTTTAAGCTGTTTTTTGTTGCATCAATTGTTTTAAATTTGTCGTTAGCTGCCCTGAGCCCGGTTTTCTGAACCCGGAAGGGCGGGGTATAAATAAAAAATTATTATTATTATTATCAAGGCCTCTCAGGACTGGGACTTGCCCCCCCTTGCTTAGCTGAGTTTGGGGACCCGCCCTGAGCCAGGATCCTGCCCTGCCATGGAGAGATGCTCTCCTTCTCAGCAGGCAGGAATGGAGGAATGGAGAGGCTCTGGCCTCAAGCACTCTGCATGTGGGCAGAAGGGTCTCTCAGGAAAGGCTTTGGGTCCCATCCCTGGGCAGCCACCCAGTTCTGTGCAACCGCCTACGGCTTTGCTCTGCCTCCACAGTTGGAGGCAGCCATGATTCTGAATCTCAGTTGCTGGAAAGAGCAGGAAGGGAGATGTGCTCTTGTGCTCTGATCCTGCTCACAGGTTTCCCTCTGGGGCTGCTGGTCGGCCCCTGTGAGCAGGACCGGATTGAGGTTTGATGAGGCCCTCAGCTACTGAAGGTAATGGAGCCTTTAATATTTCCAGCTGTCCTTTGTCAACAACAAATTGTCGCTGGTTTTTTGTGTTGAATATATGCTATATGGTCATTTATGGACCTCATAGGTATCTAAGCAATGACAAACCTAGACAGCATCTTAAAAAGCAGAGACATCACCTTGCCAACAAAGGTCCGTATAGTAAAAGCTCTGGTTTTGCCAGTAGTAATGTATGGAAGTGAGAGCTGGACCATAAAGAAGGCTGATCGCCGAAGAATGGGTGCTTTTGAATTCTGGTGCTGGAGGAGACTCTTGAGAGTCCCATGGACTGCAAGAAGATCCAACCTCTCCATTCTGAAGGAAATCAGCCCTGAGTGCTCACTGGAAGGACAGATCCTGAAGCTGAGGCTCCAAGACTTTGGCCACCTCATGAGAAGAGAAGACTCCCTGGAAAAGACCCTGATGTTGGGAAAGATGGAGGGCACAAGGAGAAGGGGATGACAGAGGACGAGATGGCTGGACAGTGTTCTCGAAGCTACCAGCATGAGTCTGACCAAACTGCGGGAGGCAGTGGAAGACAGGAGGGCCTGGCGTGCTCTGGTCCAGGGGGTCACGAAGAGTCGGACACGACTAAACGACTAAAAAACAACAATAGGTTATCTCAAGCCATTTGCACATGTTGCCATGCCACCAGTCCATGCAGAATGTAGGCACCCTATATATAGAAAGGAGCAAAGCAGGGATATTTTAGGGAGCAGGCGGAGCCCATGACTTACATCCTAGGAGCTGACACAACACAAAACACTGTTGCTGTATGTAGGTTTAATTGTATTTGTTTTTTATCTTAATTTTTTTGACATGTACATCCAGGTTTTTTCCTTTAATTTGGGGGGGGGGGCTCGAAGAGAGTGGGGCCCTAATCTAGAGCTGGCCCTGCCTGTGAGAGCAGGGCCTGGGGCCGGAGGGGCCACTTCTAGCAGACTCTCTTTCTGTCCTTGCGTTCCCAGTGCCCAACACCTTCCCCAGCAAACTCCAGCATTACACCTGTCGGGGCTTCAGAGTCATTGGGCTGGCGCAAAAAAGTCTGCCGGCGGGAATGGAAGTGGCTTCCCTGACAAGGTAAAAGAGAAAGCCTCTGTGTGTGTGTGTGTGTGTGTGTGTGTGAGAGAGAGAGAGAGAGAGAGAGAGAGAGGGATGGATGTCCAGGATCCTCTGAAGTGGACAGTGCCGACCAAAGCTCTCTGCCTGAGGTCATTCTAAAACAGGGGTCAGCAAATGTACTGCGCCTCAGGCTGGTGTCTCCAGTGCTGATCACGCAGTGGGCTGAAGGGCAGGGGAGCGTGTGCCCATATGTGTGCACACACGCTATTTCAGGTGCACTTCTGGGTTGGAGGAGCACCGGAAATAGCTTGTGCGCATGTGCACGGGCCTCCTCCAACCCGGATGTGCACCACAAATAACGCTTGCACAAGCTATTTCAGGTGCTCCTCTGACCTGGAAGTGGGCAGCCGTGCAGCACAGCGCCAGTAAGAGCGGGTGGCGGGGGTTGCCGCAGGCTGGATAAACGAACCCCTCGGGCCTGCGGGCCTTAGTCTGGGGACCCCTGTTCTAGAAACTAGCTAAACCCACAGGAGGCTGGGAGAAAGTCACGGGTCCAGCAGAGCCAGAAAGCAAAGCCCAGACTCCATAGCAGCGCCTGAGGAGTTAGAACTCGCCTCTGAGGCTGGAGACGCTGCCTGTTTTTTTAAGGCAGCAAAATCCATGTGGTTGGCTGGTTGCTTCCCACTCCCTCGCCATTTCCACATTTGGAGACATTGGATTATACGGCCTTGAAAACTCATGGAGTCATCAGCCTGCGGGGATGGAAGGGAACCTGAGGGTCATCTAGTTCCAAAGCTTGCAGTGCTAGAATCTTAGCTCAAGAAACCCTGGCAGGCACCCTGAAGCAGAGGCTGGATGGCTGCTGCGGTGAGGTCCGTGGAGGCAATTGGTTGCCCATGGTGGGAAGCAGAATACTGGACTGGGCAGCCCTCCCTGGCCTGATCCAGGAGGGCTCCCAAGAAGAGCTCTGCAGCAGGATCAGACCAAGGGCTTCCCAGGTCCAGCATTGGCCTTTTGCAATCTTCTCTAGTTCAACCCTAGTTCAAGGGCAAAGGCCTGACTCAGAGCCTTATTCTGCTCCCTGTTAGCTTGGCCACTTCAGGATGCGGCCAGTTGGATCTCTGTAGCCCTGACCCGCCTGCTTCTTCCATCCAAGGGAGCAGCTGGAGTCTGGCCTGACCTTCCTGGGACTCCTGATCCTGGAGAACCGGCTGAAAAGCGAGACGAGGCCTGTCCTGGAGGAGCTCAGCGCCGCTCGCATCCGGAGCGTGATGGTTACAGGTGGGAGAGCCGGTTGGGGTGCTGGAAGCCAGAGAAAGAGGGGTCCCTTCGGTGCTGAGCTCCCTGACCCAGTTTCAAAGGCCCCTGGGCTGACAGAGCTCTCCAGAGGTGGCTGGGAATACCTGTCCTTTCCCCCAGCACCAATCAGCGTGCAAAGTGCTTTAAATCCCTCATTTCATTTATTCACATAGCAACCCCAAGACTGTCCCTCAAGCTTCCCAGCTGTGCAGGGTCTTGAACCCGTAATGTCGGCCAATAAACCTGGAACACTTCAGCCTCGGATGGGCTCGCAGAAGAACATGCAGCCTGCCTCTCTCCATCCTGTGGGAATGTTCAGGGATGCAGAAGAGGATTTATTGTTTGATTATAGCCTTTTCCAACTTGTGTTAACAAGTTCCACAATTTAGCAGAGTAACATTACCCTTTTAAAAGTTGCAGCGGATGCTTTTCCTCAGGCTCGCTAAAGCCTCTATAATAACTGTTCTGGTATTTTCCCCTGATTCCTTCATAAAAGATAAGACACGACACAGTCTTCTATAAAAGTATAAAAAGGTTTACTCACTCACATTCTGTTCACAATCGGATTCCAGAAGGCAGACTTAGTTTCCAGGTGTATGTTAATTTTCTAGGCTATCTCATAAGGAGACAGTCCCTTTGTCCTCTCTTGGCTGGAGCCAAGAGAGAGTCTTTGGCTAAGCAGATGTTGCTTCTTCGATGCAGGTAGTCAAAGGGAGAGAGATGGCTGCCCTGCCCTGTGCTTTTGTCGTTACCTGCGCAGGTGAGGCCACGCCCACCTCTAGTCACATGCAGAGGAAGTCTGTCCCAGCCCAGAAGGAAACAGGAAGGACAAACATTCCTCCCCAGGTGTAAACATGTTCACTCTAGGAATGTTGTACTTGACTGCTCTTGTGCTTCACATCCCACACAATCCATCCCTTGTCATTGTCTTCTCTCTCAAGCTGCCCACCATAATAGAATGGTAGATTTAGGAGGGGTCCTCTTGTCCAGCCCCCTGACATATGGCCACCCAGCCTCTGTCTAAAAGCCTCCACGGAGGAAAGTCCCCCCCCTTCTGAGGGTGACCGTTCCATTGTCAAACAGCTCTGATAATAATCATAATCATAATACAGTGGTGCCCCGCAAGACGAATGCCTCGCAAGACGGAAAACTCGCTAGATGAAAGAGTTTTCCGTTTTGGAGGTGCTTCGCAAAACGAATCTCCTATGGGCTTGCTTCGCAAGACGAAAATGTCTTGCGAGTTCCTGCGGGTTTTCCCCCCTCCCCCCTTTTTCTAAGCCGCTAAGCCGCTTATCAGCTGATCCGATAAGCCGATAAGCCGCTAAAAGCCGCTAATAGTGCTAATAGCGCTAATCCGTCAATGGGCTTGCTTCGCAAGACAAAAAAACCGCTAGACGAAGAGAATCACAGAACGGATTCTTTTCGTCTTGCGAGGCACCACTGTAACAAATTTTATTATTTGTACCACTCCCATCTGACTGAGTTGCCCCAGCTACTCTGGGCAGCTTCCAACATACCGTATTTTCACGCTATAAGATGCACCAGACCATAAGATGCACCTAGTTTTTAGAGGAGGAAAACAAGGAAAAAAATATTCTGAATCCCAGAAGCCAGAACAGCAAGAGGAATCTCTGCACAGCGATCCCTCTTGCTGTTCTGGCTTCTGGGATAGCTGTGCAGCCTGCAATCGCTCCATAAGACACACACACATTTCCCCTTACTTTTTAGGAGGGAAAAAGTGTGTCTTAGAGAGCAAAAAATACGGTATATAAAAACATAATAAACATTAGAAAATTCTTCCTGCTGCCAGAAAGTTCTTCCTAACGTTTAGTCTGAAGGAGTGCAGCCCGTTCCTCTTGGCAGAGCCGAAGAATTTGTGCGGAGTGCCACCTCTGGACGTCAAGATCCCAACGCGCAGGGGATGACGCCCCTGTCTTGACTTTCCAGGTGACAACATTCAGACAGCAATCACCGTCGCCCGAAATGCCGGCCTGATTCCTCCCGGCAGCCGAGTGATCCTTGTGGAGTCGAGCGGCCAGCCTGGGCTTCCCTCGCCCTCCGTCACCTGGGAGCTCCTGGAGGAGAGGAAAGAAGACCAGGGCGACAGCAGCGAGTCCAAGGTAAGGGTCCCGGGGGGCTCCCTGGAGGGGGTTCCTTCTCCCCGCTTCTGGATCCTGGGTGGGGCTGGCAGAGCAGAGTAAAGGATGCCAGGCAAAAGAGGGCATGACCCAGGGGTGTCCGAGCGGCCCTCAGCACCTTCTGACCTAGCACAGAGCCCCCGAGTGTGGCCTGGGCATCCGTCCCAGGGCACCTCTGTTTTTTGGGTCTTTGTTTTAATTAATCTTTATTGGTTTAAAATCAACACATACACACAAAGAAAATTCAGGAAAAAAGAGCAAATAAAAAAAGAAAACAAAGACATGACAAAATTATACAAAAGGGAAAAAATATAGAATACATCATTTACAAACAAACAAACCACGATATGTAACACTGCTTCACAAATGCACAAAAATATTTCCATCATCAGCTTCTGACTTTCTTGATGTGGGTCCTTTTTTTCCTCGATTCCTTGCCTCTGATTTTCCCTAAATCTTGTTTGTATCCTTTTTACCTTATTTCAATTCGAGAGTTATTCGAAGCATTCTCAAGTTTCTATACGGAGACCCTGTTCTTTTAGATACTCTTTATACATCTCCCATTCCTTTTTAAACTTTTGGGTCAATCGATCTCTATTCCCCCCCCCCCCGTCATATATGCTACTTCCATGTATTCTGAGTGACCTGCCTCTGCCGGGTGGGATCCTGGTCTGACGCCAGAAGCAGCAGCTGCCTCTTCCCTTCCTCCTCTTTTGCAGGAGAGAGACCTGGAAGTGGGAGGAGGAAGAGGGCCTGATCCTGGAAGGGGCAGCTACCACTTCTGCCTGGATGGGAGAACCTACGAGGTCCTCAGTCAGCACTTCAGGCACTTGCTCCCAAAGGTGAGTTGGGACCCCGGGGGGCGTCTCTCGGGGGGGGGGCGCACAGCACATTCAGACAGAGCCCTTCGTTTGGGGGAGGGCAATAGAGCGTCTGTTTGGCATGCAGAAGGCCCCTGCTTCTGCCCTGTCTGGCAGCATCTCCAGGTAGGGCTGGGAGAGCAGCTGCTGCTGCTGCTGCCAGTTGAGCGGGCAATATGGCCCATGCTCTGACCTGGAACAAGGCAGCATGCTGTGCTTCCAAGGAGGCTGGTCGGATCCAGACAGGCCTGGGAGGCCCCCCAGGCTGCCTCTGCCCTTCTGCCCGCCCGCCTGGGCGCTGGCACAAGCCGCTGCGCCAGGCCCCTTCCCCAGCCTGCCCCTGAGGTTGGGCCTGGACTCTGCGCCCTCTTTCTCCCCGCAGCTTCTCCTGGACGGGACGGTGTTCGCTCGGATGTCTCCGCCTCAGAAGGCCAGCCTGGTGCAGGAGCTCCAGAAGATGGAGTGAGTGAGCCCAAGCTCAGGAAACACACAGTGGGGGGGGGGGGAGGCAGTGTGGTGCAATGGTTAGAGCGCTGGGAAATGCCAGGGTCCAAATCCCCGTTCAGCCCTGAAGCCCACTGGGTGGGAGGTGGCCTGGTCGCGCACTCTCGGCCTGGTCTACCTCACAGGGTTGTTGGGAGAGTAAAAGTTGGAGAACCACCTTAAGGTGTCCTTCAAAACCTTCAGAATTTAAGCCACGTTCTGCCATCTCTAGGAATCTTAAAACGTGTCTTGAGCTATTATTGCCACCTGGCTGCAGCAGAGGGAATGCAGTGAGCCTGCTCTAGATCATTATATATTATATAATATTATATATTTACTCCAGGTGGCTTACAGATAAAAATAAGAGGCGCTAAAAACATGGGGGGGGGGAATCATTAAAAGACAATTAAACATTGGTAGAATTAAATCTATATCTATACTATGTGGTTGGCTTTCCTGATTTTTGTACAAGTGCCCAGGAACATTAGCAGCAGAGGGCTGTTAAAGGGCTTCTGTGCCAAAATTCCTGCTAGGGTTTCCTGCTCTCTGCTCAGAAGGCAGAAGTGCTGCAATTTGCCAACGCCTTGCCTGACCTGCGTGATTTTGGGCTCACCCAGACTTCCTTTTGCGCTGCGCTTTCCAGCAACAGACTTCAAAGCTCTGGGTTTTCTTTTGTTTGGTTTTGCCCTCAGCATAAACCCACGTTTTACCCCTGAAGCAGAGCAAATGTTGATCTGCCGAAAACCTGTTGCTGTTTGCTCTGACGGCGGGTTTCCCGGGGAAAGTGCGAGGGCAAATAATAATAATAATAATAATAATAATAATAATAATAATAATAATAATAATAATGGTTTGTTATTTATACCCCGCCGATCTGACTGGGCCACTCTGGGAGGCTTCCAACCAAATATCAAAAACAATACAGTGTCAGACATTAAAAACTTCCCTAAACAGGATGGCCTTCAGGTGTCTTTTAAAAGTAAAATAGTTGTTTATTGCCTTGACATCTGCTGGGATGGTGTTCCACAGGGCGGGCGCCACCACCAAGAAGGCCCTCTGCCTGGTTCCCTGTAGCTTGGCTTCTTGCAGCGAGGGAACTGCCAGAAGGCCCTCGGTGCTGGATCTCAGTGTCCAGGCAGCAAAGAGGGGGAGAAATGTTGGCCAGCAAAGAGGGGGGGGGATGGCTCAGTCCAATGCTGTGCATGGTTCTAATGAACATGCAGAGATCCAACTAAGCTGGATGTGGCTTGTTACTTCAATGTCAGGAGAAACTTTGTGTACATAGACTCTGCTATTGAAGTGAATTTGACAGTTTGTGCTGGACCTCAGTGTCCGGGCATAACAATGGGGGTGGAGATGCTCCTTCAGGAATACTGGGCCGAGGCCATTTGGGGCTTTAAAGATCAGCACCGACACATTGAATTGCGCTTGGAAACTGGGAGCCAACGCAGATCTCTCAGGACCGATGTTATGTGGTCTTGGCGGCCGCTCCCAGTCCCCAGTCTAGCTGCCGCATTCTGGATTAATTGCAGTTTCCGAGTCACCTTCAAAGGTAGCCCCACGTAGAGCGCATTGCACTAGTCCAAGCGGGAAATAACTAGAGCATGCGCCACTCTAGCGAGACAGTCCGCAGGCAGATAGGGTCTCATCCTGCATACCAGATGGAGCTGGTAGACAGCTGCCCTGGACACAGAATTGACCTTCACCTGAACAGGTTAAGCAACCCTGAACACTCTGCTCGGACGCGGAGCTTTAAAGCACAAATGCTCTGCCGAGAAAGACGATGCAAAAGGGAGTCTGGACGAGTCCTTTCTGCGTGTGTTTGCGTGACTTTCCCCCCTTTCCTTTCCCAGCTACTTCGTGGGCATGTGTGGAGACGGTGCCAACGACTGCGGGGTCAGTATACGGAACTATATTTCGAAACCTTCCAAAGGGGTCCATCGTCTCCGGGGAGGGGCAGCCTATTACAGGCAGGTGCAGGACGGACCAGATCCACGGGCAAATGCCACCTGCAACTGGTCCTGAGCAAGGCTGAGAGCGGCGGCTCCTCTGAGTCCATGGGCTGCTCCTTAGCAGAACCTGCAGCCGGAGCGCCCAGTTCCTTTCTCCCTCCTGGGCTGCAGAGGCCTCTTTTGCCCAGGGATGCCCATGGACCTGCTGCTGTGCCCTCCTTTTTTAGGGCACCCTGCGCTTTGGAACTCCCTGTCGATGGATATCCGCCAGGCGCTTGTGCAATTCACTTTTTGGTCCCCACTTAAAGCCCTCTTGCTTAGACAAGCCTGTTCAGGTGATTGGAAAATCAATGCAAGCTTCAATCTGTTGCAGTCTGCTGCTATTTTAACTTTTCAAAAGTCATATATATATATATATATATATATATATATATATATATATGCTTTCGTAGATTTTCACGGGTACAGGAATGCAGGTTTTGGTGTCTTCAACTCAAACACTGAGATCCTGCTCTGTTCCAGTAACAAGAAGCCGAAAGCACCAGCCTGAAGATGACGAGTGAGACCTCGTCGAAACGTCGCCTAGACACCCCAACTCTTACACGGGAAGACACCCGAAGACACCAAAACCTGCATATATATATATATATATATATAATTATTATAATTATAATTATATTATAATTATTATATATTATTATTATTATTATTATTATTATTATTATTATTATTATTATTAAGATTTTGAAAAAAAATTATACATATAAAACAAAACCATTTCGAACATTAAAATACCCTTAGACTGCTTTCCCTCCCTTCATGGGTTCCATCTTTAAAATTGAATTTACTTCATCTTTTACCCTTATCTATCTATTATACAGTATAACCATAATTACCATAAAAAAATCACATTGCAAGTGTCTTTACATCCCTGCCAAAGATTTTTAACTGTTTACAGTGGTCCTTAAAATAAATTACAAATTTACTCCAGTCTTTAGAAAATACTTGATCTTCCTGGTTTCAGATCTTTCCCGTCAGTTTTTCAAAAGTCTTAGGACTGCTGCTGTCAATTTATGTTATTGATAATTTTACTTGCTTTGTCTTTTCTTTGCTTGGTTGCGGTTTTTATTTTTACAATCCTAGAATCGTGGAGTTGGAAGGCACCCTGAGGGCATCCAGTCCAGCCCCCTGCAATGCAGGAATCTTTTTAGCCCACGTGGGTCTTGAACCCGCAGCCCTGAGCTTAAGAGTCTGATGCTTTACCCGCTGAGCTAACTAAAATAAACTCCCAGGCCGGCCACACACTTCCTTCCCCCACGGCCGCCCCAGAGTATTGCCAGCTGCTTCGAGGGGTTGCTGGCCTGCCGGGTCTGCAGAGCGCAAGGTGGTGTGTGTCTGGGGTGCTGGCGGCGGCATCTCAGGGCGTGTCGGTCGCCCGGGGGTTCCTGCACTGCAAGCGCGTCCTTCCTTGCCCCAAGTCCTGAGACTGGGCTGCTGTTGCCTTTCAGGCCCTGAAAGTGGCCCATGTTGGAATCTCCCTCTCCGAGCAGGAGGCCTCGGTGGCTTCCCCCTTCACCTCCAAGACCCCCAACATCGAGTGCGTCCCAGAGCTGATCAGGTGAGCCCCAGAGTCCTGTGGGGAAGGTGGGGCCCTCTCTCCCCCTGGTGAGCAGAATCAAGCCGGGGGGTGGGGTGGGGACGCAGTGTTGAGATTTCCATTCTGCCTTAAGGAACAGACATGTGGAATTGTTACGTGTCACAGGTCTGTTTACATTCCAGCACAGTATGCTGGGAACTTCCGTTGTGTGTATAGCTTTTGCTTTTCCAGTTCTCTCTGAGACGACACAAGAGAGAGGCGACATGTTTCTTTGTCCTGATTTATGATTAATAAATCTGTAGTTGTAGCATGCTTCCACAAGCCTCAGGCCTATTCTGTGTGCGCAGTTCGCTCTGCTGATAGCGTGCCCTGGCTTTGAAGCCCGGGTCGCTGATTCACATCGGAGCACAGGCCAATGGAAGGAGGCGGCACAGCTGGGGCTTGCCAGCTGGCCTCCCGGCCCCCTGCATGTCGAGACGCAGAGTGGGGGTGCTGAGCTGGCACAGGTTGGCAGGAGGCCGTGCAGAGGGCTTGAAACCGCCCAAGAGGCCCCACTTTCCTCCTTTGCCTGGTTCCCAGTTCTCTAAGTCATAGAAGTGTAAAGTTGGAGGGGATCCTGTAGTCCACCCCCGCTGCAACACAGGCCTCTCCAGGCCCTCCTTGCCAACCCTTCTCCCTCTCCTCCTTCTCCCCGCAGGCAAGGCCGTTGTGCCCTCGTCACCTCCTTCTGCATGTTCAAATACATGGCTCTCTACAGCACCATCCAGTACCTGGGAGTCCTGCTCCTCTACTGGGTACAGGGCCAGGGGAAGGGGGTGGGCACGGGGGGGGGTGTCTCTCCAATGGCCGGGTGTCCTCCATGCCTCATCCGGAGGGCCAGGGAGCTGCTGCACTCCAAACCAAGGGATTCTACCCCCTTCCGAGGGAGTCTGTGGAACAGTTCTTACCCTCCTGAAAGGGTCCTTCCTTGCAAGTTGACTCCATTGGTTTGGATGCTGCCCTCTGGAGCAGCAGGAATCCGGTTGGCTCCGGGCCCCCTTTCCAGCCAGCACAGAAGGGGCCATGTGGCTCCGTTGGGGGTGCCTGGGCCCTGGACCCTCAACCTGGCTCCCTCCTGCTCTTCTTCTTTTCCAGCAACTGAACACCTTTGGGAATTACCAGTTTCTGTTCCAAGACCTGGCCATCAGCACTCTCGTTGGCATGACAAGTAAGCGCTTCCTAGCAACTCCAGGTTAGGGTGCCGGCCCTTCTGGGCTCCGGGGGCCTTCTGGCTGCCCCAGGGACATCCCCACCGCCCGCCTCTCTCTTTGCAGTGAGCCTGAATCAGGCCCACCCCAAGCTGGTTCCTCACAGGCCCCCTGCCCGGCTCACCTCTCCGCCTCTGCTGCTCTCCCTGGGGCTCAACCTCCTCCTCAGCCTGGCCATGCAGGTCTGCGGCTTCGTCCTGGTGCAGAAGCAGCCCTGGTACTCCACCAGAGACCTCCTCAGGTAGGGAGGCCTGGCTGCTGCCTGGAGATGGGCTGGGGGACCCTCCTGGGGGGAAGGTGGGGGAGAGAAGGCTGGCTCCTGGCATCCCTGATTCCATCCCCGGGGTCCTTTTCAGCGCCTGCTCTCCTGGGAACAAAAGCGACGCCACGTTCCCTGCCTCGCCCAGCAACCGGACGGAGGCCGATGTGGACAACGGGTACAAGAGCTACGAAAACACCACCGTGTGGCTTCTCTCCACCTTCAACTGCCTCCTGGTGGCTCTGGTCTTCTCCAAGGGGAAGCCCTTCAGGCAACCTGTGTACAGAAACCGTAAGAGCAACGAGATCGACTGGTGGGGTTGTGGGTGGAGAGAGATGTGGCCCCTCGGAGACCCCAAGAGCCAGAATCCCCATCGGAGGCTTCATGCCTCCCTCCTGAGAGTCGGAGGTGGGCTGCATCCAGACCCTCCCCGCCTTCCTGAAGCCTCGCAAGTCCTCTCCCTTTGGGTCGGCCTTTGGACAACGCTTGGTCCATTTTTATTTTGACGTGGTTGGTTAGAACTCTAGGACCCTCATACATATGGGACCGCCTCTCCCGATCTGCCCCGCGGAGGACCTTAAGGTCCATATATAGCAACACCCTCGAGGTCCCGGGCCCTAAGGAAGTCAGATTAGCCTCAACCAGAGCCAGGGCCTTTTCAACACTGGCTCTGGCCTGGTGGAACGCTCTGTGTGCTGGTCCCGTGGGTTACCAGAGATGCAAGGTCCAAGTCTGGTCCGTGGTCAAAGGTGCAACATGGAGGCAGTTCGCAGTAGCTGAAGCCGGGTGCAGGGCAGGGAGTCAGGAACAGGCTTGCATGCAGGGAGCCAGGGTGGGTCAGGAACTCAGGCAGGAACTAGCAACCAACAACGTTGCTCCCCCAACTTGGGACTGGGGCTGGCCGGCTTTTATCTGCCCCGAGGCATAGGGCGGCCCCAGTCCACAGGTGACTTGCCTCTCCTGGCCTGGAGGCGAGCACTCCTCCTGTGGGAACTTAGTTCCCTCCGCCTCTCTGCCCTGAGCCTCTGCAGCTCAGGAGAGGCTGGAGGGCTACCGGACCCAGAGGCAACCTCAGCCTCCCCTGACAGGGCTGGGAGTGGAGCACCTGCAGGCAATGGGTCCTCCATCACCTCAGGAACCAGAGCAGACTCAGCTGACGCCTGCACCTGAGGATCCAGCACAGGTGAGGACCCTTCAGGCTTAAGCCCCAGCCCCGGCTCAGCTGGTTCTGGAGGCGGGGAATCCTGTGCAGGTTGGGATTCCTCAGGTTCAGCCTCCGAGTCCGAATCCCAGGCCATCACACCCTGCCTCATGAGACCAGGGCCCTGCGGGATCTGACTTCTTTCCGCTGGGCCTGTAAGACAGAGTTGTTCCACCTGGCCTTTGGCTTAGAATCAGTTTGATTCCCTCCCCTTCTTTCCTTTTTCCTTTTTCCTTCTGTGATGGAACTCCTATTTGGGGACTTCCCTGGCTTTTTTTCCTGACCCACGTAGGACCAGTCTGGATAGTTGGCCTTGGTGAAGATTTGACGTTTTCATCCCCAAAAAGTTTCTGATTTGAGTTTCTATTGAAATGAGGCTGCATTTTAATGTTGTATTTTAATCTTGTTTTTAAGTTGTATCTTAAGTAATTGTTTTATATCTGGTGTTAGCTGCCCTGAGCCCGGTCTTGGCTGGGGAGAGCGGGGTATAAATAAAATTATTATTATTATTATTATTATTATTATTATTATTATTATTATTATACCATGAATCATGGAATTGTAGAGTTGAAAGGGACTCCGTAGGGATGCAATGCAGGAATTGCAACGGAAGCATCCATGACCGAGGGCCACCCAGCCTCTGCTTAAAAACCTCCAAGGAAGAAGAGTCCACCACCTCCTGAGGAGACCCTTCCCCTGCGCAATGGCTCTTCCTTTTGGAAAGCTCTTCCTCGTCTTCATTTGGAATCTCCTTCCTTGTCTTCAGATCCCTCAGTTCAGATCCCATCCAGAAAACAAGCCTGCTCCCTGCCAGCTCTGCAGGCTGCTGAAGCCCCCAGGCCCTCTCTCAACTCCCCGTGATTCCTGCATTGCAGGGGCTTGGACTAGATGACCTTTGGGGACCCCCGACTCTCCAGTTCCATGGCTCTGTGCCCCCCCAACGGCCTTCCTCCCCCAGTTCACCCCCAACTGCCTTTTCCTTCCAGATGTCTTTGTCCTGGTCTTGGCACTGCAGCTGGCCGTCTGCCTCTTCTTCCTCTTTGCCCACATCGAGGGTCTCTATGCCACGATGGATGTGAGTAGAAATGCCCCCCCTCGCCCCAAGTGCTGCAGCTCGTCCCTAGTCCCCCCCCTCCCGCTGCCCCTCTGGGGGTCTCCCGGTAGGCCTGGCGTGAGACCCCTCCCTAAAGCCCTGCAGGGCCCTCTTTCAGGCAGCTTATAAGGTTCCTATGTGGGAGGGGCCCCACCTAACACCCCCCTCCCTTAAAATAATCCTCCTGCCCAGATGCTTAGGAAGTTATTTTAACCTGGTTTAGCATTTTAACTTTTCACACGTTTTAAAGCATTGTGAATTTTTCAGGATCATTTTTTTCTTTTTTAAATAAACCACTTTGAGCCCCCCCCCTTTTACAGTCCAGCAGTGTATACAACTTATGAAAGAAAGAAATACTTTTTTTAAAAAAAGTACCCCCCCCCCCCGCAGGTTCTGATCCCCTGTGCATCTCCTTCCCTTGCTGTCATCCCAGACGTATATTTAACTGGGGTTAAAAAATAGCACAATTAATCACTAGCTCCACCCCTGAGTGGATTGAGGGCCAGATTCAGGGCAAGTGGTGGCCCCCAAGCCATCTCAAGAACCTGCAGTGTGCAAAGGCAGCCACCAGGTGGCCTCATAACAGAAGTTTCCCTTCTGCTCCTTGCAGAGGCCTCTACCTTAGATTTTAAAGCAAGGGAAATTATGTACTGTTGTGTTTTAAAAACACCCATTTTTAACTGTTTTTACGGTGCATTTGTAAATTGCCTCGAGACACGTGGAGAAGGCGATTCAGGAATATGAGTTAATAACAAGCATAAAAATGAAGAATGGTATCTTTGTAACACTGATGCTCAGGAGAGCTGGTGGGCTTAGCGGTTAGGAATGCTGGGCTAGGGACCTGGGAGAGACCCAGATTCGAATCCTGCCTCCCCGCTCACACATCAAGCTCTCCCTGGGTGGGCCAGTACCTGCCTCTCAGTCTGACTCTACCTCACAGGGCTGTTGTGTGGGGGGGGGGTTAGAGACGGGGAACCATGCCCACCCCCTTGAGCCCTTGGGATGAAAGGCAGCATATAAGTGCAATACATGAAATTAAATTGAAATAAATGATAACAGCAACTGATGCAACTACACCCACTGGAGTAAAATAGAGCATCCCAGAGGCGGGGGGGGGGGGAGAGACTGCAAAGTGGGCATGGAAACGGGGTCTTTGGACTGGGCATGCTTGGCAGGGGGCATGGCTGGCAGTGCCCCCCCGCCCTGGCTGTGCCTTCTCCCCCTCCATCCTCCCATGTCTCTGACCTGCTTCTGCCTCCATCCCCCCCCCCCCAGCTTGTCTGCACTCCCATCCTTTGGAGATTCTCCCTGCTGGGCCTGCTGCTGATCACCTTCACCGTCTCCCTGGTCATCGAGGTGAGTTGGACCCATTGGCTTCCCCCGCCTGGGCTGCTCAAGGCCCCCTGAAGGGCTGCAGGGGGTGTGAGAGCCCAGTCCAATCCTCCTCCTCCTCTTGGGATACGTGTGGGAATGTTCAGAGAGGCAGGAGAAGATATATTGTTGAATAATATCCTTCCTAACTTGCGCTAGCAGGTTCTATAACTTAGCAGAGTTCTAACATTCCCCTTTTAAAATGTGCAGCGGTTCGCTTGCAGCAGGCTAGTTTTAGCCTTTCAATATAAGATTCCTGGTAATCCCCTTTAAGGTAAAGGTAAAGGGACCCCTGACCATAAGGTCCAGTCGTGGACGACTCTGGGGTTGCCGCGCTCATCTCGCTTTACTGGCCGAGGGAGCCGGCGTACAGCTTCCGGGTCATGTGGCCAGCATGACTAAGCCGCCTCTGGCGAACCAGAGCAGTGCACGGAAACGCCGTTTACCTTCCCGCCAGAGCGGTACCTATTTATCTCCTTGCACTTTGATATGCTTTCGAACTGCTAGGTTGGCAGGAGCTGGGACTGAGCAATGGGAGCTCACCCTGTCGCGGGGATTCAAACCGCTGACCTTCTGATCGGCAAGTCCTAGGCTCTGTGGTTTAACCCACAGCGCCACCCACATCCCTGTAATCCCCTTTACTCCTCTTTAAAAGGAATAGGCACGACACAGTCTTGTGTAAAAAGTATAAAAGAAGTTTACTCACATTCAGTCAGTTCACAGATGAATCCCTGAAGGCAGACTTAGGTATAAACAAGTATAAACATGTAGAATCTATCCGATAAGGAGATGGTTCCTTTGTGTTCTGTTGGCTGGAAGCTGAAGAGATGTTGCTTCTTCTATAAATGGAGTCAGAGACAGAGAGAGAGGGCTTTGTGACTTGCCCCTTTGTGTTACCTGGACAGGTAAGGTCATGCCCATCTCTGGTCACATGCAGAGGAAGTCTGTCCCAGCCCAGGAGGAAACAGGAAGTTTTTCTACTGGCTGAACCAAGCACCCCCTTGCACGTCCACTCTAGGAATGTTGTACTTCACTGCTACCTGTGTTTCGCATCCCACAATGCAGGGCTTGTCCCGGCTGCACCCCAGGAATGGCAAGGAGGGTCTTCCCAACTGCACTTATCGTGGCTGACTGTGTTTTGGACGGATCTCTTTGAAATCCATACAGTGGTACCTTGGTTCTAGAACTTAATCCATTCTGGGAGTCCGTTCGACTCACGAAACCGTTCAGAAACCAAGGCACGGCTTCCGATTGGCTGCAGAAGCTTCCTGCACTCAATCAGAAGCAGCGTAAGCCGCGTCAAACATTTGGCTTCTGAAAAACGTTTGCAAACCGGAACACTTACTTCCGGGTTTGCGGCGCTCAGGAGCCAATTTGTTTGGGAGCCAAGTCGTTCGAGTACCAAGGTACCACTGTATTTTAATTCTGGTCGTGTTCAGTTACATTTTCATGATCATCTCAGTTTTGGGCACTTTCTGTTTTATCTGCAGAAGCTGCCTTGATTCCTGGGCTGGGGAAAAAGCAGACTAAGGATAAATTTTATCTATCATCTATCTATCTATCTATCATCTATCTATCTATCTATCTATCTATCTATCTATCTATCTATCTATCATCTATCTATCTATATCTATCTATATCTATCTATCATCTACAGTGGTACCCCGCAAGACGAACGCCTCGCGAGACGAAAAACTCGCAAAACGAAAGGTTTTTTCGTTTTCGAGTTGCCTCGCAAGACGAATTTCCCTATGGGCTTGCTTTGCAAAACGAAGCTTGCCCCGGGGACAGCGGGTCTTCTCTTTTGAAGCAAGGGGCGGCGGGGAGAAGCGATCTTCTCCCCGCAGCCCCAGGTCCGGGGACAGCGGGAAGCGCAGCGCTTCTTCCCCGCTGCCCCCGGACCTCTTTTGAAGCAAGGGGCTGCGGGGAGATCGCTTCTCCCGGTGCTCTGAAGCGGGGCGGGGGGGCGGGAACACCTTCTGAAGGCGGGCGGGGGGCGAAAGTCTTTGTCCCCCCTGCCTACCTTCCCAGGGGCTTTTAAATCGCCCCGGACAGCGGAGAAGTCCTCCGCTGTCCCGGGGCGATTTTAAAATGCCGCCCGCCAGCATTTTAAGATCGCCCGGACAGCGGAGAAGTCCTCCGCTGTCCCAGGGTTTTTTAAAATGCTGGGGGTGGGAAGAAAAGCCCTTGCCCCCCCCCCCAGCCTTCAGAAGAGGTCCGGGGATAGACTGTCCCCGGACCTGGTCTGAAGGCGGTTTCCCTAGGAACGCATTAATTGATTTTCAATGCATTCCTATGGGAAACCGTGCATCGCAAGACGAAAAACTCGCAAGACGAAGAGACTTGCGGAACGAATTAATTTCGTCTTGCGAGGCACCACTGTATCTATCTATCTATCTATCTATCATCTATCTATCTATCTATCTATCTATCTATCCATCTATCTATCTATCTATCTCAGCTTTAGGCCAACAGCCATTCGTCCGAAGGACACAGGATAAAAATGCAAGATGAAAACACAAAATACATGACTCAATAACAAAAACAAAAGCAATCACTCCATTCCCACACACAAATTAATTATTATTATTATTATTATTATTATTATTATTATTATTATTATTAAATGAATACGGAGCCTGCTGAGGCTTCAGTTCCACTTGCTCTGCCTCTTCCCCACGCAAGGGCCTGATCCCCCTTCTCTCTTGCAGGAGGCCGTCATTGAGAACAGAGCCCTGTGGGCGCTTCTGAAGAGAGCCTCTGGGTACCAATCCAGGAGCCGATACCAGAAGCTGCGGAGGGCCCTGGAGAAGGACCCCTCTTGGCCGCCCCTCAACCGAACGGACTCTGCAAGCCCCGACGCGGTTCGCGTGGCTGGCTTTGGGGCGGCTTACAGCAACCCGGCGTTTGTGAGCCACGAAGAGCCCGTCTGCGGGCCGAGCGTCTGAAGCGAGGTTGCCACGTCTGCATCTCAAGGGCCACCTCCTTGCTCCCTGGTCAAAAGTGGGTGCCATTGGCAGCAGCAAGGGGCAGCCCTGAGGGCAGGATTCCTTGGCCGACGGAGAGGCGGGCGCAGGCCTCGGCTGCTGCTGTTTGGACAAAGCTTGGGAGGCCAGATCCGGCTCTGCCACTAGGTGCCATCCGAAGCCCTCGAGGTGGCAGCCCCGTGCGTGGCCGGCCGGCCAGCCTGCCACCTCCACCACCAGCACAGAAGCAGTGCCAGAATTGGGTCTGAAACAGCACAAGATCCTTCGGAGCCTGTGGGTTCTCTCGCGATCTTGCCCCAAATGGGCACTGATGCCAGCGCTGCTTCTCTGCCCGTGGTGGAGGCGGCAAAGCAGGCAGAGAAGCAGGGTCTGCTTGTGGGGAGTTTATCCTGCGTTGCTTCACGCTGTTACCCTGCCCTGCTCCAGAGCAATTGCCCCAACAAACCTTGATTTTTCTAAAAAATAAAAAAGCGAGTTTGTTGCAGAAGCACACCAGATGCCGTTTACTGGCACAGCCTGAAGTTCTTCCTTTGCAGCTCAATCTCACGCTCAATATGACGACTGTCTGGAAGCAGCCTTGGAAGCAGCCCATAGTTTGTGGCAGTGGGGCGGGGGGGGGCAAGGAGAGTTGGGGGACGACGACTCATGAACGAGTCTCTGAATAAAGCTTCTTCCTGGGACTGGCAGGTGGGGAGATGTGCTTGCGATGTCCCTTTGGGGCACCTGGTTGTCTACTGAGACCGCTGCTGGACCACCTGAGCCATGGACCTGATCCAGGGAACTCTGTGTGCAGAGATAGACTGAGACAGCAGAACCTCCGTGGTCAGGAGCAGCCTACCTCTGAATCCCTGTTGCTGCGAGGACAGGATCCTGCACCGGATGGGATCCCCTCTTGGGCCTGGCCCAGCTGCTGCAAAGCTCTCTGAAATAAACTCGGAGTCGAGAGTGGATTTCATGCTCTTTATTCAGCTCATAGTGGTGAGGAGGAATGGAAGTTCCCCCAGAATGTCTGCTTTATATACATTATTGACACAATGGGCCGCAGGTGATTGGCTAATTCTGGGATTCTCCTGTAGGCCAATCAGGTTGCGGATTCACTTCCACCTGGAGCTGGATTGGGTGGCTCCTGTGGACCAGTCAGACTGCTGCATTCTGAATCCTATTCTTCTAGGACCAATCAGACTGCTGCCTTTTGGATCCTATTCAGCTCAGTGCATAACACTCTCCTTTGGGCCTCACGAAGTGAAGGGGGTGCTAGTGAGGGGGTGCAGAGCCCACAAGAGGCAGGGAAGCCTCTCACCCTGAGCAAGAACCACCTTCCTTTTATTATATATAATATAACAAAAATAACAGAAAGAAAAGACAAAGAACAACAAACGTAACAACTACAGCAAAGAAAACTGTACATAAAAACAATATCAAATCCATGAAATGGGATTCTCCGAATCCCATGACTTCCTCTCCACCCCGGTTCCTTTATTTTTTCTCTCAACTGCACATCATTTCCAGGAACCGCCTTCCTGAGCCAGGAACACCCGGCTGCTCTGTCGCTGCTGTCTACTCGGGAGCAACTAGGAGGGCTGCTGGAGGCCAAACGGGTGGAATTTTCCTTGCTCTGTGCTGCTATATAGCCTAGGCCTAAAGAGGGTACAGATGCCTGATGATTGTCTTCCAAAGCAACTACTCTGTTTCAGACTTTAAAATGGAAAGCGTAATGCTGGTGGTCAACAAAAGAGGTTCAAAGACTGTCTAAAGGCATTTTTTTAAAAAAAAAATAGTGTAAACACTGACAACTGGGAAACACTGGCCTGCGAGCGCTCCAATTGGAGAACAGCCTTTCCCAAAGGTGTCCTGGGCTTTGAAGACACTCGAACTCAGGACGCAAGGGAGAAAGGTGGTAAGAGGAAGGCACGCTTGGCAAACCCTCACCGTGATCGACTCCCGTCTGGAAACCTATGTCCCCACTGTGGAGGGACGTGTGGATCCAGAATTGGCCCCCACAGCTACTTACGGACTCATGGTTAAAACCGTGTTCATGGAAGACAATCTTACTTTGCTACGAGGGATCGCTGAAGAAGAAGATGACTTCATGTTTTTAGAAGCACAAGGGGCTGCATCAGAGGTATGGGGCAGAGGGGGTGGGCGGGGGGAGAGAACCTAGAGGAGAATTGCTCAGGTGTCTCACTGCTGCTCAGTTGCCCAAGAAGGAGAGGAAGAAGGAGCAGCTCCTCTCTGACGGCTTTGAGGTTGAGATCCAAAGCTATGGGAAAGTGCAGCTGGGAAACACAACCCTGGTAATTAGGCCAGTTAATTGGCTTGTGCATTTCACATCCTGATTGGCAGGCGAGCATGGAGGAAGAGAGAGGATTTGCATAGAGGAAATCAACTGGGCACAGGACGCCCTTTTCTTCCCTTGAAGAGCCGGGGAAACACTGATCATTGCCAGAGAACTCTTTAGAATAAATGTGTGCAGAGAGAAAGGTTCTTTTGCTATTAATCCATTGGCGCCTTGAGAGCCACGTGCAAAATAGTAACAGAACTCTTTCCCTGGTGAGCACACAAGGTGTGGCAACACAGAAACCAGCATTTGGTCCCCAGGAAACACTCGGAAAGTTGCAGGGATGCTGTTTGTGCCATATTTCCCAATTCTCTGCATGTGACGAGAATCCAGGGGAGCGTCAGGAAGGCATGAGGTCATGGGAGGGTTACTGGTGCCTTGCAACACGTGGTTTATGCGCAGAGAGTGGCAGGTGCGCCTCCCAAGAGGGGGAGAGGGCTCTGCTCTGTCTCCGCAGTTGCAGGCAGTGATGCTTCTGAATCCCAGTTGCTGGATAATTTTGCTCTTTGGCTCAAATCTTGCTTGCAGGGTCCTATTGGGGGACAGGGAGCAGGCGGGTGTGGGGAACTCCCTGATCCTGAATGGGGCAACTGTGCCCCTGAAGGACCAGGTGCGCAGCCTGGGAGTCATTTTGGACTCACAGCTGTCCATGGAGGCGCAGGTTAATTCTGTGTCCAATGCAGCTGTTTACCAGCTCCATCTGGTACACAGGATGAGACCCTCCCTGCCCATGGACTGTCTTGCCATAGTGGTGCATGCTCTGGTTATCTCTCGCTTGGACTACTGCAATGCACTCTATGTGGGGCTACCTTTGAAGGTGACCCGGAAACTGCAATTAATCCAGAATGCGGCAGCTAGACTGGTGCCTGGAAGCGGCTGCTGAGACCATATATCACTGGTTCTGAAAGACCTAAATTGGCTCCCAGGACATTTCCAAGCACAATGCAAAGTGTTGGTGCTGACCTTGAAAGCCCTAAACGGCCTCGGTCCTGTAAACCTGAAGGAGCGTCTCCACCCCCATCCTTCTGCCCGGACACTGAGCTCCAGCGCCGAGGGCCTTCTGGAGATTTCCTCACTGCGAGAAGCCAAGTTACAGGGAACCAGGCAGGGGGCCTTCTCGGTGGTGGCGCCCGCCCTGTGAAACACCCTCCCATCAGATGTCAAGGAAATAAACAGCTCTCTGACTTTTAGAAGACATCTGAAGGCAGCCCTGTTTAGGGAAGTTTTTAATGTTTGATTCTATTTTAAATATTCTGTTGGGAGCCACCCAAAGTGGCTGGGGAAACCCAGCCAGATGGGCGGGGTATAAATAAGTAATTATTATTATTATTATTATTATTATTATTATTATTATTATTATTATTATTATTATTATTATTATATGGGGAAAACTAGGCTTTATTTCACCTGGGCCAAAGACCCAGTTTGGCACTCCCTGCATGGATTTGCACACATGCACAAACATGCTGGGAGCCTCAATGGCACCCCTCTGGAGGCTTCATCTGGGTCAAAATTTTTGTCTAGCCCCCCTGTAGCTGCGGACCTGATCCAGCATGGGTCTTCTTACTTCCTGAAGCCGCCTCTTCACCTTTGCTGGGCTAACTCCAACAGAAGCCTCATATTCCCTGCTCCTCCTCAGGCTTCCAAGGGAACTCCCAGCCCGGTAAGAGGCTGGCAGAGAGCCCCTGCGCCCGCCATCTCTCAGCCTGACCCCGCGCCCGTCTCGGCTGGGCCTGCGTCTTTTGCACTTTCCACAGACTGAGGCTGAGCATATTCTGCAGCTGGAGGAGGGAGGAAGCATCTCGGTCCCCTTCTCTCCCCCAAAGCCCCTCTCCTTCCAGGAGAGCCCAGGCAGAGAAAGCAAAGGGCTCTTGCCAGGCGGCAGACCGTTCAAGGTAATCTCCACCAGCCCAACCAGTTTGACCAGTCTGGCATAGTCCCTCCTACACTCAAGCGCCTCAGGGCAGGGAGGGAGCAGGAGGTCATCCTCTCAAGCCCCTAATCCTATTAGGGGCAGCAAGCGGAATATTCCTACCAGGGATGGACTCCAACTTTCCCTCTGCCAGCTGGCAGGAAAGAGGCGCACGGCTACCCAGAGGGCAAACAGGGTTGCCAGTCCCTGATTCACACACCTGTGCAAAGCAGGCAGTTGCATGCCAGCCTGGGAGTCACCTGGGCTTTCGGTGGAGGGGCGGGTGTGACCTCACGCGATGACAAAGAGCCGGATCAGGAAAGAGGAGACCGGGACAGGGGCTGCCCCAGCTTCTCCTTTGGGTCCCATCTTGCCACACAGGGACTTGTAGGGCTCAGAGGATCTGAATGTATAAGAACTTGCTTCCTTCCATGACGGGATGCAGCACAAGTCATGAGTTCACAGCAGGAGGAAGAAGGATTGCCATGCAAACTCTTCCCCAAAGCCACCCCCTTTCTTGCGCTGGAGGGCAGGACTCGAACCCGTGACTTCAAGGTACAAGAAAGGAGATTCCAACTGAACATCAGGAAGAACTTTCTGACAGTAAGAGCTGTTTGGCAGTGGAACAGACACCCACAAGAAGTGGTGGACTCCCCTTCCTTTGAGATTTTAAGCAGATTTTAAGCGGGCCTCCTGCCAGGGATTCTGTAGCTACCGTATTTTCTTGAGTGTAATATACACCTTTTTTGGCCAAATTATGTCGCAAACATTAGGGTGCAGGTCAGATTTGATGGTGCATATACATTCCTCAGCAGATTCTTCCTTGGCTTCAAGGTTTAGAAACTAGAGGTGCACATTCGATTCAATGGTGCATTCAATTAGTGTAAATGCGGTATGTTTCTTGCAGAGCAGGGGGGTGGACTAGATGACCCTGGGGGTCCCTTCCAACACTTCTGTGATTCCTCACAGGGGAGTCACTCCGCCCCCAGAGCCAGCTTCCTCAGGTATACAATTGTTCCATGAACAACTGGGCCACACCTCAGGGAATGTCTTCTTCAGCAAAACTGCGTTCAGCAGGCACAGGGAAATCCCCATTTACGCAGGAGTTCTGTTCCTGCCGCCGCCCCTGTCACCGGGAGCATGTGAGCGGGGATTCCCAAGCTCTGCGCCCCACCTGCCCTGCCACCACCTGCTTCCAGCGCTGAACACAGCGGTCAGAGGACTGGAACTTCATGGCAGCACAAGGACCCTTGTCCCATTTCTTTTCTTTTTTTAAATATTTTGTATTAAATTTTCCAACATACATTTATAATATCCAATCTAAATTTGTCACATATTTTCCCTTTTTGACTTCCTTCAACCTCTCTGACAATCATCCATTATTCAAATTTTTGAAAACGCATTTCCTAATTTTATATTGCATTTTATAAACCTTCACCTCTAGGTTTTCATCAATACAATAGTCCTCTAACGTTCACAGAGCTTCTTGAAATCCCACTAGCGTTATTTGCTCATCACATACACATTTCAGATAATCTGTTAATTTTCCCCCAGTCTTCGATGAACTTTTGATCTCGTATATATCTGATCTTTCCTGTTAGTTTATCCAGTTCTGCATAATCCATCAATTTCATTCTCCATTCTTCGAGCGTCGGCAATTGTTCCTGTTTCCATTTTTGGGCCAGTAGTATTCTCGCTGCTATTGCTGCATATTGAAAAAGTTTACAATCCTTTCTATTTATTTCATTTCCTAGTATACCTAAAAGAAAAGCCTCTGGTTTCTTAACAAACGTATATTTCAACATCTTTTTCATCTCATTGCATATCATTTCCCAGAAACCCTTGTCCCATTTCGGCTGGTGATTGAATCCAGAGGGCTTGAACTGCAGCACTAAAAGCCCAATCACAAGCTAAGATCCCTTCCCCTGCCCTTTATGCACAAACTCCACACGAACGTAACACTTCATGCCTCAGAAGGCAGTGGAGGCTCTAGTCCACAGAGACTCTGGTGCAAATCGGTTGTCTTTTAAGGTGCACTACAAAAGTCTGGTGTCATCCACGGCTCTGAGCACTAGTCATTTGCTTTTCCTGGTAATCACTATATTTCTTCCAATCTTTTTGAAATGTTTGTTTGCTATAACCTCTGATCGCATCTGTCCATCTTGCCAGTTCAACGTAACTAAATAATCTATCTTGCCATTCTTGTTTCGCTGGAATTATTTCTCTCTCTCTCCCCCCCCCCCCCCGCCCCATTTTTCGCTTTCTCATTTCAGGCAAATGTCAAATGGCCCCCTGAGGAATACCACCTGGGAGAACTTAGGGGGTCAAAACGATTCCCCACGTGAGCGTCGCTCGCTGACACTTCTTTTAAATCACAGAATCATGCTTTTTGCTTTACAAAAGCAATGTATGCAAGTTAATACATTAGCAGGGTTTTGGGGAAAAAACAACACTTGTAATGTGATAGTAAAGGTAAAGGGACCCCTGACCATTAGGTCCAGTCGTGACCGACTCTGGGGTTGTGGCGCTCATCTCGCTTTACTGACCGAGGGAGCCGGAGTACAGCTTCCGGGTCATGTGGCCAGCAGGACTGAGCCGCTTCTGGCGAACCAGAGCAGCACACGGAAATGCCGTTTACCTTCCCGCTGGAGTGGTACCTATTGATCTACTTGCACTTGGACGTGCTTTCGAACTGCTAGGTGGGCAGGAACTGCTAGGTTGTGATAGACATTGTTTAAATTTGGAGGTAATTAGAGATAAAGATGTAGATAGACATGTATGAATGAAGATAATACAATGGAACCAAGGGAAGGAATAGAGGGAAGTCGGGGGGGGGGGTTCAAGTAACCCCACAGTGTTGATATTGATTATACAGTTGTTATAAATGTTTTATTTTGTGTTTTTATTTTTCCTTTAATGTAAGGATTTTGTGTGTGTGTGTGGAAACTAATAAAAATATGTTAAAATAAAAAATAAATAAACATGGAACCATGGAATTGGAGTTGGGAGAGACCCCAGGGGCCATGAAGTCCACCCCCTCCTGCCGTGCAAGATTCCCGGCTAGTGGATCCCTACCTGCGACAGCCAGGAGTGGCTCTCAGCCGCAAGGAGAGGACCAGTCACACATTTCCCAAGCGCCTTGTCTGGCTTGGCTCCTCGAAGCTCAGGTGAACTTCCTTTTAGACAGGAATACTCACCTAACCTGTCCGGAAACAAAACTATATACAGCAGCTCCTGTGGGAAGCACGGCAGACAGAAGTTGGACTCTGGTGGCACAAGTTTAAGAGAGATGTAATTATTGTTTAGTAGTGTACGTTTGTGTAAACAATTTTTTCCTTTTTAAATAATCTACACACATATACAAAGAATTTACAATCTCATACTACAAAAAGAAAATTAAAGAAACAACAATGAAGAAAAAAGAAAGAAGAAAATACAGAAAAAAAGAAAGAAGAAAAAGCAGATTTACGTGCATAAAAAACCTTAATCTTCCTAATTAATACTTAAATAAACACTTAAATAAAAAAAAACTTCTGACAAAATGAGTCTTCCAATCATTCTCGTTGTACCATTTATACTGTCATTTCCCCCCCGTTTTAAATTCTTTAATATTGTTTCGTCTACTCCACAAACCCATCTTAATTTATATAATTAATTTTATAATGAATGATTTTAGAGTGTTGTTTGTGCTGTACTTTTGTACTGTTTTATTGTTGTTAGCCGCCCTGAGCCCGTCTTTGGCGGGATATAAATAAAATTTACTATTATTATTATTATTATTACTCCACAAAGTAAATAAAATGTTCTTTTCATGGGGTGGGGGGAGAAATGCACAATTTACAAGCGCCCTGCGCTGAGTCAGACCGATAAATCTTCTGCAAAATGCACAACAACATTTGAAGAGGCTGATGGCACTAGCCCCAGGGGCCCCATCCAGGCCGGGATCCTTTGCTCATAGGGGGCCCCCGGGGAACCCCGCAAGCAGGATTGGGCCTCTCCTGTGGATTCCAGCCACTGGCATTCCAGAGCATGGCTTCCTTTGGCTATGGAGGCAGAGCGCGGCCTTCCTGGCTAGGAGCCCCCCAGGAATTGGTCCAGTCTTCTTTGAAGGCCATCTAGGGTAGTGGTCATCCCTGCCTCCGGTGGGAGGGAGTTCCACAGCTGAACTCTGCACTGAGTGAAGAAGTCCTTCCTTTCGTCTGTCCTGAACCTTCCAGCGCTCAGCAATGGAGGAAGCAACTCTGGGCTTGATAAAGCAATGCCCCTAATAGCCTTAAAAGGTAAAGGGACCCCTGACCATTAGGTCCAGTCGTGACCGACTCTGGGGTTGTGGCGCTCTTCTTGCTTTACTGGCCGAGGGAGCTGGCGTACAGCTTCCAGGTCATGTGGCCAGCAGGACGAAGCCGCTTCTGGCGAACCAGAGCAGCGCACGGAAACGTCGTTTACCTTCCCGCCGGAGCGGTACCTATTGATCTACTTGCACTTTGATGTGCTTTCGAACTGCTAGGTTGGCAGGAGCAGGGACTGAGCAACGGGAGCTCACCCCGTCGCGGGGATTCGAACCGCCGGCCTTCTGATCAGCAAGTCCTAGGCTCTGTGGTTTAACCCACAGCACCACCCACGTCCCTTATTAATTAATTAACTACAGTCATACCTCGGGTCGCGAACGTGATCCGTGCGGGAGGCACATTCGCAACCCGCAGCACTGTGTCTGTGCACACGTGTGACACGATTAGGCACTTCTGTGCATGATGTCATTTTGCACTTCTGTGCATGAATGAGCGCTGAAAGTGTTGAGTCTCAGCTTCAGGATCTGTCCTTCCAGTGAGCACTCAGGGCTGATTTCCTCCAGAATGGAGAGGTTGGATCTCCTTGCAGTCCATGGGACTCTCCAGAGTCTCCTCCAGCACCATAATTCAAAAGCATCCATTCTTCGGCAATCAGCCTTCTTGATGGTCCAGCTCTCACTTCCGTACATCACTACTGGGAAAACCAGAGCTTGAACTATAAGGACCTTTGTTGGCAAGGTGATGTCTCTGCTTTTTAAGATGCTGTCTAGGTTTGTCATTGCTTTTCTTCCAAGAAGCAGGCGTCTTTTAATTTCGTGGCTGCTGTCACCACCTGCAGTGATCATGGAGCCCAAGAAAGTAAAATCTCTCACTGCCTCCATTTCTTCCCCTTCTATTTGCCAGGAGGTGATGGGCCCAGTGGCCATGATCTTCGTTTTTTTGATGTTGAGCTTCAGACCATATTTTGAGCTCTCCTCTTTCACCCTCATTAAAAGGTTCTTTAATTCCTCCTCACTTTCTGCCATCAAGGTTGTGTCATCTGCATATCTGAGGTTGTTGATATTTCTTCCGGCAATCTTAATTCCGGTTTGGGATTCATCCAGCCCAGCCTTTCGCATGACGAATTCTGCATATAAGTTAAATAAGCAGGAAGACAATATACAGCCTTGTCGTACTTCATAGTATTACAGGGTGGCAAAATCCCAAGAAAGGGTCGTTCACAACTAAAGGATTTCTGTGATTGTAAGTTGTTTCAAACTTGTTGTTGTTGTTGTGTTTTATTGTTGCAACCTGCCCCGAGTGGTTTAGGGTGAATGGTGGGCAATTCATGCTGGCACCAGACCTGTTTTCTCTACCCGCTCAGGTGAGGCCCAGGTGAGTCACAGGGGATGAGTGCCAATTGCCTAATCTGCACTTCGCTCCTAATTCCTCACCCTCAACATTCCCAGGTGTCGACATCTCTCTCCCACAGCCCAGCCCTGCTTGGCAGTCCTGCCTTGCCACCCTTAATGTTTCCTGGCCCACGACCTTTGCTGGCCCTCGCTGAAAGGAAACCGATCCTCACAGGGGAGATCAGATCCTCACAGGGAGATCAAATCTCAGGTGCTCAAAGGGATTAGCAGCGGGGAGGGCAGCTCCTTCCTTCAGGCTGGCACCACCTCGGCCTCTGTTTTCTTGAGCACCCAGATCATAAAAGGAGACAAGGAGACAGAGAGTGAGGTGGGCGGGCGGGATGGGCACCCTGGCAGGGAAGGGCAAGGGATGGGAGTCGTGCGGAACTGGGTGCTGGCAGAAAGCAGGAAAAGTGTTTGTGTCCAATCCTGGCCACCTCGCCTCAAAAAGGAAATTGCGGAGTTGGAAGAAGCTTCCTAAAAGGGCAACAGAAATGCTAAAAGGAAGGGCTTTTCCAAGCAGCACATACCGTATTTTTCGCTCCATAAGACGCACCTGACCATAAGACACACCTAGTTTTTAGAGGAGGAAAACAAGAAAAAAAATATTCTGAACGAAACAGTGGATGTATCATTTTTGTGGTTCATGCTGTGGCCACAGACATGTGATTTGACGGTGAGTTTGGGGTAGCCCAATGCAAAAATCCTGAGGATCCGTGTGGATCCGTGCTTTGTAACCATGTTTTTGCGCCATTGCGGCCCCAGACAACAGTGGATGCGTGATACTTTGCAGGCTGTAGCCATGGACATGTTATGTGATCTGATGGTGAATTTGGGGTGACCCAGTGCAAAAATCCTGAGGATCCATGGGCTTTTACCTCCCCCCTCCCAGGCAGCCTCCGCTAGCGTCCCTTTTTTTGCTGCCCCCCTTATCTCCCTCCCCGATCGCATGCCAATCAGCTGCTTCCTTTCAACACTCCCGTCCCTCTTGTTTCCCTTAGTGTCTTTTCCTTAGCTGGAGCAGTTTTTTGCTTCTCCTTTTCTTCTAATTTCTCTCCTCATTGCTTTAGTCTTCCTGTCTCCTCTCCTTGCAAGTTCGCTTCTCTTTACCTCCCCCCTCCCAGGCAGCCTCCTTTATTGCTAGCGTCCCTTATCTCCCTCCCCGATCGCTTGCCGATTAGTGGCTTTGTTTCAACACCCACTTCCCTCTTTCAAACCCCCCCCCAAAACCCTGCTTTTTGCCCCAGGGACCACACATTCGCTCCATAAGACACACAGACAATTCCCCTTACTTTTTAGGAAGGAAAAAGTGTGTCTTATGGAGTGAAAAGCACGGTAGTTAAACTATGGAACTCCCTGCCGCAGGAGGAAGCGACAGCCACCGACTTGGATGGCTTGGAAAGAAGATGAGACAAATTCATGATGGCTCTGCTCTGAATCCCAGTTGCTAGAGACCACGGGAGTGGGGAGCTGGTCCCGGGCCCGAATCCTGCTTGCAGGCTTCCCTATTTGGAGCATCTGGTAGACCCCTGTGAGAGCAGCAGGCTGGACTAGGTGGTCCCCTGGCCTGATCCTGCAGGGCTCTCCGGATGTTCTTTGTCCCTCCTTTGGAGCCCTGGAAGAGCCCCCACTCCAAGGGAGGCCCTTGAGGAAGGCTGCTTCCAAGTCACCTGAGCCAGAGGCTGAGGGCAGGCAATCTCAGCCTGGAATTTCTCCCAACCTTCCGCCACTTCTGTGACTCTTAGCCAAGCTGGATGAGAGCTTTGCAAAGGCAGGAGGAGGCAGGAAGGAGCAGGGCCAGAGAGTTTAGCATCTTTTCCAGCTCTTTCATCAAAGAAAATGGGGGTCTGTTATCACCCAACCCTTTTCTGTGATGTCTTGTCGCTGCAGTTCAGCCTGTCACACCACATCCTGCTTTCCAGGCCGGGATGACCACCAAGAGTTCTTGGGTAACATATTATGGTCTGTCAGGGCCCTTAACAACCTCCCCTTTTTTCGCAAACTCATGCAAGCAGCAGAACACTTTGCACCCGGAAACATGGAACTGGAAACATGAAGCTTCCGTCGATCGAGACTGAGGGCACACCATACATTCAGAGCACCTCCCCCCCCCTTATTTGTTCAATTTATATCCCTCCCAGAGGTTGTGCTTATTGTTATACTGAAAAAAATTAATAAAAACATTTACAAAATTCTTCTTCTTATTATTATTAAAATTTGTATACCGTTCTTTACTCATAGATCTCAGGAGGTTCACAACATAAAAATACCAGCTAAAAACACAAAATACATAATAAAAACAAGAAAGGAACAAACCAATAACCCCCCACAACACATTTAAAAGGGTGCCAAATGTCGATCATAAACAATATTTAAAATATTATATCCCTCCTTCTCAAATGACCCTTTCCCCCCAAGAATCCTGTGAACTGTAGTTTGTTAAGGGTGTTGGGAGTTGTAGTTTTGGTAAACCACCATTCCCTGAACTTTCTTTTTTTTGGGGGGGGGGTGTGTGCTTCAAATGCACAATACCTACACATCTCTCCACTCTTCTCCTTCCAAGATGTGGCTCTGAGGGTGAGGCAGGGGCTGGCAAAGAGCTGAGCGACAGGCGTCCAGCAAACAGGTGAGCCCTTCTGCATGCCAGGCAACTCCAGGCTGGAATTTCTGTCTGGGGCAGAGGCGGTGGAGGTGAAGGGTCAAAGGGCACCTGGGCACCTGGACAGGGCATCCCTCCTCAGGTGTCTCCTGCGGGGTCTTGCATAACACCAGAGGGAGAGAGAGAAAGGCTGGAAGGCTCCAGAGGCTGGAACAGGTTTTTCCCCGCTGCAGGTTTGGCTAAAAGAAGGCGTGTGCTCTTAAAGGCAGGCGGCAACACCATGGAGACAGTGACTGCTCTGCCCCGAGTTCAGATCAGCCGGAGCTTCGGTTGCTGCTGCCATCCTTGGGGGAGAGGACGCCCTGGACTGCTTGACAGCCGCCAAGTTGGATGGGGAAAGACCTTCTGAAGGACCACCGCCACCTCCTCAACCAGGGAAAGGAGGATGAGCTGGTAAGAGGCAGCGGAGAACGGAGCTTTATGGCTCCCCAAATCTCAGGAATTCCTTCCTGCTCTTGGCTCCAGAAGAAGGCTTGCGCCTCCTGGCCCAAGGCTGGCTCCCTGGGAAAGTGCCCCTGAGCAACAACCGAGGGGCTGGGGCTGGGAGGGGACAACATTGGACGGCTTGCTTTTTTCTCCCTGTGAATCCACAGGTGGAGGTGTCCTCTGTAAAAAGGATGGATTCAGGCCAGGCGAGTCGGCTGGTGCCTGCGAGAATGAAAAGGGGGGCTGCAGCAAAAGGTTGCAGCATGCAGTGCTTCTGCTTAGGAGACTATCCAGGTGGGCTGAGCAGGAAGCGGGTCCTCGGCTCCAGGGGGTTCTGGATGAAATGCAGAACTGAAAGATCCATTTTGATCTGGGCGCTGCCTGGGTCACCTTCCTGGGATCTATACCAGGAGGCGTGTGTTGGTTTCCCTAGACCTCTCAGTAGCTTTCAGTACCATTCAGCACAGTGTCCTTCTGGGTATGGAGTGGGGTGTGGGGGGGGGGTGGGGGGTTTGGGGAGACTCAGCATTGCAGCGGTCCCACTCCTACCTTGCAGGGAGGGCGTAGAAGGAGGTTCTGGGCGACGCCTCCTCTGCCCTGCAGGTCTTGTCTTGACTTCCTCACTCTGTTCTTTAAGAGTGACCACAGAGACTGTGCTGGGTGTTGGTGACAGGGCACACTCTGTGAGAGGCATCCGGCTCAGGTTGGACAGATGCCTGTCAGGGATGCTTCAGCTGAGATTCCTGCCTTGCAGGGGGGTGGACTGGATGACCCCTGGGGGTCCCTCCCGATGCTACAGTTCTGCGATTCCTCCTGCCTCGGTAGACAGGAGACCATCTTGGGCAACTTCTTAACCTCGGTGCTGGACTGGATGAGGGAGAATGAATTTAATCTTGATCCAGAGAAGATGCAGGCGCCTTAGGCAAATTGTTCGGCTGACTTTAATTTTGGACAAATGTTTCCTGGGGGTTTAGGGTAAATGGCTTTGATGGGGTCGCACAGAATTACAGAAATGTAGAGTTGTGGGCCCCCTAGTCTGACTCCCTGCAACGCAGAAATGCCAGCTAAAGAATCCCAGACAGGTGGGCACCCAACGTCTCTTTCAAACTACCCAGTGAAAGAGAGCCCACCTCCTGGCCCCCAATTAAAGAGCAGGCTTGCATTTGGGGAGAGTTCCTGAACCTGTCACTGTTATTTTTGGATGTTGGGAGGGCAGCTGTGGTTGGATGTGCATTCAGCTTCAGGCTACATGGTTACCTTACCTGGGAGTAAGGGCCACTGAACACAACGGGGCTTCCCTCGGTGCAGAAACGTGCAAGATTGCATGTTGAGGACACCATCTGCGCCCAAGGCTTTTGCCATGGTTGCGCATGCTGTGGCTGTTTCTTGACTAGACTACTGTAATGCACGTCCTGTGGGGCTGCCCTTGGTTGCGTTCTGGAAACTTTAGCTGGTTCAGAATGTGCAAGCACTATTTTTGTGGGGGCAGGTGGGTCTCATCCTTCATGGACACCACGGATTGGCACTTTCTGGGCTAAATTCCAGATGCGGCTGCTGATCAAAGCCAGCTGTCACTGCCTGAGCCTGGGATCCTCTAGGGAGCTCCAGGTCCACTAGGTGACCACCACCAGGTCCACCACTGTGAGTTGAGGGCACCAGAGAAGGTCTTCCTCAGGCACTTCCAGCCTCTTTTAGGGTGCAGAAGACCAGTGAATGCAGTGCATCTTATGGAATGAGATATAAGCCCCATAACATCCAAGACGAATCACCAGCATATTATACAGGAGGGAGTCTTGGGGAAGGGAAAAGCAAGGAACAGGATATGCAAATAGCAGACGATGATCTGACATAACTCCTAGAGGAACGGTATGCAACTTAACTTAGAACTGTACCCCCGCAGCCAAAGGCCTTGCCCGCATTTCTGCTTCTTACAGTCTGGATGGAAAAACACGCCTGCCCTCCAGAGATTCTGAGCTGCTCCTGTCACGAGCCACAGTTTCCTGGCCAACGTTTTCTTCAGTTCCACAGCTTCTGGGGTGATCAGCTTCACCGTTTTGGCAGTTCCCCCCAGTCCCCCAAACTGAGCTCAGTAACACCCTCTTGAGATGGGAAACACTCTGTAAGTTTAACTACAGTAGTGAAATCGTAGAATTGGAAGGGGTCCCAAGGGCCATCTAGTCCAGCCCCCTGCCAGTGAGAGCCAGTGTGGTGTAGTGGTTAAGAGCGGTAGTCATGTAATCTGGTGAACCGGGTTCGCGTCTCCGCTCCTCCACATGCAGCTGCTGGGTGACCTTGGGCCAGTCGCACTTCTCTGAAGTCTCTCAGCCCCACTCACCTCACAGAGTGTTTGTTGTGGGGGAGGAAGGGAAAGGAGAATGTTAGCCGCTTTGAGACTCCTGAAGGGGAGTGAAAGGCGGGATATCAAATCCAAATCCAATCCATGCATGAACCATACCTCAAAAAAAGACCCTGGCAGATGCCCACCCAACCTCTGCCTCAAAACCTCCGAGGGAGGAGAGGGGACCACTTTCGGAGGGAGTCGGATCCGCCGTCGGATGGCTCTTACCGCCAGGGCTGAGTCGGAATCTCGTTTCTTGCAGCTTGAATCCACTGGGTCAGGTGGATTCTGAACCAGCAGAAAACAAGCTCGCTCCATCTTCCCTGTGAGGGACAGAGAGAAACATATGAACTCTTTCCACCCCCCCACCCCCCGCCCAGTGGAAGGACTGGAGACATCTTTCCCACACATCCTGAAGGGGGGGGGAAAGGGCTCTGTCCACACCTTCATTTTTTGGGAGTCATCCGAAGGCCTTGGCTGCTCTCTAATGGAGTTGGAGATCTTGTTATTAAATAAACCAAGAAAAAAGCGCACCAAGAACTCTGGCCAATAGAAGTTTCATTAGTGGGAGAAGCTCAAGACACACGTTGATCTACCCACACTTAGTTGTTATCTCTGAGAAACGTTGGAAATAACAGGATATATTTATACGAATTCTTCAATTAGCTGATGAAGGTGAATACATTGAAACAGGGCCCCGTCCTGGTTTCTGATCCATAACTGACTTCTGACTTCTGCTCAATGATTGAAACTAAGATCTTCACGTCAAATCTGACTATGGACTAACATGAATTTATCTCTACTCATAAACTCTTATCTCTAATACTGTAACAAATTATTGTGTTATACATACAGTATCCTTATGAGTTTGTAATCTCTGTTTGAGTTTGTAATCCTTGTCAGAATACATACTTTTGAATGGATTAGTTTTTGTTACAATTGACTATTGATTTGCGAGTAGGGACCACTCCCACTATTGAAACTTATATTGGCCAGAGTTCTTGGTGTGCTTTTTTCATGGCTGCTCTCTCACCTGGGAGCATCACCTTGATGGCTGTGCCAGGGCCGTGCCACGCAGGCCGGTTGTTCTCCTGGGGCAGCACCGCCGCTGCTGGCTTCCTCCACCAGGCTTTCCTCCGCCTTGCCTGCATGCTGCATCGGCGCTTCTGAGATCAGTCGCTTTTTGAAATGGGCTCATTTCCCCCCCTTCCAGCTGGAGGAATCTGTCCTGCGGCCCCGATGGTGGAAGCTAAGTGTGGAGGGAAGAGCTCACCTACAAAACAATCCCCACCACTTGGCTCTTGGGTGGAATCTACACACATATAAAAAACACTGTGAAAATGCTTTTTTAAAATTTTTTTTTGAAAAACATTGAATTTGACATAGCTCACCATCGCCATCTATTGTCACATTTGTGTATTGCACTTTGCAACACACTTAAACGTTTTACAGTGGTATCTCGGTTTTCAAACATTTCCGTTGACTAACATTTCGGTTTTTGAACGCCATAAACCCCGAAATAGATGCTTCTGTTTTTGAACGCGTCTCGGAAGTCGAAAATGCCACGCAGCTTCCGCTGAGCACAAGATCCTGAGGCGGTCAGCTATTGAGTTTTCGGTTTCCGAACGTTTCAGAACTCGAACGGTCTTCTGGAACAGATTACGTTCAAAAACCAAGGTACCACTGTATTTGCAGGCGTATAGCTGAGTCCTTACTTTGACTCACCTGGGAGCTCTTTTTGCCGTCTTTAAACTTGTTACAAAAAATGTTGCAAATACAAGCCAACCCATTGCTCTTAAACAACTAGCAATGCAGTTCAGTTTTCTTAGGTTCTTACTTGTTGGTCCAGTCCAGAACTATTCTCTGTTTGCTCCCAGCAAGAGAGAGACAGACAATGGCACGTCCCTTCCCCAACCTGCTGGTGGCTTCTGAGACAGACCCAGACACTCAGGGATGAGTTATCCATTAACACCAGACTCCATCTTAACAAAGACTCCACCTTCTCCCCACTCCCAGCTTCTGCACCTGCTCCTGTTCTCTGCAAAAATCACAAGACAGAGGAGCCACTTCAAACTCCCTGGACATTCAATACAGGATATCAGAGCAGCTGTCTCATTGCAAAAGAATTTCAGAAACAGACTTGAGAGGCAAGTTGTTGCATTACAACTTATCACTAAACTGAAAACTATGGAGAGACCTGGTCTGAATAGAGATATTGGATTCTTGTCTCATTACACATGCTAATCTGTATACTAGGTAAAGGTAAAGGGACCCCTGACCATTAGGTCCAGTCATAACCGACTCTGGGGTTTACTGGCCGAGGGAGCTGGTGTACAGCTTCCGGGTCACGTGGCCAGCAGGACTAAGCCACTTCTGGCGAACCAGAGCAGTGCGCGGAAACGTCGTTTACCTTCCCGCCAGAGCGGTACCTATTTATCTACTTGCACTTTGACGTCCTTTCGAACTGCTAGGTTGGCAGGAGCAGGGACCAAGCTACAGGAGCTCACCCTGTTGCGGGGATTCGAACCGCCGACCTTCTGATTGGCAAACCTAGGCTCTGTGGTTTAACCCACAGCGCCACCCGCGTCCCAATCTGCATACTATCCCTTGCTTTTCCCTGTAGTACTAATTGCAGTCCTCTACAGGTTTACCATACCCATTGAGTTAATCACCCATCTCAGAAAAACCCCACCCTCCCACTATATACAGTCATACCTCGAGTTACAGACGCGCCAGGTTGCGTTTTTTTGGGTTATGCACCAGCCAAAACGCAGAAGTACCGGAACAGGCTACTTCCAGGTTTCGGCAGTCGCGCTAAATCACACTTTGCACATGCACAGAAGCACCAAATCATGACCCACACGTGCACAGACGCGCTGCTGTGGGCGGCGGACGCTGCAGGTTGCAAACGTGCATCCCGCACGGATCATGTTCGCAACCCAAGCGTCCACTATATATAGGTCTGGTGACTTCTGTTTCAGGATAAAAAAATTCCTTCCAGTAGCAACTTAGAGGCCAACAGTCTGTTCTGGGTCTAAGCTTTTGTGTGCATGCACACTTCTTCAGATACTTCTTCTGTTTCAGGGTATCTGAAGAAGTGTGCATGCACACAAAAGCTTAGACCCAGAACAGACTTAGTTGGCCTCTAAGTTGCTACTGGACAATTTTTTTAAATTTTTTAATTTATTTCGTCTGCAAACAAAGCCATTCTGCAAATGCAAGCCTCCACACAAGGTTTTGTGCACATTAAGCATAGCTTTTGCAGAGAGGCCTTTTCCCCTGAAACACGTGTCTTTGCTGGAATAAAATAGCCATTTCGTTTTTTGAAGTGGAGAGGGCTGAACCCGCAGGTGCTCCCCCGCCAGGGCAGGCTATTGCAAGAGATAAAGATCCTGCCACAGAGCCAGGCGAAAGCTGTCAGCAAAATGCAACCATACCAGCCTAGCTTGCTCCTGGCCTTTAACGGGAGCTTGGTCTGCAGGAACCAGGAAGGGATTAATTTATTTTAGCAGCTCGAGGTAAGCATTTAATCACCTGCTGATACCTGAAGGCAGAGGAATGTAAACAGAACCTGCTCCTTTCCCCTTATGGGGGATCCAAGAGCCCTGAAGTAGAATCCTGAAGGGGGTTCCCTATCGGTATGGAACCTTTATTTTGGGTTCCTCCTCCCTCCGGCGTGGGGTGAGTGGGGACCCTGTTGCAACAGTTTAAAAAAGATCAGGCTTACTAGCTGCTTTGCTTCTCAATATTCTCTGCTTGGCCTCTGTTATTTTCTTCTATGCTTGGGTAGGACTCTATATGGCTCTTGGATACCCCATAAGGCAGGGGTGGGCAACCTTAGGCCCAGGTGCCGGATGCAGCCCAATCGCCTTCTAAATCCGTCCCGCGGACTCTCCAGGAATCAGCGTGTTTTGACATGAGTAGAATGTCTCCTTTGATTTAAAATGCATCTCTGGGTTATTTGTGGGGCACAGGAATTCATTCATTCCCCCTCCCAATATATAGTCCGGGGCCCCCACATGGTCTGAGGGACAGTGGACCGGCCCCCAGCTGAAAAAGGTTACTGACCCCTGCCATAGGGAAGCCACTTCAGGACTCTATATGGCTCTTGGATACCCCATAAGCCAGGGGTAGGCAACCTTAGGCCCGTGGGCCAGATCCGGCCCAACTTCTCAGTCCGGCCTGTGGACGGTCCAGGAATTACGCTGCGTGTCAGAATCAGCGTGTTTTTACATGAGTAGAATGTGTCCTTTGATTTAAAATGCATCTCTGGGTTGTTTGTGGGGCCTGCCTCAAGAGATAAAGGAGCAGTTATTTTCTTATAACCCCGGGGGTCTCGCTGGGCTCCTTCCCTGCATCTCTGGAGGCCTTGGCCTGATCCAGCCCCCGGCAGCCTTCCCAAGGTGTGGGTCACGTGGGTTTTGGGCACCCCTTTCTGCGCTGTCGTGCTGTGGATGGGGGGGGGGAGGCAGCGCGCCGATGTAAGAAGCCCAAGTCGTCATGGCGATGGGGATGCGGGCGATGGAGACGGATGGGCCGGTCCTCGCTCTGAGCATCCTTCCCTGGGCCCCCCGGCCTCCCTGCCTGGCTCGGATTCTGCCCTGGCGGCTCCTCCTGGCTGTGGGGCCCGGCCGCTGGCACCGTGGAGCCCAGTCCGAGGGGGCTCCGCTGGTTGCTGCCCTGGCCCTGGGGGGCCAAACGGTCGTCGTCGGTGGCCACTGCCAGCTCGCGGGGCCGCCTCCTCAGCATCAGCTTCATCAACAGCGGAGCGGCCCCCTCGACCCCCGAGAGGCTGCCCAGATGCCCCCAAGTGCGTGCCAGCGGGGGGGGGGCAGGGGGGACCCCTCAGGGGACGGGGACACATGGGGCACAGGGGCTGGGATTGGGGAGCCAACAGGCCTGGGAAGCAGGAGGGGGCCTTTGGCAGTGGCTGCATGGGGAGGGCAGGAATTAGTAATAATAATAATAATAATAATAATAATAATAATAATAATAATATGCTGCCCATCCGACTGGGGTGCTGCGGCCGGGAAGTACATGGCTTTACGCCTCCAGTTATTTTTAAATCAGTTTTTTCAACTGGATTCATCTACAGCCCTAAACCCAGAGGTCCCAGGGCGGTTCGCAGAATAAAATCGAAAACCACAAAATACACCATCAAAATAGAAAACGACCTTCCAGTAACAACCCCTCCCCCCCAAACCCCCCCCCCCACATTTTAAAAGGGCTCCCTGATTTCTTTTTCTTCCTTCCCTGTTTTTAATGTTTGAAGTTGTCTTCTGTTTAATCTGTTGGGAGCTGCCGAGAGTAGCTGGAGAAACCCAGAATGATGGGTGGGCTAGAAATACAGTATATTATTATTATTATTATTATTATTATTATTATTATTATTATTATATCATCATCATTATTATTATTCCCCCCTTTTTTGCAGAAGGGGGATTTTTAGTGCCACTGTAAATGCAAAGACAGCATGAAATATAGAAAGCATAACTGGAAACAAATTCAAAATCAGCCAAACGCCAGCTAGTTCATATTCCACCATGAAGGAATTTCTTGCCTCTTCAGATCTGAACTGGGCAGATTATCCTACACTGGTTTTCCTATGATTGCAGCTAATTGTTGTGCCAGTTGTTGTCCTTAAGTTCGAATTTCCACTCCTGGTGGGTCATTGACTCGTTTTATTTGTCTCTGTTTTGAGTTTGGGGGGCACCAGGAATACAAACCCAGGCATCTCTGCAACGGTTTCTCTGTTTTAATATTCTCAACCCCCCCCATTTGTACACCCCTTTGAGACCTGTCAGTGTAAGCAGGAGAGAAATATTAGCAAATAAATAAATGCTGCGTTGGGGACACTCAGAAGCGGCCAAAGGCTTCCCTTCTGACATTTACAAGACATCTGTATTGGGAGGTTTTTAATGACTGATGTTTTAATGTTTTTTTAATCTTTTGTTGGAAGCCGCCCGGAGTGGGGTAGAAATACAAGGGCGGAATATTATTATTATTATTATTATTATTATTATTATTATTATTTTGTTGTTGTTGTTGTTGTTGTTGTTAGAAATAATATATTATTTAAAATATGTTGATATTATTATTAGAAATAATATATCATCATCATCACAGTGGTACCTTGGTTTGCATACATTTTGGATTACAACCCATTTTTTTTGGATTATGAACAAATTTTTTTTGGAGGCCCCATTGGCGAAAATGCGCCTTGGGTCACAACCTGTTTTAGTTTACGAACGGACCTCTGGAACGGATTATGGTTGTAAACCAAGGTACCACTGTATTATGATCCCAGGGGCAGCAGGAGGAGCTTGGTTCCTTATGTTCGGGGCATATTTCCCTTTAACACTTCCACCCTGAATGACCTGCCGTGTGTGATCTTCGGATGAAGGGAGGCATACAAATTTAATAAATAATAATAATAATGCTAGGAATAAGTGCATTTTCTTTGAAATCCTATTGTTTTGATGGATGTAATTTTCAAGGAAGCCTGTTAAGACTGATGCCTTATTTTAATTTTTTTTTTTACAATTTTTACAATTATTATTTACAATTTGCGTGTGAATAATGCCTTTCCTTTGTGTTGCCAAAAGGGCCCAGAAATTCAGAAGGGAGAAGGAAGGAAGGGGGGGGGGGAACCTTTGTAAAGGATTGTAAAGGAGTGTCTTTCTCCACATAAACTGTTGCAGAAATAGGACAACGTTTGAAAGTGTGATTGAACACTCACATATGTGTGTGTGTGTATGTACTGTATATGTGTGTGTGTGTGTGTGTGTGTGTGTGTGTGTGTGTGTGTAAATATATAAAAATATATTTATAGATAAATATATATTTGTGTGTAAGGGAATTGGTTTCAGTAGGAGTGACACACCTCCCCACCCAAAAACCCCAAAAACATTCTCTGAAAGAGGACCTTTATCATTATAATTATTTATTAAATTTGTATGTCGCCCTTCATCTGTAGATCTCAGGGCAGTCCACAACATAAAAATACAGGATGAAAACACAAAATGCAGAATAAAAGCCAATTTGCCTAACAGCTTCATGTGTTACAGGAAAAGGCAAGGGGTGAGAAGGTGAAGAATGGCTTAGTCATGTATAATGAGATAAGAATCCATGCCTTACCTGACTAAGCCATTCTTCACCTTCTCACCCCTTGCCTTTTCCTGTAAGACCTATTGCAGTCGTTAAGAGTCGTCAACAGGCTCATCTCAGCTATCTGCCAATCTCCCATTCCCACCACCCTTCTGAGTAATACCCCTCCCCACCTTCTCACTATATGGAAGGATCTGGCAACTTCTGTTTCAGTGTATCTGAAGAAGTGTGCATGCACACGAAAGCTCATACCAAGAACTAACTCAGTTGGTCTTTAAGGTGCTACTGGAAGGAATTTTTTTATTTTGACTATGGCAGACCAACACGGCTACCTATCTGTAACTAGCTTCATGTGGTCATTGGCATGCACTGATAGATGCACATTTAGAAATCGTTTTTGCAATTGGAAATCTGTAAATCTGGCACTGATTATGTGAGAGGAATAAAGACTTCTCTCTGTCCATTTCCGCCACCTGCAGTTCTGATGATTGATGATTGATGATTGATACTGATATACACTGATCTTTCCCCCCAGGATATATTTGGCTACAAGACTAAAGGGTGCCGGAGGGCCTTGTGCCTCGCTGGGTACGTCCTGTCCTGCGGAGTCCTCCTCCTCCTCTTCTACTGGAAGCCTGAGTGGGACGTGTGGGCCAACTGCGTGCCCTGCGACTTGGAAGAGGCCGACGTCGTGCTCTTGCGGACAACGGTGGGTGCCTTTTGCATCTCCCAGGCAGCCCCCCCAAGTTCTCATCCCCAGAGGTGGCAGCCAGGCGGGGAATCACAGAGCTTCCTGCAGGCCGAGTCTCCCACATCTCACTGGGCAGTAACCCGGGAATTGGTTAACCTGCGGAACTCACTCCCACAGGAGGCAGTGATGCCACCAATTCAGAGGGCTTTAAAATAGGACGGGATAAACTTAGGGAGGTGTTTTTTTTTCTTTGGTGATCCCTCGTAGCTGAGTAAGATGGTCTTCCATAAACACGATTTTAACAATGAGTCTGTAAGTGACTGTGGAGGCCAATTCTGGATCCCCACGTCCTTCCACAGTGGGGACATTGGTTTCTGGTGGGAGTTGATCATGGTGCAGCTTTGCCAAGCGTGCCTTCCTCTTAGCACGTTTCTGCCTTGCGTCCTGAGTTCGAGTGTCTTCAAAGCCCAGGACACCTTTGGTCAAGGCTGTTCTCCAACTGGAGCGCTCTCAGGCCAGTGTTTCCCAGTTGTCGGTGTTTATACTACATTTTTTAAGATTTGCCTTGAGAGAGTCTTTAAACCTCTTTTGTTGACCACCAGCATTACGCTTTCCATTTTAAAGTTGGGAATAGAGCAGTTGCTTTGGAAGACGATCATCAGGCATCCGCACAACATGACCAGTCCAACGAGGTTGATGTTGAAGAACCCTTATCTTTATTAAACTGTTGCAACAGGGTCCTCACTCACCACACACAGGATGGAGGAGGAACCCAGAACAAAGGTGTGCAAGCCCTTATATAGACTTTTGAAATTCCCACCCTGTAGCTCAAGGTAAAGGGACCCCTGACCCTTAGGTCCAGTTGCAAATGACTTTGGGGTTGCGGTGCTCATCTCGCTTTACAGGCTGAGGGAGCTGGCATTTGTCCGCAGACAGTTTTACCGGGTCATGTGGCCAGCATGACTGAGCCGCTTCTGGCAAACCAGAGCAGCGCACAGAATAAGTACCTATTTATCTACTTGCACTTTGACGTGCTTTTGAACTGCTAGGTTGGCAGGAGCAGGGACCGAGCAACGGGAGCTCACCCTGTCGCAGGGATTCGAACCACTGACCTTCTGATCAGCAAGCCCTAGGCTCTGTGGTTTAGACCACAGCACCACCCATGTCCCTCTGTAGCTCAAGACCACCCCCAAAAACATCATACATACATCACAGAAGGGGCAGTCTACAGCAGAATCCTGTCTGGCAGGAAACCTGTTGATGGGTTTACCTGGAGAGCCTGGCCATTCCTTTGTGATGATCAGGACTTAATTCCTGAGTCCAGGTCACAGGCTCACCCTATTCATATGCCTGGAGAAGCTTCCAGTTTGGAAGAATTTTAGAGTAGGAAAGAAACCCCCTGGGGTCATCTAGTCCAGCCACCTGCCGTGCAGGAATCAAAAAGCTCACGGTGTAATTTTTTAGGCCATCATCATTACGTCTGAAATTCATGGAAGTGGACAGTCCGGTACAGTCTGTGATTTAAAGCTCTGTCTCCAAGCACCCTTTTTCTATTCTAGAGCTTTCCCCATGAAAACCGGCTCTTTAAAGCTCAGTCAGAGCAAACATTAAGCTGAGGAAAACTCAAATGGACATTTGAATCCAATTCAGCTTTGAAGCGGTTTTTTGCGGGGGAAATTCTGGGGCAAAACCCCAAAAACCCCTCCATGCTTGGACACAGAATGCTAAAGTGCGGCCCTCAGCCTGGAAAGAGCAGGGCAGACGTTGAGTGTGGAAGAGCCCTCAGGCTTGTGCGAATAGCTGCGTGATTTGTCCTCCTTTAACCAGATTGTGAATTACCAACGGGATTCACGCTGTGTTTTCCCTCCCCTAGGATGAGTTCCAGAAATACACCAGGAAGAAGGTGATCCACCTGGATTTGCAGAGCGTCTTGGACAGTGAAAAGCTGGACCGCCTCCTTTTGGGCGCTGACCAGGATTCCGTCATAAGCAGGGCCATCGTGAAGCCTGGAATGACGGTGAGCTCTCCTCGGCACAAGCCGGCAAATGAGTGATGGGCACGAGAAAGAGGCTTCTTTCTGTCCCCTCTTTCCCTGCCCCTTCCTTTCTAGATCGGAGAAAATTGTTTTCTTCTTTGGCGGTCCCTCATAGCCTAGTAAGATTGTCTTCCATAAACACGGTTTTAACAATGAGTCCGTAAGTGACTGTGGAGGCCAATTCTGGATCCACACGTCCTTCCACAGTGGGGACATTGGTTTCTGGACAGGAGTCGATCCTGGTGAGGGTTTGCCAAGTGTGCCTTCCTCTTGGCACGTTTCTCCCTTGCGTCCTGAGTTCGAGTGTCTTCAAAGCCCAGGACACCTTTGGTCAAGGCTGTGCTGCCGACTTCCTTTCGTCTGTCCTGAATCTTCCAGCAAAAACCTTCCCTTTGCCTCCGTCCCAAAGAAGCCCAGAGTAGCAGATGCGCAAATGAAGTTACAAGGCTCCTTTGCCCCAGAAGCTCTTTCCCTGAGCGGAGGCTGTGATGCCAGCCGCCCCCCGCCTTGCTTGTTCCCCCAGGACGAGAGTGGCAGGATGCTCCGCCAGGGCAGGGGCCGCTCAGGGGCAGGTGCGGCACTTACCTGGGCGGCGTTGCTGTCTGGCTTGACAATGGTGCGGCTCACTTGCAGACTGCCTTTGCTCCCGCCCGAGCTGGACTCCTCCATTTTCTGTAAGAAGGAAGGAGGAGAACAGACATGGCGACTGGGAGAGTCTCCAGGACCAGATTAGCGGGTGGCAAAGATGGTGAAGGGTCTGGAAGCCAAGTCTTAGGAGGAATCCTTGAGGGGCCAGGAGGTCTTTAGCCTGGCCAACTGTCCTTACACGCTTTGGCTGAGATTCCTGCCTTGCACGGGGTTAGACTAGAGGACCTTTGGGGGTCCCTTCCAACTCTACAATTCTCCGAGTCTTTGAGAAGAGGAGACTGAGAGGAGGTCCGTGTTTATGGAAGACACTCGGCTATGAGTGATCGCCAAAGAAGAAGAAGAAGGATGACGAGTCCTGCTGGATGAGGCCAATGGGGGCCTATCAAGGGCAGTATCCAGTTCTCACCGTGGCCAACCGGATGCCTGGAGGAAATCTGCAATGAGGATTCGAACCCGAGATCCATGTTCTCCCCTCCTGTGGCTTCCAGAAGCATCGCTGCCTCTCCACCCCCTCCCCAAACCCTGCCGGCCCTTGTGGGGAACAGGGGAAGGCAAGTGTCCTCTGCCCACAATCTTGGGCTGCAGCTCTTTCCGCGTTGCCCGCTGTGGGCTCCCTCCAGGGGCCTTTGCCAAGCAGCAGCGGAAGGACGGACACACCAATGGCACGAGGTGCAAAAGCAGGTTCAGCTGACATTGGAGCAGACTGACAGATTGTGTTGCAAACAGACAGGAAAAACCACGTCCTGGAGCGGAGCCAGAGGGCTCGAGTTTTGCTCTGCCTGTTAGCAGAGGGATGGAGCCGAGGGGAGGGGACCTCTGGGGCAACGTTCCCACGCTCCTCCCTGCTGGAGGTGGCATGAGGACAAGGCCTTCAGCCCCGTGAACGTGCCGCGGAGCGGGTCCCCGGTGCCAGCCGCGTGACCGCAAGGGTCAAGAGCCGGGAAGGGCAGCCTCCAAAATCAAGGCGGAGGGTGACGCAATGTTTATGCCAGATTTCCTCCGACAATGGAGCAGCCGCTGTGTCCCTGTGCATTCAGGCAACGGCAGCGGAGCTTTGGCACGCCCCAGACTCCTTTCTGAGGCAGCCCCGGGCTTTGCACTGCAAACCACAAGCGCTCTGCTCAGTGGAGTGTCTTTGCAAACCACTTGTGTTCCCAGGGCCTCCCTCCATCGCTCAGTCACACCGTCCCAGGGTCCTGGCAGGCCCCCGGTGAGGGTGGCCTTGAATTTCGCGAGGCATGGAAGCAGGAAGTGGGCCAGGAGGAGCAGCCAAACACAGGGCGACTTTCCCCACACTTTGCTAGGCTGGCAAACAGGAGACCCAGGATGAACAAGGGCTGCAGATTCTGGGATGTTTCCGGTCACTGCAGTCAACTCTTCCTCCTGGAAGCTGTCCCTCCCGGGTGATCATCAGAGGATAAGCACCTGCTGGATCCAGCCAAAGGCCCACCTGAGCCATCATCCTGTATCCCAGTGGCCATTCAGATGCCTCTGCAAGCTTCCTCTTCTTCTTTGGCGATCCCTCGTAGCCGAGTCAGATTGTCAGTAGCCGAGTCAGTGTCATAAACACGGTTTTAACCATGAGTCTGTAAGTGACTGTGGAGGCCAATTCTGGATCCACACGGCCTTCTACAGTGGGGACATTGTTTTCCGGGCAGGAGTTGATCATGATGTGGATTTGCCAATCATGCCTTCCTCTTAGCACCTTTCTCCCTTGCGTCCTGAGTTCCAGCATCTTCAAAGCCCATGACACCTTTGGCAAAGGCCGTTCTCCAACTGGAGCGCTCTCAGGCCAGTGTTTTCCAGTTGTCGGTGTTTATACTACATTTTTTAAGCTTTGCCTTGAGAGAGTCTTTCAACATCTTTTGTTGACCACCAACAATATGCTTTCCATTTTAAATTTGGGAATAGAGTAATTGCTTTGGAAGACGATAATCAGGCATCCACAAACATGACCAGTCGAACAAAATTGATGTTGAAGAATCATTGCTTCAACACTGGTGATCTTTGCTTCTTCCAGGACACTGGCATTCGTTCACCTGTCTTCCCAAGTGATGTGTAAAATTGTATACTGTGTCTCGCAGAGGCTAGAGATGCCAACTGGTCCTCTGGACCCCAAAAGAAAATTATTCCCTGGGGCACATTTCCTGACTTCTAGGTCTCCCAGCCCTTGTCATGCCAACGTCACTGTCAGAGCACACCGGACTTTGACAAAGATGACAAGCTTGCGCAGTGGGGCAAGGGCACCGTCCTCGCCCCCTGCCGCCACGGCAGAGTTATCTGGGGCACAGCAGAGAGGTCCCTATCTGCTTATGGGCTGGGATGCTTCAGTGGGCAAGCGGGCTGTAATGGCTTGGCTCTCCCACAGAAGCGAGACACCGGCAGTAATTATCTCAGGTTTATTGCTCAAACACATAAATCACTCCGGAGCTCCTTCACTCCGTGTCTGACTCCAAGTTTGCAGTTGCCGAGTCTAAACACCGCCCTTCCTCTTCTTCCAATAGGGGAAAAAACCCTTTCGCTTCCACTCTTTTCCCCTCCTCTCACTGACCTTTTTGCGCCTGAGTTTTTGGGCTAGCTATTCCCGGCCTCTCCCCTTCTGTCTCTGTTCTATCTTCTGCTTGCTCTCTGACGTCGGCTTCCCCTCCTCCCTCTCTCATTCCAGTGTCCTTATCTCCCTTGGCTTGCTTAGATTCCCAGCCTCTGTCAGCTCCGGAACCATTGAGCATCGTGGGAGCTGCTTGGGAAATCTACAGGAGGATCAGGACCCCCCCCCCCAAAAAAAAACCCCACCTCCCAGTTTACATGGGGAAGGTGGGGGGAACAAATAATAATAATAATAATAATAATAATAATAATAATATATTTGTACTCCACCCATCTGGCTGGGTTTCCTCAGCCACTCTGGGCGGCTTCCAACAAGGATTAAAAATACATCAAAATGTCACACATTAAAAACTTCCCTGAACAGGGCTGCCTTCAGGTGTCTTTCACGTTTGTGTACATAAGCATGGGGTTTCAAAAGTTCCTGCTTCTTTTTTACTTAATTACAATGGTAACTAAGTAAATGCTGTTCCTCTAATCCTGATCTAACCAACCCTCCTTCACAACTACCACCCCCCCTCTCACTCTTCACTCCATCCTCCATCAGTCTCTCCTGAAGAGGCCAAAAACTATCTTGGCTGCGAGTCCCGGAAGACCGGCTCCCTTTCCCCACCTGGCCTGGGAGAGAAGGGCCCAGTGAGATGGATGGAAGGAGAGACTCCAGCTACAAAAGCTGAGGATGCTGAACAGACTCTGGCTTAGGATAATTATTATTTTTTGGGGGGGTTTACTGTAAGGTTTTATATATTTATTTTAGATCTTGTTGTGATTTATGTGGTTATTCTTCAATTTGGTTGTGTATTCTACTGTTTTATTGTTTACGACTACTTTGCTATTTATTACATTTGCACAATGACTTTCACCCAAAGATCTCAAAGGTTGGGTGGTCATCTGTTAGGAATTCTTTTGCTGAATATCCTGCAGGCGGTTGGAGAAGATGACTCTCGCCATCCAGTCCAATGCGAAAATTCAAGCATTGAAGCTACAGCTTTTTAATTTTTAATTTTGGATTCAGTAAAGTAAACCAAAGAAATATTCATAAAGACAGCATAGGGCGGAACATTATCATGAAACTTATCATTCCGAAACATTATGAAAAATACCCAAAATTTCCCAAGAAATCTGATTTATTTATATGTATTTGCTCATATTAATTTATAGGTATTTATAGGTATCATTTCACAATAAGTTAATTTAATCATTGTTCCCATTTGCCCCCCCCCCATCCATTCATTTTATAGATGCTTTAAAATAAATAACCACAACCATAACCATGCATTGTTCTAACAGGTGAGATACATCCATGTACAAAAAATCCGTTATGTCTGGGACCTCACGGAAAAGCAGTTCCTGAGAGTCGGGTGAGTTTTTAACTTGACTCTTTTTTTAACTTGGAGACTCTGAGGGGTCGGAGGGGCCCTGGCTGAAACGCCCTCTCACCTTTCTGCCTCGTCTCCTTCCAGGTCGCTGGAGGACTCCAACACTTGCTACGAAATCCATCACAAATTTGGGGACGGGCTGACGAGGAAGGAGAAGGCGCTCAGGTGTGGTCCACGGGGCAGAGCTGCTCCGCATCTAGTTCAACCTGCTGCAAAGCAGGAATCAATTTAATCCCTCTTTCTTTTTGTAATACATTTTTATTCCATTTTACAATTTAATATTCAACACATTTATCATATGAAAGAAAACAGAACAAAACAAAACTCTCCCCACCCCGCGACTTCCCTCAACTTCCCCTTCTGGTTCTTTAACTTCTGCTTAAATTTATCCTTATTTTCCCTCTTTTAGCCAAATGCTCTTACATTCTTATTATTTTCATACCAAATATTCTTGCAGTTACTTCTTACATTTAATTAATTTCCGTATTGTTGTTTCTTGACCTTTACTCTTGCTTTCTTAATTGTCAGTGTTTTACTCAAACCCTGCTAGTGAGTCCATTTCTTTACAATATTTCTGTAAATACAGCATGAACGATTCCCAGTCTTTTTTAAAATCTCTGTTGTCTTTGTCTCGGACTCTTCCTGTGAGTTTCACCATTTCTGCATATTCCATAATTTTAACTTGCCATTCTTCTTTCATTGGTATCTTGTCTTATCTTGTCTTTCCTTTCCTTTTTCCTTTCTTTTTTCCTTCCCCTTCTCCTTTTTCCTTTTCCTTTCCTTTCCTTTTTCCTTTCTTTTTTCCTTCCCCTTCTCCTTTTTCCTTTTCCTTTTCCTTTTCCTTTCCTTTCCTTTTTCCTTTCCTTTTTCCTTTCTTTTTTCCTTCCCCTTCCCCTTCCCCTTTTTCCTTTTCCTTTCCTTTCCTTTCCTTTCCTTTCCTTTCCTTTCCTTTCCTTTCCTTTCCTTTCCTTTCCTTTCCTTTCCTTTCCTTTCCTTCCCTTCCCTTCCCTTCCCTTTCCCTTTCCCTTTCTCTTTCCCTTTCCCTTTCCCCTCTCCCTTTCCCTTTCTCCTTTCCTTTTCACCGTTCCCTTTCCCCTTTTTCCTTTCCTTTCCTTTCCTTTCCCTTTCCCTCCCCCTTTCCCCTCTCCCCTGTTCCATTTCCCCTTTCCCCTTTCCCCTCCCCCTTTCCCCTTTCCCTTTCCTTTCTATCGCTTCTTAAATACCATATTTTTCGCCCTATAGGACGCACTTTTCCCCCTCCAAAAATGAAGGGGAAATGTGTGTGCGTCCTATGGGGCCAATGCAGGCTTTTGCTGAAGCCTGGAGAGTGAGAGGGGTTGGTGTGCACCGACACCTCTCGCTCTCCAGGCTTCGCGCAGCTCTCCGCAAGCTGTGGGAGCCTGCGCCGGGCTCCCACGCCTTGCGGAGAGTTGCCTGCTCTGGGGGCTGGGGGCAGGGGAATCTCGGGCTTCTCCCGCCCCAGCCCTGCGCCTGGGGGGGAATAACCCCCCCTTTATTTCCCCCCAAAAAAACTAGGTGCGCCTTATGGGACGGTGCGTCCTATAGGGCGAAAAATACGGTATGTCTCCACGCCTCTGGCACTATCCAGCGGGAAAGGAGCTTAGGAGATAATTTTCTGTGGAGGATCAACACTTTGGATGGCTGTAAAAGAGGATTAGACAAATTCATGAAGAGAGGACTATGGATGGGCTCCCAGCCAGGACGGCTCTGCTCTGCCTCCACAGATAGAGGCAGCAATGTTCCTGAATCCCAGGGGCTGGAAACCTCAGGAGGGGAGAGAGCTGCTCTTGTGTTCGAATCCTGCTTTGGTTGGTTTCCCTTTGGTGCATCCGGTCAGCCCCTGTGAGAAGAGGACGCTGGACTAGATGGGCCCCTGGCCTGATCCAGCAGAGTTCTTCTCATGTTCTTGAGATTGGACAGAAGGAGCAACACATTTGGCGTGTGCCCTGCCAAATCCCTGCCTTGCCCTGGAGGTCTGGGCTGCTTGTTCCTCAGGTCTTAAAGGGGGGGTCTCCTCATCTCTCCTCTCTTTCTCAGGAAGTTGGTTTGCGGCCCCAACGCCATTGAAATCGAAGTCTGCCCCATCTGGAAATTGCTCTTTAAAGAGGTAACGGGTTTTTTTAATTTCGGTTATTTGTTAAAGTTACCGTATTTTTCGCTCCATAGGGCGCACCTAGTTTTTAGGGGGGGGGGGAATCAAGAAAAAAAAATCTTATTTCCCCCCCCCCCAGCCCCAAAGAGCAGCGTACAGGCTGGCACAACCTCTCCCTTCCGGAGGGGTTGCGCGCAGCTATGGCACAAGCCAAGGCAGCCAGCGGGATGGATCCCACTCACTGTTTTGGCTGCCAGGAGAGGCTGCGTGGGGCTAAAGTGGAAGCCATAGCCCCGTGCAGCCTCTCCCTGCCGGAGGGGCTGTGCGCAGCTATCCCTGAAGCCTGGAGAGCGAGAGGGGTCGGTGCGCACTGACGCCTCTCGCTCTCCAGGCTTCAGCGAAAGCAACGCGAAGCCTTTGGAGCGCGGAGGGAGTGCTCCCTCTGCGCTTCAGAGGCTTAGGGTTGCTATCGCTGAAGCCAAGGATCCTGCATTCGCTTCATAGGACGCACACACATTTCCCGTCAATTTTTGGAGGGGAAAAAGTGCGTCCTATAGAGCGAAAAATACGGTATATACCACTCTTCCTCCGAAGATTGCAGGGAAAGAGGCAGCAGCCATCGCAGTGGCAGGGTGGATGGGTGGGGAGGTGGAGAGACCTATTTATTTGTTGCACCTTTTCCTCTGAGGAGCTGATGGTGGTGCGCATGGCTCTTGGGCCCCCACAACAACCCCGTGAGCTAGGCTAGGCTTAGAGAAGGCAGCGACTGGTCCCCAAGGTCACGCCCAGTGAGGAGCATCATCAAAATCAAATATCTTTAATACGGTCAATGACCAGGAACAATTTATAAAATATGACATTAAGAGTAATATTGTGCTAGAAGTAGCAGTAAAAATATGGCCAATTCTCAGAGTTGGTGCTTATATTTATGACCAGGTTTCGAGTTTTAAGTTTTTAAAATTCAATTCAGGAGTCGCTACTGTTTAATATCGTTCCTTCGATGTTTACAGTTTGGACTCCTTTGTAGACATCATTGCACGTCTTATTCTTGTTGCAATGTAACAGTACTTTGCCACGGACCTGTTAATTTCGGGCTCTTTGCCAGCTAAGAGGTGTCTGATATAGGTGTCATCTGTGCTACGAGGTATTTTCCTCAGAATCGGCTCGATCAGCTCTTTTCTTGAGTCTCAATATAATGGGCAGTATAAGATGACATACTCAATGGTTTCGATTTCATTGCTGTTACAGGGACATCATTTATTATTTCTACCCTGCCCATCTGGCTGGGTTTCCCCAGCCACTCTGGGCGGCTTCCAACAAAAGATTAAAATTACATTAAAACACCAGGCATTAAAAACCTCCCTAAACAGGGCTGCCTTCAGATGTCTTCTAAAAGTCAGAGAGTTGTTTATTTCCTTGACATCTGGTGGAAGGGCGTTCCACAGGGAGGGTGCCACCATCGAGAAGGCCCTCTGCCTGGTTCCCTGTAACTTGGCTTTTTGCAGGGAGGGAACCGCCACAAGGCCCTCGGAGCTGGACCTCAGTGTCCGGGCAGAACGATGGGGGTGGAGATGCTCCTTCAGGTATGCTGGGCCGAGGCCGTTTAGCGGGGATTCGAACCCTGGTCTCTCCTAGGTCCTAGTCCAGCAGTCTAACCCCTGCGCCACACTGCCTCTCTAGTCGGCAAGAGGCCCAGCATGGAGTCCTGGGATGCTCGTCGGTCAGAGACAGGCAGACAGGCAGACTGATGTTCTCTGCCCCATGTTCTCTGCAGATCCTGAACCCTTTTTACATCTTCCAAACCTTCACGCTGACCCTCTGGCTGGTCCAGGGATACATCGAGTACTCCATTGCCATCATCATCCTGTCTGTCATCTCTATCGCCCTCACGGTGTATGACCTCCGACAGGTGAGTCTGCCACTCCTTTTGCCCTGGTCAGGGCTTCTCCTAACGTAGCTTTCCTCCACTCTTTCCTGGCACGGTGAAAGCTCCATGTCCAAATGCTCTTTTTGTGCTTGGTTTTTTTTTTTGCTCTGGAGATTTCCCAGCAAAAAGCTGCTCTTTAAAGCCAAATTGGAGCAAACAGCAGTCTGCGGAAAACCCCAATGGCCATTTGTTGAGCTTCAGTTTTAAAGAGTGAGTTTTCACAGGGAAAGCTCTGGGGCAAAAAGGGGGGGGGGCGCTCAGACACAGAACTTGAAAGCCTGGAACTCAGGACAAGAGGTCACTGCTGCCTTTAATCTGTCAGATTTGTATAGAGCTTTAATTCTAAGCAAAGGATGGGAGTGCCTTAAGCCTCCTGGAAGACCTCGCCCTCTCTCACGCCGCAGGGCACCACCCTCTCAGAGGCACCTCTTCCACTCAGCCTTTGGTTTATTTGACCAGCTTTTCTGCCTGGCTTTTCCCTTCCTGCTGACCCCCTTAGCCATATTGTGCCAGGGCTGATGGACGTTGCGTGAGAGAAAGTGGAAAGAGAAAAGTTTTCCTCCCTCTCTCCTAACACTAGAACGCATGGGAATGTTGGAAGATTCAGGACATGTTTCTAAAAAAATAAAAAAATCCTGCTTCACACAGCATATGGTTAAACTGTGGAACTCCCTGCCACAAGGTTTCCCACAGTCACCTGCTTGCCCCCTGTGAGAACAAGATGCTGGACTGTGAGAACAAGATGCTGGTCCAGCAGGCTCTCCTTTTGCATGTGATTGAATTTTACTCACTAGAGAGGGGCCGACTGGAAGCCCCCCCCCGACCAGCCTTCCCTGCTCAGACATGCTCAGCGCCTAAGTCTCTTCTTTCCGCAGCAATCAATCAAGTTGCACAACCTGGTGAAGGAGCACAACAAGGTGGAAGTCCTGGCCTGGACCAAGAATGAAGGTGTGTGGGTGGGTGTTTGTATTGGGGTCCTGAGACAGCTGCCTTCTTCTCCTGCCCCACAGCCTCCCCTTCCTCTCCCAGCACTATCCTGCTTCCCCATCTCCCCACACAGGGCAGCCTCAAGGCCTCCAAAGGAAGGGTTCCCAAACTCTTCTGGGCCCCCCGGGGCCGGATTTACGTATAAACTAAACAAGCTGTAGCTTCGGGCCCCACTCTCTTGGGCCCCCCAAAAAATTTAAAGGGGGGAAACACTGGATGTACAGTTCCAAAATAAAAGATAATAAGCAAATACAGTGGTACCTGTATTGTTCCGGAGGCCCGTTCGCAACATGAAAAGAGTGCAACCTGAAGTGCCGTATCTGCGCAGGTGCACGGTGCAATTTAGCCCTTGTGTGCATGCGCGAGTGGCGAAACCTGGAAGTAACCCTTGGGATGTAACCTGTAAGAACATAATATGAAGCAAACATAACATTGAGGTATGACTGTACAGTGGTCCCTCGGTATATGAACTTAATCTGTTCCGGAAGTCTGTTCTTAAATCGAAACCGTTCTTAAACCGAGGCACTCTTTCCCGAATGAGGCCTCCCGCCGCCAGTGCCCTTCTACCATTCAGATTCCGTTCTTAAACCAAGGTAAAGTTTGCAAACCAGGACACTACTTCCAGTTTTGCTGAGTTTGTAAACCGAATCGTTCGTAAACAGGACTTTTCTTAAACCAAAGTACCACAGTAAAACAAAACCTACATACAGCAACAGTGTTGTGTAGGCTCCTATTTATTATGTGCAAATGGCTTTAGATACCTATTAGGTTCATAAATTAATATATAGCACATATTCAACATAAAAAACAGCGGCAATTTGTTGTTGACAAAGGACAGCTGGACATATACAGGGCCCCATTACCTTCAGTAGCTTGGGACCTCATTAAACCTAAATCCGGTCCTGGGGCCACCCCCCCCCCTGGTTCCATTAAATCCAAAAACAGATTGGAAAACTGGGCCCAAACCAGGAAATAATAATAATAATAATAATAATAATAAGAAGAAGAAGAAGAAGAAGAAGAAGAAGAAGACACCCTGTCTTTTCCCCTGAAATGAATTTCAATAGGGACAAACATAAGGTTCTATCCAGACTTTTAGGCCCAGCTCAGCGCTTTAAAGCTCTGCGTCTGAGCGGTTGCTGTTGTTGTTTGTTCCGTCACTTTTCCTGGGAAACCTGCGCTTTAACAGAGCCCCTTTTCCTGCAGGGAGCTGCAAGGTGGAATCCTGCCAGCTGGTCCCAGGAGATGTCCTTCTCTTGGAAAGCCAGACGTTTTCTCTGCCCTGCGATGCCATCCTGATAGAAGGGAGCTGCGTGGTCAACGAGGGGATGCTCACAGGTACACAGAACTGCCCTGGCCCCCCTTTGCCCTTCTCCCACGCCCTCCTTCTGCCCGCTCTGCTTTCGTTCTCACGCAGATGAAGGGATTTGGAGGGAGGCAGCCTGAAAGGTAAATTTAAAAGGGGGCAGGTAAATTAACCTGTGGCACTCTCTCCAGCAGGAGACAGTGATTTGGCCGCCAAATAGAATGGCTTTAGAAGAGGATGGCGCAAACTCATGGCGGGGGAGAGGGCTGTCAGGGGTCCTACTCTGCCCCCACAGTCAGAGGCAGCGATGCTTCTGGATCTCAGTTGCCAGAGGAAAGAGGGTGATTGGGCTCGGATCCTGCTTGCCCGTTTCCCATTGGGGCATTTGAGACCTTCGGTTGTAGGGCAGTGTAGAAATCAAAAATAAAAATAAACATTTGGATGGCCCCTGTGAGAACAGGAGGCTGAACTGGATGGGGATATTCCCCCCCCCCCCATTGCAAGAATCTCCTGATGTTTTCAGAAAGGAGGGGGCGGAAACTGCTCTTCGCTTCTTCCACTCCTGCCTGACTCTGTGGGAGTCTCTATGTTATCTATGAGACAGATGAAACAGATGAGACAGTTGTGGTTCCAGTGCACTTAGACCTGCTTTCCAGGAGTGGAAGGTCTCTGGAAGTGATCCAGTTCGCCTAGTCCAGTTGGGGCAGATCCAGATATGGAGCCAAGTCATTGGCATCGGCTCAAAGGCGTACTGACACTTCTTACCTTCTTATGTACCATATTTTTCGCTCTGTAGGATGCACCAGACCATAGGACGCACCTTGTTTTAGAGGGGGAGAACAAGAAAAAAAATTCTCCCGCTCTCTGCACAGCGGCCCTTCAGCGAAGCGGCAGGAGGAATGGAGCCCCCTCCCGCTTAGCTGAAGGGGCGCTGTGCAGCTCTCCCTCTCCCACATTGCCTTCTCCTTCAGCGAAGGCAACCCGAAGCCTCCAGAGCGCAGCGGGAGTTCCTTTGGGTTCCTTTCACTATCTTTGAAGCCTGGACCCCTCTCGCTCTCCAGGCTTCAGCAAAAGCAACGCGAAGCCTTTGGAGCGCGGAGGGAGCGCTCCCTCTGCGCTTCGGAGGCTTAGAGTTGCTATCGCTGAAGCCAAGGCGCCTGCATTCGCTCCATAGGACGCACACACATTCCCCCTTAATTTTTGGAGGGGAAAATGTGTGTCTTGTAGAGCGAAAAATACGGTACAGCCTTTTCGGCCGAGGGGAACACAACATTCATGGGCACCATCCCCTTGGCAGCTCCTTCCGCTCTCTGCAGTGCCATTGCAATGAAGACAACGCTCTTCCCTTGCCTGGCCCCACCTTGGTTTTCTTCCCCTTGTATCTCATTGCCGTTTGTAAGCTCTTTGGGGCAGGGCCTCCTTTGAAGATGGTTCTGTGCAAAGTAATCACCATCATTAGTAATAATCCATGCACACTGATTCAAGCTGCAAGAAAGGCAGTTTTGCGTAGACCAGTGTTTCCCAACCACTGTTCCGTGGCACACTAGTGTGCCGCGAGATGTTGCCTGGTGTGCCGCGAGATGTTGCCTGGAGGGAGGCGGGCGAGTCCGGCGGCGAGAGGCGGGGTGGCGGCGGCGAGGAGCCAAGCCGCGCTCTACTTCCTGCCTCGCTTTGCTGCCTCCTCCCCCCCCCACCCCCAAAGCTTGGAGGTTCCCCAGCAGGAAGGAGGGAACTTAATCCTCTCCAAGGGCTGCGGAAAACAGACATGCAAATGGGGGCTTGCCAGCTCTTCAAGCGCCGCCGGCTTTCTTCGGGAATTACCGCCCGCCGAGCCCGGTAACGCTGACAGGCCGAGCCGCGGGGCTTGGCAGCGCAGCCGGCAGAGTGTGGGAAAGGGCGGCCGCCACGCGCCGGGCAAGGCGAGACTTGACGGGGAGGACACCGGCAGCAGCGCCCACCCCAAAACCCGCTCCGGGCAGGTAATTCACAGAGAGTGGACAGAAGGAAGCCTTAAAGGGCTTCAGCCTCCCAGAGTGGCGGGGAATAATAATAATAATAATGATGATGATGATGATGATGATGATAATAATAATAATAATAATAATAATAATAATAATAATAATAATAATAAATTGACAGGTGGTGTTTTTCTAGGTGAGGGGGTGGGGACTGTAATAACAAAAAAATCAGCTGTATATCAACCGCTGTTTTGCAATGAGGAATTGCAAATAAGGAAGATCAAAAGGAGAATGTTTTTTGGGGGGCACTCTCTTCCTCTTCCTCCTCCTCCTCTCGTTCTTGCTCCTCTTCCTGGCAAAAGGGCTGCTGAGACCCCTTCTCTCTTGGGTGCCGGTGGGTGCTGTGACGTTGACGCTGCTGTGGCAAGTGCCTTTACTTAGCAGAGTGCATTCCCCTTTACACAGGAGGGGAGGGAAAAAATTGAAACTTACACTTTCGTGCGTCCCTCCCGGCATGACGCTGCGCGCTGACATCACGGGGCTGTAATGGTGGTGTGCCTCGAGATTTTTTTCATCAAACAAGTGTGCCTTTGCCCAAAAAAGGTTGGGGAACACTGGCGTAGACATTAGGAAGAACCTATTCTGGTTCTTCAAGATCCTGTTTGATGGCGGAATGGTCTCCTTCGGGAGGTGGTGGACTCTCCTTCCTTGGAGGTTTCTAAGCAGAGGTTGGGGGGGCCATCTGTCTTGGATGCTCTAGCCGAGATTTCAGCCTTGCCGGGGGTTGGACTGGATGACTCTGGGGGTGCCTTCCAACTCCACGATGCCGTGATTCTGTGGTGTTGTCCACTGAGCGGGTGGGATTTGGGCTGCATTTGCAGGCGAAAGCGTTCCCGTGATGAAGACCCCCTTGCCCCAGATGGACAACTCCAAGCCCTGGAAAGTTCACAGCGTGGAAGACTACCGCCGACACGTTCTCTTCTGCGGCACAGAGGTCATCCAGACCAAGCGAGCCGGAAAAGGCCCCGTCAGGGCCGTCGTGCTGCAGACAGGTGAGTCAAGCAGCTGTTGTGTGAAAAAAACTGCCCCCTTTCCCTTATGGGGTGTGCAGGAGCCCCATAGAGTCCTTTGTAGGTTCTCCATTGGTTAGAGAAAATAACAGAGGTCAGGCAGAGAATATTGAGAAGCAAAGCAGCTAGAAAGCCTGATCTTTATTGAACTGTTGCAACAGTTTCCCCACTCACCCCACACAGGAGGGAGGAGGAACCCAGAACATTGGTGTGCAAGCCCTTATATAGACTTTTAAAATTCCCCACCCTGGAGCCCAAGACCACCCCCCAAAATATCATACATGCCTCACAGAAAGAGGCGGTCCCCAGCAGAAACTGGAGTGTGTTGCTTCTCTCCTGTCCGCCAGGATACCTGATCCTGCCTTATCTGATTGCCTTTTCTGGGTAGCCTGGCCATTCCTTGGAGATGGTACAGTGGTGCCCCGCAAGACGAATGCCTCGCAAGACGGAAAACTCGCTAGACGAAAGAGTTTTCCGTTTTGGAGGTGCTTCGCAAAACGAATCTCCTATGGGCTTGCTTGGCAAGACGACAATGTCTTGCGAGTTCCTGCGGGGTTTTTTCCCCTTTCCCCCCTTTCTCTAAGCCGCTAAGCCGCTTATCAGCTGATCCGATCAGCAGATAAGCCGCTAAAAGCCGCTAAAAGCCACTAATAGCGCTAATCCGCTAATCCGTCAATGGGCTTGCTTTGCAATACAAAAAAACCGCTAGACGAAGAGAATCACAGAACAGATTCTTTTCGTCTTGCGAGGCACCACTGCAAATCCTTAGTTTCTGAATATCTTAGGCATATTGAGAGTGTGCTCAGCTTCACAGATACTTGCCAGACTGTATTTACAGGGAGGTGTAAGCAGCCCCTACAATTGGAAAGCTTTTCCCTTTTCCTTCCTCCTTGCAAGCACTATATGTACTGTTTCAGGCACTATACTTATGCATGTGTGTTTGCCTTGTACATTTATGTATTTTTATATATACTGTATTTTTTGCTCTATAAGACGCACCCAACCACAAGACACATCTAGTTTTTAGAGGAGGAAAACAAGAAAGAAAATATTCTGAATCAAATGTTGTTGAAGAGGCTTTGTGCGGCTATCCCTGAAGCCAGAACAGCAAGAGGGATTGCTGCGCAGCAATCTCTCTTGCTGTTCTGGCTTCCGGGATAGCTGCGCAGCCTCCATTCGCTCCATAAGACGCACATGCATTTCCACTTACTTTTTAGGAGGGAAAAAGTGAGTCTTATAGAGCAAAAAATACGGTGTGTGTGTGTGTGTGTGTGTGTGTGTATGACTTTAGAATTCCTATAACACAGCTTTGTGATTTACACCTCTTTAAGGTAGGGAGATGGGTGACCCTGAGTGCGGGGGAGGGGGGAGAGGAGAGAAAAATCGAAGCTATTTTTGCAATTAGGACTCTTGCCTGTTGGTCCCTGGGAAGGTCATGCCCTCCTTCTTCCCCCCCCCCCCCGGTTTCTTTCTCATGCAGATGAAGGGATTTGGAGGGAGGCAGTTTTGCAGGTGACAGGGGTGTGGTGGGGGTGGGGGTGGTGGAAAGTTAAACTATGGAACTCTTCCTGAAGTGAAGCGTGACTCTCCTTTCTTGAAAGTTGATGGCGCATGTGATGAATGCATGCAAAATCCTAAACTGAGCTTGACTCACCTGGTGCCAAGAGGAAGCGCTTTGCTTTTGAATCCTAACAATAGCATCCAGGGAGGCAGGAGAATGTAGACCTGCAGGTTGTGTCAAAGAGCCTCTTCTCCAGGCCTGATTACCCAAAAAGGGTAACTGTGTCTTGGGCAGCTCAGTGATAAGCGAAACCTTTATCAGGAGTATTCAATCCGCTCTGTGGAGCGGGAAGGGGGAATGAGAGATGGGGAATGAGAAAGGAATCCAAGGGCCTTCTGGCAGTTCCTTCAGTGCGAGAAGTGAGCTTACAGGGAACCAGGCAGAGGGCCTTCTCAGTGGTGGCACCCACTCTGTTTTAACCCTCCAATCAGATGTCAAGGAAATAAACAACTATCTAACTTTTAGAAGACATCTGAAGGCAGCCCTGTTTAGGGAAGTTTTTAATGTTTGATGTTTTTATTATGTTTTTAGATATGCTGTTTGTTGCCCAGGGTGGTTGGGGAAACCCAGCCAGGTGGGCGGGGTATAAATTATTATTATTATTATTATTATTATTATTATTATTATTATTATTATGGCAGGAGATGCATGTCTGCCCCCCGCAGCCCACGTTGGTTATCACGCAAGAGGATTAGCACTCTCTTCCAATATCTGGAGAGGGACACGGGTGGCGCTGTGGGTTAAACCACAGAGCCCAGGACTTGCCAATCAGAAGGTCAGCGTTTCAAATCCCCGCGACAGGGTGAGCTCCCGTTGCTCGGTCCCTGCTCCTGCCAACCTAGCAGTTCGAAAGCACCTCAAAGTGCTTCTCAGATTCATATCCTGCCCAGAGACGTTGTGTGCCAGGAGGACTGAAACTGACCCACCTTCTCACCAAGTCAGTTCTCAAATGCAGAGAGATGCCTTTCAAAGTGACTTCTCTCCCTTCTCTTGACCCAGCCTGGGGTTAGCTCTGCCTCGTCCTGCTTCTCTTTGAGGTTTCCTAAGCAATGTTCTAGGGACGCGGGTGGCGCTGTGGTCTAAACCACAGAGCCTAGGACTTGCCGATCAGAAGGTCGGCGGTTCGAATCCCTGCGATGGGGTGAGCTCCTGTTGCTTGGTCCCTGCTCCTGCCCACCTAGCAGGTCAAAAGCACACCAACGCAAGTATATAAATAGGTACCACTCTGGCGGGAAGGTAAACGGCGTTTCCGTGCGCTGCTCTGGTTCTCCAGAAGCGGCTTAGTCCTGCTGGCCACATGACCCGGAAGCTGTACGCCGGCTCCCTCGGCCAATAAAGCGAGATGAGCGCCGTAACCCCAGAGTCAGCCATGACTGGACCTATTGGTCAGGGGTCCCTTTACCTTTTGTTGTTGTTCAGTTGTTTAGTCGTGTCTGCCTCTTCGTGACCCCCTGGACCAGAGCACGCCAGGCACTTCTGTCTTCCACTGCCTCCCGCAGATTGGTCAGGCTCATGTTTGTAGCTTCAGGAACACTGTCCCACCATCTCATCCTCTGTCGTCCCCTTCTCCTTGGGCCCTCCATCTTTCCCAACATCAGGGTCTTTTCCAGGGAGTCTTCTCTTCTCATGAGGTGGCCAAAGTATTGGAGCCTCAGCTTCACGATCTGTCCTTCCAGGGAGCCCCTTTACCTTTACCTTAACAATATCTGGAAGGAGGAGCAAACCTTCTTTCTGCTGCTCCAGAAAATAGAAGCCAAACCAAAGGATTTAGGCTGCAAGAAAGGGGGTCTCGGCTCAACCACAGAAATAACTTTTGGAGGGTGAGAGCTGTTCCACAGTGGAAGGGTCTCCTTCGGAAGGTGGGGGACTCTCCTTCCTCGGAGGGTTTGAAGCAGAGCTTGGACGGCCGTCTCTCAGGGATGCTTTAGCCGAGATCCCTGCATCGCAGGGGGCTGGACTGGATGACCCTCGTGGTCCCTCCCCACTCTATGATTCTATTGCTGGGAAAGTGTGCCTGCCCTCTGGGTTCCTTCCAAGTCATTGTGCTTAGAGCTAGTTTCGTATGAGGCTGTTTCTGGGACCGCAGGCGCATGCCATCTTACACGCTCCAAAGCCATAAGAAATCCAGTCATAGACACCTTTATTAGAATCACTGAACTGCAGAGGGTCGTCTGGTCCTAGCCCCTGACAGATGGCCAGCTGCTCTTGGGCTCCATGGAGCTTCCTCCCGAGTAAGCACGCAGAGGATCGCAGCCTAAATCCGAGCGCAAGAAGGATGGAAGGTGGGGCTCTTACCTTGGACGCCAAGTTCTCTGGGAAGCCAAAGGACAAGGCATGGGGATAACTCCTTGGGCCGAGTCTGTGTCCTGCGTTCGAGTGTCGCCCATGCCACGTTTTGCTGCAGGTTTCAACACCGCCAAGGGAGACCTGGTGAGGTCCATCCTTTACCCCAAGCCCCTGAACTTCCGCCTCTACCGAGAAGCCTTCCGCTTCATCGTGGGCCTGGCTCTGATCGGCATCCTGGGGCTGGTCTACACCATCGGGGTGTATGTGAGCCACAAGGTGAGTCTTGGAGAGACAGCACGGTCTAGTGGTTAGAGTTCTGGGCTAGGACCCAAATCCCCATTGGGCCGTGACACCCACTGCTTGGGACCTTTGCCCCTCCTACCTCACAGGGCTGTTGTGGGGATGGAAAGGGGGGGGAGGATCAGGAGGGGCTCCTTGAGTAGCCTGGAGGAAATGGTGGGTTTGAATGCAATGAATTAACCACATGAATTGACCCCATCTGTCCGGTGTGTGTTTGTGTCCTCCCAGCAACCCGTCTCGGACACGGTGACCATGGCGCTCCTCCTCATGACGGTTGCGGTCCCTCCGGCCATTCCGGCCGCCTTGACCACCGGCATCGTCTACGCCCAGAGGAGGCTGAAGAAGAAGAAGATCTTCTGCATCAGCCCTCAGAGGATCAACATCTGCGGGCAGATCAACCTGGTGTGCTTTGACAAGGTGCCGTCTCTGGGAATGCCCTTGGGGTTTCAAAGTCCAAATCGGCCAGACTTTGTCCTAAAACGGGAGAGTTGGAAGGGATCCTGAGCGCCATCTGCCGCAATCCCTGACGGAGGGACACCCCAAGTCTGCTTGAAGCCCCCCAGGGAAGGAGAGACTTGGAATCTCTTTTCTTGTAGTTTGAATCCTTTGGTTCTGGTAATGCGGTAATTTGGGCTTCAGGCACTGAACTTTCGCCAATGAATTGCAGGGTAGAGCCCAGAGAGTACACTTTGGCCTGGGACACAAACTTTATAGGGAAAATATACATCATTTTGGCTCTTTCATCCTCTTCCCAGCCGCTGTCTGCCACCCCATCATCTCTCATCCAACCAGTTCTTGGAAACACTTTCTCAACCCCTTTTTTTAAAAATGTACACGCAGAGCCCTCCTTGTTCCTTATCAGGAGTTGTTTCTCATTCCTAACCTTCAAGCATTAACAGTTTGGGGGTCTGGCCGCACTCTTGGGTTCGTGACTCTGGCCTTGCTGGTAATGGGTTTTACAGAATTTCTACCTCAGGCCCCAGGAGCGACCATGGCTTAGTTCAGTGGTCAGCAACCTTTTCCAGCTGTGGGCTGGTCCACCATCCCTCAGACCTTGTGGTGGGCCGGACTATATATTTAGGGGGGGGGGGAATTGAACAAATTCTTCCCCAGCCACTCTGGGCGGCTTCCACAAAGACCCCAAATACACTAAGATGTCACACATTAAAAACTACCCTTAACAGGGCTGCCTTAAGATGTCTTCTGAATGTCAGGTAGTTGTTTATCTCTTTGACATCTGATGGGAGGGCATTCCACAGGGCAGGCGCCACCACCAAGAAGGCCCTCTGCCTGGTTCCCTGTAGCTTTGCTTCTCACAATGAGGGAACCGCCAGAAGGCCCTCGGAGCTGGACCTCAGTGTCCGGGCAGAACGATGGGGGTGGAGACGCTCCTTCAGGTCTACTGGACCGAGGCCGTTTGGGGCTTTAAAGGTCAGCACCAGCACTTTGAATTGTGCTCGGAAACGTACTGGGAGCCAATGTAGGTCTTTCAAGACCGGTGTTATATGGTCTCGGCGGCCGCCCCCAGTCACCAGTCTGGCTGCCGCATTCTGGATTAGTTGTGGTTTCCAGGTCACCTTCAAAGGTAGCCCCACGTAGAGCGCATTGCAGTAGTCCAAGCGGGAGATAACTAGAGCATGCACCACTCTGGTGAGACAGTCTGCAGGCAGGGAGGGTCTCATCCTGCGTACCAAATGGAGCTGGTAGACAGCTGCCCTGGACACAGAATTGACCTGTGCCTCCATGGACAGCTGTGAGTCCAAAACGACTCCCAGGCTACGCACCTGGTCCTTCCGGGGCACAGTCGTCCCATTCAGGGGTAACTGCCTTGAAGCCTTTGGAAACCCCCAGAGGCACCCTGTGGGTGCCAAGGATGCTTCACGCCTCCAGCGCTTTCATTCCTGGGAGGTTTCTAGTCCTCAGGAGTTCTTTCCTCAAGGCTCAGTGGCACCCAGGGGCTGGGCTTCCACTGGCCAAAGGAGAAGGAAGCTTGCGCCCCACGGAGAGCTTCCCGGTTCCCCCAGGGGCCTTCCCATCTCTCTCTGCCCCCCTCCCCGCTTTGTGGGCCCATCTCTCGCCTTCACCCACCCGCAAGGAGATCTGTGCCTGAGCTGCCCTGCGGCACTTGAGCTGAGCCTCGGGGCCTCCGCCTTCTGACCAGGGATGCCCTGTGTCTGTTTCCCCCCACCTAGACTGGCACGCTGACAGAAGATGGCCTGGATCTGTGGGGCGCCGTCCCCTGCGAAAAGAGGAGGTAAGCCCCCTAGAAGGGTAGCGTTGTGGTTGTGGTTGTTGTATCCCAGTGATCATCTGGTCCAGCTCCCCGGGGTGGCCAGAAAATTCCTTTTAAGTAAACCTGAATACGGAGAGATGAATGAAGAAGCGCTGCCCAGCCAAGGGGGCTGCAAAGCCTCAGGCACAAGGTGCGGCCTCTGCTTGGCTCCAGCCCCAGAAGGAGAGGGCGGGGGGGGGGGGGTTTGCTGCTATCCAGCTTCCTGCTGCCAAGGAGAGGCTTCGGGGAAATCTAGCAAGCCAGCCCTGCTCCTCTGCAGATTCCGGCAGCAGAGAAGAGTGGAAGGTTTAGTCCTCTTGGCAGCGCCTGCTTTGGGGACGGCAGCAGATTCATTTCAGAAGTCTTTCACTTCTTAAATACAAAAGGTTAAGGTGCCAACAGCCTATCTAGTCCAGCAGCACAATAATCTTCCTTTCTTCCTTCCTTCCTTCCTTCCTTCCTTCCTTCCTTCCTTCCTTCCTTCCTCCTCCTCCTCCTCCTCCTCCTCCTCCTCCACCACCCCTTTGGCTCAGCGCCCTGTTCAAGGGAAGCCCTCCATCTTGTTCTGAAGGAGCCACTGTGTGTTTGGCCTCTGGAACAAAAGGATTAAGGAGGTTATGTTGACAGTTTCCAACAAGGGCCGATTGTTTGTGGAGTAAAGACGGGTGTGGAGGGGGTGAGCAGTGACTGGATGGCGGATTTAGGTGCTCCAAAAGCCTTCCTCCTGACTTGCCTCCCCCTAACTTGGACCTCCTTCCTGGGAGACCAGCGAGAAAGAGAGAGATGGAAAGGTTTCTGGTCGGGTAGCACAGCTGGAGGCAGGAGCGCTTGCTGGAAACCGCAGGAGGGGAAAGGACTCTTGGGTTGGACTAGATGATCCATGAAAACAAGAAAATCAAGAAAAAATTACAATACTTCAAAACATTACAAAATGTTAAAATGCTGAAAGAACAAGCAACAAGCACACCAGCATTTCTGAGCCTCTGATTCAGGGAAATCTCTCCACTGGGGAAAGCAGACATTTTGCATCCTTCCTTGGCCTGTGGGTGGACTAAACTTCATTTTTACTGCTCCCTTTTCCTCGCCCCTGACCTCCAGTCTCATCTTTTCATAGACCACTCTGAGGGTTTGCTGTTCTTGGTTTTTTTTGCAATAAAACAATGTAGAAATTTTATGAAACAAATCAATTAACAAATGGATTGGATTACCCCCAGATTGGGCAACCTGCATTTTCAAGGGGGAGACCAGCGGAAGGGCAGACAAGGCCAATGAAATAGGCTTTCAAAGATCTGCAGCTGTGCCGTCAACTCTGCTGTGGGGCAGCCCTTCGCCTTAGACCCAAAGACGGGCTTCTTCTTTCATCCCTGGCAGCCTTGCTGCTCCAGACAACCCTTTGAGACTCCTCTTGTCCACTTGGGTTGCAGATCCTGGAGCCCAAGAAACATCTGCTGTGTTTTGGGAAAGAGTTTATTAATTATTATTATTATTATTATTATTATTATTGATACATCGAGAAGAAAGAAAAGAAGAAAAACAGAAATGAAAATGAACACAATATTATTTACAAAACAATGAAGCAAAAATTGGTCTTTGAACTATAGACCCGACCTCCCGTCTGTTCCTTACTTCAATTATATATTGCTGGTTGCCAACACACACTTTTATCCAAATTTGACTAATCCTTAATTTATTTTAAATCTGAAGTCTTTCTTAAAGCTACTACTGAAATTGCTCGAATGCTGCAACAGAATTTAAACTACAGTAATTATTTTTCAAATGTACTTTAAAGACCTCCTGTTTTGGTTTATCCTTTATTTTTCTGATAAACTATCTAACTCTGCATATTCTGTCAGTTTTTGAATCCATTCATGAATAGAGCGGATTTTATCACTTCCGTTTTGCAGCAATAAGAACTGTTGCTGCAACTGTAGCATATAAAAAGATACCCTTCGGTTTTTTGCGGGATATCCAAATCTATAATTCCCAGCTGATAAGCTTCTGGTTTTCTGTTGAAAGAGATCTTTAACCTTTTTTGTAATTCTGAATGGATGCTCTCCCCAAATACCTGGGTTTTCTTACATAGCCACCACATGAGATAGAGAGTACCTGATTTGCCTGGGAGAGAGTTTTGAAGGCGCCCTTGGCTAGTGTGGCTAATCGGCACCCCAAACTCTTTCTCCCTCCAGCAAGAGGGACCCTGGGGCTCATGCTCTGCTTTCCCTCCCAGCTTCCAGGCTGTGCACAGCTTCTCCAGTGGCTGCCCGCTGCCGTGGGGACCCATCTGCAGAGCCATGGCCACCTGCCACTCCCTGCTGGTCTTGGACGGGAAGATCCAAGGGGATCCCTTGGACATCAAGATGTTTGAGGGCACCAACTGGGTGAGTCGACTTTCGCACTCAGGGCTGCCGAGGAGGAAAGAGCTGGGAAGGCAGGGCATAATAATAATAATAATTTTTGTTTAGTCATGTCGGACTCTTCGTGACCCCCTGGACTAGAGAATGCCAGGCACTCCTGTCTTCCACTGCCTCCCGCTGTTTGGTCAAACTCATGTTCATAGCTTTGAGAACACTGTCCAACCATCTCGTCCTCTGTCATCCCCTTCTCCTTGTGCCCTCCATCTTTCCCAACATCAGGGTCTTTTCCAGGGAGTCTTCTCTTCTTGTGGAGTCTTGGAGCCTCAGCTTCACGATCTGTCCTTCCAGTGAGAACTCAAGGGAGAAACGTGCTAAGAGGAAGGCACACTTGGCAAATCCACACCGTGATCAACTCCCGCCCGGAAACCAATGTCCCCACTGTGGAAGGACGTGTGGACCCAGAACTGGCCTCCACAGTCACTTACGGACTCATGGTTAAAACCGTGTTTATGGAAGACCATCTGACTCAGCTACGAGGAATCGCCAAAGAAGAAGAGGAAGCTTGCAGAGGCATCTGAGAGGCCACTGGGATACAGGATGATGGCTCAGGTGGCCTTTGGCTGGATCCAGCAGGCGCTTAACCTCTGACGATCACCCGGGAGGGACAGCTTCCAGGAGGAAGAGTTGACTGCAGTGACTGGAAACATCCAAGAATCTGCAGCCCTTGTTCATCCTGGCTTTCTCCCAGGGTCTCCGGTTTGCCAGCCTAGCAAAGTGTGGGGACTGCACAAGTCGCCCTGTGTTTGGCTGCTCCTCCTGGCCCACTTCCTGCTTCCAGGCCTCACCGGGGGCCTGCCAGGACCCTGGGACGGTGTGACTGAGCGATGGAGGGAGGCCCTGGGAACACAAGTGGTTTGCAAAGACACTCCACTGAGCAGAGCGGTTGTGGTTTGCAGTGCAAAGCCCGGGGCTGCCTCAGAAAGGAGTCTGGGGCATGCCAAAGCTCTTCTGCCGTTGCCTGAATGCACAGGGACACAGCAGCTGCTCCGTTGTCGGAGGAAATCTGGCACAAACATTGCGTCACCCTCCGCCTTGATTTTGGAGGCTGCCCTTCCCGGCTCTTGACCCTTGCGGTCACGCGGCTGGCACCGGGGACCTGCTCCGCGGCACGTTCACGGGGCTGAAGGCCTTGTCCTCATGCCACCTCCAGCAGGGAGGAGCGTGGGAACGTTGCCCCAGAGGTCCCCTCCCCTCGGCTCCATCCCTCTGCTAACAGGCAGAGCAAAACTCGGGCCCTCTGGCTTCGCTCCAGGACGTGGTTTTTCCTGTCTGTTTGCAACACAATCTGTCAATCTGCTCCAGGATCAGCTGAACCTGCTTTTGCACCTCGTGCCATTGGTGTGTCCGTCCTTCCGCTGCTGCTTGGCAAAGGCCCCTGGAGGGAGCCCACAGCGGGGCAACGCGGAAAGAGCTGCAGCCCAAGATTGTGGGCAGAGGACACTTGCCTTCCCCTGTTCCCCACAAGGGCCGGCAGGATTTGGGGAGGGGGTGGAGAGGCAGCGATGCTTCTGGAAGCCACAAGAGGGGAGAAGATGGTTCTCGGGTTCGAATCCTGATTGCAGATTTCCTCCAGGCATCCGGTTGGCCACGGTGAGAACTGGATACTGCCCTTGATAGGCCCCCATTGGCCTCATCCAGCAGGACTCGTCATCCTTCTTCTTCTTCTTCTTCTTCTTCTTTGGCGATCACTCAGCCGAGTAAGATTGTCTTCCATAAACACGGACCTCCTCTCAGTCTCCTCTTCTCAAAGACTCAGAGAATTGTAGAGTTGGAAGGGACCCCCAAAGGTCCTCTAGTCTAACCCCGTGCAAGGCAGGAATCTCAGCCAAAGCGTGTCAGGACAGATGGCCAGGCTAAAGATCTCCAGGCCCCTCAAGGATTCCTCCTAAGACTTGGCTTCCAGACCCTTCACCATCTTTGCCACCCTCTCATCTGGTCCTGGAGACTCTCCCAGTCGCAATGTCTGTTCTCCTCCTTCCTTCTTACAGAAAATGGAGGAGTCCAGCTCGGGCGGGAGCAAAGGCAGCGTGCAAGTGAGCCGCACCATTGTCAAGCCAGACAGCAACGCCGCCCAGGTAAGTGCCGCACCTGCCCCTGAGCGGCCCCCGCCCTGGCGGAGCATCCTGCCACTCTCGTCCTGGGGGAACAAGCAAGGCAGGGGGCGGCTGGCATCACAGCATCCGCTCAGCGAAAGAGCTTCTGGGGCAAAGGAGCCTTGTAGCTTCATTTGCGCATCTGCTACCCCGGGCTTCTTCGGGACGGAGGCAAAGGGAAGGTTTTTTGCTGGAAGATTCAGGACAGACGAAAGGAAGTCAGTAGCACATAGTTAAACGATGGGACTCCCTCCCACAGGAGGCAGTGATGGCTGCCAGAGGATAGGACCGATTTATGGAGGAGGAGAGGGCTAGCGATTCTGCTGTGCCTCCACAGTTGGAATCAGTGATGCTTCTGAATCCCCGTTGCTGGGAACCACAGAAGGGGAGATTTGCTCTTGTATTCGAATCCTGATTTCTGGTTTCCCATTGGGGCACCTGGTCGACCACTGTGAGAACAGGATTCTGGGCTCGATGGGTCATTGGCTCTTCCTCTGCTCTTAAGAAATACATAAAACCCAGCAGGGATCTTCTGTTGCCATTCTGACCTGGGAGCCATGGAAGGAGGCAGTTTAGAGGCAGGACCAAGCCAGAAAGAACTTTCTGTGGATAGTTTTGAACAAGGAAAAGTCAAATGCACGACTGCAGGGGGAACAGTGGACTGGCAGCAGCTGCTGGCGGTTGTTCTCTTTTAGGGCAGACTGAGAGCCACACACCTTTGCATCCTGGCACCGCAGGGCTCAGTCAGTTGCCCCAAAGCCCGCAAGGCAGACATGAGACCATCTCTCTCTCCCAAGACTGTGTTCCCAGCTATTGGTGTTCAGAGGCAGGTGATGGTGAGGATTGAATGGATTGCCTGTCCTTCAAGGGCAGGTCCCAGGAGTGGACTGCAACCTTTTAAAATTCAGTATGAAAACAAATTACAGGCAGAGGAAGAGGGTGGGTCCTGGCAAAAAACAGAGAAGGTGTCAGGTGCACCTCTGGGGGGGGGGAGTTCCACATTTGGGGGGCTGCTGCAGAGAAGGTCCCCTTCCAGGTTTTCAGCACCCCAAACTTCGGTGGTGGCAGGACTAACCAAGAGGGTCCCCTCTGCCAGTCTTCACACCCAAGGGGATCTCTAGGGAAGGAGGTGGTCTCTCGTGTTACTTCTGGGTTTCGCCGCTCACGCATGTGCAGATGGTCAAAATGACGTCACGCGTATGCGCAGAAGCGTCAAATTGTGACCCGCGCACACACAGATGCGCGGAGGCAGGTTGCGTTCACTTCTGGATGCGAACGGGGCTCCGGAACAGATCCCATTCACATCCAGAGGTACCGCTGTACCTCCGTGAATGTGTGCCTTGTCTAGCGTCCATTCCGGCGAATGTCCGTGGCAAACCCAGAAGTACCAAAACTGGTTACTTCTGGGTTTGCCACTCGCACATGCGCAGAAGCGCAGAAGTGCTTTTCCCTGCGTCCGTTTCGGCTATCGTCCGGGGCTCTGGAACAGATCCTGGTCACAAAACAAGGTACGACTGTATGCGGCTGTTTTAAAACGGGGCTTGTGTGAGTTCTAAAGGCAAATATGAGCGCTGCATTTTGAGTCGGTTGATGTTTCCAAGCCATCTTCAAAGGCAGCCCTAGTTAGGGCACATTGCCCTAATATAATCTGCTCCTTCCTGGACTGGAGAACTCGGGACACACAAGACTTCTGTCTTTTCAGGATTCACTTTCAGTTTGTTGGCCCAAACCCAGCCCATCGCTGCCTCCAAACACCTCTCTGGCATCTCAGCCCCCTCTCCCAATTCAGATAGGTCAGAGAGACAGGGCGGGGTGTCGTCTGCGTATCGACAACTTCCTCCCAACCTCCCAGCAGCTCCATAAAGAGGTTCAAGAGTGGGGACCGAGAATGGGGGTGGGGGGGGAGATGGATCCTTACAGGGCACCACAGGACACCTCCCATGGGACCAGCCATGGACAGGGCTCTAGAGGCAGAAGCAAAACTGCTGATGTACAGTCTGCCCAGCCCTCCTGAGATGCTCTAGAAGGATGCGGTGGTCCATGGGGCTGAATGTCAGAAGCTCGGCCGACACTTGAGTAGGACCCTGGCAGAGACACATGCCCGACTGTCATGTTCCCTCCCTCCTGGTTGATCATTCGGGAGCATCAAAAGCTTTCTTCTGCCCGAACATCACAGCGACTGGTGCCAACAGACACCGGCACACCTAGGGATCCGCAGAGTCTTCGCAACTTGCGTGACAGACCTCAGCAACTCAGCATTTTGGCTAATCTACTTTATTTACATATAAACACACACGGAGCACTGCAACATGGCTCCCTCTCTCTCTAGCATCAGACAGCAAAGAGGAAAAGGACAAAGGACAATAGTCCCGCTTCACGGAACACAGGAACACAAACATCCTGTCTCCATCACTTCCCACTCTGTGGAGTCAAAACAGACACCGTCATGGGATAGACAACAATCCCATGACTGCAATCATGGAGCAGGAATTCTAACACTGAAAGCCACTGCAAGATCAATAAAAAGGCACCCACCCATCTCTCTCCCGACAAATGCCCTCAGCCAGGGCGACCAAGGCAGCCTCAGTGTCCTGGCTGGGCCAGAAGCCTCTAGACTGAACTGGTTCCAAATCTTCAGTCTCCTCCAAGCGCATCTGAAACTCGCCCCCAAAGGGAGATAGTAGCCAATGGGTGAGAATTATCTAATACTTCCGTGTCCAGGGAGAGCTTCTGAAGGAAGGGGCACATCACCATCTCCTTCAAGGTGGGCAATACTTCTCCTTCCTCCTTGGACCCACCCAGCCATGAGGGGCAAGGGGGGCTGGCACTCGGGCACCCTTCTTGGAGCAGCTTCTCCACATCTTTGGGATGCAGTAATATTTATTGATTTATTGTTTCATTAGTAAAAATTACAGTGTAGAAAAACATCAAAGCGGTTAATAAAAAAGATAAAGAAATCATCGTCAAAAAAACTGTACAGGAGTACTGTAATTTAAAGTTAAAGCCACAGGAAAGCAGATTAAAACTCATGCCAACTTTCTAAGCGTCTGGGTGCAAATCTGAGCAGTTTTGCCCCTATAGCGCCTGGCAGAGTTTCTACAACCACCAGGGACTCTGGCAGGGTCAGAGCAATGCTCTCTTGGCCAGACGACCCAAACCCGTTGACCGGTCAGAAAAGCTCTGCCGGACGGCCGCTCGGGGAGGCGGAGAAGTCCGCTCTTTGCCGCTGCTGCCGCATGTCCGGGTGTGGCAGTGCAGCCACCGACCCTCCTGTTTCGTTGCACGCAGGTCATTAGAGAGCCAAGGCAGCCTACGTTCTTCACAGTGACGGCGGGACCGTTCAAGCGCAGGCCATCCAGACTACCTCTGATCCTGGAGGTAGTATAGAATCATAGAGCTGTAGGATAGTAGAGTCGGAAGGGGCCTCGGGGGGTCATCTAGTCCAACCCCCTGCAATGCAGGAATCTCAACTCAAGCAGATTCCAAACCTCCAATGAAGGAGAGGCCACTACCTTCCGAGGGAGGCCGTTCCACTGTCAAACGGAGTTTACGGCCAGAACGTTCTGGTGTTTAATCCAATTCTCCTTCCTTGCAATGTAAATTCATTGGTTCGGGTCCTACAGTTTGGACCATGGGGCAGCCCTTAAGATACTGGAAGATAACTCTCATGTCACCTTGCAGTCTCCTGTTTTCGAGGCTAGACATACCCAGCTCCTTCAAGCGTTCCTTCTGAGTCTTGGTTTCCACACCCTTGATCATCCTGGGCACCCGCCTCTGCACACCATCCAGCTTGTCAAGTTTCTAGCCCTCATCGCACCTATTAGTTCAGCCCCTACGTAGACGCCTTGGGTGTCGTGGTGCTGAATAGAAGCCACCTGCTTGCGGGGAGACCTCCCACTAAGAGCCTCCTGTTCCCGCCACTCCCAGGCCCCCTTGGAAGGCATCGCGATCCTGCACCAGTTTCCCTTCTCCTCCTCTCTGCTGAGGATGTCTGTCATCACGCAAGAGATTGGGAAGGACGGCTACGACCTCTACATGAAGGGAGCCCCGGAGACGGTGGCCGGCTTTTGCAAACCCAACACCGGTAAGGCCCCAAGATCCATGTCCCTGTGAGGTAAACAAGGTAAAGGACCCCTGGACGGTTAAGTCCAGTCAAAGGCAACTGTGGGGTTGCGGCGCTCATCTCGCTTTCAGGCCAAGGGAGCCGGCATTTGTCCACAATAAGTATCCAAACAAACAGCTGGGTCAGACTTCAGGGGGAGCCGTTTTAAATGTCCATCTCCGAGGGCCTTCTGGCAGTTCACTCCCTGTGAGAAGCGAGGTTGCAGGGAACCAGGCAAAGGGCCTTCTCGGTGGTGGCACCCGCCCTGTGGAACGCCCTCCAATCAGATGCCAAGGAAATAAACAACTAGCTGACTTTTAGAAGACATCTGAAGGCAGCCCTGTTCAGGGAAGTTTTTAAGGTTTGGTGTTTTATTGTGCTTTTAACGTTTTGTCGGAGCCGCCCAGAGTGGCTGGGGAAACCCAGCCAGATGGGTGGAGTATAAATAATAAATTATTATTAAATCATTATTATTTTAAACAAGCCCATCCTTGGTTAGCTGCCTCTGCTGCTCTTTGACTGGCGCCTCTCTTCTCTCCCCCTCCTCCCCGGCAGTCCCAAAGAACTTCCACAGGGAGCTGAAGTGCTTCACGTCTCAAGGCTTCCGCGTCATTGCGCTGGCTCACAAGGAGCTCCGTCTGAACAGGGGCGTCAACCTGGACAACTTGGAAAGGTAAGGCTGGCTGAGGTTGGGCCCCCGGGGCTGATGCTGGCCTGACTCCACCAGGCAGGGGCTCAATTTATATCATTCATTATCAAGAGCGGAGTCATCTCCCTTCCGTGTCAGGGGTCACCCACACTTACCTTTCTGCCGTGATTTCCAGGAAGGGTCTGCAATTTAAAGCTCAGGGTCTTCACGCCCCCCCCCCACACACCTTGCTTCCTGCTCTGGAGCTTTCCTCACAAAAACCTGCATTTTGAAGGTCAGTTGGCGCAAACGGCAATCTGCAGAAAACACAAATTGACATTTGCATGGACTGGGCTTTATAGAGCCAATTTTTGCAGGGAAAACTCCAGGGGGGGTGTGGGGGGGGACCCCATCAGCACTCACACACAGAACTTTTAAGCACGGAAAGAGCAGGGCCAAAAGGTAAGTGTTATAGGATTTCTAAGGTCTCATATGTATAAATCATATGTTCCTAAATTTACAAGGCAAACACATACGGAAGTATGTAAACCACATGTCTGAAATAGTACAGGAGAGAAATCCTGAAGCCATTTTGACTCTTCCAAATGGACCTCAAATGTTTCTCTGCAAGGAGGAAGGAAATGGCAAAAGCCTCCCCACTGCCTCTTTGCTCACAAATCCTGTCTTAAGGGCGTATCTGTGTGTGAATAGGGTGAGCCTGTGACCAGGAGTCAGGAACTGAGCAGGGCAGTCTTACCCATAGGCACTAGGGGTGCTGCGATCTCAGGGGACGAGGCTGAGAGTCCGGGACCCGAGAGTTGGGTCTGGGGAAGAGCCCGTCCCTCGGTTGGAGCTCTGCGGTGGGCTCTTCTGCTGCGGGCGGCTCTGTGCTGCAAGTTTGGGAGCGAGCGAGCCAGCGAGACGCTGAGGCGGTTGGCACTATTTTTCTAATAACGTGGATGAGCCTCACTGGCAGCCAGAGGCATAGTGGGGGACGACTTCATAACGGACTCTCTGTGGGGCCGGCCACCTCAAGGCCGTGCTCCAGAGCAGCCCCCAGGCCTCTCTGGGTCCAGCAGCTCCTCTGGGCCCCTTCAGAAGCCCCTCACTCTCCCCTCTTGCCTCCCAGAGACAAGCTGGAGTCTGGCCTGACCTTCTTGGGTCTCCTGGTCATGGAGAATCGGCTGAAGATGGAGACCCAGGCTGTCCTGGAAGAACTCAGCTCTGCTCGCATCCGCAGCGTCATGGTCACAGGTAGGTAGGTTGTGGTTGTGTGGTTGTGCGTTTGTGAAGGGTTTGCAAGGGGTTCTCCCTCGCTGGGGTTTCCCAAAGGCTTTAACTGGGGGGGGGGGGGAGATCAGGCCTTTATTGATGCAAACATACGTGGGGCTCAGTCTCTCTAAAAATCATAGGCAGGGGTGGAGGCAGGCTGGAACTGCATTGTAGTTGACAGATTTCCCAAGAAACGAAGCTTTTCTTTTGTGATTGGATACTGGCATTTGCAAACCTTTGGCTAAATGCACACAGCGTTTGAGCTTTCGAGTCCAATTCTCCCAACCGATTAAGCCGTTCTGGATGGTGTCGAATAGAAACAAGATGGTGGTCCAAAAGGGAGGGGGGTTGGTTCAAGTGTTTTCGGCCACCTGCAGACTGCCAGTATTTTGTTGGATGCTGGTGTGCACATTTCAAGCCCAGGAAAGTTCTCTCTTGGCCCAGAGCCACAAAGAAACACACTTTTCTTCCCGTTTGGAAAGTGACCGCAAAACCCATTGAAAAATGTGGGGTGAATGGATGATGAATGGCGAGACGTGTCAACACCCTATTAGAGAATCAGGATGAGAGAAGTCCCAGCGGCCTTTGGGCCTTCAAGAGGAGACCTTCAGTTAGTTACTGGCAATGGGAGGGAGAGTGTCCTGGTCCCGAGGGTTAACCGTGCGGCAAGGTCTGAGTCCAGTCCAAGGTTGAGGGTGCAGTATGGAGGCTGTCCGTCAAAGCTGAAGCTGCGTCCAAGGCAGGGAGTTGGGTGAGGTCAGGAACTCTGGCAGAAGAGCAGGACAGGGTGCAGGCAGGAACAGGCCACCACCAATGTTGCTCTTGCAACCTGGGACTGGGGCTGGCCGGCTTTTATCTGCCCCGAGGCATAGGGCAGCCCCGGTCCACAGGTGACTCACCTCTCCTGGCCTGGAGGCGAGCCCTCCTCCTGCGGGAACTTAGTTCCCTCTGCCTCTCTGCCCTGAGCCTCTGCAGCTCAGGAGAGGCTGGAGGGCTACCGGACCCAGAGGCAACCTCAGCTTCCCCTGACGGGGCTGAGAGAGGAGCACCTGCAGGCAATGGGTCCTCCATCACCTCCGGAGCCAGAGTGGATTCAGTTGGTGTCTGCTCCTGAGGATCTGGCACAGGTGAGGACCTTTCAGGCTCAAGCCCCAGCCCCGGCTCAGCCGGTCCTGGAGGCGGGGAATCCTGTGCAGGCTGGGATTCCTCAGGTTCAGCCTCCGAGTCCGAATCCCAGGCCATCATACCCACAGACTTTCTCCCTTCCCCTCGCTTCCAGGCGACAATCTTCAGACAGCCATCACAGTCGCCAGGAACTGTGGGATGTTCTCCTTTGGCACCAGAGTGATCCTGGTAGAAGCCAGGGAGGCAGAGGGCTCCAACCGGGCATCCGTTACCTGGCAGCTGATAGAGGAGGTGTTCAATTCAGATGAAAACATGGTAAGGGAGGAGCTCCAGAGCTCTTTGCATAGCTTCAGTCTGGGCGGAATGGATGTGCCCCCAAGCTTCTGACCCCGTTTTGCTGAGATGCTTCCAATTGCGCAAATTCTGAAATAAGTCACCGGGGCGTAATTCCTGACTTCCAGACTCCCGACATCTCCATTGACATCTCTGACGCTAGCGGGAAAGAGAGCGACTTCCACTTCGCCTTGAACGGGGACACCTATCACGTCCTCATGAAACACTTCGGCAGTCTCCTGCCCAAGGTACGCTGTGGGGAAGGCGGTGGGTGGTCCCTAGGGCTGGTGGCAGGGAGGGAATGAGGAATGGGCCCCCCATTGAGACCAGGACGCATCCTTAAGGGCGCTTTGTTGGAACCAGCTTGCAATGCGGGGCTTTCTTTGGGCGGAAGGGGCCTCCAGGTGTGTGTCTTGTGAAGCAATAAACGTCCTGCGCTTTCAGGGTGGGCTTGTACTGGACCGTCTTGATCTTCTGTCCACGTCGCAAATGTTCTTTGGCGCTCCCAGATTTCTCCTGCGTCATTGACTCCTCTGCACGGCCTCCCTGGACTCCTCCAGGACACTGTTTCATAGAATCGTAGCATTCCGAACAGGAGGGATCCTTTAAGCGCCATCTAGTCCAGCCCTCTGCAGTGCTAAAGAATCCCAGAGAGATGGCCATCCTGTGGGAATGTTCAGGGATGCAGGAGAGGATATATTGTTTGGTTATAGCCTTTCCATCTTGTGTTAACAAGTTCACAATTTAGCAGAGTAACATCCCCCTTTTTAAACTCGCAGCGGATGCGTTTGCTCAGGCTCGCTAAAGCCTCTGTAATAACTGTTCTGGTATTTTCCCCTTATTCCCTCATAAAAGATAAGACACGACACAGTCTTCTATAAAAGTATAAAAAGAGTTTACTCACATTCTGTTCACAATCAGATCCCAGAAGGCAGACTTAGCTTAGAAAAGTAACATACACCTAGAAACTAACTCATAAGGAGACAGTCCCTTTGCCCTCTCTTGGCTGGAGGCCAAGAGAGCATCTTTGGCTAAGCAGATGTTGCTTCTTTGATGCATGTAGTCAAAGAGAGAGAGAGAGATGGCTGCCCTGCCCTGTGCTTTTGTCGTTACCTGCACAGGTGAGGCCACACCCACCTCTAGCCACATGGAGAGGAGGAAACAGGAAGTTGACCTGCTGGCTGGACAAACATTCCTCCCCAGGTGTAAACATGTTCACTCTAGGAATGTTGTACTTGACTGCTCTTGTGTTTCACATCCCACAGATCCAACCTCTGTTTAAAAACATTCAATGAAGGAGACGCCACTAGATGAAGCTTAGAGTCCCTTCAAACTCTACAATTCTATAATTCTGTGTTTATTTGGTGGGTGTGTTTTTTTTCCATCCACAGATTCTTCTGAACGCAACAGTGTTTGCCAGGATGTCTCCAGCGCAGAAGTCCAGCCTTGTGGAAGAATTTCAGAAGCTAGAGTAGGTTCCTTGTTTGCCATCGTGATTCTGGGAGAAGAGCTCAGGGGACAGGGAGAAGGACCTTTTTGCCGTCACAGTAATGTTTAAGCTATTCCTTGAATATAATCCATTCTTGATTTACCTTTTGCATCGAATACCCTCATACCCTCCCTGTCATTTTTGCCATTCGCAGATATTCTCATAGTTTAACTTGACATTCAGATTTTGTAGGTATAGTTTCATTTTTCCAATACGTTGCAATAAAAATTCTGTTTATGTTGCATACATAGAGATCTTACTTCTTTCTTTATTTCAGTTGACATTATCCCTAATAAGAAGGCTTCTGGTCGTTTTGTGAATGGGATTTTTAACATCTTTTTTTTAAAAAAAACACACCAAAACCTTAACTTTTAAATGATGTTCCCTCCTGTCTCCTAGCTACTACGTGGGAATGTGTGGCGACGGAGCCAACGACTGCGGGGTAGGTAATTAGATTTGTTAAATGATAATAATGATAATGATAATAATAATAATAATAATAATAATAATAATAATAATAATAATAATAATAATAAAGGATGTGGCGGGTCCTAAGTGGAAACCAAAAGGCGATTCCTGTTCCTACAATTCTCTTGATTCCATCTGAAATTGAAAGGGGGCGATGGCTGATGCTGCTGCTCTTTCAGGCCTTGAAGATGGCTCACGCCGGGATCTCCCTCTCGGAGCAAGAGGCTTCTGTCGCGTCTCCCTTCACCTCCCAAATCCCGAACATCGAGTGTGTGCCGGAACTGATCAGGTGGGTTTTGCCTCCTTCGCTTCCGTGGCTTTGTTCCCGCCAGGCCAAACCTCTCCGGAGGCGCCTTGTGGGACCCAGTGTGCCTTTCCTCCGCTGCCTCCTTCCTCCTGTTGTAATAATAATAATAATAATAATAATAATAATAATAATAATAATCGGTCCCCACTCACCCCACGCAGGAGGAACCCAGAACAACGGTGTGCAAGCCCTTATATAGACTTTTGAAATTGCCCACCTTGTAGCCCAAGACCCCCCCCCAAAAAAAAAACATCATCCATACATCACAGAAGGAAACGGTCTACCACAGAACTCCTGATAATGGTCACTGATTGCTTTACCTGGGCAGCCTGGCCATTCTGTTGTGATGGTCAATATTTTAGTTTCCTGAATCCTGCTCACAGGCTCACCCTATTCATACACAAATACGCCCTTAAGACAGGATTTGTAAGCGAAAAGGCAATGGGATGGCTTTCCCCATTTGCCTCCTTTACTGCAGAGAAATACCGTATTTTTCGCTCTATAAGACACACTTTTTCCCTCCTAAAAAGTAAGGGGGAATGTGTGTGCTTCTTACGGAGCGTATGCAGGCTGTGCAGCTATCCCAGAAGCCAGAGGTGCACACCAATCCCTCTTGCTCTTCTGGCTTCAGCGAAAGCAACGCGAAGCCTCTTGAGCAGAGGGGGAGCACTCCTGCCTCTTCGCTCAAGGGGCTTTCGTTGCTTTCTTGTTTCTTGTTTTCCGCCTTGGAAACTAGGTGCGTCTTATGGTCGGGTGTATCTTATTGAACGAAAAATACGGTATTTGAGGTCATTGGAAGAATCCAAATGGCTTAAGGATTGCTCTCCCATACTATTTCAGGCACATGGTTCATATGTTTAGATATGTGTGCATTTATGATTATTTCCCCTGTATTTGAGACCTTAAATTTTTTATAAGGCTTCCTTCTGTCCTGCTGCTGCTGGCACTGCTGCCCTGGCCTCCATGTTGCAACAGGTACCCACTGGGACTGGCACACTCCTGGCACTTGCCCTGGCAAGCCTAGCCGCTTGCCGAGTCTTTCAGGCCCCGAGTTATCCTTCTGCACTTGAGCTGCCTCTTTCTCTTCCCCAGGGAAGGTCGTGCGGCCCTCGTGGCCTCCTTCTCGGTGATTAAATACCTGACCCTGTACGGAATGGGCCAGTTCATTGGCACTGCTCTGCTGTATTGGGTACGTACATATGTAAACATTGATGGGTGTAGATGTCAGGAGCTCATCCTACACTTGAGTAGGACCCAGCAAAGACACATGCCTGACTGGCATGTTCCCTCCCTCCTGGTCGATCGTTCGGGAGCTTCAAAAGCTTTCTTCAGCCTGAACATCACAGTGACCCATGCCAACAGACACCGGCACACTTCGGGATCCGCAGAGTCTTCGCAGACCTCAGCAACTCAGCATATTGGCTATTCTACTTTATTTACATATAAACACACATGGAGCACGGCAACATGGCTCCCTCTCTCTCTAGCATCAGACACCAAAGAGGAAAAAGAACAAAAGAACAATAGTCCCCCTTCACGGAACACAGGTACACAAACATCCTGTCTCCGTCACTTCCCACTCTGTGGAGTCAAAACATACACCGTCATGTGATAGACAACAATCCCATGACTGCAATCACGGAGCAGGAATTCTAACAGTAGATTCACCCAAAGGCCAAATGGTGGGTGACTGACAGCATGTGCCCCTAAACTGTAGTTCTAACTTGGAGGTAGACAATGGCTTCAGTTGAAGAGAGTCCTTTCTTTCCTTATTTTTATTACTGTAATTAATTAATATACTAATACTATTAATTACATTCCCTCCAAGGAGCTCAAGGTGGTTTCTATCTTCTCCTCCTCACCCACAGCGAGCTGCATTTCTGAGTGAGGGATTTGAACCCTGCTCTCTCCCCAGGTCACAGCCAGATCCTTGATCCACAGTGGTTCTCGTCTTTATAAAAAGCCTCCACCTAAAGGAGCAATGGGTTTGTTGCCTGGGATCCTGTAAGGCAGGGAAGTGATTTTGCTGCAATGGAGCGTGGACCCGTGTGCGAATCCAGGCCCAGCAAGACATCTTTGGGTGCCGTTGCAAAGCCCCCTAGACTGTCCCACTCGGTCTGAGTTAATTCCGTAACAATCCGAAGTAACCATCTGGGTGACAATCTGTCCACAAGCGGCAGGACTGGGAGCCCTCCGTGAACTCATTCTCTCTCTCTCTCTCTCTCTGCCCCACTTTTAGCAAATACAGATCTTTGGGAATATCCAGTACCTCCTTCAAGATGTCGGCATCACCCTAGTCGTGTGCCTAACAAGTAAGCAGATCACCGTGTTATGGGGTTTGGGGCAGCTGCTACAAGGAAGGTGCACAGTCAGATGTGAAACACGCCAATTCCCTCTTGAGCTGAAGGGAGCCTGAATTTGACTTACCCCAACCTGAATGAGCAAGGGACACGGGTGGCGCTGTGGGTTAAACCACTGAGCCTCTTGGGCTTGCCGATCAGAAGGTTGGTGGTTCAAATCCCCACGACGGGGTGAGCTCCTGCCCACCTAGCAGTTCGAAAGCACGTCAAAGTGCAAGTAGATAAATAGGTACCACTCCGGCGGGAAGGTAAACGGCGTTTCCGTGTGCTGCTCTGGTTCGCCAGAAGTGGCTCAGTCATGCTGGCCACATGACCCGGAAGCTGTACACCGGCACCCTTGGCCAATAAAGGGAAGGACAACCTTTTTAAACTCTTCACTTTCTCCATGCCATCTCTTCCTCCCCACAGTGAGCCTGACCCACGCCTACCCCAAGCTGGCCCCCTACCGACCCCCCGGGCGGCTCCTCTCCCCGCCGCTCCTGCTCTCCATCATCCTCAACGTCCTCTTCACCCTCACCGTCCAGGTCTTCGCCTTCCTGTATGTGAAGCAGCAGCCCTGGTACTCTGTCCTGCGCAGCCACAGGTGAGGCCCCCATCCAAAGAGCGCACCTCCCAGGGAGAGGCTTAGAGGTGGGCTGGGATGGGAGGCCAGGGGCTCCCATTTCCCTCTTGCTGGTTTCTAAGAGTAGAGGCTCCCCTTATTCCCAGAGGCAGCAGTGGGAGGGTGGGGGCAAATTTGAAGCTCACCCAGGCTTGCTCTGCTCATGGAGAATACCCCCAATTTGCTCAAGGGGAAGTCATACGAGATCCTCTCTCGGTGGAGCCTTCCTTCTGATCTGTTTGTGGGGAGCTTAGATGCCTCATCCTTTTGAGCTGCAAAGTATCTCCTTAAAAGAAAGAATTGGGAGGTGGTGCTGGGTGTTGAAGGGGCAACAGGGTTTAGTGAGCAGGAAGAACCTGTGACAGGGGACAGTTCAGACTCTGAGGCTGGAGCAGAGGAGTGGGTTCAAGAGGCTGCTGCAGAATCCAGAGAGGCTGCGATATGTGATCCATGAGAGGCAGTCAAGTACAACGTTCATTCTAATGCTAGAGAAGACATGCAGGGGAATGTTTGGTCCAGCCAGTTGAAACTTCCTGTTCCTCCTGGCTGGAGCATCCTTGCTTTGCATGTGACTAAAGGTGGGCTTCAGCAAACCTGTCCAGGTAACAAAAGGACGAATCACCTCTGTCCTTTCGATTCCCATCTTTGTTTGACCAGCTTCTAGCTAGGACTGCTCTGCTAGCTGTCAGCTAGCAGAAGCACTGGGATTATTCCCCCATATGGGGTAGATCCACATATATGTAACTAAGTTTGCCTTCAGGAATCCAACTTTGAACTGATGTGAGTAAACTTCTTTCATCATCTTTGAATAAGATTGTGGCATCTTCATTCTTTTAAGAGGGATTCAAGGGAACTTACCAGGAACGTACAATTCAATCTGAGACAGACTGAATTGTATAATAGTGAGAGGCTCACACAAGCCTGCAACCAGCCATCTGCTGTGCGTGTAAGAAGGGGAATGTAAACTCTGCTAAGTAAAGGAACTTGCTAGTGCAAGTTAGGAAGGATATTAATTAACAATATATCCTCTCTTGCCACCCTGAACATTCCCACAAACTCCCCTTCCCCTGTTCTCCCAGAATAAGGAGGGAAGCAGAACAGAGACCAGAGGTGCTCAGGTGCAGTTTGAGGCGGCTTGGGAAACATCTGGGAGAGGAGGAGCCTTAGGTGGAAGGCAGGGACCTTCAGCCTGGCAACGGCTGCATGGGGCCAAGACCTGCTGGGAAGGGTTGCTGAGACCACTAGGCCGAGTTGCCTGCCATTTCCTTGAATGAAGAGTTAACTTGGCCAGCATCTGCCTCTGCCTCTTCATTCTGACCTGCATCTGACCAGGGGTGGGGGGGTGTCTTCCTTCCAGGGGGTGCCCTACTGCAGACCACCCTGTGTCCCTGGGCAACGGGACGGCCAGCAACGCCACAGCCCCGGAGCACTCCGTCCTGAGCTATGAGGACACCACTCTCTGGCCACTGGTCACCGTCAACTGCATCATCGCAGCCTTTGTCTTCTCCAAGGGGAAGCCCTTCCGGAAGCCAATCTACACCAACTGTGAGTTAACGGGGAGGGGGCAGCAGACCCTCACGCCCTTTTCTGCCTTTTCGGTTCATGATGACTTCTGCCCCACCCAGCCCAGCAGAGACCCCAGAACCAGCCTTGCCAGGGGTCTGGTTGTGGGCAGGAAGGAAGGGAGGGAAGGGAGGAAGGGAGGAAGGGAGGAAGGAAGGAAGGAAGGAAGGGAGGGAGGGAGGGAGGGCTCATCAACATTGTCACTTGACCCATATTTTGACTGCATTGTGTACCAATTATTTTCCCCGAGTCCGAGAGCTTTTCTTGTTTTTCCATGGCTGGACCTTGTGAAAATCAGATCTTACCTGTTGAATTGAAGCTCAAGGGAGCAAGATTTCTGCTCAGATTTTCTGTGCACCAGACTAGGTCCAATGATTCAACGGGTTCAGTTATTGGACTCAGGGGAATTAATCAGTGCAGGATGCGATCAAAATATGGGCCAGGCAAAAGTGGAAGGAAGGAAGGAAGGAAGGAAGGAAGGAAGGAAGGAAGGAAGGAAGGAAGGAAGGAAGGAAGGAGCCCATTGTGGTGGCAGCAGGAGCAGCCCCAGTGACCAGGGCCCCAGTGACCAGAGGTCCAGGGACACATGGGAACCTGCTTGGTTATAACAATAACAGTAACAATAAAACAATAACAATAACAATAATTTATTATTTATACCCCGTCCATCTGGCTGGGCTTCCCCAGCCACTCTGGGCGGCTTCCAGCCAAATATTAAAATACAGTAAAACATCAGTCATTAAGCTGATCAGCTGCCTTCAGATGTCTTCTAAAAGTCAGAGAGTTGTTTCTTTCCTTGACATCTGATGGGAGGGCGTTCCACAGGGCGGGTGCCACCACCGAGAAGGCCCTCTGCCTGGTTCCCTGTAGCCTCACTTCTCTCAGGGAGGGAACCGCCAGAAAGCCCTCAGCACTGGACCTCAGTGTCCGGGCTGAACAATGGATGTGGAGACACTCCTTCAGATACTGTTGTTGCCTCCCATCTCCCATTGCTCTTCCTGACCCTAGAGGCCCCCCGATTCTTGGGCTTCACTGGGGGCTCTTCCTCTCCTTGATTCCCAGATATCTTCTCTGGCCTGCTGTGCATCCAGCTCGGAGTTTCCCTTTTCCTTTTCTTCGCTGACCTGGACCCCGTCTACAGAGGAATGGAGGTGAGTCGGAAGTGCCCAGCGGGAGACTCCAAGGGAGGGTGGGGGCTCCCCCCAGCAGGAGGATATGGGCAGCTGGCACCAGATTGGAGCGCCATGCTCTCCGCTTGGGGCAAATGCAGAGCCCTGGGCCGGGCTCCAGGGGGGTGGGGTGCGGAAGGAGGGGGCAGGTGCCAGGCAGACTGACCTGAAGGCGCAGCGGAAGCCTAACCAGCTTGCAACCTCTTTCCTCACAGTTTCTCTGCACCCCAACCATCTGGAGGGTGTATGTGCTGCTGATGCTGCTGGTGGCCTTCTGCGTCTCGTTCTTCGTGGAGGTGAGCAGGCGAGCGTGATTTCAGGAGTCTGGCGGCTGGCCCATCTAGTCCAACGCTGTCTACACGGACTGGCAGCAGCTGTCCACGGTTTCAGGCAGGGGTCTCTCGGTCCCAGCGCGGATTGAACCTGAGAGCTTCTTCTTGCAAGGCCAACGCTCAGCCTCTGAGCTACAGCTTTTCATTTCCCCAGGAACTGGCTCAGAGTTTTCCCTTCCAGTGGAGCGCTCCCTACTCCCAGGGGTTGTGGGAACCTGCTGGTGGTGGTTCAGGGGATGTGGAGGGGATTTGGGGGTTAAAGAGGGTCGGGAAAGCGATCCCTCGGGCTCAGCATCCTCCTCCTGCTCACCAACAGATGATGATGATGATGATTAATTAAATTGATATACTGCCCTTCATCTGAAAATCACAGGGCGGTTTACAGCATAACAAATACAAAATGAAGACACAAAATCCTAATAATGACCCCAATAAGCCCCCCCTACCCCAAACACATTTTAAAGGGCATAGCATGTTGTTCATCCCAAGGCCTGGTTGAAGAGGACCCTTTTCACCTGGTGCCTAAACATGTGTAATGGAGGTGCCAGGTGAACTTCCCTGGGGAGAGCATTCCACAAGCGGGGAGCCACCACAGAAAAGGCCCTGTTCTCATGGGGCCACCCCTCTTGCGGAGCAGGCACACGACAACGGGCCTCAGAAGATGACCTTAGGATCTGGGTCGCTTCACGTGGGGAATATTGTGGTCCTGAGCCATTTCAGGCTTTAGAGGTCAAAAGCGGCGCTTTGACTGATGCCCGGAAACTAAGTGGCAGCCGGTGCAGTCGGGCCAGGATCGGTGCAATTGCCTTAAACCATCTTGCCCCAGTGATTAAACTAGCCACTGAATTCCCAAAGCTGCAACTTTCCCCCAGATGCTTTTGGGATCAGAGGCAGCTCTGCTTTGGAAGGCCAGGAAGCTTGCGCTCGGATCCTGCGTGTGGGTTTCGCTCAGGGGCATTTGGTCAGCCACAGTGAGAACAGGATGCTAGACTGGACGGGCCCCTTTCTCTTTTATATACCGTATTTTTTGCACCATAACACTCACTTTTTTCCTCCTAAAAAGTAAGGGGAAATGTCTGTGCGTGTTATGGAGGGAATGCCTACGGGTGGCGTGCCTACGGATTTTCCTCCTCTAAAAACGACATGCGTGTTATGGTCGGGTGCGTGTTATAGAGCGAAAAATACGGTATATAAATTTTTATTAGTTTTTTAACATGTCATTTTCAACAGTAATTAAACATACTTTTACATCTTCTTCAATTTTTTTGACTTCCATCAAACCTGCCTGAAAATTTTCCAATCTAATCTCATAGTATGAATTTCTTATTTTCCCTATTACATTTCAAACTCATAACCAATATCTCTATCTTTTTCTACTTTGTAACACTTTGTATATTTCTCCTTACAAAACTTCTTGTAGTCCTACTAGCGTAATTTGAAGATTACAGTTGCTCTTCAAATAATTCATATACTTCTTCCAATCTTCTGTAAATCTCTGGTCCGGCAAGTTTCAAATCCTTCCTGTCATGTTGTCCAATTCTGCGTAGTCCATTAATTTCGTCTGCCATTCTTCTTTCATCGGAATTTCTTCTTGCTTCCATTTCTGGGCTAATAATACTCTTGCCACTGTTGTTGCATATAAGAACAGTTTGACATCTTGTCTATTAATATCTTGGCCTACCGGTGAAACTTGGAAAATTAGAATATTGTGGAAAAGTTCACATATTTCAGTAATTGAACTTAAAAAGTGAAACTAATATATGAGATAGACTCATGACATGCAAAGCGAGATATGTCAAGCCTTTATTTGTTATAGTTGTGATGATCATGGCGTATGGCTGATGAAAACCCCAAATGAACAATCTCAGAAAATTAGACTATTAAATGAAATCAGCAAAGCAAGGACTGCAAATAGAGCAATATTGGACCTCTGAGAAGTAGAAGCAGGCACATGTACTCAGTGCTTGGTCTGGGCCCCTTTTGCATCAATTACTGCCTCAATGCGGCGTGGCCAATCAAGCACAGTAATCCCATGGGCATTGAACCAGGTTTTGGTATTTTGGGCAGTGTGGGCAGGTGCCAAAGTCCTGCTGGAAAATGAAGTCAGCATTAGAATTAGATATTCTGATTTTCCGAGTTTCACCGGTATAATACCAAGTAAAAATGCTTCTGGTTTTTTAAAGAATGGATAGGCCCCTTTCTCATGCTCCCATGTTCTTCTCGGTAGTGGTGCCCGCCCTGTGAAATGCCCTCCCTTCAGATGTGAAGGAAATAAGCAGCTATCTTATCTTTAAAAGACATCTGAAGGCAGCCCTGTTTAGGGAAGTTTTTAATATTTAATACTGTATTGTTTTTAACACTCGATTGGAAGCCGCCCAGTGTGGCTGGGGAAACTCCGCCAGATGGGCGGGGTATAAATAAATTATTATTATTTAACATTATCATTATCATTTGTAGGATGGCATCCTGCAGAACCACCACCTCTGGCTTCTGATCAAGGCCCTCTTCCGCTTCCGCTCCTCCAGCCAGTACCGGAAGCTGCAGCGGCAGCTGCAGGAGGACGCAAAGTGGCCGCCCACCAGCCAGAAGGACTTTGCAGAACAGCCCAAGAGTGGCGCTTACGTCAACCCCGTCTATGACGAGGCGGGAGAGAACTAGCTGGGGAGACCGCAGGCTGGCCCAGGAGGACTGGCCAAAAGGGACTTATTGTGTGCAGAGAGACTGATGGAAACCCACGGGAGATCGTGCTCCTAGGAAGCCCCTCTGACGGTGCGCACAGAGCCTGCCTTTGCTCATCCAGCTCAAGGAGGTTTGCCAGGGGGCATTTTGCTGTTGGCTCTGCCAGAGTGGGGAAATCTAGGGCTTGATCCCTGTGCCCACGCAAGAGATCTCAGCCTCTTCCACAGGGATCCAGGCTGCTCCAGTGGAAGGGACACACGAGGGAACACCGTCCGCCATGTGGAAAACAAAGACAACTCTGTATTTTTGCTTTCCAAAAGAGAATAAAGTGGGTTTTTTTTTCTTTTGTTATTGTTGCCAGCCATTTATTTGGAGTTCTGCTGCTTGCAAAAATGTGCCGCAGAGTTGGTGCATCTGTGTGTATATGGAGGGCAGGACAAGGTTTGGGGGGTTTGGGGAGGAGAGGGAAGACTTCACGGGCATTAAGATGAACGTCATTGAGTTGTCGGGTTGGAAGGGACCCCAAGGGTCATCTAGTCCAACCCCTGGACAGCAGGAATCGCAGCGACAGAATCCCTGAGAGATGGCTGTCCAACCTCTGCTTAAAAGCTTCCAAGGAAGGAGAGTCCTCCATCTCCCAAGGTCATTCCTTCCGCTGTCAAACAACAATCACTGTCAGAAGCCTGTTCCTGATGTTGGGTCAGAATCGCCCTTTTTGTAACTTGAAGCCCTGGCTTCGGGTCCTGCCTTCTGGGGCAGCAGAAAACCTTCCAAGGGGCAGTCCTTGAAGTGTTTGAAGACACTGGCTCTCGTCCTGCCTCTCAGTCTCCTTTTCTCCAGGCTTATCCCGACCCGACTCCTAATAAGGCTTCGGTCCTAAATTTAGTAATTCTCTCTCACAGAGTTAGAAAGTTGGTGTTTAAGGTGCTCCTCCTCTGTGTTGTTATAGGTCTCAAATATAGAATAGGTAAAGGGACCCCTGACTGTTAGGTCCAGTTGCGGACGACTCTGGGGTTGTGGCGCTGATCTCGCTTTATTGGCCGAGGGAGCCGGTGTACAGCTTCCGGGTCATGTGGCCAGCATGACTAAGCCGCTTCTGGTGAACCAGAGCAGTGCACAGAAATGCCGTTTACCTTCCCACCGGAGCGGTACCTATTTATCTACTTGCACTGGCATGCTTTCGAACTGCTAGGTTGGCAGGAGCAGGGACTGAGCAACGGGAGCTCACCCCGTCGCGGGGATTAGAACCGCCGACCTTCTGATCAGCAAGCCCTAGGCTCTGTGGTTTAACCCACAGCACCACCCGCGTAAATAATTGTGCAAAGCAAACACACATACATAAGTGTATAAACCACATGTCTAGAGCAGTGCAGGAGAGCAACCCCAAAGCCATTTTGGCTCTCCGAAAGACCCATCAGAGACAGAAAGCCATCTGGGGAAGTTCCTGAAGGGATTCCTCTCCTAGATCGAGGGACCGCTTTGGCCTTAATGGTCGTGGTTTTCCCAATGCAAATGTTTTGTGTAAACTGTGGCTGGAACTAGGTGAACCTTGCTCAATCCTCAGGAATATCACCCCTTGGCCTGCCTGAGCCAAAGGAACCTGGTGTGTGATGTGATTTCTGACTCTCCAGGCCAAAATACCAAAGCCAACTGTTACCAGAAACAAAATAAAAAAATTCCTTCCAGTAGCACCTTAGAAACCAACTAAGTTAGATATTGGTATGAGCTTTCGTGTGCATCCACACTGATATGCACATGGTATCTGAAGAAGTGTGCGTGCACACAAAAGCTCATACCAATAACAAACTTAGTTAGTCTCTAAGGTGCTACTGGAAGGATTTTTTTAATTTTGTTTTGACTATGGCAGACCAACACGGCTACCTACCTATTATAAGAAAAAAACTGCTCCTTTATCCCTTATGGGGTACCCAAGAGCCTGTACAGAGTCCTTATGTAGGTTCTCTATCGGTAAGAGAAAATAACAGAGGCCAACTAGAGAATATGGATTTGTTAAACACAATTGAAAGTTGGTACCAGTGATAAGACAATGGGTCAAGATCGGAAATATGAAATTGGGGGAAAACAAGAGAGGAAAAAGTAGGAACAAGTTAAAAAATATTTCTCCCAACCAGCCAGAACATGGGAAGTCCCCTCAAAAATTTTAATTTGGAATGTATAATTGTCTTTATTATTTGTATTATGATGTGGCAAGATTTGATAGGTGATTAATTGGAATGTTATGAATGAAAAATTTTTATTATTAGTATTTTAAACCACTTTCCACGTCACCACGCAACTCTTCCCACAAGGAATTTGGGGGCAGACGCTCTCACCGTTTCCCCTCACAACAACCTCGAGAGGTAGTGGACGTGGAGAAACCATGACTGGTGCAAGGTTGAAGAAGAAGAGGAAGAGGAAGAGGAAGAGGAAGAAGAAGAAGAAGAAGAAGAAGAAGAAGAAGAAGAGGCTTCAAGATCCCCCAGTGAAACAATCCCACTGATTTCAGCGTATTCTCCTCCCAGCCAAGCGGGTCTAGAACGGAAGGCAAAACAGAGTTGACCTGAATTGCCTTCCTTGGCTTCTTCCACTTGGCTGCGTCTCCAGCGGCAAATGTCGATCCATTTTGTTGCGCAAAAGCCGATCCATTTTGCAATGCCAGACTGTCCAAGCCAGTGCTGGATTTACGTATATACGTAAAGCTAAACAAGCTATAGCTTAGGGCCCCACTTGCTTGGGGGCCCCCAAAAAATTTAAAGGAAAAAACCTGGATGTACATTTCCAAAATATAAGATAAAAAAGAAAATAAAACCTACATACAGCAACAGTGTTTTGTGTTGTGTAGGCTCCTATTTTGTCCCTCAATTACCATATAGCATATATTCAAAAAACAAAACAAAAAAACAGCGACAATTTGTAGTTGACAAAGGACATCTGGACATATAAAGGGCCCCATTGTTAAATATGTAAAGAGTTTTGAAATATGTCAGAAGGAAAATAAGAAAAGTTCATCATGCCAGATTTAAAGTGTTCATAAGTGAAGTAGCCAAGGAAATAATTTTAAAAAGAAAAAAAAATCAAATAAATTCAGCTATAACAATTAGTTGTTTAACAATACAATTAGAAAAGTTTGCTCTCTATCTGTGAATTTGGCCCCACAATCTTCTTTTGGATCTTGAAGAGTAAATCAGTTATCGAATGAGTGGTTTTCGTACTTTGTTGAAGGTTCCTTGCCAATAGTCATCAGTGGAAAAGCATGAATTCATCAGAAATACATTAATTCTGGTCATTTTGAAGATCAGCCGATCTTCACTGGCTACAAGGTTCATTAGGCAGGAAGAGAGGGGAACCAGCGCTAGCACAGTGGTTTAATCGTTGGTGGTGGTGCTCTTGTGTGTGGATGCTGCCGCAATTCCTCCTATTGTGAGAAATAGCAATGGTTCCTTATTTCAAGGCTACATGCCCTGCTATCTGCAGGCTCAGGGGAGAAAGGAGCAACAGAGACATAAGCAGAGCCTTTCAATATGCAAGCCCCAGTTGAACACACAAACACGGCCAGGCTAAAGGTGCAGCAGACCACCAGGAGAAGCCAATTGCCAAAATTCTTTGTGCACCCTTCATGCTCATCCAGGGCTGTCTTAACCATGGGTGCTAGGGGTGCGGGGCACCTGGGCGCCAGGCTCTCAGGGGTGCCAGGCCGAGAGTCTGGGGCCCAAGAGTTGAGTCCGGGGAAGAGCTCGCCCATCGGTCGGAGCGCTACAGCATGCTCTGCTGCTAAGGGCAGCTCTGTGCCACAAGTTCAGGGGCGACCGAGCCAGCGAGACGCTGAGGCAGCCGGCCGGCTCTGCCCTTCTGCGTGCCTGGGACTGGGCAACCGGGCAGAGGGGGGCGACTGGCAGATCTTTGCACTCTGGCGCCGCATATGCTCAGTCTCACACGGGGCTGGTCATCTTGCATGACCTCAAGGATGCGCTTTACAACCGAGGGTGAGTGCTGAAGCACTGATATGAAACGGCAGGGGTCTTCTTCGTTCCTTTAGCCACCCCAGTCAACCATGCCATTCTAGTCCAGCTAAGCCCAGGCCCACCCTGAGGAACCTTACTTGGTGTCTGGGGAGGGTGGCTTACCTGGGCAAAATCCCTCTTCTAAGGAAAGGTCGTCCACAGCTATGTCACTGCGGACGTCTTCGCCCCGCATACCTTCGAGGATTATCTAGGGAGAAGCAGCATCTTCAGTCAGGATCCTAGCCAGGCGAGGCTCCTGTGCTGCTGGTTACACCTGCAGATGCATCACCTGACCGTGTCCCCCTTACCTGCATGTTTTCTCCATGAGCCACACTGACTTCACCTCTGTGCCACTTGTTCCCTTTGTTCCCGGTTTGACTCCAGAGCGGCACAGGCGCGGCGCCACCAGAGATGACTAAAATGCGCAGTGCCATTGTTTGAGCTGCCCCGTACATGTGATACCAGAAGCGGAGGCAGTGGGGCCTGGAGGAGTCACAGATGGGGCTGACCAGGTGTGTGATGTCCCCTGTGTTGGTGGCACTGCTGTCCAGGTAGATAAAATGGCCCTCTGAAAAAGAATTTCACATGTGAAAGAGACAGACCCCTACATGGTCTGATGGCTGGGGAGTCGGCAGCTGCTTTGCCCCCCGTGGGTCTTCTGCAGTGGTGGCGCTGCAGTGCAGCAGAAAACAGGCCACACAGTGACCTCATCTAAAGCTAAAGGTAAAGGGACCCCTGACCATTAGGTCCAGTCGTGACTGACTCTGGGATTGCGGCGCTCATCTTGCTTTATTGGCGGAGGGAGCCGGCGTGCAGCTTCCGGGTCATGTGGCCAGCAGGACTAAGCTGCTTCTGGCGAACCAGAGCAGCGCACAGAAATGCCGTTTGTCTTCCCGCCGGAGCGGTACCTATTTATCTACTTGCACCTTGACGTGCTTTTGAACTGCTAGGTGGGCAGGAGCAGGGACCGAGCAACGGGAGCTCACCCCGTCGCGGGGATTCGAACCACCAACCTTCTGATTGGCAAGCCCTAGGCTCTAGGTCAGGGGTCTGCAACCTTTAAGACAAAAAGAGCCACTTGGACCTGTTTCCGAAGGGGGGAAAAACTGGGCGCCGCAAAACCATTGCGACATTTAAAACAAATATATCTCCGGAGCCGCGATCTGACAGCGGGCGGGAAGGTGACGTTGGGACGGTGCATGACTAGTGCACGCACCACCCCCATGCGACGTCACAGCCAGTACAGCGCCCGCCACAGTGGGGAGTGTCAGGGCGCACAATGCGCCTCCTCCCCTCGCTAGTATCCGCCCCGGAGCCGCGGCAAAGGTGTAAAAGAGCCACATGCGGCTCCGGAGCCGCGGGTTGCAGACCCCTGCTCTAGGTTTTTTTTACCTGCAGCGTCACCTGTGGCCCTCATCTGGTAGGTTGCTATTATTACAAGGAGAGCAGGATCCCAGCTTCCCCTTTTGCGTCTGCAATCCCTGGCGGAAGCCTCTGGAATGTCTAAGACTGGCTGGCTCATGAGGGCACAAGGGCTTCTTATCACCCAGTGGTGATGCCCTCATCCCTCCTCACCTCCTGAAGTGTGGTCTTGGGTTGGTCCAGTGTTTAGCGAGGGTGTTGGGCCTTTGTGCCGCGTCCAGTTAAAGGTGTTGGAGGCCAGCTGTTTCCAGGAGCAGAAGTCCGCATCAAAAGAGCAAGAGAAATTGCATCGAATGGAGGAAGCTGACAGAGCAAGAAGGAGAAAGGTGGATGTGTCCATCTTCAGCCTGATGTAGAAGGCGCTCCCCTAAACCTCTTTACGCTCCCTGTTCATGCTCAGGCTGGTGCGCAGCTGGTCTTCCATCATCTCAGGATCATGCTTCACAACCCAGCGTGAGATTTACAATACTAATAAAGTGCTGACGTAAAAAGCCAAGGATGTTTCTCTCCCCTTCCTCCTGCCATCCATGGCCACGAAAACAGCCCACACTAGTCTAATAATAATAAGGTCCATGAATAACCATAGTTTAGAGGTCCCGGGCCCTAAGGAAGTCAGATTATCCTCCACCAGGGCCAGGGCCTTCTCAGTGCTGGCTCCGACCTGGTGGAATGCTCTGTCCCAGGAGACCAGGGCCCTGCAGGATTTCACTTCCTTCCGCAGGGCCTGTAAGACAGAGCTATTCTGCCTGGCTTTCAATTTGAACTTAGCCTGATCGTTTATTCCCCTTCCTTCCCTCCCCCTCCCCTTTTTATGAAGATTCTCCGCTCTGGGATCCCACAGCTAATTCTCCCCTGGTCTCCTCGCTGGCCCAAATAGGACTAATTTAGCCAGCTAGCCCTGGGGATCATCTCATGTTTATTGGATGGATTCCCCCCCCCCCAATATTGATTTTTGGATTCTGAATTTATTGTTATTCACATTTTATACTGTATTTTAAGCTGTTTTTTTGTTGCATCAATTAAGTTTTAGATTTGTTGTTAGCCGCCCTGAGCCTGGTTTTCTGAACCGGGAAGGGCAGGGCATAAATAAAAAATTATTTATTTAATTTGTTTACATTATATCATAAGGTACAGCCAAACTGGAACACACTGGGGAGTCTTACCTGGGCAGTCTTCCGCTTCTATCGAGAGGTCATCCACAGCCACGACACTCTGGGAGTTTCCCCCCCACACCCCTTCCAGGAGTATCTAGGAAGAAGAAGCATCTCTAGTCAGTTTCAGGGGTGGACAAGACTCAGGTGCTGCTGGTCACACCTGTGGTTGCATTACCTGCAAACCTCTTCCCTGAGGTACACTGACTTCACCTCTGTGCCACTGGTCGCCTTTGTTCCCAGTCTGAGACCAGATCAACTTAGGTGTTCCAATATCAGAGACCACATAAACGCGCAGCGCCATTTTTGGGGATGTGCCATACATGTGATACCAGAAGAAGAGGCATTGTGGTTTGGTGGGGCTGCACGTTGGGCTGACCAGGTGTGCCACCTCTTGCGGGTTGGTTTGGTTACCTTCCAGGTAGATGTAGTAGCCCTCTGAGAAAGAGAAGCACATGGGAATGTGATGAATCCTTACATCACCTGATCCCTGGTGAGCTGGTAGTTGCGGTGCCTTAGGACTTCTGAAGTGATGGCACTGAATCGTCACAGAAAACAGGCAATAGTAAAGGTAAAGGACCCCTGGATGGTTAAGTCCAGTCAAAGGAGACTATGGGGTTGCTGCACTCATCTCGCTTTCAGGCTGAGGGAGCCGGCGTTTGTCCACAGACAGCTTTCTGGGTCATGTGGCCAGCAGGACTAAACCACTTCTGGCATAACGGGGCACTGTGACGGAAACCAGAGCGCATGGAAATGCTGTTTACCTTCCTGCCACAGCAGTACCTATTTATCTACTTGCACTGGCGTGCTTTCGAAGTGCTAGGTTGGCAGGAGCTGGGACAGAGCAACGGGAGCTCACCCCATTGTGGGGATTTGAATTGCCAACCTTCTGATCGGCAAACCCAAGAAGCTCAGTGGTTTGGACTACAGCGCCCCCTGTGTCCCAGGCAATTGTGCCTCATCTGGCAGGTTACCACCAGTGATTGGAGGAGAAAGTTTGTGCTTCCGCTGCTGCATCTGCAATCCTTGGTGGAAGGCTCTGGGGGGCCTGAGGCTGGGGGGCCCCTGGATTTCATGGAGAGTGTGAGCGTCTCCTACTTGCCCTTCTTCCCTGCCCTGCAGATATTGATCCGTCCCTCACCTCCAGAGGTGTGGTCAGAAGATGGGCCTGTGCCGGGTGAGGCTGTTGGGCCTTTGTGCCGCACCCAGTCAAAGCTGTCGAAAATTGATTGTGTCCAGGAGCAGAGGCCCTCATCAAAGGAGCAAGAGAACTTGCACTGAACAGGAAACTCTGGAAAAAACAAGAGGAGAAAGGTTGATGGGCCTCCCTGGAAATGTCAGTCCAGCAGGACCGAGTGTGCGTGCGTCCAGCTTCTGTATGCACTCATACTTCTTGAAACTGAATGGGCACTACCAATCCCTTGGTTTGTTGTGGGCCACAGAAGCCAAAGTACACATAAGAGGAGCAAGAGAAATTAGAGTGAGAATGGGAAAGGTGGACATGCGTCCTTGGAAGGCCCATTTAAGAAGCCCCGCAAGGGACAAGAGCTGCACACAGGGGGCCCCATGCAGTCTCTGTGTTGCTCTTCCTGCAGCTGGATGGCCACTGCAGATCCATTGTTACAAGAGGAGCACAGGAAGCCCAGAACGTGAGGAGGGAAGGGCAGCCTGGTCCCTGCATCATCAACAATGCGTTTGGAGAAGAACGTCCAAGGATGAGTGAGAGCTTTTGCTTTTCATGTGATGGGCTTATCTTAACAGATGTTTCAGCATCTCGCCAATCTTCAGTGAAGAGAAATACTGAAAAGGATGTGTTAAGATGGACCAACCATGTTCCAGTGGTACCTCGGGTTACAGACGCTTCAGGTTACAGACTCCGCTAACCCAGAAATAGTACCTTGGCTTAAGAACTTTGCTTTAGGATGAGAACAGAAATTGCGCGATGGTGCTGCAGTGGCAGTGGGAGGTCCCATTAGCTAAAGTGCTGCTTCAGGTTAAGAACAGTTTCAGGTTAAGAATGGACCTCCGGAACAAATTAAGTTCTTAACCCGAGGTACCACTGCGTAAGCAAAAGCTCTCGTTGATTATTGCAATGTTCTCTAGACCCACAGTTAAGGAAATAACGTATCTAATACTCTGGGAACTGGACGAATCCAAGGTCAGCGGAGGAGAGATTCATAACCTGAAATGTAGGCTTTGGTATCTTCTCCCATTGTCCTAGAGGCCCCCCACTTCCCCCAATGCAGCCGATTACCACTGCTGACCCTGCTCTCCTTCTGTGGACTTCCAGGGCAATGTCTTCAAAAAATGCAGAATGCAGCAGGAGAAGATTTCAGTGTGGAAGACCACCTCCAAAACCACTCCTGATGCTCCCCAGTGCTCTGCACTCCCCTTAAGAAGCAACACTAGAATCCAGCTGTGTATCCAGAGGAAACATTGGAAAATGAAGCAGAGAACGGAAAGGCCAGCAAAAGCCACACGGGAAAATCAAGGGGATCTGTATGCCAGGGAAGCTCACCTGGGGCTGGAGGGGCTGTGCTGCTGGTGGTGATGGGGAGAGGCGTGAGAGTTGCTGGTGTCAGTCCTATGTGGAAATGGAAAATGTGTCAAACCAAAATGGTTAGTTTCCAAAGGTGATGAGGCCAGTTATGCAGGAGACTCCAGGAGAAGCCGGTGCCTGAAGCCTTGTTCTGGGTTCCAGACATGCAGCCTGGCTGATCTTCCCAGACCAGGGACCCCTTGCTGGGACTGAAGAGGAGGCGTGTTTGGCAGACTGAGCCTGTGACACAACCCAAGGTGGGCTCTGGAGAACTGACAATTAACATCACCAGCAGGATTTGTTAATGTATCTATTGCTGAATGTCAAAATAACCTACTGTGGAAAACCAATTAGACAAATATTAGCATATAAACATGAAACATGTATTACAACAGCTTGGGTGTTTCTCTCTCATGCACACAGAGCACAGCATTGCCAAAAAAACAAGCTATACTGGGAATATTCAGAGCTCTGCTGATGCTCTGCTCTTCCATCTAGACACAGCATTGATTTTACCTGGGCAATCTCCCTCTTCCATGGAGAAGTCATCCACAGCCACGTCACTGTGGACGTCTTCCCCCGGCTCGCCTTCCACGATTATCTAGGGAGAAAAGGCATCTCCCATCAGCTTCATGGCCAGACAAGGCCACACCTGCAAGGGGCATCCCCTGCTGGGGTCTCCGTTACCTGTGCTTTCTTCCCTTGAGGCAGGCTGACTTCGCCTCTGTGCCACTGGTCCCCTTTGTTCCCAGACTGTGACCAGATCAGCTCACGGGATCCGCCCTCAAAGGCCAAATAGACTCGCAGGGCATTTCTTTGGTCCGCACCGTGGATGTGGTACCAGAAAGAGAAGCAGCGGGGCCTGGTGAAGGTGTAGAAAGGACTGGCCAGGCGTGTTGCATCCCCTTCTTTGGCAGCATGGCCTTGCAGGTAGATGAAATAGCCCTCTGGGGGGGAAAGAACCACACGTGTAAAATAGGGGGCCCTGCTTCACCAGGGGGTCCCTGGGGAGCTGCTGGATGCAACGCCATGCTTGGGCCCTCTACTACACTGAGGGAGATCCTGTGCAGAAGGAGCAGGCACCTTCTACTGGCAGTTTGCCACCAGGGCATGTAGAAGGAGGTGCCAAGTGCAGGACTCCTTGATATAAGGCCTTTGGAGGAATGGCTGGCTGCCCCCATTTCATTGAGAGCTCCAGGTGCCAGTCCACGCCAAAGTGGTCTCCTGGAAGGCTTCTGGACATGGCAATAGTTTGATCTTCCTCACCTCCTGTGGTGTGGTTAGAGGACAGTCCAGTATCTGCTGTGTGTGTCGGACCTTTGTGCCACGTCCAGTTAAAACCGTTGGAGGTCATTTGTCTCCAGGAGCAGAAGTCCATGTCAAAGGAACAAGACAAATCAGGGTGAAGGGGAGACTCTGGCAAAGCAAGGAGAAAGGTTGGTGTGGATGCGTGGAGGGGCGGGTTGTCCAGTATGGCAATTTGGGACAGGAGGACTCCATGGTCAGTGGGGCTGCGGTTCATTACCAGAACAATTGGTTTCCTTCTCCCCCTGTCCCCACCCCCAGACCACAGCTGAGGAACACGATCCAACTGTATGCCAGTGCTAATGCTGTCCTGGGCTTCCAGAGCAACACTTGCCAAAATGCAGAGTTCAGGAGGAGACGAATTCTATGCTGAAGACTAGCTCTGAGTCCACTCCTAGTGCTCACCAGTCTGCCATGATTGCCTCCCCTTAGCAAGCCGTACTTGAATCCAATCTAGTATCCAGAGGAAATCTCAGAAAATGTATCAGAGAACAGAAATTGTGGTGATCTTGACTCTAGAAAACTCACCTGTGGTAGGAGGGGCTGTTCTGATCGTGGTGTTAGATGTGCGAAATGAGGTGGTTGACAATGTTTCTGCAATGATGAGAAACGGAATAGATTCTTTAATGCAACCACATCTCCCATGCTATCTGGAGCAGAAAGGAGAAGCCCTAAAAGCAGCCACAGAGTGGCTTCCAGAATGGTTTCCATAGAAAGTCTCAATGTTAAGATACTTAGTTTAGGGTGGAATTCAACGCTGTGATGTGATGCAAGTTCCACCTAGGAAAGCGCTGCAATTTGCTGGATGAAACAAACTCCCCTTTCCTTTTCCCATGTTGTACTCTAGGTGTTCTGCTGACCACCACAACCCCTGCCAACATCAGGGGGCACACAGGGTGTCTGGTGGGCACAGGAGGGACGTTCCCATTGCAGAAACTCAAGTATTCCCTCATGGCTTCTGCTGACAGGTCTCCTGACATGAACATCAGTGGTAGATTGCAAACCATGGAGATTGTTCCCACTTTGGTGAGGAAGCCATTGAGCCAAGAAGGTGAAAGAAAAAGCCAATTAAGTGATACATCTTTGTGTTGATTAATTGCCTGCCTTTCCAACGAGTACAGTTTGCACTTTACCAAAACCTCAGATGAGACGGAAGGATTTCTTAAGGTGGTCCACCATGTTGTAAATAACAGCTCTTGCTGATTCCTGCATTGTTAAGGAAAAGCCAATCTTTTAAGGTTTCCTTCCAGGGGGAATTGGGAATCGGAAGGTCAGTGAAACTGCAATTCAAGACCAGGAAAGCACAATATGGTTCTTTAGCCCGAGAGAACATCTGAGACCCCCAATTCAACTCTGTGCCAATGCCAACTCTGCCCTCACTCCCTAAAGTTCCACATAATGCCTGCCAATAGCCAAACAGCAGCAACAGAAGAATTCAGTGCAGAAGAGCAGCTCCAGGGCCACTTCAAAAACTCACCAGTCCTCTGTGATTGCACTCCCAATCTAATATTCAGAGGAATCCTCAAAAAATGAAGCAGAGAACCAAAATGCCAGCAACACTCGCGGAGCAAATTCATGGGTATCTCGACTCATGAAAACTCACGTGTGGTAGGAGGGGCTGGTCTGATTGTGGTGCTGGCGGAGGAGCTGCGATGTGAGGTTGCTGCCGATGTTTCTGCAATAAAGAGAGCTGGAACTAATCGTTTCATCTTAGCTTGCGTCCCATGCTGTCTGGGGCAGGAGGTGTGTGGACCGAAAGCAGCCAGACACAAAGAATGCTTTTGTACACACAAAGCAGCTCAAGGGACTGAGACTGGAATTCAGTGTTTTGGGTCCACTTTTGTTGCTCACCAGTCCCCTGTGATTGTTTTCCCAATCTAATATCCAGGTGGAAACTCAGAAAAGGAAGCAGCAACATTCTTGACCCTGGAGAACTGACTTGTGGTTGGAGGCGCTGAGCTGATCATGGTGGCAGTTTCTGCTATGATGGGAAAGGGAATGGGTTCTCTAAGCTTACATGCAATGCTATCTGGTGGCAGCAGAAAGTCTAAAGACTAAAATCAGTCACAAATAAATGAATTGTTAAGACCAGCTAACAGTGCTGACGCTCCAGAGCAAGACCTGTTGAGATGCAGAGCGCTGGAGCAGAAGACTTCAATGCGGAAGACCAGCTCCAATTCACTTCTGATGCTCAACAGCCCCCCAATTGCATTCCTCATAACTTGAATCCATGTGAATCCATCTACTATCCAGAGGAAACCTCAAAAATGAAGCAGCAAACTGAAATGGCAGCAAGAATCTCACAGCAAATTCATTGGGATGTTGATTCAAGAATACTCACGTGTCGTAGGAGAGGCTGATCTGATCGTGGTGCTGGTGGTGGAGCTGCGAAGTGAGGTTGTTGTTGATGTTTCTGCAGTGATGAGAAATGAATAGATTCTTTAAGCTTCCATCTGGGGGCAGAAGGTTTACAGACCAAAAGCAGCCAGACATAAAGAATGCTTTTGTATACACAAACCAGCTCAAGGTACTAGACTCAGGTAGGTAGCCGTATTGGTCAGACACAGTCAAAATATATAAAAAATTGTCCAGTAGCACCTTACAGACCAATCAAGCTTGTTCTGGGTATGAGCTTTCGTGTGCATGCATACTTCTTCAGATACCCTGAAACAGAAGTCGCCAGACCTATATACTGTATTTTTTGCACCATAACACTCACTTTTTTCCTCCTAGAAAGTAAGGGGAAATGTCTGTGCGTGTTATGGAGCGAATGCCTACGGATGGCGGGGGGATCTGCTGCAGTCGTGAGCAGAGGATCCATGGTTCCCCTTCCTTCCCTCCTCCATGGCTTGCTTTGAAACAGCAAAGCGGGAGAAGACCCGCTGAGTGGGGAGGAGAGAGGGACAGAGAGCCTGCTTGCTTTAAAGGAGCAAAGCGGGAGGGGAGAGGAGCCTTCTCCCCTTAAACCCCTCTTCTGCATTATTAACAGCATCCTTCTCCACCCACCCCACGTGTGTTCCTTGTCCCTTGAGTGCTTTTCCTTCCCTCCCCACTTAAAACGTGGTTACAGAGCACGGATCCACATGGATCCTCAGGATTTTTGCATTGGGCTACCCCAAACTCACCGTCAGATCACATGTCCATGGCCACAGCATGAACCACAAAAATCATACATCCACTGTTTCGTTTAGAATTTTTTTTCTTGTTTTCCTCCTCTAAAAACTATGTGCGTGTTATGGTCGGGTGCGTGTTATAGAGCGAAAAATACGGTATATAGTGGGAGGGTGGGGTTTTAGGAGATGGGTGATTGACTCAATGGGTATGGTAAACCTGTTGACGACTGTTAACGACTGCAATTAGTCCCACAGGAAAAAGCAAGGGATAGTATGCAGATGATTAGCATATGTAATGAGACAGGAATCCAATATCTCTATTAAGACCAGGTCTCTCCATCACCCATCAACCACCCATCTCCTACCCATCTCCCATCAATCACCCATCTCCATAACCCTCTTTATTCTCACCTGTGGTCAGCGTGGCTGGTCTGCTGGTGGTGGCCGGGGTGGGTGTTGCTGCTGTATGTCCTATGACGAGAAATTGCATTTGTTCCTTAAGAATAAATCTCAGGTTAGTCTGGGGTTCAGGGGAGAATGTCCTTACTAAAAGTGCCCAAAGAGACACACACATTGCACACAGGCAGACACAAAACACTTAGTTTCCAAATGTGTAGGGGCTCAGGATGTGGGACCCTCTGGGAGCAGCCCGTGACCAAAGCCTGGCGGGTCTTTCATCATCTGGGGACCTTGAAGGGACCAGGGAGGAGATGGGGAGGGCAGCAACTTGGGGAGATAGACCAGGGTGGGCTCTGGTGAAATGACATCATCAGCAGCATTTATTATGATCTGTATTTTTTATTGCCAGTATAGCCTCCCAAGCAGTTGACAAATATAAAAAATCTGTTCTAGAAACATTAAAAAGGTAAAGGACCCCTGACAGTTAAGTCCAGTCGCAGATGACTCTGGGGTTGCGGCACTCATCTCGCTCTATAGGCCGAGGGAGCCAGTGTTTGTCCACAGACAGTTTTATCCGGGTCATGTGGCCAGCATGACTAAGCCGCTTCTGGCGAACCAGAGCAGCGCACGGAAACGCAGTTTACCTTCCCGCCGGAGTGGTACCTATTTATCTACTTGCACTTGACGTGCTTTCGAACTGCTAGGTTGGCAGGAGCTGGGACCGAGTAACGGGAGCTCACCCTGTTGCAGGGATTCGAACCGCCGACCTTCTGATTGGCAAGCCCAAGAGGCTCTGTGGTTTAGATCACAGCGCCACCCGCGTCCCCTCTATAAACATTAAACACCCCAAATTTAAAAGCCAAGTTTGATTCTCTCTCTCACACACACAAATACTGCAGGGTTGTTATAAAAAAAAAAACCTTCAGCAAAACTGAATGTTCCTTTGACGCTCTCCTCACTCCCATACAGAAGCAGCCCCACTGAGAAGCTTTGGTTGTGGGGTGGGGTGGGATCTTACCTGGACAATACCCCTCTTCCATGGAGATGTCATCCACAGCCACATCACTGCGGAAGTCTTCCCCTCGACTGCCTTCCAGGACTATCTAGGGAGAAAAGGAATCTCTGGTCAGTTTCAGGGCCAGCCAAGGCTCAGGTGTTGCTGGCCACACCTGCCGATGCCTCACCTGCGAGGGTTTCTGTTACCTGCATTTCTTCCCTGGGAGCCACGCTGACTTCCCCTCTGTGCCAATGGTTGCCTTTGTTCCCAGTTCGGGTCCAGATCAGCCGAGGTGACGCACCTTTAAACACCACATAAACTCGCAGAGCCATTGCTTGTGCCGCGCCATACATGTGGTACCAGAAGGAGAAACAGCGAGGGCGGCGGGAAGCGCAGGTGGGGCTGGCCAGGTGGGTTGCGTCTCCTGGGCTGACAGCATTTCCTTGCAGGTAAATGAAATAGCCCCCTGGAAAAGAGAGCCACGCGTGAAATGGACAGATCCCGATATTGTCTGGTCACTGGAGAGCTGGCGACTGCAATGCCACCTCTGGGCAAATTTTGGTCAAGAATTGCTGGCTCATGGTTTTAAAAGCCCTTTGGGCCACTGGCAGGAATGATGCTCTAGTCTAGGGGGGGGCCCACTCCCAAGAGACTGTGATCTACTTACAGGATTAAAAACTGACAGTGACGGGTTCAGGGCAAAGTTGTTGAGGAGCTTTTTTTAGGGAGGAGAAGTAAAGCCCCGTTTTTAGGGTGCTGGGCAAAGTTTTTGTTATGTACTAAGCAGGTAGGATCCTAGAATGCAAAACTGACTGGCCTGCATGAGCAGCCCAATCTGGTTCCAGGGGGGAAGCAGAATCAGCCAGTCAGATTTACACTCATTATGTAAATAATGCATATAAAAGCCTGAGGTGGGGGGGGGATTCAATCCCTGTTTTACAAGCCCCGTTTGGGGGGGATTTGGGGGGAGAAAGAGGAACTGGGGAAACAAGCAGCCTCACTGAATAAACTCCACCTTCCGTTCTGCAGATCGTGAAACAATGGCGGGCAGGGCGAGGGGGCAGGGCAAGATTCTATTTTGCAAACGCTAAGGAAAGGGACCCAGCGATCGACTGCAATCTACCAAAACCTCCCAGGGATCTACCAGTAGATCATGATCAACCTGTTGGAGATTCCTGCTTTAGTGCATTAGGGAATTGCACCCTCGTCTGGCAGTTTGCCGTCACTGTATGTTGAATAAGGTGCCCAGATTCCAGGGCTGCCGCTGCTGCAATCTAAGAAGTCTAAGTAATAATAATAATAATAATATTGATACTCTGCCCATCTGCCTCCGTTGCCCCAGCCTCTCTGGGTGGCTTCCAACATAATAACAACACAGCAAACCTCAAGCATCGAAAACATTCTGCCTCCAGCTGTCTTTGGGGGCCTCTCACATTTCTTTTAGAGTGTCAGGAGCCAATGGCCCTCTGGAAGGCTTCCTGCAGTGGCCACGGTTTGCCCCTCACCTCCTGAAGTGTGGTCATAGGGCGGCCCAGTGTTTGCTGAGGGTGTGGGGCCTTTGCGCCGCTTCCAGTCAAATGCGTCTGAGGGCAGCTGTCTCCAGGAGCAGAAGTCCACGTCAAAGGAGCAAGAGAAATCGCAGTGAACCCAGGGGTCTGGCGAAGAAGAAGAAGAAGAAGAAGAAGAAGAAGAAGAAGAAGAGGAGGAGGAGCTTGGATTTGATATCCCGCTTTATCACTACCCTGAGGAGTCTCAAAGCGGCTCACATTCTCCTTTCCCTTCCTCCCCCACAACAAACACTCTGTGAGGTGAGTGGGGCTGAGAGACTTCAGAGAAGTGTGACCGGCCCAAGGTCACCCAGCAGCTGCATGTGGAAGAGCGGGGAATCGAACCCGGTTCACCAGATTACGAGTCCACCGCTCTTAACCACTACACCACACTGGTGAAGCAAGAAAGAGAAGGGTTTGTGTGCATCCATGGAAGGCCCAGTGGAATTGCTGGTGGGTTCCCTGATGGAAACTCTGGAGGGAAGCCCACTTCATTCTGCGCACCTGCCCCCTTCTCTCTCCCCTCCAGCTGATGGTCCCTTGTCCCCCTCCCTGTGACCCCAGGCTGCATGGACCCAGCTGGCAGGAGGTAGCTGCTTCCTGCTAGAGCCAGCCAGGCAAGGAAGATTGCCATCTTCTAAGGGACCAGGTGGTCCATCCCTGAGCAAGACAAGTAGGGGAGATGTGGGGTTTCTACCAGGGCAGAGCGCTGCTTCCCTCTTAGTGCTCCCCGCCATGGGCTCAGTCTCTAGGTTCCCATCGTGTCCGCATACCTGGTGCAGGAGTTGGCATGGTTGTCCACAGTGGGGTGGTGAAGAGAGGCGCTGAAGAATGAAGGACAGGGTCAACTTAGGGATGTGTCTTTGAGCTCACCAGTCACCCGCCTTCCTACTGATTAATTGATCGCTTCAATCTGTGCGTTTCCAAAACCTCAACTGAGGTGTGATACTGAATGGCCGTCGCTCAGTGGGAGAGCGCTGAGTGCAGTAGATCTCAGCATCAATCCCCAGCATCTCCAAGTAGGGTTGGATGAGTCCCCTGCCTGAAATCCTGGAGAGCTGCTGTCAGTCAGTGCAGACAATACTGGGGTAGATGGACTCAGTAATACTGGGGTAGATGGACTCTGTTCCCAAGATGGGTTCAGATAGGCTCACTCCAAAGCAACACAGGGGAAAAACCGGGGCGCCATCTTCCAAGTCACATGACCCACATGAGATCACAGTCCTGGAAAGTGCCCCAAAACTGTTGCACAAGACCACAGCTCCAGAAAAGTCCTTTGGGGGGGGCAAGAATGCAGCCCCAAATCACACGAGAGCACAGCACCCCAAATGGCCGCCGTGCTCTGCCATGAAAACATGGGATGTCCCCAACTGGGACAGATGAGGGGTATGCGGTCAGAAGGTGATAAGTCCCCGCTCGCTACCTGCTGTCGTTCTCTTAACTTATTGTTAATGGAAAGGCCACAGCAACAGGAGGAATCACATTGAACAGAAGGAGCTGACAAACTGGGAAGCAAGCAAAAGGCCCCTCGCTGTTGCATTGTTCTCTTAACTCATGGGTAGGCAACCTAAGGCCCGGGGGCCGGATCCGGCCCAATCGCCTTCTCAATCCAACCCGCGGACGGTCCGGGAATCAGCGTGTTTTTACATGAGTAGAATGTGTGCTTTGATTTAAAATGCATCTCTGGGTTATTTGTGGGGCATAGGAATTCGTTCACCCCCCCCATATAGTCCAGCCCCCCACAAGGTCTGAGGGACAGTGGACCGGCCCCCTGCTGCAAAAGTTTGCTGACCCCTGTCTTAACTCATCCCCTGTTGTACTAACACCCAGTTCCTCGGTCTCTGGCACTCCAGATCTTTGTTTCATTTCCGTTGTTTTGTCCAGGTTTCTTCAACGCTCCCTTCATCCCATCCTCAAAGCAGGCCTTGGAGGCTGGTTAGGTTCAAAGTGAAGCCTGGTGGTCACAGGACCATCGAATCAGCTTCATAGCTGAGTAGATAGTCCAACCCAGGTCTTTCCAGACACTAGGCTTGGCCATTAACTGGTTAATCTAGGATTCCAGCCTGTTCCCTCTGACCGTCTTTGAATTAATAATTGTGCACTCCCCCCCCCCCCAAAAAAATTGGCTCACTTGTTTCTGGGATTGTTGTAGGAGGAGTCGTAGAACTGGAGACATCTGCAGGAATAAAGAAAATTATTAATGTACTGAGAGTTGAAGAAACTAACCAGGTCAAGATGATTTGCCAGTTATTACGTCCATCATCTTATTTCGCAGAGTCCCAGGCTATGACCCAGTAGTTACAAACTGATTTATTGAATGATTTTATGTTACAAAAAACAATACAGCCGCACTACCACTAAATATAATTAAGAAATAAAATTTACATACATTGATATTTACTTTGTTATTTGTTATTTACCGTCTTATTTCCTCCCAAACACTGCATACAACAACACACATATGTGCAGACACCCACACACCCACACCCACACACAAAATGATAATAATGAAAGTAAATATTTTTCCCCCTTTTATCTTCCAAAATATTTTCTTCAACTTTGACTTCCTGTCAAGTCCTTTTGCATATATTTTATCTTGCATTTGAATGTACACAAAACAATAAACCTTTCTATATAATTTTTCTAATACCTTCTGAAAACAAAATAAATCCTTAATTGTTGTCCGCCTCCTTTTAGTACCTTTATCACTCAAATGCTAGCACGGAGTCAAAACTATTATTGTATTTTTGAACATATCTTCTATAACCATCCCATTTTCCCACAAATTTTTGCTTTGAGTTTCCTCTGAGTTTCCTAGTCAGTTGAGCCGTCTCCACCAATTCCTGTAATTTGATTTGCCAATCTGTTATTTTTGGAGCCTTGTGATCTTTCCATCCCTTGGCCACAAGTATACGAGCCGCTGCGGTTGCATACAAGAATACCTCTCTTAGATTTCTGGGGATCTCTTTATCTAAAATACTTAATAGAAATGCCTCTGGTTTTTTAGTAAAAGTTATCCCCATCATCTTTTTTAATTCATCGTATATTCCCCCCCCCCCAAAAAAAATCTTAATCTTGTAACTTAAGCAGTTTCAAACTGACTTAAGGCCCATGTGAAAATTGTTCAAAAGAGATGTGGGTATTTGGGTATCTTGTTTGAGTTGCAAAGTCACAGGTGAGCTGAGGTGGCAGATTTTGGAGAATTCTCTTGGAAATGGAAATGCCAGCAGAAATTTCTGCGCTTTGCATGATCACCCAAGGTCAGGAACAAAAATCACCAAGTGGATACATGTAGTATTTGCTATGGTTGTTTTTTCAGTTGGCAAACATTATGCAAATAATCACATGATTTTCCATGTTGCTTCTGATATTCCCATTCCCTTGAAATGTAAATAATGTAATCAAAAACATAAATCATGCGATTGATTACATAAATAATAACATATGTTTCAACCATAGCGGAGAGTGACAGGAACAAGCTAAACTGTGGTGGAATAGAAACAGTGACCATCACAATAAACCCAGAATGGGATGGAATTTGCTGCCTTCTTACATCCCTAGTTGAGATAGACTTCAGTTTCCTCAAACACCTTTACAAATATATTTGGAATACAGTGGTACCTTGGTTTTCGAACATTTTGGAAGCCAAACGGACTTCCGGAACGGATTAAGTTTGGCGTTTTTGTTTTTGCTATTTATTTAGCATTTTTGTTTTTGAGGCTTTTTTGGTTAATTTGTTTTTGTGACTGTGTGGAACCCAGTTCAGCTACTGATTGATTGATTGAGTGACTGCAGAAATGGATAAAAGCCCCCCCCCTCCAAACAATGCAGTGCAAGTAAGAAAAAAATAATAATTTTAATTTTTATCATCTACAATACTGTCTTATTTATTTTATAGTACAGTACATTGACTTTATTTTAGGGATCAATAGTCTCATTAGATAGTAAAATTCATGTTAAATTGCTGTTTTAGGGGTTGTTTTTAAAAATCTTCATCCGTTTTGTATTCCTTTCTATGGGAAAGCAGTGTGCCTTGGTTTTGGAACGCTTTGGTTTTGGAACTGACTTCCGGAATGGATTAAGTTTGAGAACCAAGGTATCACTGTACTGAGCTTTTACTTCCACTAAATTTGAGTGCTGGTGGTGCCACAGGACTGGCTACTCATTTCCTCCAACCCCCCCTTCATCCTGCTACAGTCGATCCTCAAAGGCGTAGACAGAGGAACCCTGCGTTCTCCTGAAAGGGATTTATTTTTCATGAGCACCTGGGGTAACTTCCAGGAATGTCCTGATACAATCAGGGCACTTTGATCTCCTGCTTCTGTTTTGCAAAAACAGGGCCCTGGCCTTTCTGTGGGTATCACAAGCCCACCGCTGAGCACCAACTCCTTGCTGTGAGGCAAACGTCACGAAATTATTCCTGTTCCAGTTAGGATTGAAACCCGGAGGGAAAGCTTGCTTACCGCAAGGCCCACTCCTGACAGCCACGTTGTCCAGCGCTGTGTCGCCGTGTTCCGTCAACCCTCGGATCGCCACAAAGGCCACCTAGTGAAGGAGAGTTAAAGCAAAACAGTCAGACAAAGCAGCCTTGCCCAGAGAGTCTGAAGAAATGAACTTATGCTGCCAATTCTCGTAGTAAAGGTAAAGGGACCCCTGACCATTAGGTCCAGTCGCGGACGACTCTGGGGTTGCGGCGCTCATCTCGCTTTATTGGCCAAGGGAGCCAGCGTACAGCTTCCGGGTCATGTGGCCAGCAGGACTAAGCCGCTTCTGGCAAACCAGAGCAGCGCACGGAAAGGCCGTTTACCTTCCCACCAGAGCGATACCTATTGGTCTACTTGCACTTTGACGTGCTTTCGAACTGCTAGGTTGGCAGGAGCAGGGACCGAGCAATGGGGGCTCACCCCGTCGCAGGGATTCAAACCGCCAACCTTCTGATCGGCAAGTCCTAGGCTCTGTGGTTTAACCCACAGCGCCACCCGTGTCCCAATTCTCGTAGTAGATCAGTATAAAGTAAGCAGCACATAAGCGGCACACAGAACACTATCAAACCATTCTACGTTCTAAATCTTATATTAATAATCCAAAAATTGAGAGAGCTTCATGGGCAAAAAAGGTGACAAACGCCGGCACCCTGTCTAACTCTTGTGCGTAACATCACCGACACTTCGTTTGATCAAACTCACCTTTGTTGATAACAACAGGAGACTGGCTAAAGGAACTTTAAAGACTGAATCTTCTTTTTGGACACAATTTGAATGAGTTTTCTATTTGTGGCTTCTGTAGTAGATCTTGTACATAGCTCTCTCAGTTTTTGGATTATTAATATAAGATTTAGAACGTAGAATGGTCTGGTAGCGTTCTGTGTGCCGCTTATGTGCTGCTTACTTTATATCGGTCTTGCCCAGAGAGTCAGCTGTGGCTGGGCAGGACTCGAACCCATGGCTTCAGGTTACAAGATTCCAACTAAACATCAGGAAGACCTTTATGACAGGAAGAGCTGCTCAGCGGTGGAAGAAATTTCATTGGAAAGCGATGTACTCTCCTTCCTTGGAGGTTTGAAAGCAGAGATTGGGTGGTCACCTGTCAGGGATGCTTGAGCTGAGATCCCTGCATTGCAGAAGGTTGGGCTAGACTAGAGGACCTCAAGGAACCGTCCAACTATGATTCAACCATTCTATTATTTTCTTTGTCTAATTGTAAGTCATGCTATTTAAAAATGTGGAATTCTTTTTAGCTGATTTTCCATTGTAATATTTTATTTCCTGATTTTTATTTTGTTTGGGGGATTACTGTTCTTGCAACTTTGGACCTGATTTTTCTAGCAGTGTGTAAATTGATGCTTTGCAGAATGTGGGAACTCTCTGGGATTTATTTTATTTGCTGTTTATCTAGGATACATTGAAAACTTACACTTTGTTTAAATATAAGTGGTATATATAATTTGTCCAAATAAATAATTTCTGCCATGTCATTTAAGGAAAGAAGGTTATTTTGTTGCTGTTGTTCCGGCAATATGAAGACAGAGGATCTTGCCAATCGTATTTTTCGCCCTATAGGGCGCACCTAGTTTTTTGGGGGGGAAATAAAGGGGAGGGAATTATCCCCCCCCCCCCAGGCGTGGGGCTGGGGCGGGGAAAGCCCGGGCTTCCCCCGACCCCAGCCCCCAGAACAGGCTGCTATCCACAAGCCTAGGGAGCCTGGCGGGAAGTCGCACCGGTCTTTCCAGGCTTGCAGATATCTGTCCGAAGCCTGGGGCTCGCTGAGCGTGCCCCAGGCTTCGGGATGCAGGCAGCCCCCTGCAAGCCGTGGGAGAGCTGCGCAACTTCGCGCCGGGCTCCCAAGGCTTGCGGATAGCTTCCTGAAGCCTGGAGAGCGAGAGGGGTCGGTGCGCACCGACCCCTCTCGCTCTCCAGGCTTCAGCAAAAGCCTGCATTCGCCCCATAGGAGGCACAGACATTTCCCCTTCATTTTTGGAGGGGAAAAAGTGCGTCCTATAGGGCAAAAAATACGGTACTTCAATCACACACAAATATCTACGAGTTGCTCCTGATCTACCTTGGGAACGCAAGAAGGGTCTTCCTGAATCAGGCCCAGAAGATGCTCATCCAGAGCAGCATTCTCTTCTGCCTATGAGAACCCCACATTCATAGAATCATAGAATCACAGAGTTGGAAGAGACCACAAGGGCCATCGAGTCCAACCCCCTGCCAAGCAGGAAACACCATCAGAGCACTCCTGACATATGGTTGTCAAGCCTCTGCTTAAAGACCTCCAAAGTAGGAGACTCCACCACACTCCTTGGCAGCAAATTCCACTGTCAAACAGCTCTTACTGTCAGGAAGTTCTTCCTAATGTTTAGGTGGAATCTTCTTTCTTGTAGTTTGGATCCATTGCTCCGTGTCCGCTTCTCTGGAGCAGCAGAAAACAACCTTTCTCCCTCCTCTATGTGACATCCTTTTATATATTTGAACATGGCTATCATATCACCCCTTAACCTCCTCTTCTCCAGGCTAAACATGCCCAGCTCCCTTAGCCGTTCCTCATAAGGCATCGTTTCCAGGCCTTTGGCCATTTTGGTTGCCCTCCTCTGGACACGTTCCAGTTTGTCAGTGTCCTTCTTGAACTGTGGTGCCCAGAACTGGATACAGTACTCCAGGTGAGGTCTACCATTCTAGGATAAGGCCCATCTCTTTAAAAGGTGATAGATTGTTAACACGGAGAGAGTTACTGAGTGTGCTAATAACGTATTGATTTCACCTGGGCAGGAGAAGAACACATTTTGAGAGTCTTTGCGCTTCAAACCGCCACCTCCACCGCCCAAGCCTGGCTTGCCTTGAAGTGGGGATGCCCTCATCCACTTTTCTTTTCCCGCCTTTTTTTCTTCTTTTTTTTTGAAGCTGAGTAGCAACAGGGAGTCAATAGTGGGGATGTTGAGGCAAAAGACCCTGGGCCCAAGCACACATGCATATTGTATAAAGGTGCAAAGCCCTTCTTTTGCACCTTGTGAAACATACATGTGCAGAGTTTTTAAAAAACTGGGCAACGGCGCACCGCCCACCCATGACTCCCGAGCCTCCCCTGGTCTCCTTCTCCCTTTGTTTTGACAAATTGGGGGAGGCTCGGGAGTCGTGGGCAGGTGGCCGTTGTCCAGGAGAGGTGCAAGGCGTGCGGTTTCTCTGCCAGGCAAGGTGCAAAGTCCTTCTTTCCCACCCTGTGAAACATAAATGCGCAGAGTTTTTAAAAAAACTGGGCAATGCCCACCTGCCTGCAGCTCCCGAGCCTCCCCCGATCAGTCAAAACAAAGGGGGAAGGGGGCAGGAGATCTGCACCGCCGGACGTCCCCGGTTCCCCTTCGGCAGTGGTGGCGGCAGAGGCAATTAGCAGCCCGGAGCCAGCCTGGTAGTGCAGTTGGCTCTGGCTGGTTTCAGGAGCTGCTCACTGCCGTGGTATTTTTCCTCTCCGGAAGTCCCCATATGATGTGTCTTGTGAGGCTGCCGCTGCCACGTTTCCTGGGGACAGATTTGCAAATCTGGGGACATTCCAGGGACAGAATTTGTCCGGGGACAGATTTGCCAATTCGGGGACTGTCCCTGGAAACTGGGGGGATCGCTGCTGTTGTTCTGCCGGTGAGTCTTGGGGAGGACCGCTCCCCCTGCAAGCCCACTCTCCACCTTGGGCCTGGGGGCGGCCCCCAGACTCCACCTCAGCATATAAGGCTCCAAGGAGGCCTCGGGACATCGCTGCTGCCGCTTTGCCGGTGAGTCTTGGGGAGGACCGCTCCCCCTGCAAGCCCACTCTCCACCTTGGGCCTGGGGGCGGCCCCCAGACTCCACCTCAGCATATAAGGCTCCAAGGAGGCCTCGGGACATCGCTGCTGTTGTTCTGCCAGTGAGTCTTGGGGAGGACCGCTCCCCCTGCAAGCCCACTCCCCACCTTGGGCCTGGGGGCGGCCCCCATACTCACCACCGCCACAACTCTAAGGACACTGCTGCTGTGGCAGCAAATGTTTAAGCGTGTTATATATTTTAAAATGTTTTAAAGGGGTTTTACTTTTTATTTTGTTGTACCACCAGAAACGGTGGTTTTTTATCCATGTATTTTTATTTTGTTTTGTTTTATTTTGGGTTGGGGTGGGATGGTTTGTTGAGTGGGGTGGGGATTGGTTTTGTTTCGGTGTATTTTTTGTTTGCTTTTATATTCTGTAAATGGAGGCGAGTATGAGGCCTGGGATTCCTACTGTGGAGGGGCGAGGGAGGTATGGCGGTGGGGGCAGATGGCATAGGCGAAGGGGATCGAGATACGGATATGCTCGTACCCCTTCCAATCTGCGCCCCATCCCGAGAGACGAGGGTAGGGTGAGAAAGGATTACTCACCTCCGTCACTGGTGTTGTGCAATGCCAGGTCTATAGGCAATAAAACCGCCACCCTGCGAGATTTCATCATCTCGCAGGGGGTCGACCTGGCTTGTGTGACGGAGACCTGGGTGCGCGAAGGGGTAACTGTTACCTTACGAGAGATGGCGCCCCCGGGTTTCTCCGTCCTCCACCAGTCACGGACTGTGGGCCGGGGGGGAGGGGTGGCATTATTAATCCGGGAAGATTGTTCTTTCAGGGCTCTACCACCGCCATCGATCCCCGGCATTGAATGTGTTGGCCTAGTGTGGGGCTCCGAGGTGAGCTTGGCTGTCTGGCTGGTGTACCGGCCACCTAGCGCACCAGCAGCCACCCTGTCAGGCCTGCTGGAGGCGGTGGCCGGCTGGGCCTTGGAGTTCCCTAACCTATTGGTACTGGGGGACTTCAACATCCATGCTGATGCCACTCCCTCCTCACAGGCTCTGGACCTGGTGTCTTCCATGGCGACACTAGGGCTCTCCCAGTTTGTTTCGGGCCCCACACATCAAGCAGGCCACACGCTGGATCTGATCTTTGGCGTTGGTATAGATGTGATCATGTCTCCTTCGATGAAGGTGCCATGGTCTGATCACTACGCTCTGAAAGCCAGGATTGATGTTCCACCCCCACCCTGCTTAGGTGGTGAGCCGATTTGGGCTCGCCCGCGGAGGCTGATGGACCCTGATAGATTCCGCCAAGCCTTGCGGGACCTTGCTCCCCCTGGCGACTCATTGACTGAGCTTGTTGAGGGCTGGAATACCCAGCTCCTGGCAGCCATCAATGAGATCGCACCTAAGCGCCCTCTGCGACCCCGCAGAAACCGGGCTCCCTGGTTTACTGAGGAGCTCCGGAAAATGAAGCGGGACCTCAGACGGCTAGAGCGAGTATGGCGGGGTGCCCGTGACGGAGCCTCAAGAACATCTTATAGGGTTTTTATGAAAACCTACGAGATGGCAGTGAAGGCCGCTAAGAAGTCCTACCTCTCGGCCTCCATTGCATCCGCTAGCTCTCGCCCGGCACAATTATTTAGTATAATTCGGTCTTTAACGTCCCTCGAAGGACAGCCAAATTTAAATAACAATTCGACACACAGCTGTGAGGCATTTGCGAGCTTTTTTGCGGAGAAGGTCCTGTCGCTCCGCCATGACCTCCCTGCCAATTTGGATACAATAAAGGAACTGGAGGCCCCTCGACTGTCCTCGGGTCCAGTACTGGACCACTTTGACCGGATATCCCCAGCCGATGTGGACAGACTCCTCCGAGCTGGAAAGCCCACCACTTGTCCTCTCGACCCGTGCCCGTCTTGGCTGATTAGAGCATGTCCAGACGAGGTGCGGGCCCCCCTGGGGGATATCATCAATTTGTCCCTTGGCACCGGGACATTCCCAGGGGAATTGAAGGAGGCAGTGGTGCGTCCGCTCTTAAAGAAAACATCATTAGATCCCTTAGATCTATCCAATTACCGCCCAGTTTCGAATCTTCCATTCCTGGGTAAGGTGATTGAGAGAGCGGTTGCTGAACAGCTTGGTAGGTTTCTGGATGAAACATCGGCTCTGGATCCATCCCAGTCCGGCTTCCGCGCTGGTCATGGGACCGAGACGGCTCTGGTCGCCCTAACAGATGATCTTCGTAGACAGCTGGATCGAGGTGGGTCGGGGCTGCTGATTCTTCTAGATCTGTCAGCAGCTTTCGACATGGTCGATCACGAACTTCTGGACCACCGCCTCGCCGACGTGGGGATCCAGGGCACAGTCCTTCAATGGCTGCGCTCGTTTCTCTCTGGTCGGGGACAGAGGGTGGCGCTTGGGGGGGAACTGTCATCCCGCCACTCCTTGGTGTGTGGAGTGCCTCAGGGTGCGATTCTCTCCCCGATGCTTTTTAACATCTTTATGCGCCCCCTCGCCCAGCTTGTCCGGAGTTTTGGGCTGGGCTGCCATCAGTATGCTGATGACACCCAACTCTATCTGTTGATGGATGGCCATCCTGACTCGGCCCCAGACACACTGATCAGATGCTTGGAAGCTGTGGCTGGATGGTTACGTGGGAGCCGGTTGAAGTTAAATCCTTCGAAGACAGAGGTCCTCTGGCTGGGACGGGACGATATGGGATTGAGGGGGCAACTCCCATCTCTTGCGGGGGTGCAATTAGTGCCAGCACCGTCCGTCAAGAGTTTGGGTGTAATCTTCGATACCTCCCTTTCTATGGAGGCGCAGATTACAGCTATAACAAAGGCGGCATTTTTTCATCTCCGCCAAGCTAAGCAGTTGGCCCCTTACCTCTCTCGCCCTGACCTAGCCACTGTGATCCACGCGACGGTCACCTCCAGACTGGATTATTGTAACTCGCTCTACGTGGGGCTGCCCTTGAGACTGACCCAGAAACTCCAGCGGGTGCAGAATGCCGCAGCGAGACTCCTTACGGGGTCCTCGCTGCGAGATCACATTCATCCGGTGCTATACCAGCTGCACTGGCTCCCGGTGGAGTACAGGATCAGGTTTAAGGTGCTGGTTTTAACCTTCAAAGCCCTATACGGCCTAGGACCCTCGTATCTACGGGACCGCCTCTCCTGGTATGCCCCACAGAGGAACTTACGGTCCTCAAATAAAAACATCTTGAAGGTCCCAGGCCTCAGAGAGGTTAGGTTGGCCTCAACTAGAGCCAGGGCTTTTTCGGCTGCGGCTCCAACCTGGTGGAACGCTCTGTCACAAGAGACAAGGGCCCTGCAGGACTTGACATCTTTCCGCAGGGCCTGCAAGACAGAGCTGTTCCACCAGGCCTTTGGTTAGGGCACAGCCTGACTCCCTCCTTTGGCAATCTTTACAGTACTTTAGTTCATGGTTGCCATCAATTCTGATTTTAATTAATTCTTATGATGTTTTTATAATGTTGCACTATTTTAGTGTTGTTAGCCGCCCTGAGCCCGGCTTCGGCTGGGGAGGGCGGGATATAAATAAAATTTATTATTATTATTATTATTAAATTAATGTACCGTATTTTTTGCTCTATAAAACGCACCAGACCACAAGACACACCTAGTTTTTGGAGGAGGAAAACAAGAAAAAAAATATTCTGAATCTCAGAAGCCAGAACAGCAAGAGGGATCGCTGCGCAGTGAAAGCAGAAATCCCTCTTGCTGTTCTGGCTTCTGGGATAGCTGCGCAGCATGCATTCGCTCCATAAGACGCACACACATTTCCCCTTACTTTTTAGGAGGGAAAAAGTGAGTCTTATAGAGCAAAAAATACGGTAGTTGATGAACATGCAAGCACCATTCTGCTTTCTTCCTTCTCTTCACGCTCCCCAGTCATGTATACAGCACAGAGTGCTTTCATATGCCTTACCTTGATGTCCCTCTCTCTCAAGAAATGTACGGATATGGACCCATGCAGCCAGTCTGTGCTCTGAGCCCCCTTTCGATGCCACAACATGAATTCGTCCTCATCGGTCAAGATGACAACTTTCAGCTCATTTAAATCCTCTGAGCCGGACATGTGATACCAGAAATCGATGCATATTTCCCCAGAGACCCCAAGCTCCTGGCTCTCAAGGGTGGTGGTGTCAAAGGGAAGGAGGTTGCTGGCTTCTTGGTAGATGAAATAGCCCTCTGGAAGGAGAAGTGAAGCAGAGAGCAAGCGCTTTAGGATGGAACGCAAGAGCTACAGGCAGAGGGGTCCTGACAACAGGAATAATAATAATAATAATAATAATAATAATAATAATAATAATAATAATAATAATATATTTATACCCCGCCCATCTGGCTGGGCTTCCCCAGCCACTCTGGGCAGCTTCCAACAAAATATTAAAATACAGTAATGCATCAAACATTAAAAACTTCCCTAAACAGGGCTGCCTTCAGATGTCTTCTAAAAGTCCGGTAGTTGTTTATCTCTTTGACATCTGGTGGGAGGGTGTTCCACAGGGAGGGCGCCACCACCAAGAAGGCCCTCTGCCTGGTTCCCTGTAACTTGGCTTCTCGTAGTGAGGGAACCGCCAGAAGGCCCTCGGAGCTGGACCTCAGTATTTGGGTAGAACGATGGGGGTGGAGACGCTCCTTCAGGTATACAGGACCGAGGCCGTTTAGGGCTTTAAAGGTCAGCACCAACACTTTGAATTGTGCTCAGAAACGTACTGGGAACCAGTGTAGGTCTTTCAAGTGGTGTTATGTGGTCTCTGCAGCTGCCCCCAGTCACCAGTCTAGCTGCCGCATTCTGGATTAGTTGTAGTTTCTGGGTCACCTTCAAAGGTAGCCCCACGAAGAGTGCATTGCAGTAGTCCAAGTGGGAGATAACCAGAGCATGCACCACTCTGGCGAGACAGTCCGTGGGCAGGGAGGGTCTCATCCTGCGTACCAGGTGAGCTGGGAGACAGCTGCCCTGGACACAGAAGCCTTGCCAGAAAAACTTACCCTTTCCCAAACTCCATTCAGGAGACTCTGGGAGGGGCTGCTGCCAGCTGAGCTGTGCGTGTGAGCAGAAGTTTTGGGGGACTGGGCCCTAAGTCACATGACTGAGCTGAATAGGGTTTGGAATAGATGGACTGGGTTTCGGACTGCGCAGGAAGTGATGCAAAGTCAGATAAGTGTAGCAAACAAGCTCAAATATGATAGCATGGAGGGAGAAATGGAAAGTTATGCTGAACCACAGAGATGGAAGGGATCTCCTGTGATGAAGGAATCATAAGTAAAGAATCCCTGACAGGTGACTATCCAACCTCTGCCTAAAAACCTCCAGCGAAGGAGAGAACGCTGAGAAATGCTGTAAAATAACAGCAAAATCAGGACTCATTCTTACAAAGTCCTAATCCTAATATAGCTAAAGGTAGAGGTAAAGGGACCCCTGACCATTAGGTCCAGTCGTGGTGGACTCTGGGGTTGCGGCGCTCATCTCGCTTTATTGGCCGAGGGAGCCGGCGTACAGCTTCCGGGTCATGTGGCCAGCATGACTAAGCCGCTTCTGGCGCACCAGAGCAGCGCACGGAAACGCTGTTTACCTTCCCGCCAGAGCGGTACCTATTTATCTACTTGCACTTTGACATGCTTTCGAACTGCTAGGTTGGCAGGAGCTGGGACAGAGCAACGGTGGTTCACTCCGTTGCAGGGATTCAAACCGCTGACCTTCTGATCAGCAAGTCCTAGGCTCTGTTGTTTAACCCACAGCCCCACCCACATCCCCGAATCCTAATATATTATATAATTTATATAATATTTACTAATCCTAGTATATTACAGTAGTACCTTTGTTTAAGAACAGCTTAGTTTATGAACAACTTGGATTAAGAACGCTGCAAACCCGGAAATAGGTGTTTTGGTTTGTGAACTTTGCCTTGGAAGCAGAACATGTTCCGCTTCCTATTGAGTGTTTTCCTTTCGTAAATTTCCCCGCTGCTATTGGAAAGCACACCTTCGTTTAAGAATGCTTTGGTTTAAGAGCTGACTTACGGAACGGATTAAGTTCATAAACCAAGGTACTACTATATATAAATCCTGGTCTGAAATAAACAAAATTATTTCCCCAAAGTTTACTGAGTCCGCTGGTGGTGAATATTTGGGTCTTTGATGGCAAGGAGGATTGGGGGGGGGGGCTTGCTATATAACGTTACACTACATCTACCCAAATCCCTGACCATTAGCCTATGATGGTCAAAGGCCTGGAATGGTCAAAGGCCTGGAAACGATGCCTTATGAGGAACGGCTAAGGGAGCTGGGCATGTTTAGCCTGGAGAAGAGGAGGTTAAGGGGTGATATGATAGCCATGCTCAAATATATAAAAGGATGTCACATAGAGGAGGGAGAAAGGTTGTTTTCTGCTGCTCCAGAGAAGCGGACACGGAGCAATGGATCCAAACTACAAGAAAGAAGATTCCACCTAAACATTAGGAAGAACTTCCTGACAGTAAGAGCTGTTTGACAGTGGAATTTGCTGCCAAGGAGTGTGGTGGAGTCTCCTACTTTGGAGGTCTTTAAGCAGAGGCTTGACAACCATATGTCAGGAGTGCTCTGATGGTGTTTCCTGCTTGGCAGGGGGTTGGACTCGATGGCCCTTGTGGTCTCTTCCAACTCTATGATTCTATGTAAGTCATGGGCCCTGCCTGCTCCTTCAAATATCACTGGTTTGATCCTTCCTATATATAGGGTGTCCGTGACTGGACCTAACGGTCAGGGGTCCCTTTACCTTTACCTTTTTACATTCTCCATGGACTGGTGGCCTGGCAACATGTGCAAATGGCTTTCTGTTGAGTCTGTCAGCTGTTGAGTCCTGAGCACCCACACAACACAGAGGTGATATTTGGAGTTTTTGTTTTTGCTATTTTTTATTTTAAAAATTGCATTTTTGTTTGTGTGGCTTTTTCATTTTTTTTTTATGTGACTTGTTCTTTGTTTTATGGGACTGACTTGCGACTGCGGCTTGTGACTTCGTTTTTGTGACTGTGTGGAACCCAGTTCAACTAGTGGTTGATTGTGTGACTGCAGAAATAGATAAAAGCTCCCCCATCCAAACAATGACTATCATCAGTGCACGTAAGAAAAAAAAAATTTAATTTTTATCATCTACAATACCGTCTTATTCGTTTTATAGTACAGTACATTGATTATTGCCTTCATTTTATAGATCAATGGTCTTGCTAGACAGTAAAATTCATGTTAAATTGTTGTTTTAGGGGTTGTTTTTAAGAGTCTGAAACGGATTAATCCATTTTGCATTACTTTCTATGGGAAAGCACACCTTGGTTTAAGGACACTTTGGTTTAAGAATGGACTTCTGGAACGGATTAAGTTCGTAAACCAAGGTACCACTGTATAGGAAGCAGAGGCCTCACAATTTATTGTTCAAACTTATTTCCACCTGTACGACTGGCAGGTGTCCCCCATCTTACATTTGTGCAACTGCTTTCTGCCTAAGTGCAGAAACTTGCATATGCCTCTATTGAAATTCATTGTGTTAGCTTGCGCCCAGTTCTCCAGTCTGTTTGGGTCATCTTGAATCCCAATTCTGTCTTCTGTGGCATTAGCTAGCCCTGCCAGTTTGGTGTCATCTGCAGATTGGATGAACACCTCCTTCCTTCCTTCCTTCCTTCCTTCCTTCCTTCCTTCCTTCCTTCCTTCCTTCCTTCCTCCCTCCCTCCCTCCCTCCCTCCCTCCCTCCCTCCAGGTCATCTGCCCATATATTCTCCCTCCCCCACCCCACACCCCCCCCCTTTGGTGGATCTTTGGCTGCGTTGCCACAAAACCAACACCTACTTCCATCAGGATAATCCCCCTCTGGGCCTGTTCCGAGGGTCGGCGTTCCACCTCTACTCCGGATCCAGCTTCCAAAGCTACTGCTACAGGACTGTTTCCAGTTGCAAAAGGGATTGAGGTTGTCATTGAAGTCGCAGCTGGCTAGGATGCCTGGAACACAGAAGCAGGGCCGTCTTTACCCGGGGGTGCAAGGAGTACAGGGCACCCGGGTGCCGAATTCTGGAGGGTACCAGGAGCCCACTGCTGAAGCCGCCTAAGCTCTTAACTATCTACCTGTTATGAAATAATAAATAATCAAGCTAGAAAAACAAAACACGTATATAACTAGGTATTACCGAAATGCATACCTGTTTCGCTAAAGGACTTTTGACTTTGTGCACACATTTACCAAAGACGCGCTACGCCAGCAGTGGCGCTTGTCATTCTCAATGGCACTGTGCACGCAAAATTAACTCTTACATCAAAATATTATGTCACGTATTGTATTGAGCTGCTACGCGGCAGCGCGGTGAGTCAATGGCACCTTTGACACAACTGATGTTTCTCCTAAGGAGGTGCCTAAACAATACTTATAAGTTTAAGTGTGGTGGTGTTGCATACTTAAGTATACGTGTATTGTAAAGAAATGAGCAAACAAAAAAGTTTGTTTCTTTTCCCTCCCTTCTTTCGTAAACTAGGCGTAAGCATGGTTTCTGACATAAGCATAATAAAAGTTAACTCGGGGGCTAAACTACATTTGGGGGCGCTGGGCAGATTTTTGCACACCGGCGGCACATTTACTAAAGACAGCCGTGCACAGAAGCATCGTGAGATGGAGGCGTGGGGCTCCATGGGCCGCTGGGCAGGAGCGACGGGAGCCGTTACACAAAGGAGAGTTGCCAAGAGAGGTGCCTACCTGTGTCATAAGCCCAGGCATCCCTAGTAAGGGTTGGAACTCTGCCTTCTGCCCTGCTAGGAGAGATGTAAGCAGATTAGGTCAGGTGTAGGCAGACTTGCAGGAATCGCTTTGCTTTTTTAATTAGAACCCAGAGATCTAACAACCAGAGTCAGGTATAAACGACACACTCAGAGAATGAAGAAAGCTTCAGGCTAGGAATGTGGGCTTGTTTTGACTACCAGGACAGAAGGCAACTCACAGTATCTCCACTCAAAACCCTGACAGTTCTTCATTTCAGTTATATACCATATTTTTCACTCTATAAGACGCACCAGACCATAAGACGCACCTAGTTTTTGGAGGAGGAAAACAAGAAAAAAATATTCTGAATCCCAGAAGCCAGAACAGCAAGAGGGATAGCCTCTTGCTGTTCTGGCTTCTGGGATAGCCACGTGAAACCTCTCCTGGGCAGTGGGATGAAGGCCCTCCCTGCCCAGAAGTGGCTGCGCGTGGCTACGCTGCCCTCTGTCCCTTCGCCCACCTCCCACAAAAGCCAGCCAAGAGCTGTGCACTCTTTAAAGGGAGCATGGCTCTTGCGGGCTTTTCTACAAGGTGGGAGAAGGACAGCCCGTCAGTGATGAAGTCTCCCCGCTGCCCTGCGGAGGCTTTGCACGGCTAAGCCAGAAACTAGAACAGTGATCTCTCTCGCTGTTCTGGCTTCTGGGATAGCTGCGCAGCCTGCATTCGCTCCATAAGACGCCCCCCCTTACTTTTTAGGAGGGAAAAGGTGCGTCTTATAGAGCAAAAAATACGGTAATTTAGTATGGAAAGGATTTGCTGCAATAATTATTAACCAGGATACAAAAAAAGGGAGGAGGAGGAGGAGGTCAAAGAAAGAAGGTAATGAGAGTTGGGGATTTGAGAATGATGGATTTATTTTTGTCTGTCTGCGGTGTATTTTTGTTTTTTGAATTTGTATTGTTTGATGTGGTTTGTTTTTTCTTTGTTTTTTCTTTTTTCTTTCTTTGTTTTTTCTCTGTAATTTAAATTTTTTTTCAATAAATATTACTTTAAAAAACACACGGTAATTTAGGGCAGGAGGAATTTTGGATTGAAGGAGGGGAGTGTAAACGTGGCACTTTGATACCAGGGGCTTTGAATGGATGTATGGACAGCACCCCCCCCCCAAGGAATGCCTGCCTGGGCTCTCCCTCTGTCATCGCTACATTTCTCCAATCTTAAAACAGCTGCAGAAAATCTTCTTTCTTTTCTCCATCATCAGGTCTAGGCAAATCCCACTCGTGGCATTGGAGCAAAACCATGTGCAGCTGGCCTTGGACTGAAGCTGTTAATGGTGACAGTGCTTAAAAGCAATAGGGGAGGGAAGGTAGGTGGGTGGAGGGAAGCAGCTCCCCCCCCCCAACCTCCTGCCTTAGCAGAGAAAAATTGTTTGGGGAGGGGGCAATTTGGAGCAAAGAAACTGTAAGCATGGGAAGGGTAAATCACTGCACCTCTCCCCTTCTTCTCCTTTAAAGCCCCTCCCCTGCAAAAGAGCTTTTTTTTGCTGCTGTTTTACAACAAGGTGTAAACAACTATTTATATTTATACCCCACCTTATGTGCCTGTACAGTTTGCCTCCAAGGATTTAACAAGGGGTTGTTCATATCACTCCGTCACACCTTATGACATCATACGTTTGTCTTCAAGATGCCGCAAGAGACTATGTTAAATGTGAGGAGAGCTGAAGCTCTTTCACGGTGGGGACTGTTAGCCATGAATATTTGCTCTCTGCAACCGTATGCAGACTGCTAACTAGCGGAATGCAAAATGTACATTGCCAGCTATCCGTATAAAAGCATCTGCGGTTATTTATTTATTAACAATATTGACATAACCATCCAACTTGATCGACTCCAAGGAAGGATACAATGCACAACAGAAGCAGAACATGCAATCCCGTAAAAAAAGAGAAAGAAACACAACTCTTTTGTGCCCAGGAGTCTAAAGCTGCCTGTTCAAGCAAGAAGTCAAGAAGCAGAAATAATAGAACAGGCAGAAGGATTTGACATAATGGGTAACTTGGCTGTTGACTCGGCGGAAGGGATGGAAATGTCCTCTTTCCAAAGTACATCCAGGGTCCGCCTTGGACTTGGAACAGGATGATTCCCGCTCCTTGACACGCACAGTGGAAAAGTGCATTTTATGTTTGGCAGGAGGATAGTGAACTCAGGATGTGGGAGACAGAATAACTTACCCTTTGATATCCATCACCGAGAGGCAGAGGAGAAACCCGAAAATCTGGAGAGACTGCTGGGTTCCCATGCTGCACTGGATGAGCTAAAAACTCTTTCTGGTGCCCTCAACATAATCTTAATCCATCGCCTTTGCAAGCAAAGGAGCAGAGTGAGAACGTCACCTGTTACAGCCACAGTATCAGAGTCACCTGTCCGTAAGAGGAGCTGGGCTGAGCGGAGGCGGCCATAAAAACCCGTCTTGGCAGGTGTGAGCAAGCGGAAAAGGGGAAGGTGGCTGTTAGTTTTCACTCAGAAAGACCCCTTCTTTCTGCCTACCCTCTCAGGAACAGGGTCCCAATGCAGAGTGAAGTTTTAAGCTGGGCTTGGTGGCCAAATCTAGAAGGAGCCCAAAACCCCACTCCACCTGTGCAGATCTCCCAGGAAGCTGCTGTTCCCACTGGATTTGCACCTGTTCAACCGAGTCTCATGAAAGTTCAAGTACATACAGATCCTTCAAGTCGTGGGTGTCGGAGAAGCACAACGTGGTAAGTTACAGTGTGTGTGTGTGTGTGTGTGTGTGTGTGTGTGTGTGTGTGTGTCTGTGTGTCTGTGTGTCTGTGTGTGTATGTATGTGTGTAAGAGGGCTGAATTCAGTAGATTTTTTTGACACACAGCCAAATCACACATACACACAAGCTCATTTACATGGGTTCCAACAGAGAGAATGGTTGTGTGGCCTGACCCTGCCATCAATGGCTCATTGTCATCAAAGGCTCATTGTTTCCCCTGAATGGCAGCATCCCTCCAGACAGGATCTCAAAAGGGGGAGATGGTCTCTCAGGCCAACGTTGCCCCACCGGGGACCCTCCAGTTGTATTGGACTACAACTTCCGTCAGCCCTGGGCAGCCAAAATATCTGGAGGGCACCGGGTTGGGGAGAGGTGCCTCAGGCCAACGGCTAGCTGGGTCACAAGTTTCCAGAACATGCAAGTTGCCTTCAGGCAGAAATGATCAGGACTCTCTTTGATTCAGAGCCCCTTTGCCAGCCCTAGGGATGTGGGACACTGGGCTCCTCCTGTTTATTGATCATTCATCCTGAATTGCTTCCTGCGGTATATTTGCATGTCTTCCCGTCGGTCGTTTATTCATGAAATAAAAATAATGCCTGACTAGTAAGCTGGGTAAGCATCTTATAAAGCAGAGACACTACCTTGCCAACAATAGTTCAAGCTCTGGTTTTCCCAGTAGTGATGTATGGAAGTGAGAGCTGGACCATAAAGAAGGCTGATCGCCGAAGAATTGATGCTTTTGAATTCTGGTGCTGGAGGAGACTCTTGAGAGTCCCATGGACTGCAAGAAGATCAAACCTCTCCATTCTGAAGGAAATCAGCCCCGAGTGATCACTGGAAGGACAGATCCTGAAGCTGAGCCTCCAAGACTTTGGCCACCTGTGAGAAGAGAAGACTCCCTGGAAAAGACCCTGATGTTGGGAAAGATGGAGGGCACAAGGAGAAGGGGACGACAGAGGACAAGATGGTGGGACAGTGTTCTTGAAGCTACCAGCATGAGTTTGACCAAACTGCAGGAGGCAGCGGAAAACAGGAGGGCCTGGCCTGCTCTGGTCCAGGGGGTCACGAAGAGTTGGAGATGACTAAACAACAACAAAGTAAGCTGGGTGTCTGCTGTTCCTCTTGGTTATGTAAGATGGAGAGAAGCATCTTCTTCTCCTCGATTCTGTTGGAGACGTCTTCAGAATTTTCCAGTGGGACTACCTGTCAAATAAAGGAAGAGGAGACGTGGGGGGAGTACGCTTTGCGCTCAGTGACTGCGCAGCCCTTTCCTGCAGCTCAGGTGCTTTTCCTTTCATCACGGTCCGGAGCTGGTGGTGGATGGAAGAGACAGATCAGCCTCGCTCGCCGCTGGGGCTCTGCCGCTTCACTTCCCAGAGTTTTCTCTTTTGAACTACGGCACACGGAAGCCTTTGCCAACCGGCTGCCCTCCAGGTATCCCCAGACCAAAACACCCATCAGCCCTTGCCAGAACCCACAGGGACCCTCCTACGGCATGGCTCACTTTGATTTTGTTTGCAGTCTCTGCGCTCTCTCTTTAAAGTGTTTTTTCAATTAAATTCTATTCTTATAGCACAAATAACAAAAGAGAACTTTATGAGAGAAACACATAAAAACTGAACCGAATAAAGGCTGGCACGTGAAGTTACATTAAATAATAATAATAGTAGTAATAATTTATTATTTATACCCTGCCCATCTGGCTGGGCTTCCCCAGCCGCTCTGGGCAGCTTCCAACAAAATATTAAAATACAGTAATGCATCAAACATTAAAAGCTTCCCTAAACAGGACTGCCTTCAGAAAAAATGATGACGCTAGTTATCCAGATCTCTGCAATAGGATACAGACAGGTGAGATGAAAGTACCATCATGAGAAATGAGAGAACAGCAGGTGTGGTCAACTCTGCATTATAAATACGGGGATGAATAATATCTGAATATGTCTGCAAACGTGACAGAAGGCTGGCAACGCCAATTCCCACCATGTGGGAATCAGACAACCAGAGTGCTTGGAAATAGGCGGTCAGGTTGTGCATCCATAGCAGTGAGCAGAGGAGGAATGACCGCTGGAAGGGGCACAGACAGAAGAAACGCCCTGGTGCATCTGCAGCAGCACAACCAGACACCTTCATCTGCCCCAGATGCAACAAAACATGTCTCTCCCATATCGTTCTCTGCAGTCCAGTAGCACCTTAGAGACCAACTAAGTTTGTTATTGGTATGAGCTTTCGTGTGCATGCACACTTCTTCAGATACCATGTGCATATCAGTGTGGATGCACACGAAAGCTCATACCAATAACAAACTTAGCTGGTCTCTAAGGTGCTACTGGAGGGAATTTTGTTGTTGTTGTTGTTGTTGTTTTGACTACGGCAGACCAACACGGCTGTTGTTGTTTAGTCGTTTAGTCGTGTCCAACTCTTCGTGACCCCTGGACCAGAGCACGCCAGGCACTCCTGTCTTCCACTGTCTCCTGCAGTTTGGTCAAACTCATGCTGGTCGCTTCAAGAACACTGTCCCACCATCTCGTCCTCCGTCGTCCCCTTCTCCTTGTGTCCTCCATCTTTCCCAACATCAGGGTCTTTTCCAGGGAGTCTCCTCTTCTCATGAGGTGGCCAAAGTCTTGGAGCCTCAGCTTCACAATTTGTCCTTCCAGTGAGCTAGACCTACCTGTAACTAGAACCTTCAAACAGTTTGACCTCAGCCCCAAAAGCGCACTCCTCTGTTGTCTCCCAAGACAGACAGATGCCAACAATCCCAAATTAATTGAGAGACTTGTGAAAGAGACAAATGTGACCTCTCTTTTTTATGCATTCAATAAAAGCCCACCAAACTGAGACAAAAGATGTTACCTTTGCTTTTCCTTTCAAAAACCGAGTGTACCAGGTCAGTTTTTCATGTCGTGCAATTTCCCATCTATTGCTCCACCACAATTTCTGCTGCTGAAAGCGCTCTTGAGACTGACAAGGCAGCATCCAAAAAAAGGAATGGAAAGCAAAAGGCCGGTTCTGTGCTGCCACCTGCTGGCTCGAAAACAGCAGAACTGTAGCCTTATTGGAGTTCACCGATTGGGTCTGCGTTGCTCCGTGACAGGAGGAAGGAAGTCAAAATGACACCGAGTTGGTTCAAAGAAAGAGTTTATTCTGCTCTCCGGATAGCAGAAGGCACTTGCGTGGTGAGTCCACAGCAAGTCCAAAGAAATGACAGGTTTCATGCAGTTTATATATCCTCCAGGCACCCTCTCACTCCTCCCCTAGGAGCCCAACCACATTGGCGTACGTACACAGGTTGACATCACATATGTTCCTGCTCTGGTACTCTCAACCATAAAAGGATCTTCCTTCCTGTACTTCTGACCATAAAAGGATATTCCTGTTCCTACTCCTATCTTGGAGCAAGAGGTCACTACTTCCGAGAACATGCTCTGGCGTTAGTCCCAGACTTGGGTCTCTGCGTCATTTGTGGCCAGGACATAAGATATGTCTGTGTCTGTTCTACTGGTATAGTCAAGGCCAGTCTTGCCGTCAAACTGATAAAGAAGAGAGCTGTGTTCTTGTTTTGCATTTGCTCAACGGCTAAAGTTTATGCATTTTAGCTAAGGAGAAATGGGGATTTTGGTGCAGTTTAAAAACTGCCTACACAGTCAGTTTTGGGGTTTGGGAAACCCATTCCTTCATTCCCTCCTTTTCTTTTGGACAGCCTTTCGGCTCGTCCCAAGGTACTGGCTGGTATTCTCGTGTCACTGCTATAATCTGGGGCCGAATCATTCGTGACATCATTTTACGCATCATATTTTGCAAGCATTGCATTAAGCAGTGTATACAGGAGCAGAAAAGAAGCAAGATTATTCCATTAACATCATTACAAGTCCTCTAAGCCACCCAAGGTTTGGAAGCCACTCACTTAGCCAAGACATGTCCCATCTGTTCCTGGTTGGGACAGGAGCATGGGCTACTTTCTCTCTTTCTGTTGCCCGGTGTCGAATAGCTACACCATGGTCAGAAATGTTAAAGCCACAGGCTCCTTCTGTCAAATTTAATGCAGCCCAAAATCCGGCGGAACCCAAAGTCGGGGCCGTAACTGAGGACTCATTCCAAGGCACAGGGAGGAGGGGTACTCTTCCCAAAGCATCTGTAGGTCACAGAGTGCGAGAGGTTCGGTTTTGCAGAACAGGCTTCCATTTCTGCGTGTTGCGGGCACCCCATTCTCTCATTAGCCGCTGGGTTACCTTAAGTGGTGTGGGCGCAGTGATGGCCAGAAATAAGAAGATCACAATCCCGGCCAAAACCATGTCCCCCCTCAGCCCTACCTGCATCATTTGGGGCACAGGGATATATATCTATTTCCTAATACCTTCCTTCTTCTAATACCTGGGGTACCTCCCACAAGGCAATATACAAAGCTACATATTCATTCAAGGGGAAAGAAAAGAAAATTTCCTCTTTTAGTCCACACTGGAATTTTCTCTTGCCGTGCGTAGAGATGCCAGTTTCCAGGGGTGGCACCAGCAGGGCGGTAGTCTGGTGGGCGCCGAGCCGATGTGATGAGGAGAAGCGTGAGGCGGTGTCTGTAGGGCACTGAGAGATGGTGAGTCGAAGGGGTTGGTGTAGATCAATCGTAGCAGTCCAATCTCATACTGCCTGGGGCTTGCTTCATCCTTCAAATCAGGCCTGCTGGAATATATGCAGTCAGGTGTTGGAGGCCCATCCTCTCCCATAGGTAACCAGGTTAAGAGTCTCAGTAATTCGCAGTTGCAACCGCGGGTGCATGGGCAGTATAAGTCAGCTGCTAGGTGCTTCATCATCTCTGCTTGGGATAGAAAAATAAGTTCCTTTCATGTCCACCAATGCTGGCACAGCATGAGGAGTAACACACGTAGTTTCTTGTCCAAAGGTGAACCTGTCAGTTCTCTTTTAGTCAGTGGCAGCCGCCACTACTGCTCACATGCAGGGAGGCAAACCTTGTTCCGTAGTGGTTAATTTTCCAGACAAATAGGCTATGGGTTGGTCATCAAATTCTGCATCTGTATATTACACACAGAAGGAGACAGAGTGCAACTCAACTCTTTAACACCAACGTCTTTTTTTTTTTTTTTTGCATATCTAGTTAATTCAGTCCTATGTAGAGCAGATGGGGGGGTGAGAGAGCAGGTACCATGCAAGACACTGTTTAGGGGAAAGGTTCCTGTTTGTTCCTTTTCATAATGTGAAACTAAATATCTGACCTAGGGCACTAGGAACATTTTAGGGAACACCACCATGTCAGAGAAGGCTACGAAAGCATATGACATCAGCAGCCCTGATAAGAAGAAGTGCCTGATAACTTCCATATCTGAAACCACAAAGAAGGGCACAAACCACAAATGAATGAACACAGACAGTGGGGCCTTCACCTATTTCAATATGTGGCATCTGATTCCTCCTGCATTTTTGGTCCTGCTTGCGTATGCTACAGAGGATGTAAACAAATCCTACACTAGAGAAAAGCTCTGTAGCTTTTGTGTATCACTGTAGCTTTGTGTACACTGTATCTTAAGTGTATTCTGCTGAAGGATAAAGCTTGCTTGGTGTTATTTGCTTTATGAAATAAGGTCCCAGTTTCCCAATACACACATTTGCTATTTCACCCCAACACTCTTCCTAAATGGATTCACACATTCATGCATTCATTTGGGCCAGTGTTCACATCATTCTGTTTTACTTAGTATTTTGGTTTGAAAACCCAAGTTCCACTTTCTCTGCACTTCCTGCAAGATTGTATAGTTGAAGGAAAGAGCCTCTAATAGAGCTTTTGTTTGCTCTTGAAACTGTAGACATTATTAACACACAAATATTGGGTTGGATCTACCCACTAGTCCTCTAGTCTAGTGGGGGGGGGGGTAATTGCATCAATAAGCATTGAGGTATTTGTCTATCAACATCTTGATTCTGCTGTCACTAATGCATTTGACAACTTTGGAGGTTCAATCAACACAAAGAGCTTCAATATCTCCCTTTCTCATATAAGATGTTTGTTTTGGAACACTTTCGACAGCCTAATGTAAACAGGGAAATAAAAATTATTTTGCCTAAGACCTCTCCTGGCATGTACACTCAGAGCCATCTCAATTTTCAATTAATAGATGTCCAAGGAGTATCTTTCATGGGAGGGACATACTAAAAAAGTACAAACAACATTCCAGGTCCCTACTCTTGCTGTTAATTTATGGATGGTTAGCTGTCCAGCCAGCCAAAAAAGAAGGCTGTTCTATAATATATTATATTCTTAATTCTTAATTCAGAATTCTTTAAAAGCTGGTTTTACTCATGAAACCTCAACCAAGAGTCTTAGTGTGGATCACTCCACTCCTCTATGTAGGACTGTGACTAAAGTGTGTTGCTGGTCACACAGCCTCTATCTATTCGGCTTTTACTGCATTTAGTAAATTCTTTCTGAATAAAAAGAATTTACTCTCTCAATAATAGCATATTATTGCTCATATAATTAGCTGTATTAATTACTCTCAATAATAGCATATGAATATATTAAATTCAGTGATGCTATCAGCATAAAACACTCAATCGTCTTTACAACCCATTACCCAACTTTTCTCCTGTTCCAACATTCTCACTTCTCTACCCTCTACCTCTCACCTTCTTTTCTACTTCCCTCTACCTTCTCCAGCCCAGACCACTACTTCACCTTCTGCATGACATTCGGGACACAATTGTTCATCCCTTTTACAAATAAAAATTATACGCATTTCAAAAATATATCAGAAGAAAGGTAGTGCAAAAATCAATTTTGGTATCAAATAGTGTGCTATTCCTTATTTTAAACTGAGCTGAGATTTATAATAAAATCTAACTTGCACACCCCTTTAAGTTTTAAAACACAGGTCTGCAAGTATTGCAAATTCCCTTTTGCTGCTACCTGCAAGATGTAAAGGTGTGTAAAATTTACAGAACCACCTCTATGATAACAAAAGAGGCCATATGTTTAAATGACACAGGTACTCTTGCTCTGGGGGGTTGGCCTGCTATGCAATATTTGGTAATTTGTAATTTTCCTGAGTGTTCTCTGGCCCCATTTTAACCTGGTTTCCAGACTCCACCAAGGGCTGCATAGCGTCTTTGTTTCTGTGTTAAACACAGACACTGCAAGGGGGATGATTTACTGCTTTGTCCCCCGTAACCCTCTCACTTCTCTTCCCATCTGTCTGAACATGGGATTTAAAACCCCATCCCTTTTGACAACACTACCTTTTCCCATACATTTGTACATTTTTACTTTTGATCAACATTTAACAAGTGGTTTCTAAATCACTCAGGGTACCTTATGCAACAGAGTCAATAAGAAACAAACTTATTAACAAAAACAGTAAGATACCAGGTAGCTCAAAGCACAGTGAATTGATGACATTCAAATTCTGAAACAGTACATGATTACATGATTGTATTAGTAATTGAAACCTTCTCACCTTTAACATGAAAATATAAAATTTGACCTCATGAGCAACTCATGTCACTTTTAGTGTTAAAGACCAAATAATCCCTTTTTATACTTGTACTCTGCAAGATTCTAGGTGTTTTAAGGTCTGTTTCCCAATCCCCTAACATGCAGCACAGTAGATGTGGCAGAATTGAGAACCCCTTCATGCAGGGTTCTCTGCAGAGCACATATGTTTTGTTTTTTTTTCCAGACCCCACGTGTTGGCAATACAATACAAGCCAACTGGACACACCTATGCTGGTCACTGCCAGAATACAGAAAGGAGCTTAAAGGGGTTTTTTCAACTGTAGCTTGACATTTCCAATTGTCCAAAAAGAACAAACACTGCAAGGGGGTTGGTTTGCTGTTTGTTGTTGTTTTTTTCCCCCCATAGCCCTGAGACACTCCGTCCACCTAGAGTTGTTTCTCACCCAGTCACCTTTCTCCGCGTCCTCTTAGTGGCCTAGACGGACTCGCGTCGCTAGGAACCACACCTTACAAGGACCACACTTCGCTTCGTCAGTGGCTCTGAGCCCCAACGGCTCATCCACTCAAAACATTCACTGGAGTGTCCCCATACACAAATAAATACACATACATACAAGCCCCCATACACATACAAACCCCATGCACCTCCCCAATCCCCTTTACCCATAAACTTCCCAAAGCCGGTGGCACTTTACTGCTCTTCTACCGGCAAACCAGTGGCACACTACTGCTCTCTACTGGTTGAACCCAGCGGCACCCTACTGCTCCTACTGGGCGGGGCTGATCAAACCCCTGACTCCCACAAAACAAGCTGTGGAGCCTACCTTACCCTTCCCTTGGGCACCCTTTTCCCCGTGCAGCTGCTGTCTCTTTCTTCCGTCTCTGCTGCGTCTCCACTCAGGTACGGCGTGGGGGCTCCCCCTAGAAATGGCAGGGTGCGCGCTTGGAGCCACCAACGCCGACCCAGCTGTTCGCTTAGCAGTGACGTCTCGGTCCTTTGTCCTGTCCTCGGAGAACGCGGATTCCCGGCCAACGCACCAAGAAATGTAGCCTTATTGGAGTTCACCGATTGGGTCTGCGTTGCTCCGTGACAGGAGGAAGGAAGTCAAAATGACACCGAGTTGGTTCAAAGAAAGAGTTTATTCTGCTCTCCGGATAGCAGAAGGCACTTGCGTGGTGAGTCCACAGCAAGTCCAAAGAAATGACAGGTTTCATGCAGTTTATATATCCTCCAGGCACCCTCTCACTCCTCCCCTAGGAGCCCAACCACATTGGCGTACGTACACAGGTTGACATCACATATGTTCCTGCTCTGGTACTCTCAACCATAAAAGGATCTTCCTTCCTGTACTTCTGACCATAAAAGGATATTCCTGTTCCTACTCCTATCTTGGAGCAAGAGGTCACTACTTCCGAGAACATGCTCTGGCGTTAGTCCCAGACTTGGGTCTCTGCGTCATTTGTGGCCAGGACATAAGATATGTCTGTGTCTGTTCTACTGGTAAAGTCAAGGCCAGTCTTGCCGTCAAACTGATAAGGAAGAGAGCTGTGTTCTTGTTTTGCATTTGCTCAACGGCTAAAGTTTATGCATTTTAGCTAAGGAGAAATGGGGATTTTGGTGCAGTTTAAAAACTGCCTACACAGTCAGTTTTGGGGTTTGGGAAACCCATTCCTTCAGAACCTCCTCATTTGAACAACAACAACAAAAAAGACTCCTAAAACATTGAGACGGCACAAGAAATGCGATGAGGACACTTGTACATCGGCAAGTGGAGCTGGAGAAGTTGCTTACTCTTGGGTTTCAGCCACAAGATCATGTCATGCTGAAGACACCCCAGGGTTCCCAGGCTTCACAGATCAATGGAAAGGGTTTGCCAACCCCTGGAACACAGTATGGGTCCATCGCCTTAGGAAGCCAGTAGCAGAATGAGAGCAGCACAGGGGACACACCAGGAAAGTAAGAGGAACACAGAAGAGCAGAGGCAGGCAGGAACTTCTCCCTCTGGCCAGTGGTGAATAAGCAGGACATTATCAACCTGGAGACGGTTTTCTTATCTGCTTCCCTTGCAGTAGACATGCAGCAAAGGTCCAAGTCCAGAACCATAATAGTGTTTTTTTAAAACAACAACAACAACAACCCAGAAACAACTATTTTCTTGTAATTGTGGACAAGATGCATCACCATCAAATCTGTGATGACCTGGGACTCGGGCTCAGACTCGGAACCAGAGGAGTCTCAGTCCGCACTGGATCCTCTGCCTCAGGCATCACCTGAACCAAGTCTGGGGCCTGATCCTGCACAGGTTCCCCCGCAACAAACACCAGCTGGGCCGAGTCAGGGGCCTGAGCCTGCCCTGGCTCCAGATGCGGGGATGACCTCCTTGCCTCCAGCTGGGCCATCACTTACAGCTGCTCCACTACCGGTTGGGTCAGGGAGGAAGAGGCAGATTCTGGGTCTAGTCACCCACCGACGTCTCCTGAGCTGCAGAGACTGAGGTCTGAGAGAAGGAGAGACCTGAGTACTCGCAGGAGGAGTGCTCGCCTTCGGGCGAGACAGGGAGGTGAGTCGCCAGGGGATCAGGACCGGCCGTTACCCTGACAAAGATAAAAGGCTGTCGGACCCTGTCCCAGGTTGCAGGAGCAACATTGCTGTAAGCCAGATCCTGTACCTGTCCTTGCCTGGTTTCCTGCCTCGTGTCCTGCCTTGGCCCAAGCGGAACCTTTGGATTCTGGTCCGGTCCTGGACCAAGTTTCATGAGTTATTTGAAAGCAAATAAATAATTTAAGAATAAATTTTATTTGTATCCCGCCCTCCCCGGCCAAAGCCAGGCTCAGAGCTGCTAACATATAAATAAGACAATGTGCATAATACAAGCGATCAATCAATTAAGATACACCCCACAATCAATTCAAACAATTAAAATTAAAACTGGACAAGTGGCAATCTTCAGGTTAAAATTGAAAGTGGTTAATACTCGCCAAGACCAACTGTTTCCACTGATATTATATAAATAAGGATGGTTAGGAGTGCATCCTTAAGGATTTGAGCTCCTTTGCTGTGAGTGAGATTGCATTGTGTAGGACCAGGGCTGAGGTTCTTGTGAGCTTCCCTCTCCAGCTGCGAGGTTTTGCTAGGCAAGGCAAGAACACATGGCTCTCACCTCCGGAAATGTGTGTGATCTCTGATGTTCATCGATGTGTCCTTGAGATTAAAAGCTTTGAAAATGACTTGTTCCTCATTATGTTAACCTTCCATGAACAAGAAACCATGTTCCATAATGGATCTGCCCACCTCCCTGTTCCCATTAGGGCTGGCACAAAACAGGAGGATTCTGAGATAAGAGACAAACTTTGTTCTGTCTGGAGTAGCAGAGAGGGGCGTGGGTCTCTGGTGTGAACTCTAATGGTCCCACAACGGCACGTGGATTGGAAGGAGGAATGGCCCGTGCTCAGTTGCGCAGGAAACATGTGCTCTGAGCACATAGGAAACAGCTGGAGTTACTAAAGGATGGGGAGGAAAACAAAAGCCTCTTGCAACCTTTGCAAACCTCAGCTACTTCTCCGTGAGACAGGAGATCACTGGAGCGGCTCACAAGATAATGAAGGGGGGAAATGGTGGTTTTCTTATCGGGAACGGCAATACACCTCCGTTCAATGATACAGTAACGGGATGAAATGTGAGAATTTTTTTTTGCAGAGAACAGAAATACAGATTAATCAATCTAAGGGTCATATCTTTTCCTATGGTTGTCCTGATACACTGAGAAAGAACAGAAATTGTAAACTTCTGTTTTTAAAGTTTGATTTTTTTAAAAAAAAAAATTATAGATGGGCAAACTTTTTCTGTTCAAGGGCCACATTCCCTCGTGAGCAACCTTCTGAGGGCCACATTCCTGTGGTGGGAGGGGCCAGAGACAAGAGTGGGCAGAGCAATGGAGGCAACTCTTGCCTCTGTTTTTTTTTAATAATGTATTTTTATTAAAGATTTTCTTGGTTTACAAAGGTATGTGCAATGTCTCTCTCTTGTATTTTTTCCCCACATAACAATTTTTTATTTTTATTTTTTACAAGTCAGTTTCATTTGTTGAGACATTAGGAAGAAGAGGGGGAAGGAGGTGGAGGGAGGAAAGATGGGTGGGGGTCGGGGGGTCGGGTGGCAATGTTTCTAGTTTACTTGATATATGTAGGGTTTGGTGTCAGCGTTGCTTGTGCAGGTTCTTTGCTGTTCACTTGTGTTCCTTTGGTGGTGAGAGAGGTTGGGGTTGGCCCAGGGTGTGGCTGTTCATTTGTGGTTGGCTGTGGTGGTCTTTGTTTTCATGTGTGAGTGGGGTGGGTGGGTGTTTCGGATCAGGTTAGCCATATTGATTCGTATGCTGTTGATGGATTTTTGTCATTGTCTTGTTGGGCTGTGTATGTGTTATGTACTGAGTTGAATAGGATCCAAAAGGCAGCAGTCTGATTGGTCCGCAGGAGCCACCCAATCCAGCTCTGGGTAGAAGTGAATCCGCAACCTGATTGGCCTACAGGAGAATCCCGGAATTAGCCAATCACGTGCGGCCCATTGTGTAAATAATGTATATAAAGCAGATATTTTGGGGGAACTTTCATTCCTCCTCACCACTATGAGCTGAATAAAGAGCATGAAATCCACTCTCGACTCTGAGTATATTTCAGTATGTGATAAAGGGGAGCCACACCAGGGTGAAGGCGTCTTCTTCTATTTGTCCCCATGTCAGTTTCAGTTTATTGGTTAATTTTTCTAATAAGGCTGTTTCCCATACTATTTGGTACCACTGGTCCGTGTTTACTCATGACTGGTCTCTCCAGTGTCTGGCTATGATGCTTCTGGCTGCTGAGAGTAGGTGGGTTATGAGCTCTTTGTAGTGCAAGTGGGCATTATTGTCTTGGAAGATGTTTAGTAGGGCCAACTCTTGCCTCTGTAATGCAGGCCTGCATTCCAGCCGCACAAAAGCCAGAGGTTTCTGCTGCCACAACCCACCTAGGGACTTTCCCACCTCCTTCCAGGCAAGCAGGAGGCATTATCACAATTTGGGGGCACACTCCAGGCACACAAAAACACTCAAGGAGGTCCACAGCAGGACGGGGGATGGGTACAGGGAGATGGTTGTGGCCAAGGAACGGTCCTGGGGGCCGATTCGTCTTGGAGCTGAGTCTACAAACTGACCTCCTGGCTACATCAGCCTCATTTTCATCCTGGCTGCTCACTGCCTGGTTTTGTGTGACAACTTGCCTGATGAAGAGTTCTGCAGAACTTGAAAGCTTGCCCCACTTTTGTGGCCTTTAAGGTAGTCCTTAGAAAGTGGCGCTGTGCCAAGGATTAAGGCTTTCTGGGAAATGATTTATAACAAACTAAAAAAGGTATTTAAGTATACCTTCCTTAAGAAACCAGAGGCCTTTCTCCTGGGCATTGTCGGCCAAGGGGTGTTGAAGAAGGATAGAACTTTTTTTATGTACGCAACAATGGCAGCAAGAATACTTATTGCAAAGCATTGGAAGACACCAGATTTGCCCACTCTGGAAGAATGGCAGACGCAACTGATAGACTACATGGAACTGGCTGAAATGACTGGCAGAATTCGAGACCTGGGAGAAGAGACGGTGGAAGAGGACTGGAAAAAATTTAAAGATTATCTACAGAAACGTTATAAATTGTATGAATGTTAGGAGTATGCACAAATGAGAGCAACACGGCAGCAGTAAACCTAGTGTAAGACATATGAGAATAGGTGATGTGTAGAGAAATTGTGAAATCTGAAGAAACACTATGTTCAAATTTAGCAGGTTAATTTATGATCAAAATATTTATAATTTGGAACTGGATATCTGAGAATTATAAAATAAGATTGGAAGTAAGGTAACAAATTGCTGTACTTAACTATATGATGGAGAATGCAGGGGAGGGCGATGAGAGGAAGTCCAAAGATCATGAAAGTATGACTTATGAACATTTGTAATCTTTTTTCTTATCTTTTATTCTTATTCTCCTTATTCTTACTTTTTTATATATATATAATTTTACTTTGAACTTTTTTGTTTTTTTCTGTAGCACTGTTGTTATTTTTGTTGTTTAAAATTGCAATAAATATTTTATAAAAAAAAAAAATAGAAAGTGGCGCTGTGGTCTAAACCACAGAGCCTTGGTCTTGCCGATCAGAAGGTTGGCAGTTCAAATCCCCGTGACGAGGTGACTTCCCGTTGCTCGGTCCCTGCTCCGGCCAACCTAGCAGTTCAAAAGCACATCAAAGTGCAAGTAGATAAATAGGTACCGCTCCGGCGGGAAGGTAAACGGCGTTTCCGTGCACTGCTCTGGTTTTGCCAGAAGCAGCTTAGTTCTGCTGGAACCACATGACCTGGAAAAACTGTGTGCGGACAAACGCCAGCTCCCCCAGCCTGTAAAGTAAGGTTACCAGATTTTTTTTCAATGAGTCTGGGGACATTTTTCAACTTCAATGGATTTTGTATGGGGACAGATTTGTAATTTCGGGGACTGTCCCCAGGAAATGGGGACATCTGGTAACCTTACTGTAAAGCGAGATGAGCACCCCAACCCCAGAGTCGTCTGCCACTGGACTTAATTGTCAGGGGTGCTTTACCTTTACCTTTAAGAAAGGTATGGCCCACCTGTGGATTTTAGGAGTGTGTGTGTTTTCTTATGGACCGATGCAGCTAAGCCTGGTTTTCCTTGAGCTCCAGCCCCAGGGATCACAGCCCCAGATCCCTTCCTTGCTCAGTTGCTACCAGCTGAGACCTCAGCAGTGTGTGGTCAAGCAAGAATGGTTTGCCTTCATCTAGTGAGCCACATTTGCCACTGGATTTCTGCAGTTTGGATGGATCCTTTCGGAGCCCCTTCTGCAGTCGCTTTCTCTTTTTACCACTCTGAATAGTGGTCGCTCTTGCCTTTTCAAAGGCTGGGATCCTGCGACCGACATGCTTCTCTGCCCTTCTCTCTTCCCCATGAAAGAAAGAAAGAAAGCCCCCTCTGGACTCCAGCCAGGCTGAGGACGGTGGAGGCGACAGCAGCTCAGTCCCTGAGCGAAGTGCATAATTCATCCAGCAGCAAGTGGCAGTTTTGCTCCGGGGGCTTTTCCAAGACCCTCCGTAAGGGAGGCACCAGGCACCAGGCTCTGCACTTTGGCTGAGGTGCATGAGGCCTGCAAAGTGGGTTTTGCCAGCAAGGTTTCTGGGCAGACTCTCCTTGCTTCTGGCATGAGGTGGACTCACGGCTGAATTAATTGCCTGGAGCGAACGACTGAATGACATCAGGCACTCATTTCTCCGTGTTGCTGGAGCTCAAGCTGTGCCAGGAAACTCTGTATCCTTTAATGCCAGAGGTAGGAAGAGTAGGTAAACAAGGGCAGAGAGAGAGAGAGAGAGAGAGAGAGAGAGAGAGAGAGAGAGAGAGAGAGAGAGAGGAGCAGGCGGACTATGAGAGACGTGGATGAAAAAGAATGAATATGAATTCAAGGAAGGGCCCTAGCCAGCATTCTCAACCTGTGGGTCCCCAGATGTTGTTGGACTACAACTCCCATCACCCCTAGCTAGCAAGGCCAGAACTCAGGGACGATGGGAGTTGTAGTCCAGCAACCTCTGGGGACCCAGACCCATCAAAATTTGTTTACAAACTTGCACAAGAACTCAATAACAGGTCTGATTTCTGAAGAGCTTTGCTGACCTTGTGAAACTGACCTAGCACACGGATTTATATCTCTAAGATTCTGCAGATTTTGGCTGTGAACTAGGGCCCCACAAAAAAAAAAATCCAAGTTGGGCCCTGGAGTTTCAAACTGGGGCCTACTGGCTGGCCCTGAGTCTCATAGTTGCTGGGCTCAAGTTGCCCTGCCCTGGCATGAAGTCTTGGGTTTGCAATTTGGAGAGAGGAGAGACCGCCCACTGGGGGGCAGGCAGACTGGGGAGGCCCCCTAGATTTAGAGGCCATAGGCTTCAGCCTACTTAGCCTATACAGAAATCCGACACTTCCGGGGGGGGGGGGGGCACTGCCTTTACCCTTTGCAGAGATGTTCACACCTTGGCTAGAGATGGATTAGGAAAAGGTGGAGATATAAGCTTTAAAGTCACCTCTCAAAAGAGGAAGACAGAAACAGAAGAGCACATCTAGCCGAGTTCCCAAAAGCTGGGGGGGGGGATGGGGGGAGGGAAAAGGAGAGGGCAGTAAGTTAAGAGGTTTGCTGGGGAGGAACTAAAAGGACTGCTGCAACTTGTCTTCCATCTGCTTTGCCAGCTAGCGATGGAATGGGGACCGTCAGGGGCTACCTGCTGGACTACATCTGGACTACCTAACTACAACTAATCCAGAATGCGGCAGCTAGACTGGGGACTGGGAGTGGCCACTGAGACCATATAACACCGGTCTTGAAAGACCTACATTCGCTCCCAATACGTTTCCGAGCACAATTCAAAGTGTTGGTGCTGACCTTGAAAGCTCTAAATGGCCTCAGCCCAGTAGACCTGAAGGAGCGTCTCCATCCCCATCATGCTGCCCGGACGCTGAGCTCCGAGGGCCTTCTGGTGGTTCCCTCATTGCGAGAAGTGAGGTTACAGGGAACTAGACAGAGGGCCTTCTTGGTAGTGGCACCCGCCCTGTGGAACGCCCTCCCACCAGATGTCAAAGCGATAAACAACTACCTGACATTCAGAAGACATCTTAAGGCAGCCCTGTTCAGGGAATGTGTGATAATGTGTGATATTTTAGTGTAGTTTTGGTTTCTGTGGAAGCCGCCCAGAGTGGCTGGGGAAACCCAGCCAGATGGGCAGGGTACAAATTCTTCTTCTTCTTCTTCTTCTTCTTCTTCTTCTTCTTCTTCTTCTTCTTCTTCTTCCTCTTCCTCTTCCTCTTCCTCTTCCTCTTCCTCTTCCTCTTCCTCTTCCTCTTCTTCTTCCAGATAGGTAGCCGTGTTGGTCTGCCATAGTCAAAATAAAAAAATTCCTTCCAGTAGCACCTTAAAGACCAACTAAGTTAGTTCTTGGTATGAGCTTTCGTGTATCTGAAGAAGTGTGCATGCACACGAAAGCTCATACCAAGAACTAACGTAGGTGGTCTTTAAGGTGCTACTGGAAGGAATTTTCTTCTTCTTCTTCTTCTTCTTCTTCTTCTTCTTCTTCTTCTTCTTCTTCTTCTTCTTCTCATTCCAGAAATGTAAAAGCAAGTCCCCCTCAATGCATTTGTTTTCTGCATTATTATGTAAGATATTTCTCTCAGTTTTATCATTAAGAGAGTTGGCCAGGCTTCCCCATAGCCAATCAGTTACGGCGGGACCTTTATTTTCCCATCTTGGTGCAATGCACTGTTTTGCTGTTGGTTGCATTGTAGTAATCGGCTGTAAATCAGTATTAATGACCTTGGGAAAGAGAGCATTCTTATTCAAATCTCTGCTCCATCACTGAGCCAGGAGGAGGAGCAGGGAGGGGAAGTGGGTGGGGAGGGGGAGGCTCAGGGGGAAAGGGGGCGAGGATGAAAAGAGGCTGAATGGAACCCAGCCAGGTTCTCATTGTGCCAATTGAGAACAGGACAAAGGAGCCGCTGACCAGCCAGATCTGCCTGGTCAGCCGAGGGAGGCCTAAATCCACCTTCTGTGCTGAGTTCCTTTCAATGGACTGAAGGAGGCGGCTTGCAACTGGCTTGGAGTTAGATGTGTTGGAACGGGAGATGCAGCCTGGGCTGGGCTGCAGGCTCCACTGCCAGAGCCAAGCGTGCGGAGAAGAAAGCAGCCCCCCCTGCCACCATGGACGATAAGGTGGCCGGCTTGGCAAGGGTGCCATCTGAACACGTGCCTGGCTCTCCCAGTTGCAGCTTGGATCCTGTCCACAAGGCTGCAAGCTAAACGTCTCCAGGTCTCTTCCCCGTTCCTCGCAAGGCCTTGTTTCCAGGCCCTTGGTCGCTGTAATAATAAAATTTAAGGTCTTAGATATATAATAAATGTTCATAAGTGTACCAACCAAGCACGTACATAGATCAGCACAGGAAGTCCGACCTGAAACCATTTTGACTCCCCAACTGACCAAATGTTTTCTCTGCAAGGAGGGAGGAGGTGAAAAAACCTTGTTACAGGAATTTAGAAATCACCATTTCAAAGGGTGACAGACTACCAGGAAAGGCAATCAGATAAGGCATTATCAGATAACCTGGCAGGCAGGAAAAACATTCAAATTTCTGTTGTAGACCACCTTTTCTGTGATGTAGGTAGGATGTTTGTGGGGGGTGGTCTTGGGTTACACCCCTTTGTCATGCTGTTGACACGTCTGCTGTGGCATCGCCCCCAGTGCTGGCCCACCCATAAGGCAGCGGGAAGCAGCTGCCTCCGTGGGCAAAAGTGCAAGAGGTCTCATCCCTGCCCCACCGCTGCCACAGAGCAACCCAGGAAAGGGAGGCTGGGGAGGAGCGTCACCACTTTCTGCCAGCCAGCTTCGCTGCCTGTCTCCCCAACCCCAGGAATGCTTTCCCTCTTCCCAATTCAGTGAGAGGGGCGGCCTTCCACTGCTCAGCTCTGCCACCAACTGGGAAGAGAGATTCGGCACAGGTGTGTTACGGAAATGACGGGGGGGGGGTGTGTCGCCCACATCTTTAAAGTTGTTACAGATATTATGCCTCTGTGTATCCTTTCGACTTGACAGCTCAGGGAAGATACAGTACTTAGCTTTATAAATTAGTAGAAAATCCATACTTTAACTGACTCTCCTCATTCCAGTGCCATTTTAACCCTTGCAGAAAGCTGAATTTGGGCTCCACAGGGCATCCCGTCGTAATTCCCCAAGCGTGAGAGCACAGACACGGCCCCCCACCCAGGGAGTGACCAGGGGGGCAACACTAGACACCCCCAGAGGCAGTTGAGCAAGTCTAGTGTTCTGAAAGCCCATCTCCAGGCAAGTCCTGAGGGCAAGGAGATGGAAAGAATTTTATTGTTCTTTTGGTGATGGGGACTTAAGAGGTGTTGGGAAAGGGGTCTGATAAAGTCACCTCATGTTGGACTTGTGTAACCCTTGTAGACCCCTTCCCACTTGTGACATGCCAGTGATGTAGTGATGATGTATCAGCGATGCCTCTCGAAGCGTATTGTGGGGGAAAGAGGGAAGTTTTAAAAGAGGATGTCGCCCCATGCTTGGGGTTCTCACACCTGGGGGGACCTGTTGTGCAACAATAAATATCATGTTCTATTGACCACAGTTTAGCTCCAAATTACTTGGCTGAAGCTTCCTTCTTTTACTGACCGCATGGACCCACGGGGGACTTGCACCCCAATGAGCTGGGCACTTGAGTAGTCTCTCACCCCGGAATTGCTTTCCTTAACGGGGGTCTCCTTAAAAAGCCCGGTGGGGTGGCAAGGCTTTGCAAAGGGATTTTCCTTGAGAAGAAGCCTTTCCAGAGCCTCAGGCCCTCAGCCAGCCTGGAGGCGGCAGTGGGATGATTTGCCCCAGACACTGAAATGTCATGGGCCGCCCCTGGTCACACTGCTGGCTCACTTGTGGGAAACGTGAAGCGTGGCTCAAGCACAGCTGCCCAGGGCTGGTTTGTTGTTGTTCTTGTTGTTGTTTAGTCATTTAGTCGTGTCCGCCTCTTCGTGACCCCCTGGACCAGAGCACGCCAGGCACTCCTGTCTTCCTCCCGCAGTTTGGTCAGACTCATGTTTGTAGCTTCGAGAACACTGTCCCACCATCTCATCCTCTGTCATCCCCTTCTCCTTCTGCCCTCCATCTTTCCCAACATCAGGATCTTTTCCAGGGAGTCTTCTCTTCCCATGAGGTGGCCAAAGTCTTGGAGCCTCAGCTTCAGGATCTGTCCTTCCAGTGAGCACTCAGGGCTGAGTTCCTTCAGAATGGAGAGGTTGGATCTTCTTGCGGTCCATGGGACTCTCCAGAGTCTCCTCCAGCACCAGAATTCAAAACCATCAATTCTTCGGTGATCGGCCTTCTTTATGGTCCAGGGCTGGTTTACAACCCTGTGATTTTCATCCTGTGTAGTTCTGCTTCTGCCACCAGGCAGGACTCCCTGGAGTAGGAGAGGGCCCAGCAGAGCAGGATGCCCCTCAAACCTCCACCGACAGTGTAGTTACCAAATCGAAGTGCCTAACCTGGCTTGATAGGACTTGATAGTGCATCCCCAGTCACTGCTGGAAAAACCTGCTCTGAGTTTATGGGTCCTTGTCGAGGCAGCCAAGTGGGCGTGTGGGTTATGAAAGCCCCTTCTCAGCCTGTCTGACTGTCATATCGGTCTTTGCCACCAACGGCAAATCTCAGAGTGTGGAATATTGTGATCTCATTATGAGACATTGCCCAACAGCACAAATGCTTCCTTTTTACCAGAGGATTTTCAGAGAGCAGAGCTGGTGGTGTCCCTGGTGCCTGATAGATAGGCTGAGGCTCGACTGATGCTGAAAAGTGATGAATGATCCTCCAAAAGGTCAGGAAATAGAGGCTGCTGAAATCTGTCACAGGACCTGTTTCTCAAAACGATGAATTAGAGAGCCCTGGCGGACCTGTGGGCTGCATGCGCATCCAAGAAGGTAGGAACTACCTTGATGAATTAGACGCAGAGTCCGGCCACCTGATCTAGGATTCCATACCCTCCAATATAATAATAATAATAATAATAATAATAATAATAATAATTATTATTATTATTATTTATTAGTTATACCCCGCCCATGTGGCTGAGTTTCCCCAGCCACTCTGGGTGGCTCCCAATCAAGTGTTAAAAACAATACAGCATTAAATATTAAAAACTTCCCTGAACAGGGCTGCCTTCAGATGTCTTCTGAATGTCAGGTAGTTGTTTATCTCTTTGACATCTGATGGGAGGGCGTTCCACAGGGCGGGCGCCACTACCAAGAAGGCCCTCTGCCTGGTTCCCTGTAACCTCACTTCTCGCAATGAGGGAACCGCCAGAAGGCCCTCAGTGCTGGACCTCAGTATCTAGGCTGGATGATGCGGGTGGAGATGTTCCTTCAGGTATACTGGACCGAGGCCATTTAGGGCTTTAAAGGCCAACACCAACATTTCTCCGATGAAAATAGGGACGTCCTACTGAATAGCCACAACAACAACAGCAGCAACAACAACAACAACAATATTTACACCTCAAGCATCTGTCTGTGTTGCCCCAGCCACTCTGAGTGACTTCTAACATACAGAAAAACATAATATTAAACATTAAGAAGACTTCCCTATACAGGACTGCCTTCAGATGTCTTCTAAATGTTGTATAGCTAGTTATCTCCTTGGCTCAGGGATTAAATAACTCCTTCCCCTCCAACATTTCTCCAATGAAAATGTTGCTGTTGTTTATCATGGAACTTTGAAGTGTCAGGCATAGCCCTACTGGCTTTAGCCCAAACGTAGCAGAGTTTTCCTGCACAGCGAAGAAGCTAGTTGCGGCGGTAATGACTAGTCAGCTAGACTCAGAATAACTATTTACAGGATTTATTAAAAGGAAAAATAAAACCAGCAGAGTTTCTGCATACAAATAAAAGCAAAATAAATCCTCTCTTTCTCTCTCTCAAAACCATACACAGCACTTCTAACTCCTAACACACCTCACACCAAACTGAGCTAACAATCCTAGATAACAGAGTTGAGTGCTGGTCGTTAACCAATCAGAGTGAGTAGTTTCTAGGTCAAGCAGACCTGGGCTTTCTGCCAAGAGTAAATTGACACCAGCTTGAGTTAATTGTGTTAGCCAGAATCTGCAAGTTTCCCACGAGAACCAATTAACAGAAACTGAACACCCCCTCACAGATTCTGCTGAACAATTAACACCAAATACACCTATGTAGGAGATTATTTTTCCAGCAAACCTAAACCCTTGCACATTCGCTTGTTCTTTATCTTTGCCAATGGTTTAGTTAACACATCTGCTACATTTTCTTCACTTGACACATAAGTACAGGTGATTATATTGTCTTGTACACAGCAACGTACATTTTGGTATTTTACAGAGATATGTTTGGAACGTGATTTGAAACCCTCTGTTTTACTTAAGGTTATACAAGCTTGATTATCAATGTAAACTTGTACTGGTTCTCCACAATTTACATTTAAATCTGCTAACAAATGCTTGAAATAAATCACCTCGTTGCACAATTCACTCAATGCGGCATACTCTGATTCCGTTGATGACACACTTACAACGTCTTGCTTGCGTGACCGCCAGCTGATTAAAGCTCCACCGACCATTATGACTAGTCCTGTGACAGATTTTCTATCTGGCAAATTTCCCCAGTCACTATCACAGTAGCAACTCAACATTTCGTCCTCGGAAGAATTTAATTGTAACATATAGCCAATTGTCTGTATGAGATACCTCAGAACTTGTTTTACCCCTTTCCAGGCATTTAGTGTGGGTTTTGAGACCAATCTACTTAATATGCCTACTGCATAGCTAATATCAGGTCTGGACCACTGTGCTAGATACAATAAACTTCCAATTACAGAGTGATATACATCAGGATGTTCAAATTCAGGACTCTCATCTATATGAAGTGTTTTTATGAAACCTGGATCCATAGGCACCGCTGCCCCTTTGCAATCCTGCATCCTGTATGTAGTCAGTAGTTGTTTAACTTTGTTCTGCTGACTAATTAGGCAGCTGCCATCTTGGGCCCAGCACACTTCCAACCCTAGATATGTCCTAACCGGGCCTAAGTCCTTCACTTTGAACTTACTGGACAATTGCTTGGCAAACCTTTTAGTTTGTTTATCTGTTTTGCAGGCATACAATACATCATCTACATAAATCAGACAAAACTCTTGATCACTGCCTGTACCACGTACATAAACACAATTGTCAGCTGTACTCTGCTTGAAACCAAATGACACTAAGGCCTCATGGAAACATTTGTTCCAAGATCTTGCAGCCTGTTTGAGACCATATAGAGCTTTGTTTAATTTCAACACTCTATTGGAACCTGTCTCATAACCAGGCGGTTCGGCTAGATACAGGTCTTCTGATATTGATGCATGTAAATATGCAGTCTGGATATCAAAATGGTTTAACAGGAGTTTTCTCTTTGCTCCAAGCGTTAAAATCAGCCTTACACTGTCCCCCTTAGCAGTAGGGGAAAAAGTCTCATCATAATCTTTTCCAGGCCTCTGAGAATATCCTTGAGCCACTAAACGAGCTTTGTATTTGTACTCTCCTGTCACCAGAGGTTTAAGTTTGTACACCCACCTGCAGCCTACAATCTTTGCCCCCTCAGGCGCTGCAACTGGTGTAAAAACCTTGTGCTCATTCAGAGAGGACATCTCTTCCTCCATTGCCTGTTTCCAGAGCTCTGCCTCCTCTTTTGGCAACTTTAACACTTCCTGAAAACTCTTGGGCTCTGCAATTACACTAAACACATTTGCAGTATCAGGAGAAAAACGCACCGGAGGCACTCCTTTGTTTTGTCTTTTAGATCTTCTGGGAGAAAATTTTTCTTCTGACCCACTTTCCTCCTCAGAACTACGACCTCTCTTTTGTTGCTTAGCAACTGGTCTCTGGCTAACTCCACTTTCTTGAGAGCTCTTATCTGAACTTTCCTCCCCCTCAGACTCTGATTCTCTGTGCCTACCTTCAGAGTCATGAAGCTCCTGGGAAGGTTCAAACCAAACCTCAGTATTGGCATGTAGTCTCTCCCAGCCACTATGTTCACAAAAACTGGCATTCCTGGAGATCACAATGCCATTTGTCCCTTCAGCAAAGCGGAAACCTTTTCCCAGCTCCTGGTAACCCACAAACACTAAGTGTTTGGTCTTAGGATCTCCCTTCTTCCTCATTTGTTTCGGAATTAATACCCAGGCTTTTGATCCAAACACATGCAAATGGTCAATTTTAGGTTTTTTCTGAAACAATTTAAAGTATGGAGTTGTACCTATTGTTTGATGAAAGAGCCTGTTTTGGAGATAACACGCGGTGAGCATGCTCTCCCCCCAATAAGACATGGGTAAATCAGCATCATCAAGCATGGCAAACATCATATCTTGTAAAGATCTGTTTTTCCGCTCTGCAACGCCATTCTCCTCTGGGGAAAAAACGTTCGTTTTTCTATGCCCAATGCCAAGCTTTTGTAACCAATCTCTAAAGGCATTTGACATAAATTCGCCACCTCTGTCCGTCTGAATCCTTCTGAGTTTAACAGACAGAAATCTTTCCACAGATGCCACCCAGCCTTTAAACTTAGTGAACACGTCACCCTTATTCTTCATGGGAAAAACCCAAGAGTAACGCGTGGCGTCATCCACAATTGTTAGTGAAAAGCGCGATCCACCCCTGCTTACAGCAAATGGACCAATTACGTCCATGTGAACCAGCTGTAGCGGTGACTCACTAACTCTGTCACTTCTGGGGTAAGAGACTCTGTGGGTTTTAATCTTTTTACACACATTACAATCAAGGTACTTGTTACAGCTCTTTAAATTACCCCCATCAGCCAATTCAGACATTTTTAGTACACTTTTCCAGCAAGCATGCCCCATTTTCCTATGCAATAAGTGCACACAGTTGTCATGTATAGCTTTGTTATTCACTGCAGGCTGAGATTTACTGACTACTGCTGCAACTTGAGATCCTGCTTTAAGCCAAAACAAGCCTCCCTCTGACTTAGCAGTGCCTAAAATCTCACCAGCCTTCTTAATAATGCAACTGTCTCCTTCAAAATACACTTTAAACCCAGCTTTTAGCAAACAATCTACAGACATCAGATTGCTCCTTAATGACGGCACACAAAGTACATTTTGCAAGCATTCACGAAGACAAGGAACAAAAACTGCACCCCCCGAAATCACTTCGGAAGTACTTCCGTCTGCTAGAGCCACCTGGCTGCGCTGTGCTGAGTTCTTGGAAACAAACAATTCATCTGAATTCACGATGTGGCGAGACGCTCCCGAATTGACCACCCAGACAGCTTGTTTCTCATCAGCAATCTTGACCTTGGCAGTCACCAGCTGAGCCGACTGTTTTTTGTTTGAAGAATTTCTTTTTACGCTGCTGCTGCTGCTGATCTCGTCTCTGCTCCTGCACCGGCAACTGAGACTTGACCAACTCCGGACATTGTCGTTTTAGATGCGCTGAAGACCCACATCGGAAACAACGCCTAACAGCAAACGCTGACTCCTCACCAGTACGCTGCTTTTGCTTCACCTCTGGCACGGCACGAGAACTCCTTCCAAGCCGCCCGCCAGTAGAAGTCTCTGCAGCCAACGACCTTTCTTGCCTCTTCTGCCATTCTTCAATCAAACGCCCAGTAACGTAACTGACTGATAAATCACGCTCCTGTATGCCTTCTAGAGACAAAACTAAATTGTCCCAGGTTTCCGGGAGAGAACTCAAAATAATAGCCACCTTCTCCTGCTGGTCTAACGCACAGTCTCTTTCCTGTAGCGCAGAAAACTTTAACTGTAAACTGTGTAGGTGTTCCTGCATTGTAACCCCAGGCTGTAACATTGCCTTGTACAATGCCTTGCGAATGAACAGCTTGGAAACCGCTGTCTCACGCACATGGAGTTCTTTAAGTGCTTGCCACACACCTCTAGCTGTCTTGATTCCCCTTACATACGGCAACTGGGAATCTTCCAGCCCCAAGACAATTGTGGCCCTTGCTCTTTGGTCTTTATCGAGGTCTTCATCATAAGGCTTCGTAGGAAACTTACTCACCACTTGCCAGAGACGATCCCTCTGCAGCACTGCCTGCATGCGTTCCGACCACAGCAAGTAATTGGAGTCATTCAGACGCTCAAAAGCCATCTGAACTGGTTGTGAGGCCATCTTGAGAGCGATGTCCCTGGAACCCGGAACCAGCTACTCACGACCACCGAGAGAGAAAACAGGAACCACAGCACCCAGCACTCACACGCTGCAGCTGTTGTCCTTGTGTCCGCTGCGTCACCAGCTCACCACGGTCAGGAACCAGCCAGTGTCCATCTGCTGCACCGACAGGAACAACAACTTCTGGAACTACTGGAACCAACGCCGTTGATGCTGACACCACCGCAACTCAGGCTGGCAGCACAATGCCCATAACCTCATGGAACTTTGAAGTGTCAGGCATAGCCCTACTGGCTTTAGCCCAAACGTAGCAGAGTTTTCCTGCACAGCGAAGAAGCTAGTTGCGGCGGTAATGACTAGTCAGCTAGACTCAGAATAACTATTTACAGGATTTATTAAAAGGAAAAATAAAACCAGCAGAGTTTCTGCATACAAATAAAAGCAAAATAAATCCTCTCTTTCTCTCTCTCAAAACCATACACAGCACTTCTAACTCCTAACACACCTCACACCAAACTGAGCTAACAATCCTAGATAACAGAGTTGAGTGCTGGTCGTTAACCAATCAGAGTGAGTAGTTTCTAGGTCAAGCAGACCTGGGCTTTCTGCCAAGAGTAAATTGACACCAGCTTGAGTTAATTGTGTTAGCCAGAATCTGCAAGTTTCCCACGAGAACCAATTAACAGAAACTGAACAGTTTAGTCATTTAGTCGTGTCCGACTCCTCGTGACCCCCTGGACCAGAGCACGCCAGGCACTCCTGTCTTCCACTGCCTCCCGCAGTTTGGTCAAACTCATGTTGGTAGCTTCCTAAGGAAAAACGGGACATTTCGGGATCAAACCAGAAACTGGGATGGCTTCTGTAAATCCAGGACTGTCCCTGGAAAATAGGGACACTTGGAGGGTCTGGTATTCCATCTTCAGATACCTAAAAGTTTGCCACATGGAACATGAAGGAAGATGGGGAAGGGTTATAAAGAGGATTCCAATTCCCACTTCAGAAATCTGAAGCAATGGGGCTAATCTTCTTTCAGCCTTGAAACAGCTCCAGGTTCATCAAGACACAGTGTAGAAGTGAAGAGTTTTTTTAAGAAGAAAAGAAAGAAATTCAGAAGCACCTGGAGGGTCACAGGTGCCCCATTGCCGGCGTCAGGGGGTGGCCAGGTCGGATCAGGAGAGGAAGCAGAGATTTATTTCTTCCCTTTATACATCACAGTTCCTCTCAGAGGATGCTTAAAGGCAGTGGAGGTTGTATTACAGATTTTAAATGCATATTGGTTAACTTGGCAAGGCGCTAGCTTTGTGGAGCAGTCTTCTTTTGGGCTCTGAATGTTGAACAAAGGAAAATGGAGTGCAAAGAGAAATTGTGCCCGTCTCTTGGCTCCATCACTACCTCGTAAAAGGAGGCTCAGAGCAGCTGATAGCGCGAAGAAGGAATCACATGTCTTGATCTCGCCAGCATCAACAAAGCAAGGCATTCATGACTGAAGAACACTTGGCTTATTGGGAAGCGCAGAACGCCAGCTCTGTTGCCTTCCCTACTCTCTAAAATCACCCGTTAAAACACACAAAAAGCCAAAACTTGTTTTGAACATTTGACAAAAAGAAGCAACAGTGTCCCCACCCCCAGACACTGGGCTGTGAATGAAGATGGGGTTTCAAATACAGTGGTACCTTGGTTCCCAAACTTAATCCGTTCCCAAAGTCTGTTCCAAAACCAAAGCGTTCCAAAACCAAGGCGCGCTTTCCCATAGAAAGTAATGCAAAATCCATTCCAGACTCTTAAAAACAACCCCTAAAACAACAATTTAACATGGATTTTACTCTCTAGTGAGACCATTGATCCATAAAATGAAAGCAATAATCAATATACAGTACTGTATTATAAAATAAATAAGACAGTATTGTAGATGATGAAAATTAAAATCCCCCCCCTTACTTACACTGATGATAGTCATTATTTGGATGGGGGCCTTTTATCCATTTCCACAGTCATGCAATCAATCAATCAATCAATCAATCAATAGCTAAACTGGGTTCCACACAGTCACAAAAACAAATTAACCAAAAAAGCCTCAAAAACGCAAAATAAATAACAAAAACAAAAGCGCCAAATACAGTGGTACCTTGGTTCTTGAACTTAATCCATTCTGGAAGTCCATTTGACTTCCGAAATGTTCAGAAACCAAGGCTTGGCTTCTGATTGGTGCAGGTACCCCAGAAACAATAGCCAACAGACATTTGGTTTCCTAAAAACGTTCGAAAACCAGAACATTCCCGGATTTTTGGTGTTTGGGAACCAAGGCGTTTGAGAACCAAGGTACCACTGTACCTTTTCTATCTGGTTTGCAAGCTGCCACCACCCAAAAAATTGTGAGAAGGCCCCATGGGCAACATCTGGTTCCCAGTCTCATGAGAACCCAAGAAGAGACTGAAGGGCCGGGCCAATGGTCCATTTGTTCTCACAGGGGCCAACCAGATGCTTCTTTTGGGAAACCATCAAGCAGAATTTGAGCACAAGAGCAACTCTCCCCTCCTGTGGCTCCAGCAATTGCATGAATTTGTCCAATCCTCTTTGGAAGCCACACTAGGTTGCCTAGGATAAATCACATTTCTGTGGGATGTGAAACACAGGGAGCAGTCAAGTATAACATCCCTAGAGTGGACATGAAAGGGGATGTTTTCTCCAGTCAGTAGAAAACGTTCTGTTTCCTCCTGGGCTGGGACAAACCTCCTCTGCATGTGACTAGAGGTGGGCGTGACCTTACCTGTCCAGGTGACAAAAGGACCAGGCACACAGCAGCACCCCTCTCTGACTCCATTCGTCGAAGAAGCAACATTAGCTTGAGATGGCTTTCAGCCAAGAGAGAACAAAGGAACTATCTCCTTATGGGATAGATTCCACATGTATATACTTTGTAACCTAAGTCTGCCTTCAGGGGTCCATCTGTGAACTGAATGTGTGAGTAAACTTCTTCTATACTTTTTACACAAGATTGTGTTGTGTCTATTCTTTTTAAGGGGGAGTAAAGGGGATTACCAGGAATCCTATACAGTCATCCCTTGAGTTGAATGCGCTTTGGGTTGAGCGCGTTCGAGTTGTGCTCCGCGGCAACCCGGAAGTAACGGAGCGCATTACTTCTGGGTTTCGCCACTTGCGCATGCACAGATGCTCAAAATGACGTCACACGCAGAAGCAGCAAAAAGCGACGCGTGCGCGCGCGCAGATGTGCCGTCACTGTTTACATTTGCTTCTAGATGCGAACAGGGCTCCGGAACGGATCCCGTTTGCATCTAGAGGTACCACTGTACTGAGACACTTAAACGAGCTTGCAACAAGCTAACCGCTGTGTATTTAAAAGGGGAATGTTAAAACTCTGCTAAGTTATAGAAACCTAGACAGCATCTTAAAAAGCAGAGATATCGCCTTGCCAACAAAGATCCGTATAGTTAAAGCTCTGGTTTTCCCAGTAGTGATGTATGGAAGTGAGAGCTGGGCCATAAAGAAGGCTGATTGCCAAAGAACTGATACTTTTGAATTCTGGTGCTGGAGGAGACTCTTGAGAGTCCCATGGACTGCAAGAAGATCAAACCTCTCCATTCTGAAGGAAATCAGCCCTGAGCGCTCACTGGAAGGACAGATCCTGAAGCTGAGGCTCCAAGACTTTGGCCACCTCAGGAGAAGAGAAGACTCCCTGGAAAAGACCCTGATGCTGGGAAAGATGGAGGGCACAAGGAGAAGGGGACGACAGAGGACGAGATGGTGGGACAGTGTTCTCGAAGCTACCAGCATGAGTCTGACCAAACTGCGGGAGGCAGTGGAAGACAGGAGGGCCTGGCGTGCTCTGGTCCAGGGGGTCACAAAGAGTCAGACACGACTAAACGACTAAACAACAACAAGAAGTTATAAAATTTGCTAGTGCAAGTTAGGAAGGACATTATTAAACAATATATCCTCTCCTGCCTCCCTGAAGATTCCCACAATTTCCACCTGCAAAAGCCTTCCTGTCTCCCTCAGTTACCGTCTGTCCTCTCTTAGCAGCTCCACACAGACCCTCTGGGGGCAGCAACTTAAGGCACTGTTGGGCAACATGATGGCTGCATCTCCAGCCCCAGAACCTGCCTGGGGTCTTTCCAAGTCTCTCGCCCATCCGTGCAATATTATCTGACATGCTGTCCATTGACAAAATGGATGACTCTGTGGCAGGTAGTTCAGTTGTGCCTTATGAGGACAGGATGGAGAGCAGGGGGCAGATGCTCTTAGAAAGCTGACTTGTGGTTCTAACCCTTAGAAAGGCATCCTGCTTATTCAGGGAGGGGGAGGCAGGCAGGCATTAAGGGCCTTTTCGCTATCTTCCCATTTATTCAGAGCAGTTAACAGATTAAACCAATTCATTAGCCACAAAGTGGAGCAAAGAGCAATGCGGTTTAGGAAGCGGGGAAATCTCTCTTCGGATTTTCTCATAAATGGGGAACATCGGATTTCAATCTGGCCTAGCAGCAGAATAAGGAGGAAAGCTATCAGACCCAAGATAAGACAGAGGTGCAGAATACGACCAGAATATGGATTAAACGAGAGTGTGGATGAGCCCCAAGCTGAAATAGACTCGGAGTCGAGTGTGGATTTCATGCTCTTTATTCAGCTTATAGTAGCGAGGAATAAAAGTTTCCCCAAAATATCTGCTTTATATACATTATTTACACAATGGGCTGCACGTGATTGGCTAATTCTGGGATTCTCCTGTTGGCCAATCAGGTTGCAGATTTACTTCCACCTGGAGCTGGATTGGGTGGCTCCTGCAGACCAATCAGACTGCTGCATTGTTCTAGGACCAATCAGACTGCTGCCTTTTGGATCCTATTCAACTCAGTACATAACACAAGCCAAGGCAGGGAGAAAGATTCAGCGTTAAAAGCTTTTCCAGCCTCTCAGAAAAGAAGCAGCAGGTACCATCTATGAAACACAGTCTTCAGCCTATGCGCTACCAGGGTGCAAAGATCCCTCAGCACCCCCAAATTTAGTTTCGCCCCCAAATTAGCTTTTATTATGACGTAAGAATTAATTTCGCATGCATGGCGCCGTTGAGAATGAGAAGCGCCGTCGTTGAGTCAAGCGCCACTATTGTGAAAGACAAGCCCCGCTGCTGGTGAAGCACATCTTTGGTAAACGAGTGCACATAGTCGAAAGTCCTTCAGTAAAACAGTAGCTATACATTTCGGTAATGCTTAGGTATATATGTATTGTGGTTTTTTAGCTTGATCAAAATTATTTATTATTTCATAACAGGTAGATAGCTAAGAGCTTAGGCAGCTTCAGCAGCGGGCTCCTGGTGCCCCACACCCCTTGCACCCCCGGGGAAAGACGGCCCTGCAGCTAAGAGAAATGGCAAAATGCAAAATAATTGAGAACCAGAGGAGAACAGCAGGTTCAAAACTATTAACAACTTTGCGGCAACTTACTGTATTTTTCGCTCTATAAGGCGCACCAGACCACAAGACGCACCTAGTTTTTGGAGGAGGAAAACAAGAAAAAAAAATTCTGAATCTCAGAAGCCAGAACAGCAAGAGGGATCGCTGCGCAGTGAAAGCAGCAATCCCTCTTGCTGTTCTGGCTTCTGGGATAGCTGCGCAGCCTGCATTCGCTCCATAAGACGCACACACATTTCCCCTTACTTTTTAGGAGGGGAAAAGTGAGTCTTATAGAGCAAAAAATATGGTAGATTGGCATGGGAGATAGTGGCTGTGAGCTGACTGACATTTAGTCTGCATTCAACGTGCTCCCAACCACTGGCTTGTGAAGCTGCGTACACATGAGAAAGCTACAATCCACCTCTATCGTGTTATTTCTTGAGAAATATTGACATTTTGATGCATTTTCCCTCAACCACATTTGATTCAATTTGAAAACGTACGTCCTAGCCACCAAGATCTTCTGGGTTATGTGCCTGTTCTGCCTCCACAGTTGAAGGCAGAAATGCTTCTGAATACCCATGGCTAGAAACCACAGGAGGGGAGAGTTGCTCTTCTGCTCAAATCCTGCTTGCAGGTTTCCCATAATGGGCATCTGTTTGGTCAGTGCAAGAACAGGGTGCTGGACTAGATGGCCTGATCCAGCACGTTCTTCTGATGTTCTCTGCCCTCTGCCATAGGCAGTCTGAGGGCAAGTTGGGAACGCATTCAACCACACTGATGTGCACCGCGAGTTACAAATGTGATTTGAAATGCGCGGGGGTGGTCAGACAACAAACTCGCTGAGTCTTTTTTTTTTAATAAATATTTATTGACTTTTCACAAATTTTAACAGACACACAAAATACACAATACACAATACACAAATACACACACAAGAACAAACATGCATAATTTCAAAACCTTTTTTCTCTCTTAAACCTTACTTCTCCGACTTCCCCATACCTCTCCTTTCTGCATTCCAATTCTCAAATTATTTCAGCAAATCCTCCCCCTTAATTTTATCTAATTTTCCTCATTCTTTTCTTTTACATAATCTTTTGCTTCTATAATCCCCTATTCTCTATAACCACAACATTTTAACAGTCATTAATTTTGCAGTATTTCTTAAGATAGATTTTAAATTTCCTCCAATCTTCTTCCGCTGTCTCTTTCCCCTGGTCCCGGATTCTGCCAGTCATTTCGGCCAGTCCCATATAGTCTATTACTTTCGTCTGCCATTCTTTCACAAACTCGCTGAGTCTTCATCACCATCATCTGTTTATCTGTACGCCACTTTTCCATGAAAATGTGCCCAAAGCGGCTCACAACATCTCAACAATTAAGTATAACAGTTCAAAAAATTTGAAGCAATTAGAAATAATAAAACCAATTAAAAAAACCCCCAAGGAGTTGTAAGGTGGCAATGTGTACACTGCCACACAACACCTCTCTTGACTTAAACCATGGGTAGGCAAACTAAGGCCCAGGGGCCGGATCCAGCCCAATGGCCTTCTAAATCCGACCCACGGACAGTCCGGGATTCAGTGCGTTTTTACATGAGTAGAATGTGCCCTTTTATTTAAAATGCATCTCTGGGTTATTTGTGGGGCATAGGAATTTGTTCATTTCCCCCCCTTCTGAAATATAGTCCGGCCCCCCACAAGGTCTGAGGGACAGTGGACCGGCCCCCGGCTGAAAAAGTTTGCTGACCCCTGGGTTAGACCAAAACCCTTCCCTGCATCTTTGGTGATCCCCGTATTTATCAGCGCCGTGGAGGGAGGGTGGTGAACCCGTCTCCCATCGGGCTGTTTCGCCCAGCGGCCATTAGCATGGAATCAATATTTTCTCATGGCCTCAAGTGAGTTTTCTCCGGCGTCAGTGAAAACAAGAGTGGCTCCCCGTCACAGTGAGAAAAATGCACATGGACGCACGCACTTTCTAGCGCAGCCGAACAAAAGGTTACGCATGGCAGAGCATTACCCCAAGTGACCAATTCCTTCGAGAGCCAAGCAGAGCCTGACGTACTTCAATTATCCCCAAGGTTATTCAATTATCCTCTTCCTCCATTTTCCCCCCCCCCCCACAGCCACCGCCATGCTGGCGTGTGACTGAGGTGACCTGGCAGGTGGCGAGATGGAGCACCAATGAGGCATCTCCAGTTGCTCCGGGGACTATGTGTGACATTGCGAAGAGAGATGTCAGCACACACACAAACGCTTACCGTTCTGCTCCTGACTCCCTTTTCCCAGCAGAGGTGCCTGTTTCCGAATCAGCAGCCAAATCACCCGACCTTTAAAAGGGGGAAACTGGGGAAAGAGCTGAGGCAACAGACCTATTTAATCTGCCCACATGCAAATAACAAATTAAAACTGCTAGCCCTCTGGGGATAAAGAGCCATTTGCCTACACACACATTCCCTGTAGGCTATAAATCTAGACAAATAAATATACATTTCATTACAGCAAATTAACTCTGCCAAGAAGAATGGGAGGTCTTTGTGGGATTGTTTAGGGATGCAGGAGAGGATATATTGTTTGGTCATGGCCTTTCCAACTTGTGTTACCAAGTTCACAATTTAACAGAGTAACATTTCCCCTTTTTAAACTTGCAGCGGATGCGTTTGCTCAGGCTCGCTAAAGCCTCTATAATACGTTTCATTGATAATTTCCCCTTTAGTCCCTCATAAAAAGATAGACGCGACACAGTCTTCTATAAAAGTATAAAAGGAGTTTACTCACTCACATTCTGTTCACAAATGGATCCCAGAAGGCAGACTTAAGTTAGAAAAGTAATATACAGTGGTACCTTGGGTTACATATGCTTCAGGTTACAGACTCCGCTAACCCAGAAATATTACCTCGGGTTAAGAACTTTGCTTCAGGATAAGAACCGAAATCGTACTCCGGTGGCACAGCGGCAGCAGAAGGCCCCATTAGCTAAAGTGGTGCTTCAGGTTAAGAACAGTTTCAGGTTAAGAACGGACCTCCGGAACGAATTAAGTAGTTAACCCGAGGTACCACTGTACACCTGAAATCTATCCCATAAGGAGACAGTCTCTTTGTGCATCTTAGGCTAAGCAGATATTGCTTCTTCGATGAATGTGGTCAGAGAGAGAGACTGGCTGACCAGTCCTGCTCTTTTGTTACCTGGGCAGGTGAGGTCACGCCCACCTCTAGACACATGCAGAGGAAGTCTGTCCCAGCCTAGGAGAAACAGGAAGTTTTGACTGGCTGGTCCAGACATCATCATCATCATCATCACTTTATATTTGTCTGCCACCTTTCCAGTTAAAAAAACAATGTTCAAGGCGGTTTACAGCATAACAAGATTTACATAATTACAAAAGTCATAAACAATAAATAAACCACATCAAAAAATACACAACCAAATGGGAAACAATTTCCACATAAAATCTAAAATGAAGAATACAGCATTAATACCACAGTTTAAAATGACATAGGTAAAAAATAACAGCAATTTAAACAAACAACGAAAACTAAACTAAATGGAGCCCTTTCTGCCCAGTAGCAGCGGCGACAGCAGTCCTTTATAGAGCCCATCAGGCCCCGCCCTGGCCAGGTGGTGAGTGGCAGGACTGGGCCCTCAGGCGCTGAGCAGGGAGTCCTCCTTGTTCACTCTAGGGATGTTGTACTTGACGGCTCTTGTGTTTCACATCCCAGAGTGAGCAGCCCCTTCTCCCTCCTTGCCCTCGCACCCTGTGGCAACCACAGTAGCCAATTGTCCGGGGATTTAATTAAGAACCTAAGGCAGCCCCCTAATGCCTTTCACATGCATGAGATGAGGGAAAGGCTGACCCTACGGAAGGATTTCAGCTTAGTTCCTGCCTTGCCTCTTGGGTCGCCAGATGGGTGGGCCAGAGCATCCCAGGCATGGCATCATTTTCCAAAGAAAAGAAATGCCCACAATGCATTGCTGTCACCAGCACTTGGACCACATGACTGGTCATGTCTGCCCTCTCAAGCTCCCCAGCCTTGGAAGGGGCAGGCCTTCAGTCTCCTGCCTCATCAGGACCTGGTACAGGGATAGGCAAACTCGGCCCTGCAGATGTTTTAGGACTACATCTCCCATCATCCCTAGCTAACAGGACCAGTGGTCAGGGATGATGGGAGTTGTAGTCCCAAAACATCTGCTGGGCTGAGTTTGCCTATTCCTGACCTGGTACCTCCAGGGGTTTCTGCTGCATAGTCTCACTCCCCTCCCCAAGTGCTGTGCCCCCCTCCTGATCTAAATCAGAGGGCTCAGAGAGAGAGAGAGGAAGAGAGAGTGTGGTGCAGTGGTTAGAGTGCAGGACTAGGAACTGGGAGAGACATGGGTTCAAATCCCTGCGTGGCCACAAAGTTTACTGCGTGAACCTGGTGGCCAGTCACAGTTTTGCAGCCTAACCAACCTCGCAGGGTTGTTGTGAGGATAAAGTGGGAAGCGAACCACATACGCCACCTTGAGCTCCTTTAGTAGCTACAGAAATTGGCCTTTTCCAGAAAGACTATCTGAGCAGCCCAGAACCCCATGCCTTACTCCGGAGAGTGGCGGCTTACCAAATGAAGCCTTAGAGTGGACTCCGCTGCAGGGATTCTGTGCGCACATTGCACAAATATGCATTTTGCTCATTTAATTATTTACGGCATATATATTTCTCCTTTCTGCCAAGGCATCCAAAGGGGTTTGCAATTTAACATACTAAAACAGAAGGATGCTACCAATTAGGAAAAGCAGCTTTGGCTCAGGGTGCTGGTGGTTTTATCAGGAGCTGATAGCATGAGCTCCCTGGCCTGTTCTTTTTTGTGGCTAAGGTCCCAGTTTTGTCAGACTGATGCAACGTTTTCCATTTTGTCCTCCTTGTGGGGAGAGGAGGAGGAAGGGGAGGATGACTGCAGGAGGCAAACATCCCAAAGAGACAATCTGGGACCTGGAGACAGATGGACACAACAATGGCTCTTTCTGGCGGTGCCTCACTTTTGCACACAAACACACTTTCCCAAAAAGCCCCTGCAACCTCTCTGACAGCTTCTTTTCGGGACAGCTCTCTTTCTGCTAGGGTCAGATTCAACTGATTTATGGCCCTTTTAAATCCAGGGCTGCTTGCAGCACCTGTGCTCTCAGAAAGAAGGGATTTGCAGGCTTCCCGTGCCTCGGTTGGTGTCCTGGAGGTTTATTGGGCTCTTTACAACCCTTCAAAAACCTCCAGCTGAGTTCCCACATCTGGGAGGCTTTCCCCCATGACGCAGTCTGTCTCTGGGCTTCTCCAAGCTACCTGCTTATTCTGCATCCCTTCCTCCTTTCATTTCTTACACAGAAGTTAAGACAACACCCAGTCTTTATTGAGCGTTCCCCTTCACTTTCCTTACAGCAAAAAGTCTGGTTTACCAAAAAAAGGTGTACCGTATTTTTTGCACCATAACACTCACTTTTTTCCTCCTAGAAAGTAAGGGGAAATGTCTGTGCGTGTTATGGAGGGAATGCCTGCGGGTGGCGGGGGGGATCTGCTGCAGTCGTGAGCAGAGGATCCATGGTTCCCCTTCCTTTCCTCCTCTGTGGTTACAAAGCATGGATCCACATGGATCCTCAGGATTTTTGCATTGGGCTACTCCAAACTCACTGTCAGATCACATGTCTGTGGCCACAGCATGAACCACAAAAATCATATATCCACTATTTCATTTAGAATATTTTTTCCCTTGTTTTCCTCCTCTAAAAACTCTGTGTGTGTTATGGTCTGGTGCGTGTTATAGAGCGAAAAATACGGTATTTGTTGCACTAGGACAGTGGTTCTCAAACTTTTTTCTCTGGGCCACATGTTCAGAATAAACAATTACTTGCACCATATTGATTTTTTTTATTGATAAGAAATACATTGGGGGAAAAAAGAAGCAACTTACATGTAGCAGTGCTTGATTCATAACATGACCCCGGGACACCCAGAAAGTATAAAAGAATGCAGCTACATAAGAACGTGAATCATTCCCAAAACAGAACGTTAACGGTCCTTGAATCTCAATGGGGCAAAGGCTCAGAGTCCACTTTCTTATATTTAACTTCTTGGAACCCTTGTGGATTTCTTGAGTGTTTCAGGCACTTCTGTCCAGGACAGCAGATAAACAGCCTCTTGGTTAGGAAAGTTGGCAGTAACAGGATTGGTTCTCCATGGGCCTCTCTTTCTCATTTTTCAAGTGAACATCACATGATATGCTCTCTCTCCCTGTTTTTTCTCCAGCCACTTTTAGCTGTTGTGCAGCGTTTAAAGAAGGATTCCTGGTCATGCACCCCCTCTGTCCCAGCTGGGGACAGCTCCTGAAACCTTTGCATCGCCACGTTTGCTGACTTTGCAGTTGCAGAGCCTTTCATCAACTCTTCCCTGTGTGGGGCCTTGATCAATTTTTCATGTGTTCGAGTTCCTTGGTAGCATTTGACCTTTCCCCAAAGGGTGCATTCTCAGAACTACCACTTGCAAGAAGAACAAGAAGAAGAAATAAGAAGACAGGAAACCTAGGAAGGCATGCCAGTGGCCCATTTTGCTCGCAATAACGCAAGAGCCTGTGCTGGATCAGGCCAATGGCCCATCTAGTCCAGCACCCTCTTCTCAGATGTCGGGGGGGGGGGGGGAAAGCAGCAAGTGGGACATGAGCACAAGAGCGCACTCCCCTCTTGCAACTGGCATTCAGAAGCATTGCAACTGTGGAGGGAGCGCATAGCTATTGTGGTGAGTCTCATCGATAGCCTTATTCTCCTCCATGAATTTGTCCAATCCTCTTTTAACCATCCAAGTTGGTGGCCATCACTGACTCCTGTGGCAGGGAGTTCCGTAGATTAACCATGCGCCGCAAAACGAAGTACGTCCTCTTATGTGTCCTGATTGTTCCGTGCAGTGGTACCTCAGGTTACATATGCTTCAGGTTACAGACTCTGCTAACCCAGAAATAGTGCTTCAGGTTAAGAACTTTGTTTCAGGATGAGAACAGAAATCGGGCTCCAGCGGCGCGGCGGCAGCAGAAGGCCCCATTAGCTAAAGTGGTGCTTCAGGTTAAGAACAGACCTCCGGAACGAATTAAGTACTTAACCCGAGGTACCACTGTATTGCATGCACTGACTGCCAGCAATGGCTCTCCGGGCTTTCAGACACAGAGTCTCTCCCTACCTGCGTATGCCATTGGGGATGGAACCTGGGACCTTCTACCTGCAAAGCAAATGCTCTACCAATGAGCTACGGCCTGACACCAAAGCACTATTGGATGGAGAGACTGCAGAGTCTATGAAGTCTGGGTAGGGCAGCCCTCAAGGGAATCTTACCATTAAATGGAGAGGGGACATGTTAGCAAAGCAACCAGCTTGGCATTCACAGTCGTAACCAAGAGAGGGCAGCAGTGGACATCCACGCCAGCCACGGAAGACTAAAAAATAGGGCTGGAAGACATGAGGAAGAGACCTGAATCACTTGCAGCAGGTGGAAAGGTCTTCCAGGGAGCCCCATCTTGTCCACACAAATCCTCCATTTTTTGCCTTTGAGTCCAGTGTTAAATCCATCACAGTCTTTTTAAAAATTATAAATATTTTATTCATTTTCTTTTATTATAATAAATTGCAAATAACGATGATCCAATTTTACATTTTCCAATCCACCCCCCTCCCCGGTGACTTCCCTCATCTTCCCTTTCTGGTTTGCTACATTGATTGTGGTCTTCTGCATATTAATATACTTTAGATGTTACGACATTGTCTTCCTTCATATTTTACTTGAATAAAGTTGTGAATGATTATTCAAAACCCGCCAATGAGTCCATTTCTTTTTGTTGTTTCTGTAGGTAAATTGTAAAAGGTTCCCATTCTTTTTTAAAAGTCTCTGTTGTCCTTTTCATGTAGTTTATCTGTAGAATTCTGAATAATTTTTCTTGCCATTGTTCTTTCGTTGGTACTTCTTCATTCTTCCAAACTTGAGCCTTATGCAACTCCACTTGTTTGGATGACACGGGTTCTGCCCACCTATGTATTCTGACAAATTCTGGCTGCCCCCTTGCCCTTCAAAGAGAGCTCTCGTAAAGGCTGGAATCATACGCACACTTAGAATTATAGACTTGTAGTGTTGGAAGGGACCCCCAGGGCTCATCTAGTCTGACCCCCTGCAATGCAGGAATCAGGGCTGAAGAATCCCCAGCCAATGTCCTCCAAGGAAGGGAGTCCATTCCACTGTCAAACACTCCCAAAGTTACTGGGAGGAAGTCCCACTGAGCCCCATGCGGTTTACTTCTGAGCACTGCAGAGGGGTTATTTTGTACTTGTTGGTGCAGCACTTTGGTTTTTTGGATGCTGAGCGATAGGCCAAGCTTCTGTTAAGATATTTAGGGTGGTTTGGAAGTCATCCTCTGAGCGTGCGCACACTACGTTGTCATCAGCATACTGAAGCTCTATGGCAGAAGTTACAGTAACCTTACTCTTTGCTTTCGGCCTGCTCAGATTGAAGAGCTTTCCATATGATTTCTACTCTGGTGGGGAGTTTCCCTTTGACAAAGTGTAGGATCATGGCAATGAAAATAATGAATAGAGTTGGGGCAATAACACAACCCTGTTCAACACTTGATCCCACTGTGAATGGTTCACTTTGAGAGCCATTGTTATCTGTGATTGTTGCTGTCATATTATCATGAAGGAGGCAAAGGATGTTCACAAATTTATCTGGGCAGCCAATTTTCAGAAGGACAGTCCACAGGCCATTATGATTTAAAGATTGTCTTCCATAAACACTGTTTTAACAAAGAGTCCATAAGTGACTGTGGAGGCCAATTCTGGATCCACACGTCTTTCCACAGTGGGGACATTGGTTCCCGGGCAGGAGTTGATCACGGTGAGGGTTTGCCAATTCTACCTTCCTCTTACCACCTTTCTCCCTTGCGTTCTGAGTTCGAGTGTCTTCAAAGCCCAGGACACCTTTGGTCAAGGCTGTTCTCCAACTGGAGCGCTCGCCGGCCGGTGTTTCCCAATTGCTGGTGTTTATACTACATTTTTAAAGATTTGCCTTGAGACAATCTTTAAACCTCTTTTGTTGACCACCAGCATTACACTTTCCATTTTTAAGTTCGGAATAGAGTAGTTGCTTTGGAAGAGGAGGAGGGTGTCAGCTACACAGAACACTGCTATCCACACTTGACCAGGCCAAAGAGTTCTGTGTAGTTTTTCAGATTTTTCTGCCAATAAAACAAAACAAAACATATCAATTAATTTCGTTGATGAAGCAGATGTGTATGGGACCTAATGGGAAAAGATGTGTAAAATCCAGCACCAAAGGAACATTTTTGCAGCGGCTAGTGGCAGGCTTGGTTGGTGGCCAAACTGTTGCCTCGGAATAAATCATGTTCATTTCAGAGCTACAGGCCAGAGTGTGTCCCTTTGGCCTTAAAGTGCACCCAGCCGCGATGAGAAGCAAATCAAAGTCGGCGCGAACCGAAACAGGCCCACCGGCGTGGCAGCTGCCTCCGGGGTCAACAGAGACCCTGAGCCAGCTGAGCAGAAGCCTCTTCCTCAAGGCAGAGGCGCGCCTGGACTCCCTTGCGCCCTCGCCAGAGCCGGGGAGCGCGAGTTTTGCGCCCCCCTCGGGCTGCGCCTTTGGCGAGGTCCAACCTGGCCAGCCCCTCCGTGCGCCCCGGCCTCCAGGCTTCTTCTGCGGCGGAACGGATCCTGCGCCGCCCCCAAAGCTCCTGACAACCTCTCTCCCCCCGGCGGTGGCGGTGGCGAGGGGTCCTGCCCCGCAGCGAAGCTTCCCGGGTGCGCTCGGGCGCGCGGCACCGAAGCGCTCTGCGTGGCTCGGCCGCCGGCCGCCTGTGCCGAGGCTGCCCGGGCGCGCGGGGCGGCGCCGGTTGGAGCTGCCGGCGTTGCCGCGCGCGGTGTGGGCGGCGGCGAGGCTGGGCCGGGCCCGGGAGCGCGCAAAGCAGCCTTGGCAGCGCGGCCACTGGGAGCGCCGTTGCTGGGATTCCCGGTCGGGCGTCCCGGCGGCGCTGCAGCCGCGCTCGCTCGCGCGCTCCCGGGCGCCGGGATCCGGGGCGGAGGAGGAGGAGGAGAAGGAGAAGAAGGAGGAGCCGCCGCGGGGCGGGCAGCCGGCGAGCGCCAGGCCCGGCCCGCCTGCCTGGCTGCTGCTGCTGCTGCCTGGGCGCTGGCGGCGGCGGCGGCGGCGTCTGCTCCCGGTTGCGCGGCGCCTGGGGTCCGGCTGGCGGTCCGGGCGGCGGGCGCGGCTGCTGGGTGCGCTGCGTCTGCTGCTCGTCCTGGCCGGCGCGAAGATGGCCGCTCCGCCGCTGGCCGCCAAGGCTGGCTCGGGCGCCGCGCCTGGCCCGGGCCGGGCTCCCTCCTCGGCGTCGTCGGGCGGCTCGTCGCTGTCCTCCGCCGCGGCCGCGGCCGCCGCCTTCCCGGAGCTGGACTTCCGCTCGGGCGCCCGCGTCGAGGAGCTCAACCGGCTCATCCAGGAGTTCACGCGCCACGACCAGCGCGAGTACGACGACCAGCGCGCGCTCGAGATCCACACCGCCAAGGACTTCATCTTCTCCATGCTGGGTAAGGAGGAGAAGCGAGAAGCCGGAGGCGGCGGGGGGCGAGGCTGCCGGGACCAGTTGCTCCGGAGGCTCCCGCGGGCGGAGGGGCGGCCGAGCCCCCAGACGGGCGCGGCTTCGGGGGCGCCGGGCTGCCCTTCTTCGCCTGGGAGCGTCGGGGAGGTGGCGAGGGTCCTTCGGTGCTGGAGCCCCGTTTCGGGTTAAGGGAAATAGGGTGGGGGGAGAGGAAAAGGGCAAAGACCCCGACTTGGGGGGGGGGAGTTCTGGGCGTGATCCTGCCCCCCTCCGTATGAAGCTAGGCCTGGGGGCTTGCAGGGAGTCTGGCACCTGTCGCACTGGCGGCTCTTGCCTGCAGCCCCTGAATCGGAATTACGCCCCCCACGTTTCCAAGAGAGCATGCTCCCAGAAGCCAGGATGCCACCCTGCTCACCAGTCCTCCTCCCTCCCTCCCTCCCAAAGCCGTGGGTAGCTTGGCAGAAATGCCCGGGGGGGGGGGAGAGACACTGTTGGGCAAAGCCTCGTGCGCCTCCCGGCTCCTTTTCCAGCTGCGGAGGAAGGCAGGCCGGGGGACGGAGCCGGGGGTCCCTCTTTGCCACGGGAGAGGAAGCAGGAGCGAGCGGGGAAAGCAGCCCCCCTCCCACGGCAGCCCCACTTTCCCGGCGCTGATTATTTCCGAGAACCCGCCCCGTTCACCTCGGCAGCGAGGCCAGGGCTGTGGCTCCCCCCCCCGCCCCCAGCTCGTCAGCTGAGACAAAGGGCAGAGAGGGAGAGGGGGGGGCGCCTCACGCCCGCCGGTGCGCAAGAACAGCGCTCCCATCCTGGGCAAACGGGGAGCCTTCAGGCCATGGGTGCTTTCCACCCAGCTCAGCTGGCGGGATTGTGTGGGGAAGGGAGGAAGGGGGAGGGGGAGAGCCCCACCTCCTCTCGTAATTATGAAGTCTGAAATGTATTGGAATGGACATAAATCACTGCTGGAGCGTGTTGCAGGCCGAGCAGGGAGTCAAGGCGAGTCCCCTGGGATCGCCCTCCTCTCCCTGTTAGCGCTGCGTGAAACTGTAAGATGTAATCCTGGCTGGAGCAAAGGACCACTTCTTTGGTTTTGCTTTTGAAGAGGGCTTTGCAAAGCCGGGTAACTAAGCCCTGCTCCTCTGGCCTGAGGTGGCTGTTGCATTGCACAGGCCTCAATGCTGGCGGCGTTTGGTCCTAGCTCTCAGCTGTGGTTCCATGATGCAGCTGCAGGTTCAGCAGGTGCCCCCTTCCCCCTCCTCTGGCCTGGCCATCAGGAGGAGGTTGGAAGCTTTCCTTTCCGTCCCTGTTCTTCATTAACTGCCCTCTAGCATCGCGTCCAAACTACACAAACTTCAGGTTATTCAAAGGAACAAAGGTCACAGTGAGGCTCCGTTCCTCCCGCAAACATCCATTTCTCACTCTGCAAACGTGGAAGGATATATTCAGCAACTTTGGGAAACATGCAAGGTTTAACTTTTTTTTTTTGAGGGGGTGGTCTTCCCTTTCAAACAAAATGACCAGGGTTGGGCCAGTCTTTATTTTCAGCCAGTAAATGAGACTAACCACCTTTCTCCTCCAGAAATGTTCCTGAGAGTGGAGCTAAGCTTCTGGTCACCTTGTGGCTGTGCCGGAGTGTCGGAGGAGTGTCGTGGGTGGGGGTCGGTGGGCACAGGCTAAAATGGACAGGGGGAGAGTCTGAGGCTCAGGCACGTCACACTGAACTGTAGTTTAGTGTAGCCCCTGGACCCAGCCTTTTGAGCCCCAGAGCCCCAGAACAGCCACGAGCTTTGCAGTCCCAGGGAAGCCTAGTGTGGTCTGCTATGGGGCCTTTGTGAAGACTTGATAGGATTAGTGATCTCTTGGTGATGATCCTGTTGCTAAGGTGCTCACAGGACGCTTGTTTGCTGCTTCCTGCCTTTATGTTATTTTTTAATAATAATTTTTATTGAGTTTTCCATATTTAATTACATTTCATTACACAGATCTGTAACATAAAGCATTGCTCCAACAAGAGCCTTGACTTCCCTCCCTCCCTCTTTCGGACTTCCCAACATCTTTTAGCAATGCTTCCTGTCTTTCTGGCCTTGCTAGGCTACAAGTTACAGGTGCCAAGCAGTTAAAGGTAAAGGGACCCCTGACCATTAGGCCCAGTCGTGACCAACTCTGGGGTTGCGGCGCTCATCTCGCTTTATTGGTCGAGGGAGCCGGCGTACAGCTTCCAGTCATGTGGCCAGCATGGCTAAGCCACTTCTGGCAAACCAGAGCAGCGCACGGAAACGCCGTTTACCTTCCCGCCGGAGCGGGACCTATTTATCTACTTGCACTTTGGCGTGCTTTTGAACTGCTAGGTTGGCAGGAGCAGGGACAGAGCAACGGGAGCTCACCCCGTCATGGGGATTCGAACCGCCGAGGAGAGACCATCTGGCTCTAAGGTCCACGAGCTTCATCGCTTGTTTGCCAGCATGTGAGAAGCAAGAGGCCTGAGAGCAGTTTAGGGCAGGGTCTCACGCCCCTTCAAGGCATCTCAGGTTTGGGGGTGCCTCTGGGTATGCTGCTGCTCCCTAGACGCCCAGATGGCTGAGGGGCCTGAGGCTCCTTCTCTCACTGCACCAGTTCTCCTGGTGCAGGATCGGCCCTTTGCCACTCATGCAATATCTGCATAACCTGCCTCCTGCAACAGGACTGCCTTTGGAAATGCTTTTGGGACAGGCATGTGGTCCAGAATTCAACTGCAAGAGATGTGCTCAGCACGCGAAGCATTACCACTCTGATATCGGATCAACTTGGCTCCAGTTTCGGGACTGGTTCAAAGGGCTGTTACTTAAAGCCTGAAATATCTGAAGGGTGGTAGGAAGCTATGCAAGGCGGGGCCTTCTCAGTAGTGGCACCGAGATGGCGCAGCTTCTTACCAAGGGACATCCATCTGTCTTCCTGGCTGATGGGTTTGAGCCAACAAGTTAAAATGTTTCCATTGGGTCTTTGAGGAGGTGGACAGATAGAAATGAAAGGACTGGAAGCAGTTTTAAGATGCAGCTGTCTCTGCACGGCTAAAGGTCATTTCCTGTGGCAGTTGCAGCAAATAGACCTTCCAACCCTGCTCAGGTGAACTTGCCTGTCATTCAGTAGCTAAGAACGTGCCCTGCGGGGGCACAAATTCTCTAGCAACAGTAGACGGGCTGGATGTTTCTGCCGCACCTTCGCTGTTTGCAAAGGCTGGGCGTGTTCCCCGTAATCTTTACATGACTCTTCTTGTCCTGGCTAGACTTGCTCCAGGAGGAAACCGCCAAAGGTTCCTGGAGAAGCCTATGTTAGCAACTCTCTTCTTTAAAGGAAGACCCGCTTGATAGAGAACTTAGCTGGCGAGTGCCCGCAGGATTAGAACCTTATTGGGGCAACTAAATTGGCTGGCTCAGAGGAACCCCTAGGATTGCAGCAGTACAAATAGGAACCCCTTCGAAAGTAAAACCCTAAGGAAGCAACCCCCTCCCCCAAAGGACCCACCTGAACTGAGCATGCTCAGTGGCTGCAGAACGCTGAGCTTCTGTTTGGGAGGGGGAGAGAAGCACGAGGGAAACAGAAGGGAGTGAGAGAACAGCAATTCTTCTGAATGCTGGTTGCTGGAAACTGAGTGTTGTTGTGCTCAGGTCCTGCCTGCTGGCTGTGAGACCAGGGGTCCTGGCCTAGATGGGCCCCCTCTGGCCTGATCCTGCCGGCAGACTCTTCTGATGTTCTTAGGATGCCTGGCCAGCCGGCCCCCTAAACAGGAGCTCTCCGATGGCTGCCCTTCCCACTTGAAATCTAATATTCCCCAAATCATGCCTTTAGAAAAAAAGGTCTAGGCATGTGCTTGGCAATGGCACATAATTATATATCTACAAATGGTAACTAGGATACCGTTCATAGTGGTTCTCTCTCTCTCTCTCCCTCTCCTCCCCACCCCCACCCCGCCCTGCGGAAAAGCCTGACAGGATTCTGCATGAGCTCACACTAGAAAGGAAGAGCCCTTCCGTACAGTAGGCAGAGTGTTAATGAACTTGAAGCACTTCCTTTTTGCAATCCAGCTGTGCATCTTTCTCATCACCGGCTTCCTCCTCCTCTCTCTCTAAATGCTGGAGCCCAGAAAAGGCAGGGAAAGTTCCACAAGGAAGGGTAAGAGTTATTAGAAGCAGCCTTGTAAGATGAGTAACCGAAGCCGTGTCCTGGGCCCCCGGTGCCCAAAGGAGATTTCGGAGAGACTCCCAAGGGATTCCCAGGAGGGTTCCTTATGTCTCTTGGGAATCCCCCCCCCACTGGCCTCTCCTTTCATCAGCGACCCCAAAGGTGTCTCCCTTTCTGGTTGGTGGTACAGTGGGGTGTGCGCTTTGCGGGGGCTCTCGTCAGAGGTGGCGGCGGCTGGGTGAGCCTGGAGGAAAGAGCTTATGGAAGTGACCTAGTTATTGTGTTATCTTATCGCAGATAATCTCTCTCCGCCCCCCCACCCCCCGCCATGGTTTCTCTGCTCTGCCTTCGCAATTGGAGGCAGAAGCGCTCCCAAGTACCAGTTGCTAGAAATCTCAGGAAAGGAGAGTTGCTCTTGTGCTTGAATTCTGCTTGCTTGTTTCCCATCGGGGGCACCTGGGTGGCCCCTGGGAGACGGGCCGTGGGTCGGATCCAGCAGGTGGTTCTTGTTATGCCATGGAAGACAAGGCTGTTATTCGTGGAAGAGAAGGCTGCCAGTGGCCTTGGCTCTGTTCTGTTGGAGGCAACAAGGCTTTTCCTGAGTGCCACCCGCAGGAGGGCAAAGTTTGGGTCCCGCTTGCAGGTTTCCCATAATAAGCACCTGTGGGAGCAGGATGCTGGGTTGGTCCAGCTGGATTGGCCTGATCCAGCAGCGCTCTTCTGGTTTTCTTAGAGAGCATGTGGATTGCCAAACAGTGGCGATGGGGGAGAAACTATCTGGCTGCTTCCCATAGTTCCAAAGTTAGGATTTTCACCGGGAAATCCTTCCCGGATCAAATGCTCACCCTTTGTGTCTGATCCAGAGTCCTCTTTAAAAGGAGTAAGTGTCAGGTGGTCCAGTAGCGATATTGTTCTTCGTTCTGTATTGGGGACCAGAAACTCCGCTCCACAGAGGTGCTGGCTAGCGGGTTGCGATGAGCTTTGCGCTGCAACAGTTTTCTGACCTGTGGAACATCCGGCTGCAGATAAGAGTGTTTGTGCTGCTTGTAGTGGGGCTTATTGCTCGATAGCTGGCTGAGAGTGAGCAAACCATATCAAGGACGCTCTCTCTCTCCAGTCAAGCAGGGTATAACTTTTATGAAATAATTAAAATAAAATCAATGAAGCATTTGTTCCCCCTCATCCTGATTGCTGTCACTTCTGCAGCTGCTCATCAGTTCTTAGTTTTATTTATTTAAATGTTTGTAAGCACATAAGCACATTTGGGACGCGGGTGGCGCTGTGGGTTAAACCACAGAGCCTAGGACTTGCCGATCAGAAGGTCGGCAGTTCGAATCCCTGCGATGGAGTGAGCTCCCGTTGCTCGGTCCCTGCTCCTGCCTCCTAGTAGTTCGAAAGGACGTCAAAGTGCAAGTAGATAAATAGGTACCGCTCCGGCGGGGAGGTAAACGGCGTTTCCGTGCGCTGCTTTGGTTCGCCAGAAGCGGCTTAGTCATGCTGGCCACATGACCTGGAAGCTGTACGCCGGCTCCCTCAGCCAGTAAAGTGAGATGAGCGCCGCAACCCCAGAGTCGGCCACGACTGGACCTAATGGTCAGGGGTCCCTTTACCTAAGCACATAAGAGGAGCCTGCGAGGAGCTCACAGCTCTTTAGATATACGGTACCCTGGTCTCTCCCAGGCCCCCATCCCCAATGCCACACTGGTGCACAGGGAGGAAGGGGGCAATTCAGGTACGGGCTCCACCTATGATTTGCGGTGCGTGTTTAGGTTACTCTGCAAAATCCGAAAACTTCCCCACAAGCCTGAAATGAGTCGAAAGGGTCTCTAGCGCACAGCAGAGACCCGGGGATTCCGATGTGCTTTGCCTCTGAGTAAGGGATTGTGGAAACATGGACGGCTGGTCACTTGCGTGCACGATGGAGTTCCCGCATGCACCATGGTGAGGAAAACACCTTGCCAGCAGCAAGACAAACGCTTCTGAATCTCGCCGTGTGTCAACAAGCCTTTGGTCTCGTACCTCGATTGTTACGGCAGACTCTGTCGCTTGTCTGGCCTGTCTGCTGGCTAAGTCGTGATTTTAATCCTTTGCGACGTGTGGCTTCTGGGTGTCACTCTAATCTCCATCAGTGTGACAGGGACCCGAGCCATGGGGGGTGTCCTGGGGGGGTCTGGCACCCAGAGACAGATGGCCTGGTACTTCTTTGGACCGTCGCTGCTGCCCCCTGATGAATGGAGCTGCGCAGCTCAGCCTGGCGCACTGCTGGGTCATGTGCTCTTTCCAGCAGGCAAAGGTGGCAGGAGGGAGCTATGTGCCAGCCAGACAATAAATCGAAGTTTTGCTGGGGGGCGGCGCAGCCCCTGTTGCCACAGGTTTCCCTGTGGATTATGCAGCGCTTGAGCAAGTAGACTAGAAACTGAGCAATTGCCGCATCTTTCGCCATGATTCCTGCATGCCCGGGGGTTGGGCTGGATGACCCCTGGGGTCCCTTAGGATGCTGCAGTGCAGTTCTGTGGATCTACGCCTTGTGCATTGAGCCCCCCCCCGTGCTCATCGCATGGCAAGCGGCGCATGTGAGCTCTTGCAGGTAGGGTCACACTTCTGGTGCTTCTCAAAAGGAGGTGTGCATTTCAGCTCTACCTCTCCTTTAAATCAGAACCAGTGAAGGTGGTGAAGGTCCTGTGTGAGTGTCTGGAAGCAGTTGGAGGATGGATGGCAGCTAACAGATTGAGGTTGAATCCTGACAAGACAGAAGTACTGTTTTGGGGGAACAGGAGGCGGGCGGGTGTGGGGGACTCCTTGGTCCTGAATGGGGCAACTGTGCCCCTGAAGGACCAGGTGTGCAGCCTGAGAGTCATTCTGGACTCACGGCTGTCCATGGAGGCACAGGTCAATTCTGTGTCCAGGGCAGCTGTCCACCAGCTCCGTCTGGTGTGCTGGATGAGACCCTGCCTGCCTATAGACTGTCTCGCTAGAGTGGCGCATGCTCTGGTTAGCTCCCGCTTGGACTACTGCCATGCGCTCTACGTGGGGCTACCTTTGAAGGTGACTCGGAAACTGCAATTAATCCAGAATGCGGCAGCTAGACTGGTGACTGGAACTGGCCGTCGGGACCACATAACACCGGTCCTGAGAGATCTGCATTGGCTCCCAGTACGTTTCCGAGCACAATTCAAAGTGTTGGTGCTGACCTTTAAAACCCTAAATGGCCTCAAAGGCCCAGTAGACCTGGAGGAGCGTCTCCACCCCCCATCGTTCAGCCCGGACACTGAGGTCCAGCGCCGAGGGCCTTCTGGCGGTTCCCTCACTGAGAGAAGTGAGGTTACAGAGAACCAGGCAGAGGGCCTTCTTGGTGGTGGCGCCTGCCCTCTGGGATGCCCTCCTGTCAGATGTCAAGGAAATAAGCAGCTATCCTATTTTTAAAAGACATCTGAAGGCAGCCCTGTTTAGGGAAGTTTTTAATATTTAATGCTGTATTGTTTTTAACACTCGATTGAGAGCCGCCCAGAGTGGCTGGGGAAACTCAGCCAGAGGGGCAGGGTATAAATCAAAAAATATTATTATTATAATTATTATTGTGTGGTGTTGCAATGCGCTTGAATGTGTGGAGTGGCCCTCTGAGAAAATAATAAGTTGCAGAGTTGGGAGGGACCCCTGAAGGACATCTAGCTCAACCCCCTGCAAGGCAGGCGTCACAGCGAAAGAATCCCTGACAGGTGGTCTCTTCTTTGAAGCCTCCAATGCAGGGAAGAGTCCACCGCCTTCTGAGGGCGTCTAAGAGAGACCAGAGGAGGTTTATGGGACCCTTGCATGGATTCATCCTATGCCTCCAGCAGAATTCTCTCCCTCACTCCTTCTTCCTTTGGACCCAGGTCCACTGGGGAGGTGCTGGCCCTGGAGAAATCTCCGGGGCCACCTTGCCTGGGTTCCAGAAAGGCACATTTTGGTTCTCAGCAACTTAAATATTTTCCCTGTTCTGCGCTTAAACAATCCTGGCTTTTTAAAGTGTTTTTGTGTGTGTGTCTGTCCTTGCCCACAGGGATTGGGAGGGAGAATGCTGTGATTTTTCTCTTCTCCAAAGGAGCCTGGGGTACAGTCCCTGTTTGTCTCCCCGGGGCTTTTGTTGGAAGTGTGCTGAGACAGTACAAGGCTGTCCTTGGCAGTTAGCAAACGTTCTTTGCTCGCTAGCCTTGTCTATCCATGTGGCAGTGTCTGGCTGATTGACGGGGATTTATCTCCCCCCCCCCCCCGACTGGAGGCCAGGAATCTCTTGCACAGAGCTGACTTTTTCTTAAACGTGGGCCTGAAGGTGCTGCTCATGGGTCTTCGGTTAAAGCCCCATTTCTTCCCGTTCTATGGATGGGTAAGTTGAGGCACAGACAACTCTTCTTCATGTAAAACCCACTTATGGTGGCCACCTAACTGGGAACTAAGGTTGGAATTTGCAGCACTGGGTTCAGTGTTAGTTGCTTTTTATTTGGGTAGGGCGGCAGTTTTGGTGTACTTTGTTCGGTAGAAGCTTAGTAGCCAGTTCAGCCGTGGCGCATCTGGAAACACGTAAATGATTATTCAAAGTGCAATGCTAGTTTGCGTATGCCATGACACAATGTCAGGGTGCAGCGATGCCTTGGTGCAAGGTGACACAACGTTCTAGTCAGATAAGGTTACCGCACATGCAGGAAAATTGAGCATAGGCCAGTGGTGTGGACTGGGGTGGGTGGAGAGGAATTCAAGGAAACCATGGTAAATTATTATTTTCTAATATGATTCAGAACCTTATAAGCTCCAGATTAAGAACCCCTGCATAATCTGATGTGCCAGATTCCCGCCTTTAAGCTGTGATACAGAGGTTTTGCAGCTCTCTGCGTTGTCTGAAACTCTGCAAACTGCTGAAGAACCCCTCACAGAAGTGTCTTTCTCCATAGTGAACGCTCTTCAGTCTCAGGGTGAGCAAGGCGTGTACTGGCTCTTTAGATCAAAGGTTTGTCAAGGTGAGGGTCTCCTCACCAACAATGGCCATTTCAGAGACTGGAGTTGCTTTGCCACTTTGACGTTGACATTCATGGAAGAGGGCCTACAGAGGACTACTAGACATGATGGCTGCGCTCGGCCTCCAGTCGGAGGCAGCAGTCCTTCATAAAATTATAGAGCTGTGCAATTGGAAGGGACCCTGAGGGTCATCTAGTCCAACCCCCTGCAATGCTGGACTCTCAGCGGAAGCATCCAAGACAGATGGCCAACTAACCTCTTCTTAAAAGTCTTCAAGGAAGGAGAGTCTGCCACCTTCTAAGGAAGCCCGCTCCACTCTTGAACTGCTCTTGCTGTTAGAAAGTTCTTCCTGATGTTTAGTCGGAATCTCCTTTCTTGTAAGTTGAAGCCATGAGTTTGAGTCCTACCATCTGGAGCAGGAGAAAACAAGCTTGCTCCCTCTTCCATGTGACAGCTCTTGAGATATTTGATGATGGCTCTCATATCTCCTCTCAATTGTGTCTTCTCCAGGCTAAACATACCCGCCTCCTTCAAGTGCTCCTCGTAAGGTTTAGTTTCCAGACCCTTGATCACCTTGCTTTGCCCTCCTCTGCACATCTTCCAGCTTGTCAACATCCTTCTTAAATTGTGGCGCCCAGAACTGGCAGAATAGTGCTTCAGAGTACGAGTTGCTGGAAGCCACAGGAGGGGAGAGGACTCTTGAGCTCGGATCCTGCACAATGGTTTCCCATTGAGGCATCTGCTTGGCCACTGTGAGACTAGGATAGTGGACTAGCAGGCTCTCCTGAGGGTTTTACCTTCTCTGTCTGGCACAGGAATGTTGCTAATCCAATCTCTCCTCCACCCCAGACCTGCATAGTTCCAGAAGAGTCTGGAATTTGCAGATGTGGCATGGTGTGGCCAGAGAGTACACCCCAATATCAGGGTTTGGGGAGCTTCTCTTGTTTTTAGGAGGTTTTGTTTTAGTCCAGGGGGGCAGGCAGACCCCCTTGGTGTGTGGTTCTGTCTGGTCTGCCAGGCTGGGTCTTCCAGCTGTGTCCTGTTCCGTCCTTCCCAACAGCACTCTAATCTCTGACAAAGTGGCGAACAGATTAAGCCCTGGAGACACTTGAGTTCAAGGGCCTCTGGGTTGGCAGTTTGGGGGTGGCTGGAGCAGGCGGGGAGGAGGGGGCTGGGAGTGGAGCAGGCCTTTTCTGTAACTGAGCTGCAGTCGCAGAGTAAACACGACCTGCATTTCCATTCAGGATTTTGTTCTCTCTCACATATGGAAGGAAAGGCGGCCAACTCAGCTCAGCGACTCTTTCTCGGTTTGGCAGGGGGAAAGACCAGGCGTGCCAGGCTGAGACGGGAGCAGGCGCCGCTGATCCAGAAGGGGAGCGATGACAGCTCCCTAGGAGGGCCTGGGCTCTGCGGGTCGACTGTCTGGCTCCTGTCTCTGCTCCAGAGATGATGGAGAAGCACCCCCAGGAAGGACCATGGCTGGACATCCAGGAGGGCCGTGGCTCAGAAGTGGAAGTTGTGCCTGGTCGATCGCTGCTCAGATTTTGTGAGCATACAGGGCGGAAAGTTGCCCTCCACCCTGGCTTTAAGAACAAAAGGACTGCGGTTTGTGAAGGGGGATGAGAATTGCAGCTCTGTGAGTGGTGAACTCCTCCTCACAGGATTTCTTGTGGGGATCCATAACTAGATGAGCCTTGGGGTCCCTTCCAACTCTGCCAGGGACTCTTGTCTCATGTCCTCATGTCTATTATCAGCCTTGTTTTCTCTGCTCCACTGATAATAATAATAAATTTTTATTTATACCTCGCAGCCTACAAGAGCCCCCTCCTCCTCCATGGTTTCGTCTCGTTGCCTTTCTAAGTCCCCTGCCTCCAGTGGGAGTGAGTTCCATAGGTTTTAACCCACATGTTCCACCAAGACTGAGGCAGTTCCAGATGGAAATGCCCAAAGAGAAGGGCGTCTGCGATGGATGGGAGTGTCTTAAAAGTGAGATCTTGGAGGCACAACCTCAAACAGTAGGAGGTAACTAAAGAAGCCAACAATTCTCACCCAGCCATGCTTGCAGCTGCTGCCTGCTCCCTCGGGGTCCCATCCAGCCCTCCATTTCTATGACTTTTCCCCACAACCCGGCACCTACAACTGGGAGCGAGGATAATGTGTGCATGGAGGGTTTTGTCCATTACATCTCTGTCCCTTCCCTCTCCTTTTTGTGTGACTGAGGCAGATCTGGGCTGATGCAGACCCACATATCTGCTGTCCCCACTGTAGATGTAGATTGCGTCTGTGAAATTGTCCCCCCCCCCTTCCTCTCATTATCACCCACTGGAACACTCTGGATCAAACCGCAGCTCTCCTTGGCATCAAGGGTCCAGATTGAGCTGATGAAGCTGAAGCCTTGCTCTTTGGCTTCTGTAAAGGTAAAGGGACCCCTGACCATTAGGTCCAGTCGTGGCCGACTCTGGGGTTGCGGCGCTCATCTCGCTTTACTAGCCAAGGGAGCCGGCGTACAGCTTCTGGGTCATGTGGCCAGCATGACTAAGCCGCTTCTGGCGAACCAGAGTAGCGCACGGAAACGCCGTTTATCTTCTCGCCAGAGTGGGACCTATTTATCTACTTGCACTTTGACATGCTTTCAAACTGCTAGGTGGGCAGGAGCAGGGACCGAGCAACGGGAGCTCACCCCATCACGGGGATTCGAACCGCCGACCTTCTGATCAGCAAGCCCTAGGCTCTGTGGTTTAACCCACAGCGCCACTTGGGATCAAAGTCTCTTTCTGGGCAAGGGGGCTGGGAAACCACTTTTCCTAAGAGGTTTGCTGCTTGTGGGCGGATCTCCTCCTTTCTCCCTGGCTCAGGTGGTTTGGCGCTTTGGAGATACCCTTTGTGATACCCTCTCAAGTGAATTTTTGTTAGGGTGGGGGTTGCGTTCTTCCTCCCCTGTCATCTGCCTCTGATGATGAAATGGCTCTTCTTAGGAAACGGCCTCTGGGAAGGATAACCTCAGAGGGGGGGGGGTGTCCCTGTGGCTGCTTCTTCCTCTTAACTTGAGACCTCAGGCAGCCGCACTGGCTTCCCTTCTCTCTCTGCAAATCTCCTTCCTGGCTCCCCCCTCCCTCTGCTGCCCTGCTGTGGTATTTTGGGAATGTGACCTCCCCCAAGTCACAGCGCCCTTTTCTTTTCCCAGAGAAAGAGGCGGGGGTGGCACATTAGGGCTTCTGTGGGCCAGTTCCTTCGCCCACCGCAGAGAAGAGCCATTGTGCCCTCTTTGCGGTGTTATTTAATTAAAGATTTATTTGCCTGGTGAAAGCCCCATTAGAGCAGCGGGAGGTGGCAGCATCAGAGCATCACTTCAGGGGCCGAGTCCTGGCAGCTCCTCCCCCTCCCCCTCTTGCCTCAACCATTTTTTGTTTCGTTTTTAGTTTTATAAAGGATTTTAGGTCTTTGAGAGAGAGAGATTTATTGCATTTCTGTGCTGCTTTCCTTTCAAACGAATCCCGAAGCTTCTTAGAACAACAATTGGCAATAGTGTAACAGTGTCACAGGTCTTCTTTGGCGATCCCTCGTAGCCGAATAAGATTGTCTTCCATCAGCACGGTCTTAACAATGAGTCCGTAAGTGACTGTGGAGGCCAATTCTGGATCCACACGTCCTTCCACAATGGGGACGTTGGTTTCTGGGTGGGAGTTGATCCCGGTGAGGGTTTGCCAAGCGTGCCTTCCTCTTAGCATGTTTCTCCCTTGTGTCCTGAGTTCAAGTGTCTTCAAACCCCATGACACCTTTGGCAAAGGCTGTTCTCCAACTGGAGCGCTCGCAGGCCAGTGTTTCCCAATTGTCGGTGTTTATACTACATTTTAAAAGATTTGCCTTGAGAGAGTCTTTCAACCTCTTTTGTTGACCACCAGCATTACGCTTTCCATTTCTAAAATCATAAAAGAGTAGTTGCTTTGGAAGACGATCATCAGGCATCCGCACAACATGACCAGTCCAACGAAGTTGAAGAAACTTTGCTTCAATACTGGTGATCTTTGCTTCTTCCAGGACACTGGTATTCGTTCGCCTGTCTTCTCAAGTGATGTGTAAAAAGTTTTTGGAGACACTGTTGATGGAATTTTTCGAGGAGTTGGAGATGGCATTTATAAGTGGTCCACATTTCACAAGCAGACAGTAAAGTTAGTAGTACAATAGCTTTGTAAACAAGCATTTGGGCTTCCCCTTTGAATGTCCCAGTCCTCAAACACTCTGCACTTCAATTGGGAGAAAGCTGCACTCACAGAGCTCAGGCGATGCTGGATTTCTGCATCAATGTTGGCCCTTGTGGAAAGATAACTGCCCAGGTAGGAGAAGTGATCAACATTTTCCAATGTTACACCAGTGTAACAGGTACAGCTCAAGCCGTATTATATAATTAACAAAACACCAGCAAGACACTTAATGATCTGTAAAGCACAGTAAACAAACCCACAACAAAAAAGTAAAAAGCTGAGCATCACAGTTACAACCTAAGTTATATGATTAACAGATCATCAACAGGCATAGGCAAACTTGGCCCTCCAGATGTTTTGGGAGTACAATTCCCATCATTCCTGACCACTGGTCCTGTTAGCTAGGGATCCTGGGTGTTGTAGTCCCAAAACATCTGGAGGGCCGAGTTCAGGGATGCCTGATTTATAATCTATAAAACAATGTTGAAAGGCAGTGATTGAAAAAGTTAGCTGAGGGCACATTCCTCTTGCAGCGGAGGCAGACGTCTCCTGGCCCCTCTGCCGGGCCAATCCTGCCTCGGTGCTCTGTGACCCTCCTTAAACATCACCCCACAATGCCCTAGTGCCAGTTCCCCTGGTCCACTGCTCGTGAGAGTTGGATGAAGGTGGCTACATTAATAATAATAATTAATAATAATAATGTAGGGGAGCTGTTCGTGTGCAGTGTAAGCATTTGATTCTTTCTCTTTCCCTTCCTCCCGGGTTGCCTTTGCAATGGGCTGCACTGGGAAGGGAATAAACATGGTGTAGCAGCTGAGCAGAGCTGCCTCTTGCACCCGTCTTTTCCCCGTCATCTCAACCCCATGTGTGCCCACTCGGCAGCTTCGGTTGGCGGAACTGGCACTGCGTAATCAAACAATTAAACCCCTGTGTTGTAAACAATTACCAGTAATATCCAAGGCAACACGATGACCAAGTACAACAATGCGCTATCAATATAAACTCTTTATATAATCTATACGGAACATTGAATAATATGAAATATGCACTCTCTGCAAAACCAAATAAACAGAAATCTTATAAATCTCTGAAAGTCACAAAATGTGCACTCTGGATGGATTCTCTCGAAAACATAGAACCAAATAAACATAAGTCTCTGAAAGTCTTTGTAGACTATGCAAGTCTCTGAAAGAAGCAATGGGTCAGATTCTTATCTGGTGAAAACAAGCCATAAAGCTTTGTTTTATGATGTCCAATGCTGCCAAAGTGGTCCACAAACAGACGTAGTGGACAGTGATTCCGGATATACCCACCGTTTTGTAGAATTCTTCTTCAGCATAGCAGAAGGATACAGACATGCTTCATAAATTGCAGATTAATTATTGAAACGATGACCTGCAGGTGCCACGCAATGCCCGTTCCGCATTGGCGAGAACTCTGTTGTTTAGTGTGGCAGCAACTACACTCTGGAACTCCCTGCCTGTTGATACCAAGCAGACACAAAACCCAGATGCGTAGAAATGCTGATGTGAAGTTCAGTCTGTTTTAGTCTTTTAACTTTTTGTATGTTTCAAAGCATTGTGCATTCCTCTTGAGTTTACTTTTTTATAAACCACTTTGAGGGTTTGTTTTTTTCTACAGTCAAGCGGTGGATAAATTTTTCGAAACAAACAAACAAACAAACAAACGAGAGATGAAACAGTAATATTTGAAGGTCAGCTGCTCTGCTGCCTAATATTACTGTTCCTGCTCAGTTTTTCCTGGGGCTTATTGGTTTTCCTTCCTTCCTTGCAGCCGGCAAGCCTTCTGCCGTCTGCTCTGTGCCACACACACAAACGGGAGGCGGATTAGAGAGGGAGGAAAGCAGATTTGCTGGATTCATGTTCTGCTGCTGCTGCTTAGGAGAAGGGGGACTTCCTCTCTCTCGCTTTCTCCCTCTCTCATAACGAGTTTCAGGGAAAGCGCATAGCAGTTGCGCCCAAGGATTCTTGAGAGAGGATATGTAGCAACGGAGGCTAAGTTTTATTTGAGCAGTGAGGGGTAAGTGGGCAGGGAGAATAAAAACTAGTATAGCGGTGCCTCAGGTTACATACGCTTCAGGTTACATATGCTTCAGATTACATACGCTTCAGATTACAGACTCCGCTAACCCAGAAATAGTGCTTCAGGTTAAGAACTTTGCTTCAGGATGAGAACAGAAATTGTGCTCCGGCGGTGCGGCAGCAGGAGGCCCCATTAGCTAAGGTTCAGGTTAAGAACAGTTTCAGGTTAAGTATGGACCTCAGGAACAAATTAAGTACTTAACCCGAGGTACCACTGTATTGTGCTTTGCCTGGAAAACAACTACAGTGGTACCTTGGTTTAAGAACACGTTCATTTATGAATAACTTGGATTAAGAACGCTGCAAACCCGGAAGTAGGTGTTCTGGTTTGTGAACTTTGCCTTGGAAGCAGAACATGTTGAGTGTGTTCCATTTGTAAATTGAGTCCGTCACCGCTATGAGAAAGCATGCCTTGGTTTAAGAACGCTTTGGTTTAAGAACGGATTTACGGAACGGATTAAGTTCGTAAACCAAGGTACTACTGTACTTGAGCTTTAACTGCTTTGCCAGGGCCTGAAGAAAGCAGGGAGGGGTGGTTTTTTTGGGGGGGGGTCAGAATTTTCTATGTTGGGCTTCGGAATAAGAAGAATAGTAACGTGCAAATCCAAGTTCTGTGTTGAAATGAGCAGCTTTCCATACAGGTCTTAGAACCCTAGACTTGTTGGGGGGTTCCCCAAGGGTCATAGAATAGAATCATAGAATAGAATCATAGAATCATAGAGTTGGAAGAGACCACAAGGGCCATCGAGTCCAACCCCCTGCCAAGCAGGAAACACCATCAGAGCACTCCTGACATAAGGTTGTCAAGCCTCTGCTTAAAGACCTCCAAAGTAGGAGACTCCACCACACTCCTTGGCAGCAAATTCCACTGTCAAACAGCTCTTACTGTCAGGAAGTTCTTCCTAATGTTTAGGTGGAATCTTCTTTCTTGTAGTTTGGATCCATTGCTCCGTGTCCGCTTCTCTGGAGCAGCAGAAAACAACCTTTCTCCCTCCTCTATGTGACATCCTTTTCTATATTTGAACATGGCTATCATATCACCCCTTAACCTCCTCTTCTCCAGGCTAAACATGCCCAGCTCCCTTAGCCGTTCCTCATAAGGCATCGTTTCCAGGCCTTTGACCATTTTGGTTGCCCTCCTCTGGACATGTTCCAGTTTGTCAGTGTCCTTCTTGAACTGTGGTGCCCAGAACTGGACACAGTACTCCAGGTGAGGTCTGACCAGAGCAGAATACAGTGGCACTATTACTTCCCTTGATCTAGATGCTATACTCCTATTGATGCAGCCCAGAATTGCATTGGCTTTTTTAGCTGCCGCGTCACACTGTTGGCTCATGTCCAGTTTGTGGTCAACCAAGACTCCTAGATCCTTTTCACATGTACTGCTCTCAAGCCGGGTGTCACCCATCTTGTCATCTAGTCCAGTCCCCAGCAATGAAGGAATCTCAGCTCCAGCATCCCTGACAGGTGACCACCCAGTCTCTGCTTTCAAACCTCCAAGCAAGGAGAGTCCACCACTTTCCGAAGGAATTTCTTTCACCGCTGAGCAGCTCTTCCTGTCCCAAAGCTCTTCCTGATGTTTAGTCGGAATCTTGTAACCTGAAGCCATGGGTTCGAGTCCTGCCCAGCCACAGCTGACTCTCTGGGCAAGGCCACTTTGTCTGACTGGGGATTGGGCTGTTCACCTATCAAATGGCTCTCTCCGTCAGAAAGTTCTTTCTGTTGGGTCCCTACCCTTTTATTTAACAAAACGCATATACAGTGGTACCTTGGGTTAAGTACTTAATTCGCTCCGGAGGTCCGTTCTTAACCTGAAAATGTTCTTAACCTGAAGCACCACTTTAGCTAATGGGGCCTCCAGCTGCCGCTGCATAATTACTGTTCTCACCCTGAAGAACAAAGGTGAAGCAAAGTTCTTAACCTGAGGTACTATTTCTGGGTTAGCGGAGTCTGTAACCTGAAGCTTATGTAACCTGAAGCATCTGTAACCCGAGGTACCACTGTACCACTAGATCAAGCTCATCAGTTTTGTTGAATTAATTAAGCCACATAGTTTTAATTGGATTTTGAATAGAAGTGTGCTGTTACCGCTTTGAATTTTTCTGTACTGCTGCCTTCCTTTAGTGGGTTGGGCAAACTGCTGTTCTGAAAAATGCTTTTTATAGAGCAGGGGTCTTTGGGGGTGAGTTTATGGAACCAAGAGGGGCAGGGTGGCCCGGAAAAGTTTGGGGGCCAAGCAGGTTTCTGGGCATAGTGCCACCTCTATAGTCCTGCTGTTAACATGGGTGATTGACACAACCAGACTTTAAAGCAGTGGCACAAGATGCGCTATTACGGGATAGAGAAATATGCAGGAGAGTGTTTTTCCTCAAAGCGTGTCTGTGGAGCTTTCACAGGGCTGGTCATGTATGTTCTTTATTTTTTTTTAAATAATTTTTATTAAGTTTTCCATTTAACAATCCAATCATGTCACATTAATTAATCCAAATTATACCAATACATATAATAAAATCCAAATATTTTGTCGATTTTTTTTTTAAAATTTGTTGGGGCTACCCATGCTTTGAGCTCAGTAAGGGTCCAATCATCTCATATTTCTGCTGCTTTGATGATCACAAGTCCCATCTTCCAATCTTCTTGTTGTTATCGTTTTTCTTCTTAATAACCTCTGAGTTGTTTCCACAAGCGAGTTGAAGCAAACATTGTTATATTCCTGTGTGGATTTTCACGCCGATCCAAAAGTCCTATTCGGGCGGCAGGCGCCATTTCGGCAGTTCCCATGAAATACAGTCTTAAGTGCCTGCACATTAATTTTCCCAGACCAGTTGCTCCATAAATCAGCCTTTCCAGGGGAGTTCTTGCCAGGTCAGACGTAGAATTCAAACATGATGGTCATGTATGTTCTTGCTGCCTGTGAGGCTTTGCACTGGGCTTCTTGAAGTCTCTGCTGAAAGAGCAGGTTCTGACTTGAGTTCAAATCCTGCCTCATTTGGCCTATCTTGGCATCCCCCCCCCCCCGCCCCGTCCTCTCTATCCCACTGCCAAGCCCAGCACAGTGCAAATGTGGTCTTGGGAAACTTAGCGACAGGACACCAGCCTTGCATGCAGAAGGCCCCAGCTTCATTCCCCAGTGGCAGCAGCATCTCCTTGTCTGAAACCCCGGAGAACTGCTGCTGCCAGCCAGTGCAGGCAGTATATAGTCAGACAGGTTCAGTACCAGGCAGATTCCTGTTTTCCTGTGTGCTTTGCCCACAAGTGCATTTCGATGCTCTGACATTCGGACGAGGGCGACTGTGCCGCTGCCTGTGCTGGCTGGGGGGCTGGCGGGAGCTGAACTCCAAATCCCCAGAGGGCGGCAGGTTGGAGACTGCCGGGCTGCAGCAGCTTCTGTCTGCTCTGGGGACTTTCCAGCTTCTTCCCTGCAGGAGTCTTTGCTGAGCTGCAAAACTTTGCACCATCCTGAGTAAGGCAGATGCCCACCTGGCAGCATTCTCCCTCCCCCCCCCACATGCCATCTGTTGCGGGAGAAAATCAGTAAATAAAGATTCTTATCTTGTGCTGTTTCAGTAGATGCTTCTAGCCCAAACCAGGCCTGCTCTGAGTGACCCCCCCCCTCCTGCTGCCAGGAGAGCATCTTGCTCCGATTGAGCACCGTGGGCACCGTAAGGGGTTTCCAGATTTTGGGGGAGGGGGGCTTCCCTAGTACTACCAGTCGTTCTGCTGCTGTAAGCTGCAAACAGACGAGGGTGCAAATTGCCCCCTCCTCAACTGACAGATCAATCATTTGATGGGCTGGCAGGGAGCATTTTGTTAACTTTGCATTCTGCAGTTGACCTCCTATTTAGTTTTTTTTTAATGTTTAGGATAATATTCTAGTTTCCTGTTAATTATGTTTGAATGAATGCTAATTGTCTTTAAAGGTATATACTTTGTCTTTAACTTTCTTCAGTAATGTTTTATTCTGGATTTCTTTTTTTTTAATGTTTTAATGTAGGTTGTAATGTGCTTTGAGATCCCTCCCCATTAAAAATATAAAGTAGTATAGAAAATCAACAGCAACAACAACGAGAGGTTTTTCCTCTTGCTCCATTCTTTCTGGGCACAGCTGCAAACAGCTTTTCAATTTGTCCTGCTGTTTTCCCCAGGAAAACCTGCTCTTTACTGCTGAATTGGAGCAAACAGCAAAACCAGGTAGACGTTTGCTCCAATCAGCAGCAAAGAGCAGGAAAACAGTGGGACTGGTGGGAATGGGGGTGAGCCCTTGGTGAAAGCAGGATCTCCCAGTGGGGGGCTTTACCAGCAAATGGCTTTTGGTGGGAGCCCAGGCTGCTGGGTTGTCGCAGCCGACAACTGCCAGTCTCTCCAGCCAGGTGGAATCTGCCAGATGGAATATGCCCCCTGTGGATGTTTCCACCCTCGCCACGTATTTTCCTTTGCCGCTTCTCTCAATCACCTGACACCCCCCCCCCCAGTCTTAATGCTGTAGAAAGCAGCCCTCTGGAATAGGCTGCTTTCTATATGCCGCTTGATGTAAAAAGAACCCCCTCAGAGCTATTTACAAAGAAGGTAGCAAAATTATCAGTAAGTAATTATCAGTAACCCCAGAGTCGGCCACAACTGGACCTAACAGTCAGGGGTCCCTTTACCTTTACCTTTAACCTGAAAAAATGCAACCTGAAGTGTCTGTAACCCGAGGTATAGTGATAGCGCCACCTTGAGCTTTGCCCTGCGGCTAATCAGCAACCAGGGCAGACCTTCTGAGCACACCTGTTTGGTGATGACAAGGTCTTATTTACACCTGTAACCCAGCCTTCCTCTGGCAGGGGAGCTGTGGGCTCCCAACGGCCAACTCCTTCCAAAATGGTCTGACCTTTTTGTGGCTCACTGGTGCCTTCAGTCCAGTTTCTCTTCCCCCGCTGGCTTCTGTTGGGACAGGACTCTCCTTCCAAGCTGGTGGCCATCCATCGACGCCTCCTGCAGGAGGGAGTTCCAGGGTTTAACTCTGCACAGAGAATGACTTTCTTTTTGCCTGCCCCGAATCTTCCAGCATTCAGCCTCCTGGGATGCCCATGAGTTCTAGTCTTATGAGAGAGGGAGGGGGAAGAAAACAATCTCTACCCAATTTCCCCCTGCTATAATAATAAATAATAAAATTTTATTTATATCCCGCCCTTCCCAGCCGAAGCCAGGCTCAGAGCGGCTAACAACAATAAAAGTAACACAGCATTCTAAAATCAATTCATTTTAAAATCAGTTCAAAATCAAATTAATGGCAACCATGGGCTAGAGTTCTGTGAGGATTACCAAAGGATGGGGTCAGACTGTGCCCTGGCCAAAGGCCTGGCGGAACAGCTCTGTCTTGCAGGCCCTGCGGAAAGATGTCAAGTCCCACAGGGCCCTAGTCTCTTGGGACAGAGCGTTCCACCAGATCGGGGCCACAGCCGAAAAAGCCCTGGCTCTGGTTGAGGCCAGCCTAACCTCTCTGTGGCCCAGGATCTCCAAGATGTTTTTGTTTGAAGACCGTAGGTTTCTCCGTGGGGCATACCAGGAGAGGCGGTCCTGTAGGTACGAGGGTCCTAGGCCATATAGGGCTTTAAAGGTTAAAACCAGCACCTTAAACCTGATCCTGTACTCCACCGGGAGCCAGTGCAGCTGGTATAGCACCGGATGAATGTGATCCCGCAGCGAAGACCCCGTAAGGAGTCTCGCTGCGGCATTCTGCACCCGCTGGAGTTTCTGGGTCAGTCTCAAGGGCAGCCCCACGTAGAGCGAGTTACAATAATCCAGTCTGGAGGTGACCGTCGCGTGGATCACAGTGGCTAGGTCAGGGCGAGAGAGGTAAGGAGCCAACTGCTTAGCTTGGCGGAGATGAAAAAATGCCGCCTTTGTTATAGCTGCAATCTGCGCCTCCATGGAAAGGGAGGTGTCGAAGATTACACCCAAAATCACAATTTTATAAACATCTCTTTGCTGCCTGAAAAGTCCCAAATGCTGCAACCTTTTTCCGAGCCGGCCAGCTGTCGGACTTCAGTGGGGCTGGCCGCAGCCGTGGGGTAAGTGGCTGTGCCCCAGAAGACGTTTGGGTGCCTGTCATGTGACTCCTCCAGAGCCCTGACCTTTGGTGCCCCCGGCCCCCGTTGCAGCTCCAGATAATTAAATCACTTTCACCCTTTGCCACTCAGGCGACTGCCGGCCTTTGCGGCGCCTTTTCCATTTGTTGCTTCGGCCACCGCAGAATTAGCCTGTGGTTTTTCAGGAAACAAAGCTCTCTCTTCCTTTATTCTTCCTTTATTCTTCCTTTCCTCTCCCCTTCGGTTGCCTCGAAAATAAATGTTGACCTCCTCTGTCTGTTGGGCGGCACGCAGAGACTGTTGCTGCCGCTTCTGTGTCAACTCCCCCCCCCCCGCCGCCTCCTCTTGTGCAATTGCTGTGCAAAAGATGCTTTTCCAGGTCATGAGGCTGCAGCAGATGTGCTTCTATTATACCGGATGAGTCAGCCAAATCTGGCACAGCGTCGCATCCCAGAATATCTGTCAAGTGCTCAGAAGGAAGCGGCTTGCAGAAACCGTGGCCAGCCATCTCCGATGCGTTTGGGCCACACAGCGGCAGCTGCAAATGCCCTCCAGATGTTTTGGACAAGCAGCATGGCTGAGCTGGCTGGGGCGCCCGGGAATTGTAGTTCGTGGTGGAGACGGCCATACTTAGACGCGATGGAAGTTTATAAAATGAGGCGTGGCGAGGAGAAAGCGGGTAGAGAAACGTTTTCCTCCCTCTCTAGTAACACTGCAAGCCACAGACATCCAAGGGAGCCGAGTGTTGGAAGATTCAAGGCACACACAAAAAGGAAGCCCTTCTTCATGCAGCACAGAGTTAAGCTATGGAACTCTCTGCCACAGGAGGCAATGATGGCATCTGACCTGGATGGCTTTAAAAGAAGATTGGACACATGGAGGAGGAGAAGGCTTTTGATAGATACTTGACAGGATAATAATACAGTGGACCCTTCAGTTACGTACCAATCTGGTTACATAATAATAATTTATTATTTATACCCTACCCATCTGGCTAAGTTTCCCCAGCCGCTCTGCATGGCTTCCAATCAAGTGTTAAAAACAATACAGCATTAAATATTAAAAACTTCCCTAAACAGGGCTGCCTTCAGATGTCTTTTAAAAAGAAGATAGCTGCTTATTTCCTTCACATCTGCTGAGAGGGTGTTCCACAGGGCAGGTGCCACTACCGAGAAGGCCCTCTGTCTGGTTCCCTGTAGCTTTGCTTCTCGCAATGAGGGAACCGCCAGAAGGTCCTCAGCGCTGGACCTCAGTGTCCGAGCTGAACGATGGGGGTGGAGACGCTCCTTCAGGAACACTGGACCGAGGCAGTTTAGGGCTTTAAAGGTCAGCACCAACACTTTGAATTGTGCTTGGAAACGTACTGGGAGCCAATGTAGGTCTTTCAGGACCGGTGTTATGTGGTCCCGGCGGCCACTCCCAGTCACCAGTCTAGCTGCCGCATTCTGGATTAATTGCAGTTTCTGGGTCACCTTCAAAGGTAGCCCCACATACAGCACATACATAACTTTCAGGTTACGAATGTGGCAAACCCAGAAGTGTATTCTTTCGGGTTCCGTTGCGTGTGCATGTGCAGAAGTGCTCTGTGCGCGTGCGCAGAAGCAGACCTCTGGTTACAGATTTTTCAGGGTGTGCACGGACCCCCAGAACGAATTAAGTCTGTAACCAGAGGGTACACTGTAATAATAATAATAATAATAATAATAATAATAATAATAATAATAATAATAATAGTATCCCACCCATTTGAATGGGTTGCCCCAGCCATTCTGGGTGGCTTCCAAAAAATATAAAAGCATAATAAAATGTTAAAAACGTCCCTGTTTAGGGCTGCCCCTGTCAAGGATGTCTCCGCCGTGGGAGGGAGCAATTTTTCTGAATACCAGCGGCTGGAGAGCGCAGGAGGTTTTCTTGCACACGATCCAAGAGCTCTTTTGGTTTTTAAAGGTTAAAAGCAAGCCTTTGCAAGGTGTTCAGACTGCCGTGTCTCTGCCAACGGAGGAGTCCTGAACCAGCTGAATTTCCCAGTCAGCGTTGGGTGGCAGCTCCCTGTGGAGCCGGGCGCAGTAGTCTAGCTGGCAAGAGATGCTCATGGCATTCTGTCTGTCCGTCTCTCCCCAACCCCCTTTTAAATATATAGTCCTTTTCAAAAAAAATTTACAATAATATTTATTAAATTTCATCAATAGACATAACAAAAAAGAAAATAAACAACAACACAATAGAAAGGTGAAAAAGAAGAAGAAAAAATAACAAACTTAAAATACCTAAACAGAAAAAAAGAAACTCAATTAATTAATTAAAATGCATTTTCATAAACATTTTGGTTGACTTCCTCTAATCTCCTCCATCTGAATCTCCTCTTACCGTAATTTGAATGTAGCAGTTTCCAATATCATTATTTCATAAAACAATATTACAGTCGTATTCCAATTTCTTTACCTTTCTTATAATACATTTTCTTATTTATATATTTAAGTCTAATTTAATCCCAGGCCTGATTGGTTCTTTCAAGTGATTACATATCTTTAATATTAGAGTATTTGTTCAAATAGTCTTTAAATTTCTTCCAATCTTCTTGGTAGTCCTCTTCTTTCTGGTCGCGGATTCTCCCGGTGAGATCATAAATTCCACCAATATATCGTCCTTTTCAAGGCCTGAGTTTCTCTCTGGGGCTGAATGGGGACGGGACGTGTCACAGTTTAACTGGGGACTCTCCTTGCCAGCCCTGCTCTCCCTCCCCTCTCAAGGCAGCCGTGTTTTCTTTTAGCTTCAGCTCGTAAGAACTTGATTAGTGAACTCCTTTTCTTTTAGTCAAATTGGAAATCTTCCAGGGGCATCTTGAATGAGCTGCTCTTAGCCCCAGTTGGGCTCTTCTGGCTGGGAGAGTGGAGGCAAGTGTGTGAATTGTGTGTGTGTGTGAGAGAGAGAGAGAGAGAGAGAGATGAATAAGTCGACAAGAGTGGACTTTCTCCTTGGACTTAAAGGCTGCGATTGCAACTGGAGGGAACTTTCAGCCCCAGGTGAACATTTCCTGGTGCCTGATCAGCCGCCCCTCATCTCTGCTTGCAGGAAGCAAGCCTGAAAGAGGTGGACGGAGGCTGTGAAAGCTCCTTTCTCTCTTGCAGATCCCTTTTCAGTGCCACAAGGCAGCTCAAAATCCAAACGACTAATAATTAATAATATGATAATATAATAATAGTAATTTATTATTTATACACCGCCCATCTGGCTGGGCCTCCTGAGCCACTCTGGGCGGCCTCCAACACAACATTAAAATAGAGTAATGCCTCAAACATTAAAAGCTTCCCTAAACAGGGCTGCCTTCAGATGTCGTCTAAAAGTGACATCTGGTGGGAGGGTGTTCCACAGGGTGGGCGCCACCACCGAAAAGGCCCTCTGCCAGGTTCCCTGTAACTTGGCTTCTCTCAGTGAGGGAACCGCCAGAAGGCCCTCGGCACTGGACCTCAGCGTCCGGGCAGAATGATGGGGGTGGAGACGCTCCTTCAGGTTTACTGGACCAAGGCTTTTTTAGAGCTTTAAAGGTCAGCACCAACATTTTGAATTGTGCTCAGAAACGTACTGGGAGCCAATGTAGGTCTTTCAAGACCAGTGTTATATGGTCTTGGCGGCCGCTCCCAGTCACCAGTCTAGCTGCCACATTCTGGATTAGTTGTAGTTTCCGGGTCACCTTCAAAGGTAGTCCCACGTAGAGCGCGTTGCAGTAGTCCAAGCGGGAGATAACTAGAGCATGCACCACTCTGGCCAGACAGTCTGCAGGCAGGGAGGGTCTCATCCTGCATACCAGATGGAGCTGGCAGACAGCTGCCCTGGACACAGAACTGACCTGCGCCTCCATGGAAAGCTGGGCTCAAAATGACTCCCAGGCTGCACACCTGGTCCTTCAGGGGCACAGTTACCCCATTCAGGACCAGGGAGTCCCCTGCCCCCCCCCAAAACAGTACTTCTGTCTTGTCAGGATTCAACCTCAATCTGTTAGCCACCATCCATCCTCCAACCGCACATGCTTTCTTCACCACAGAAGAGAGAGAGAACCAGTGTGGAGCAGTGGTTAGAGCAGGAGTAGCCAACCTTTTTATACCTACTGCCCACTAATGCATCTTTCTTGATGGTAAAATTTCCTTAGCGCCCACCAGTGTTTGATGGAAGGAGGATTCAGATTGTGCCGTAGAACCCCCTATCGCCCACCTAGAATCCTGAAATGCCCACTAGTGGGCGGTAGGGACCAGGTTGACAACCCCTGGGTTAGAGTGTTGGACTAGGACAGGGGAGAGACGAGGGTTCGAATCCCCCACTTGGCCATGAAGCTCCCTGGGGTGACCTCGGGGGGGGGCACACATTGCCTCTCAGCCAGACCGGCCTCACAGGGTTGTTAGGGGGAAATTAAATGAGGACCCTGTTGCCACCTTGAACTTGCTGGAGAAAAAAGGTGGGATAGGTAAAGGGACCCCTGACCGTTAGGTCCAGTTGTGAACGACTCTGGGGTTGCGGCGCTCATCTCGCTTTACTGGCCGAGGGAGCCGGCATACAGCTTCCGGGTCATGTGGCCAGCATGACTAAGCCGCTTCTGGTGAACCAGAGTAGTGCACGGAAACGCCCTTTACCTTCCCGCCGGAGTGGTACCTATTTATCTACTTGCACTTTGACGTGCTTTCGAACTGCTAGGTTGGCAGGAGCAGGGACTGAACAATGGCAGCTAACCCTGTCGCAGGGATTTGAACTGCTGACCTTCTGATCGGCAAGTCCTAGGCTCTGTGGTTTAACCCACAGCGCCACCAGTGTCCCTGTGGGATATAAACGCTATAAATAATGATAAGTAGGTGTAGAATAAGTTACAGATAGGTAGCCGTGTTGGTCTGCCATAGTCAAAATAAAAAATGAGAGGCACAAATACAAGATGGGTGACACCTGGCTTGAGAGCAGTACATGTGAAAAGGATCTAGGAGTCTTGGTTGACCACAAACTTGACATGAGCCAACAGTGTGACGCGGCAGCTAAAAAAGCCAATGCAATTCTGGGCTGCATCAATAGGAGTATAGCATCTAGATCAAGGGAAGTAATAGTGCCACTGTATTCTGCTCTGGTCAGACCTCACCTGGAGTACTGTGTCCAGTTCTGGGCACCACAGTTCAAGAAGGACACTGACAAACTGGAACGTGTCCAGAGGAGGGCAACCAAAATGGTCAAAGGCCTGGAAACGATGCCTTATGAGGAACGGCTAAGGGAGCTGGGCATGTTTAGCCTGGAGAAGAGGAGGTTAAGGGGTGATATGATAGCCATGTTCAAATATATAAAAGGATGTCACATAGAGGAGGGAGAAAGGTTGTTTTCTGCTGCTCCAGAGAAGCGGATACGGAGCAATGGATCCAAACTACAAGAAAGAAGATTCCCCCTAAACATTAGGAAGAACTTCCTGACAGTAAGAGCTGTTGGACAGTGGAATTTGCTGCCAAGGAGTGTGGTGGAGTCTCCTACTTTGGAGGTCTTTAAGCAGAGGCTTGACAACCATATGTCAGGAGTGCTCTGATGGTGTTTCCTGCTTGGCAGGGGGTTGGACTCGATGGCCCTTGTGGTCTCTTCCAACTCTATGATTCTATGATTCTATGATTCCAGTAGCACCTTAAAGACCAACTAAGTTAGTTCTTGGTATGAGCTTTCGTGTGCATGCACACTTCTTCAGATACACTGAAACAGAAGTTGCCAGATCCTTCTATATAGTGAGAAGGTGGGGAGGGGTATTACTCAGAAGGGTGGTGGGAATGGGAGATTGGCAGATAGCTGAGGTGAGCCTGTTGACGACTCTTAACGACTGCAATAGGTCTTACAGGAAAAGGCAAGGGGTGAGAAGGTGAAAGATGGCTTAGTCATGTATAATGAGATAAGAATCCAATGTCTTTGTTCAGACCAGGTCTCTCCATGGTTTTAAGTTTGGTAATGAGTTGCAATTCAGCAGCTTCTCTTTCCAGTCTATTTCTGAAATTCCTTTGTAGTAAAAGAGCTACTTTGAGATCTTGTATAGAATGTCCTGGGAGATTGAAGTGTTCTCCTACTGGTTTCTCTGTTTTGTAGAATAACTACTACCAGCCCCTGCAGAGAAAATGTTTGCAAGGCCAGCTCTGGTTCCTGTTTTGCACTCGTTTTACAACACCCTCAGCCACGAAAAGGGAAAGTGCCTGCAAAGCCTGGCCAATTGGGGTGGGGCAGGGGGTCTTTCCTGTCTCCGTGCAAAGAGACGGGATCCCTATCTATATTTACCCTGCAGCGGAAGTCCAGGGAGGGCAGCATCCATCGCTGCTCCCAAATTTATCCCATCCTGCTCCCTTCTGCCGGCGGGAGGTGGAAATGGCTCCGGAGATTTTTGCTGTGGCCTCTGCTGCCGGAAGGTGTGTGTGTGTGTGTGTGTGTGTGTGTGTGTGTGTGTGTGTGTTGTCATGCAGGAGGTTTAAGGGACAGAGCATGGAAACCGAACAGGAGACTTGCAGAAAGTGTTTTTGCTCTTCCTTCAGCCCAAGAAAAAAATGTTGTGCCTAGCTTATATATAAGAGTTTGTAGCACTTTCCCCTTTTCAAAATATAGTCCGGCCCCCACAAGGGACAGTGGACCGGCCCCCAGCTGAAAAAGTTTGCTGACCCCTGGCTTACAGGGTAGGACTCTGGAGACCTGCAAAAGGACATCTTGGTTTGGAGAAAATGGAATCCTGTTCTGGATGGTTTTTAGACTGGCGTGATCAGGACTTCCTGGGGTGTGCATAGGCCATTTTTTGCAGTTGCCCCTGACCCCCTCTCTCTGTCCATGCAAGGGGACTCTGGGGAGTTGCGGTCTGTGTGTCTTTCTGCTGAAGTTGTGCAATCCCCACCCTAGTCCAGTTGCCTGCACCCCTTTCCTCCAACCTCCCCCCCCCCCCAAGGAGCACAATGAGGACATCTGTTCCTTTGGAGCCTCTCCCTGCCTTCGCTGGCAATAAAACTGCCCACAGAAGGAGGCTGCGCTGGCGGCTCTTGTGAAGTCGCTGTTAATCACCAGTTGTTGAGTGACAAATGTGTCCTCGGCTGCCTGTTGAAGAGGCCCCCAAGCCCAGGCCAGGTCCAGGGCTGGGGGGTGGCTGGGGGCAGGGATCCCTTGCCAAGGAGAGGGGGCTCAGATGGCCAGGGAGAGCCCTGTGCAGGGCAGCAGAGTCACAGGTGCCCTGGCAAAGGCATGGGCTGAGCTGGAGGAAGGCTGCCTGCCTCAGAGGGATTGGCACTTTGGAGGCACCATGGAGGAGGAAGCGAGTTGTTGAGGGCTTGCCCAGTTTTGCTTCTTTGGTCCTGAGGATTTGGGTTGCTGTGACTCAGCGGGCTGAGCAGCTGCTCTGCTTGCAGAAGGACCCGGGTTCAGTCCCCTTCCGCACCGCCAGGGAGGGCTGGGAACTTCTACTCCCACAGATGCAGGATCCCAAGACCAGTAGGGAACTCGGGGCATCATCCAGACTGACCCCTCCCCCCAAAATCATTACAGTATTTTGGAATTCATTCATGATGCTGCTAGATCGCGGGCTGTGCGTGTTTGGGTGCGAGATGGCATGAAAACGATCACTTTGGATGAATTAAAGGAATTATATTGGTATCTCTTCCTTCCTCCAAGCAGCACGGCGGTTTGTGCAGAGTTCAGGCAGGGAGGGAGCCAAACTAGTCCCTGACTGAGCTGGGGGAGAGCTGGCCTTGCAAGGCCCCTCAAATCCCTCTTGCTGGGCCCGGCACCCTCAGCTACTCCCTTGATGCCTTCTTGTGACGCAGTTTGTACCAGAGGATTAAAGGGCCTTTTCATTTCTGGGAGAGCGCTGTGCCGGCCGTGGAATCTGGCAAGAGCAGGGAAATGGGCAGCTGGCACCCTTGCCCAGACCGGAGGCCCCATTTGTGGCCACGGACCCCTCTCCCTCCCTCTGCCTCCTTTTCCCTGTTCCGCTTTAAAGGTTTACTGCCTCGATCCCGGCACAAAGCCCCTCTGCTCCGCCGTAATCCCCTTCTCCGCCTTAGTCACAGTGAAATCGGCTCTAATGGGTTTAGAGAGACCTGCCTCTCCCTGGGTGGGTCCCTGCTTTGTGGGCCGGATCAAGCAGGTGGACCCAGAAGAGGCAGCAGCTGTGAAAGCGGCCGCATTGTGGGGCCTGCAGGTGACGAGGGCTTGGGTTTCCGCAGAGCGCTTGCACATTCCTCCATGCGCACAAACACACGCGGTGGTGGGAGGTGTGGAAAGGCAGAGCCCCCCCCCCCGGCCAGCTGTGCAGCTAGGAAGTTTGGAAAATGCACTTATGGTGAGGGATGTTCCCCAACCCCCCCTGAGGTTCCCATGTCCAATCCTGAGCTCATGCGCAGCCCAGAGGTCAGGATCCCAGAGCCCCCCAGAGCTGCTTCCGTGCACCAAAAGGCCTGAAAGGAGCTAGAAGTGGCTCTGGAAAGAAAGTCCAGAAAGGGCGGAAGGCAAGGATGGCATGAAAAGAGGAGGAGACAAATTCGTGGAGGAGGAGGAGGGGGCTAGCGGTGGCTACTAGGCAGGGTGGTTTGGCTCTTCCGCGGTCAGAGGCATCAATTCTTCTGAATCCCAATTGCTGGAAACCGCAGGAGAGGAGAGTTGCTCTTGTGTTCGAATCCTCCTTACAGGTTTCCCCTTGAGGCATCTGGTTGGCCACTGTGATTTCAGGATCCTAGACCAGTGGTTCCCAACCTTTTTTGGGCAAAGGCACACTTGTTTCATGAAAAAAATCTCGAGGCACACCACCATTACAGCCCCGTGACGTCAGCGCACAGCGTCACGCCGGGAGGGACGCACGAAAGTGTAAGTTTCAATTTTTTCCCCTCCCCTTTGCCTTCCTTCTGTGCCAACCGCCAAAAAGCCAAGACTTTAGGGCAGCAGGTCGACACGGAAGAAGCTCCTACCTAGGGACAGGTGCGACGGCCGTGTCCTCTTCTGCCACACTTGGCAGCCCTGCCTCACGGTCGTGACTCCCACCCTGATTTCTCCCCGCAGGTCGAGCGGCACAGGCAGCCCAATGTGTCCAGCCCAGACACAAGCCCCGCTTCCCCACTCTAGATCCTGAATGCGACCAAGTGCTCTGGACTCCCGAGCAGGGTGGGAAAGAGGACTCGCATCTGGTAGCCTCCGGGCTCCTCGCCTGCTCGAGGGATGGCATTGCAGGCAAGCTGCCGGCCGTCGCCATCGCCGCCCCCTCATGCGAGTGGACCTGCCCGGAGTGGTGGGCCGGGGGAGGCTCGCTCTCTGTGGGGATGTGGCTCGCACGCGCGGCCCCGCTTCCTCCTGCCCAGGGCTGAGCTCCTTACCCGCGATCTCGGTCTCGTGCACGCGGATCCCACTTATTCTGAAGCTCGCGCCACTAGCCGGGGCTCTCACACCGTGCCAGGGCGAGGCGGCGCGGCCCACTGACGTCATCGCGGCTCGCCGCCGCCCTCGACTTCCCTGTTCCCTCCCCTCCCTCGGGCCTGATCCAGCCAGCTGTCCTTCGGTCCTTATGAAATAAATATTCCAGAAGGGGAGAGACCACGGGACTATAAACCAGAGGCAAATCAGACTTGACTGCCTAGATCATGGGTAGGCAAACTAAGGCCCGGGGGCCGGATCCAGCCCAATCGCCTTCTAAATCCGGCCCGTGAACGGTCCGGGAATCAGTGCGTTTTTACATGAGTAGAATGTGTCCTTTGATTTAAAATGCATCTCTGGGTTATTTGTGGGGCATAGGAATCCATTCATATATATTTTTTCAAAATATAGTCCGGCCCCCCACCAGGTCTGAGGGACAGTGGACCGGCCTCCTGCTGAAAAAGTTTGCTGACCCCTGGCCTGGGGGCAGGTGAGCCCAGCCCACGGGGAAAGGTTTGCCTGGCAGCTGGCTGCTTGCCTGCCCTTCTCACAGGGACGCCTCTTTGGTCCTCTCCTCTTTGGGTTCTTCCTCCTCCTCTCCAGGAGATTCCAGGGTGCATCCCTTTGCAGTAGCCCCAGCAGGACTGGGGGTGCGCAGGCCCCCTTGCGACTTCGAGGCAGGCATCCTTGCAGCTGGGTAGATAGGCTGCGCTGTGTGTGGTTGGGCCAGCCAGTGACGGAGTCCTTCCCTTCCTTCCCGCTTGCTTGGCTGCTGGCCCTGTTCTTTTGGGATCCCCCCCCCCTTGGCTGCTGGCCTTGGCGAGGGACAGCGGCTGGCCAGGCTCCCTCGCCACTGTGTCCGTCTTGTAAATCCAAGTGCGCTTGGAGTCAGCCAAGGCTTTCTGTGAATGACCACAGAGCGACAAGCCTGGCGGCCGGCCGTCTCCCGATGGATCTGGAGCATAGAGGGTTCCCCGTTTGACCGGGGAAGGAGGGGAGCGTGCCTGGCTTTGCCCCCACACTTCCAGAAGCCCACAGCCTAGGAAGCTGCTGTCACATTGCTTGCCTGTGATTCCTCAGCCTTGACACAACCACGTTCCCCTTGAAGAAGAGGCTGCACCACCAGCACAGACCTCCTGGGAGGCTTCTAGCTCCAGAATCCTACAGCATCCTTAATCTTTGCACCGTTAACACATCACCCCAATCTCTGAGAGGCACCAGGGGTTCAAGGCACTTACCAGGGTTTGGTTTGCATGGAGTGGAGGTCAGCGGAGCCTGTGGTGTCATCGTCATCATCATCATCATCATCATCATCATCATCATCATCATATATATTATTTATACCCTGCCCATCCGACTGGTTTTCCCCAGCCACTCTGGGCAGCTCCCAATCGAGTGTTAAAAATACAATACAGCATTAAACATTAAAAACATTAAAAACTTCCCTAAACAGGGCTGTCTTCAGATACAGTGGACGCTCGGGTTGTGAACGTGATCCATGCGGGGTGCAAGTTTGCAACCCGCAGCGTTTGCAACCTGCGGGTTGCGATTTGGCGCTTCTGCGCATGTGCAAAGCGCAATTTAGCACTTCTGCTCATGCACAACCGCTAAAACCCAGAAGTAACCCATTCCTTACTTCTGGGTTTCGGCAGTCCACAACTCGAAAAAACGCAACCTGAAGCATCTGTAACCTGAGGTATGACTGTATATGTCTCTAGGATATATGGCTTTATTTGCACACATATTCAACCTGAGCCTTGCAGCCTTAACACCCCACCATCTCTTGTTTCCCTGTTAGTTGTGACTTTGGATCCTGTGCGGAGCAAACAGGTCTCTGTGTCTCCAGCTTCCAGCCTGCTTCCAACTCAGCTCAAACACCAGTCAGGCTAATGTCCTCCTACCTAGCAGACAGGTGAGGGGGCTGGAGGAAAGCCCCGCCCCTTAGCCTGGAGGGCCCCCTCACTTACTGGCAGCATTTGCAGCCTGGCTCCTCCTTTTGGGATGTGGATGGAGACACTTGAGTGGCCAGCTAAGGTTACCGTCTTACAAAGAAGCTTGTCTGACCAGTTCAACAATAGACTATTCTATCATAACCCTCACTGAGTAAAAGACCCCAAGAATTGGAAAGGACTCAGGGCATCATCCAGACTCACTCCCCCAAACCCATAATAGTATCTTGGCTCACTTCCAAGCCTTCCAGAGCCTTGTTCTAACCTCTTAGGCAGTTCTTCCTGATGTTGGAGCCTGAAGATAAGAGCTGTTCGACAGGGGAACAGTTTCGGGAGATGGTTTTTAAGCAGAGGTTGGATGGCCATCTGTCCTGGATGCTTCAGCTGAGATTTCTGCATTGCAGGGGGTTGGACTGGATGACCCTTGGAGTCCCTTCCAACACTACAATTCTAGGAAGTGGCTGTGACTGTAAGTGGAGCATCTGTGTAGGATTCAGTGGCAGCCAAGTGGTTGTGTGAGGTTGGTGCTATGTGCGACAACAGCAGCTAGAATTTTATTAGCTCAAAGATGGAAAAGCGAGGAAATGCCAAAGAAAGAACAGGGGCAAGAAAAATGGATGGAATGTGCCGAAATGGCGAAGCTGACTGAAAGACTTAAAGATAAGGACAAGAGAGACTTCAAAAAAGTCTGGGAACCTTTTACAGTGGACGAGCAGGTTGCAAGTTAGCGCTTCTGCACATGTGCAACCGCCGAAACCTGGAAATAACTCGTTCCGGGTTTCGGCGGGTGTGTAACCCGATAAAACGCAAGCTGAAGTGGCTGTAACCTGAGGTCTGACAGTATGATGTATATACAGAAACAATGTGGCGAAATGGACTCACTTGCAGGATTTGACTAAGATGCTTACAATTAACAAACATAAACAGAAAACATAAATATGAGGTTAAAATGTTAAGAATAGAATAATGAGGTGTAATTTCAATTTTGGTACATAAGGGATATGAAATTACAAGCAGAAGAAATGAATATGTTATAAACCAGAAAGGGAAGTTTGGGCAAGTTGCCCCGGGGGTGGGGCGGGGGGGATTGAAAATGTAATTTGTGATTCTTTTTATTAGCAGTGATTATGTTAAAATTTGTTGCAAAATTTTAATAAAAATATATTTTTTAAAAAATGCAGTGTAAAAGGCACCAGCCCCTGTGCCAGAGGGGCTCAGGAACTGTGGGTGGGGTCACGAGCCACCGTTGTGGTGAAGGCATTTCTCAGCTGGGCCTGCCCTTTGCCAGAGGGTGCACATGCGCATTCAGCCCTCTGGGCATCCTGGGCAATGCAGTCTCTTCCGTAGATTTAAAAGAATGCAAAATGCAAAACCTGGTTTTAAGTGCCATTTGCAGAATTAACCATGTAAGGCCTGACTGGTTTTGCAGCTTCTTTCGTCGTTGACACTGCAAATGCTGTTTTGTAAGCATTCTATTCAACCTTTGTTGTATTTAAATAATGAGTGGCTTGGTATATGAAATGCAGGGTTTAGGCACCCACTCTAGTGCAAGAACTTCCCAAGGGTTGTTGTTATATTACAGCCAACAACATTTCTCTCCTGTATTTTCTTCAATATAATTTTATAGACTCTAGGTGCAAGCCACGGTTTACCGTAGCATTTTGTCTGGACCTGGGGCTCCTGGTTTGTCTCGCTCTAGAGGGCCTATTAAGGGACGCAGGTGGCGCTGTGAGTAAAACCTCAGTGCCTAGGACTTGCCGATCGTATGGTCGGTGGTTCGAATCCCCACGGCGGGGTGAGCTCCCGTCGTTCGGTCCCAGCTCCTGCCCACCTAGCAGTTCGAAAGCACCCCTAAGTGCAAGTAGATAAATAGGGACCGCTTTATAGCGGGAAGGTAAACGGCGTTCCGTGTGCTGCGCTGATGCTGGCTCGCCAGAGCAGCTTCGTCACGCTGGCCACGTGACCCGGAAGTGTCTTCGGACAGCGCTGGCTCTCGGCCTCTTAAGTGAGATGAGTGCACAACCCTAGAGTCGGACACGACTGGCCTGTACGGGCCGGGGTACCTTTAGTTTAGAGGGCCTATTAACTATAGATATGGTTTGTTCTTGGTTTCCCACTTGTGGTTTGTAAAACAAGCTGGGTTCAGACATAATGCCAAGCCAAACCATGATTTAACTCACAGCTGTGGAATCTGTGTGTTAGGTGCAGATCCGCTCACTGGGCAACCAAAATAAGTGGTAGTTCCACTCTATTCTGCCTCAGTCAGGCTCACCTGGAGTCAGGGCCGGATTCAGGTTTGATGAGGCCCTCAGCTCCTAAAGGTAATGGGGCTCTTTCTATGTCCAGCTGTCCTTTGTCAACAACAAACTGTCACTGTTTTTTGTGTGTTGAATATGTGCTATATGGCAGTTGATGGACCCAATAGGTATCTCAAGCCATTTGCACATAACAAAACGTGTATTTTTTCAAAGTAACTGTTGAACTGAAATGCAATTAAGAAGAAGTCTATTAATAATTAAATACAATTAAGAAGTATATACTAGTCCATGCAGAATATAGGCACCCTATATATAGAAAGGAGCAAACCAGGGATATTTGAGGGAGCAGGCGGGGCCCATGACTTACATCATAGGGGCCTACACAACACATTTGTTTTTTTATCTTATATTTTGGAAATGTACATCCAAGTTTTTCCCCTTTAAATTGTTTTGGGGCCCCCCAAGAGAGTGGGGCCCTGAGCTATAGCTTGTTTAGCTTATACGTAAATCCAGCACTGCCTGGAGTCCTGTGTCCAATTCTGGGCGCCACAATTTAAGAAGGATGTTGACAAGCTGGAAGGTGGGCAGAGGAGGGTGACCAAGATGACCCAGGGTCTGGAAACTAAGCCTGATGAGGAACGGTTTTGGGGATATTTAGCCTGGAGAAGAGAAAACAGAGAGGTGATCTGATAGCCACCCTCAAATACCTGAAGGTCTCCACCGGGGGAGATGGAGCCACTTGCTTTCTGCTCTTCCAGAGCTGTTTGACAGTGGAACAGACTCCCGTGGAAAGTGGTCGACTCTCCTTCGTTGGAGGCTTTTAGGAAGTTTGGGTGGCCATCTGCTAGGGATTCTTTCGCTGTACTTTCTGCATGGAAGGGGGTTGGACTAGATGACCTTTGAGGTATCCTTCTGTTACGGAAAAATCTAGGTGTGAGGCTACTCAGTCACCCATCTCGTCGTGAGTCCCCGAGGAATAAAGGAAGGAGTCCAGCCACCAACTGGAGCAAATAGCTGTAGACCAAAGTTTATTGCGCAACAGGTTCAAAGAGGAATTTTGAACCCCATGGATGGGGTGACAAAGACTTTTAAAACTTTCCCACCATATCCCAGAATACAGTTCATACAGCATCATTGATACATCACTGACATGTCACAAAAGGGGAGGGGTAGACAGGGCTTACACTAGTTTTACCTTGGCAAACATGTCCAGACAGAGTCCTTGGTACAAGATTAGCATAAGCAGACATGGCAGGGCAAGACCCAGGTATAAGATTAGCCTATATGCAAATATGTCTTAAGTGCCCACCACCCAAAAGTATGATAGAAGTTCCTTTGCATGTCTGGAGCCTGAGGCGAGTCAGGGGATGAGACTTGACTTCCTTTGGCCAACAATCAGCTCAGCAGTTGTCACCTCTGGACACTTCCTGGAGTCCTTTTTCAAGGGGAAAATAGCTTTGGAATGGAGGAAACTGGCAAAGGAGTTGATTTTATATTATTTTTAAAGCTAGGTAACTTCCCTGAGTTGTCAAGTTGAAAGGATACATTCAGGCATAATATTTGTAATATTTAACTTTAAAGATGTGCCCCCCCCCCGTAATTTCCGTAACACCTTCCAACTCTGCAATTCTATTCGCCTATGACTCCCTGTGAAGCTGAGGCTCCAAGACTTTGGCCACCTCATGAGAAGAGAAGACTCCCTGGAAAAGACCCTGATGTTGGGAAAGATGGAGGGCACTAGGAGAAGGGGACGACAGAGGACGAGATGGTGGGACAGTGTTCTCGAAGCTATGAACATGAGTTTGACCAAACTGCAGGAGGCAGTGGAAGACAGGAGGGCCTGGCATGCTCTGGTCCAGGGGGTCACAAAGAGGCGGACACGACTAAATGACTAAACAACAACAACATGACTCCCTGCTTTAGGCCTCTTGCTTCTGAGATGTGACCTCTTGGTTTGGGATGCTGTTCCTGCAGACGTCTCTTCCTGGAGAAGCTTTGACCCTCCTTCCCTTCCCTCTCTCAGGGATCTGGCCTTCCATTAGACTTCAAAATTGTAGGCAGCTTCTCTTTTTTTATACTTTTCATTCTTTTCCGTTGCGTCTGGTGGTGTTTTTTTCTTCTTAAAAATGGATTTATAAATAAGTGTTGATGCAGACCTTTCATTTACCAGCCAGCATCTTTAGGAAATGTCAAAGCGTTTTGCTTTGATTGCTGAACTTCTAAAATAAAGAACCCTGAGGGTGCGAGAGGCAAGCGCTCCCCACAGGCAGAAATATACCGTACTTTTCCTTGTATAATACTAAGGGTTTTTTAACTAAAAAATAATGTTAAGGGGGGGGGTAGTCTTATACACGGGGGCAATCTCCCCCCATTTTCTGAATTTTGACTCTCCCAAAATAGGGGGTGTCTTATACACAGGGGCGTGTTATTCACGGAAAAATATGGTATATATTTTTATGGCAATGTTGTCTAATCCCAGGGGAGGCTTGCCCTCTAGTGGCCGCCCCAAGTACTGCAGACTCCCCCTTTTATTTTAACAGGGTTTCTATGTGATTCTGAAACTCTTGCTAAAGTTATGCAGTACTGTTCCGAGTAGTTCTGCTGGAGGAGAGGAAAGTGCTCTGGAGCATCATGAACATCTGGATCGCCACTGTGAGAAGAGGCCTGGTTCATCAGGCTTTCCTTGTTCTTACACACAGACTTTTTTAAAAAAAGTACGGTTAAGGCGACTGGGCAGCCTTGCTTTGTTATGGACATTATGTCACAGAATGACTGGCTGATGTTGCTTCAATGGGAGCAAATTGCTGGATACAATATGCTGGAGATCTGTTCTGAGTACATTGAATAGAGGAGCAGAGCTTTAGAAGGAGATGTACTCCCTGCCCCATTCCACCTAGGGCTTGTTGTTGTTGTTGTTGAGTCGTTTAGTCATGTCCGCCTCTTTGTGACCCCCTGGACTAGAGCACGCCAGGCACTCCTGTCTTCCACTGCCTCCCGCAGTTTGGTCAAACTCATGCTGGTAGCTTCGAGAACACTGTCCCACCATCTCGTCCTCTGTCGTCCCCTTCTCCTTGTGCCCTCCATCTTTCCCAACATCAGGGTCTTTTCCAGGGAGTCTTCTCTTCTCATGAGGTGGCCAAAGTATTGGAGCCTCAGCTTCACGATCTGTCCTTCCAGTGAGCACTCAGGGCTGATTTCCTTCAGAATGGAGAGGTTTGACCTTCTTGCAGTCCATGGGACTCTCAAGAGTCTCCTCCAGCACCACAATTCAAAAGCATCAATTCTTCAGTGATCAGCCTTCTTTATGGTCCAGCTCTCACTTCCATACATCACTAGTGGGGAAACCATAGCTTTTACTATACGGACCTTTGTTGGCAAGGTGATGTCTCTGCTTTTTAAGATGCTGTCTAGGTTTGTCATTGCTTTTCTCCCAAGAAGCAGGCGTCTTTTAATTTCATGGCTGCTGTCACCATCTGCAGTGATCATGGAGCCCAAGAAAGTAAACTAGGACAGGGGTGCCTAAACTTTTTTCAGAGGGCCAGATTTGATGAAGTGGAGATGCATGAAGTTGTTGAGCTTTTTTTGGGATTTTACCCCAGGAAATTAACAACAACAACAATCGTTACAAAACAATACACAATTCATACAGCCTACCTCCAGGTTAAACAAGCATTTTGTTCAAAAGATAGGGATCACTGGTTCTTGCAGCCATCGATAAAAACTTTGCCACTGCTAATGTTCTAGCATTTGTCCGGTCTTCCAATAGGAACCTGACATAGTGAGCCTCTGATTTTCCCGGGAAAGGTACTAACAAGGGTAGTATCAGTTCAGCCCCTGCCTGCTCATATTTTGCACAGTGCAACAACATATATTTTATGGAATCGATGTCTTGAGCACATGAGCAAAGTCTGTCCTGGTAGAGAACACCTCTCAACCTGCCACATTAACTGCCACAGGGGCCGGATTAAACCGACTGGCGGGCCATATTAGGCCCCCAAAACAAGACTTTGGACATGCCTGACTTAGGGTCCTTGATGTAACTTGTGCAGGTGTTCGCACTCACATTGCAGAGGCAGAGAGTTGACCTTGGAGCCTTCTTCCCCCATGCCTGCATTTCTGCAGTAAAACATTTACAAATAAACCCAATGTAGTACTGCAAAATCCCACAAGCCTCCAGAACACGCTCTTCCTCCTAAAGGGAGCCAGACCCGGGTCTTACTGTCCCAGGAACTTCCCCCGACTTGGAAGCAGCACAGAAGCAGCAGCAGCCAGGGCTTGTTCACCCGTGGGTGCTGGTGGCAGCTCAGCAGCCAGGAGATGAGACTGGCCAGAAACAAGCCTTGCACACCGTTAAGTCAGGTCACTTTCCCGTTGAAAGATGCAGCTTGATAGAACCATTGGCAACTAATAACTCCTTTTGTTTTTAGAGGGAAGCACTTCAGCTCTCAGATATGTTTCTGTGCTCCTGCAATTTCAGAAAGTGTTTCAGGTTAATACATAGATTATTGTTTTGGTAAAGTTAAAGTTAAAGGGACCCCTGACCATTAGGTCCAGTCGTGGCCGACTCTGGGGTTGCGGCGCTCATCTCACTTTATTGGCCGAGGGAGCCAGCGTACAGCTTCCGGGTCATGTGGCCAGCATGACTAAGCCGCTTCTGGTGAACCAGAGCAGTGCACGGAAACGCTGTTTCCCTTCCCGCCGGAGCGGTACCTATTTATCTACTTGTACTTTGATGTGCTTTCGAATTACTAGGTTGGCAGGAGCAGGGACCGAGCAAAGGGAGCTCACCCCGTCGCGGGGATTCGAACCACCGACCTTCTGATTGGCAAGTCCTAGGCTCTGTAGCACAGCGCCACCCGCATCCCTTATTGGTTTGATATTTTAATATTAATTTCTAGCCGCCATTCTAATGCCGAGTGAGGAGCAGAAGGAGCAGGTTCATTTCATCAAGTTTTAGAAGTTCACTTATAAAATAAAAGTTCACATTGCAGGGGGATGGAGACCCTGCAATTCTGTTTTCTCTCTCACACTTTTGGCTGATGCGCCTTCTAGCTCGGGCTAAGATGTCAGGAGTGGGTCTTGCTTATTTATTTGTTTTATTATAACAACAACAACAACAACAACAACAATAATAATAATATTTTATTATTATTTATACTCCGCCCATCTGCCTGAGTCTCCCCAGCCACTCTGGGCATACACCCTGGGTGTACATTTAATTATATTATAATTTTATTTATTACATTGTAAACATTGCATTTATCACAGGAGCCCGACTGCTCTCCCTCCTCTTGCAAGGGACTAGTGCCCTTTTTATTCCAGGGGGTACCCAAGGGTGTGCAGTACCGGCACCTCTTTTGTTGTTGCCCCAAAGTATGGCCCAGAGTACCAGCACCTCTGCTCTTAACCACAGTTAATGCTAAGAGGGATTGCAAGCTTTTGGAAAGCGTCCAGCTCTGCTTTCAAGTCCTGGCTAAGACAGGGAACCTCGGTCAGGAGTAACACTGGTTCAAGCCGTGCAGAAGTTTGCTCCGTAGTTAAGGCTCTTGCAGGAAGGAGATTGTGGGAAGCTGATTCCATTGTAGGCAGGATCCCGGTCAAGGGAATATTTGCCTGGCGGTCGAGGGTCTGGACCTGCCCTAATCCCATGAATGTTTCTTCCTGCCTGGCTCTGCCACTCGCTTCTTTGGGTCTCCTGCGTTTGGGTACCGAACTGCACCCTCTCGTGTCCAATCCCTGCAGAACCTCCTTTTCCTTGGTCAGTGCAGAATGTAAATTGGACTCTTGGCACCACCATCTGGCTGAAAACGGAAGGGCGGCTGCCGATCCCTGCCTCGGACCGCACCTGGTTGCCATGACTTGCAGGTTTCTGAAGTTTAGGGATGGCCGTTTGCGAGGCTCTAGGTTTCTGATCTGTAAGAATGCCCTTTTTGCTGGGTTTTTGCTGGGTCTCATTGAGATCAGGCATTTAACAGATGGCTTGCTGGACGAGAGACAGGAGACAGCGGTGGCAGCAAGCATGGTTGGCATCTGTCTCAGGAGACAATGGAGGAAAGAAGGGAAACCATTGGAAGTTTGCAGCGCCTGCTGTGGCCATAGAGACCAATGCGGGAGAGACATGTTTTGTTGCAGCCGGGGCAGAGGAAGGTGTCAAGTGGGGCTTTTGCAGATGCCCCATGGCATTTCTTCTCTCTGTTCCCCTTTAATCAATGGTTTTGTTTAAAGAAGGGACTGTACACTCAGGAGGAGATTTAAGGGGACAGCCATTTAGATATTTGAAGATGGCTCTCGTATCTCTTCTCAGTCTCTGCCTTTCCAGGCTAAATATACCCAAATCCTTCGACTGTTCCTCATCAGGCATTGTTTCCAGGCCCTTGATCATCTTACTTGCCCTCCTTAAAAGATAAAAGGAAGGTCTTCTTCATGCATCACATAGTTAGATGGTGGAACTCATTCCTGCAGGAGCCAGTGATGGTCTCCAATGTGGGTGGCTGAGGGCTGGATGAATTTATGGAGGATAAAAGTCTAGGAAAGGCTACTAGCCGTGCTGGCTACTCTCTGGATACAGGAATGCTGACCTAGATGGACCATTGGCCGGATCCAGCAACCTCTTCTTATCTTCTTATAGAACCACAGAATTGTAGAGTTGGAAGAGACCCAAAGAGTCACCTAGTCCAACTTCCTGCAGTGCAGAAATCATAGCCATGTTCTTTCAAGATTTATTTTGGACTCAAAGCTGTCCATGGAGGCGCAGGTTAATTCTGTGTCCAGGACAGCTGTCTACCAGCTCCATTTGGGACACAGGATGATCCTCCCTGCCCGCAGACTGTCTCACCAGAGTGGTGCATACTCTAGTTATCTCTCACTTGGACTACTGCAATGCGCTCTATGTGGGGCTACCTTTTGTTGGTGACCCAGAAACTACAACTAATCCAGAATGTGGCAGCTAGACTGGTGACTGGGAGCGGCCGCCGAGACCACATAACACCAGTCAGAAAGACCTACATTGGCTCCCAGCACGTTTCCGAGCACAATCCAAAGTGTTGGTGCTGACCTTGAAAGCCCTAAACGGCCTCGGTCCAGTAGACCTGAAGGAGCGTCTCCATCCCCATCGTTCAGCCCGGACACTGAGGTCCAGCGCTGAGGGCCTTCTGGCGGTTCCCTCATTGCAAGAAGTCAAGTTACAGGGAACCAGGCAGAGGGCCTTCTCGGTGGTGGTGCCCACCCTGTGGAACGCCCTCCCATTAGATGTCAAGGAAATAAGCAGCTATCTTTAAAAGACATCTGAAGGCAGCCCTGCGTAGGGAGATTTTAATGTTTGATGTAATGCTGTATTGTTTTTTACATTCGATTGGGAGCCGCCCAGTGTGGCTGGGGAAACTCAGCCAGATGGGCGGGGTATGAATAAATTATTGTTGTTGTTGTTATTTATTTATTTATTTGTATATCTATCCTGCTTTTCCTCTGAGACTCCTTCCTTCATTTCATCATCATGTTTGCCAGGGCTGGTGTGAATTGTAGATCAGCGCCTAGGGGGGTCCGGATGCTCCCCACAGCTCCTGCAGTGCAAAAACCACCCTTTGGAGCTGGGCCCTGGGGGGCCTGCAGAAGCTGCCCCCGCCCCCCGTGGCATCAGGGCCAGCCAGCCGAGCCTCCTCCTGGGCATCTTGGGGCCTTGGCACACCGTCCTTTGGTGTGGCAACGTTGCATCGGCACAGGAGACTCGTGGCTGGTTGGTGGCACCTGGTTACGGCCGTGCTTCCCTGCTGACGCTGCTGCCTCCTGTCCCCATGTGCCCTTTCCCCTCCTGTGTCTGGTTTTGAAACTTGCTCAGCCCCCTTGCGCTGCTGTGAGTGGAGCAGAACGCACACCCCTTTCCTCTCCCCGGATCACGGACTGTAGGATCAGCTTGTTAATGAGGAATTTGAAGAGCCGTGCGAAATGCTCCCTGCGCACCTGTGATCTCACTCTGGCAGCCGGAGATAAGCTCTTTGTGCTGCCTTCAGCATCTCTGAGAACGAGGCCTTTCTCAGGTTCAGTGTTTGAGCAGGTAGGCTGTCGCCCGGTGGGGTTCAGTTTCCTTGTAATGAAGGTTGGCAGAGACCACGGTGTTTTTAGGGTATATGGCCCTATTTGCATGTATGCGCAACCTGAGCATGATAACGGAGGGGCTCACAGCGTCAGCACCCCCAAAAGACCTTGCTTCACCATTCGTCAGCTCCTAATGGTCCAGCAATAAAACTGCTAGCGCATTTGCAAAGCTAAGCAGGGTCCGGTATGGTTTCAACTTGGATGGGGGACCGCATCTTGAGATTCCTGCATTGCAGGGGGTTGGACTAGATGACCCTGGGCGTCCCTTCCAACTCTGCAATTCTGTGATAGTCTCGGCTTGGGATCCAGCACAGAGAAAGGAAGTCTCTGTGTCTCCAATGCCCAGCCTGCTTCCAGCTCAGCTCATACCCAACTCTCTGGCTATTCTTCTCCTACCTAGAGGCTGGTGGGGGGGGGGGAGGGGAGAAAGAGAGAGAGAAACAAAGTCTGTCCCCCCCCCACCCAGTTTGTTCTGTGGTGCAGAGCAACCTCTTTGGTTATGCGAAACTTGGCACTTAGCTAGTCGGCCAAAGCCATTGCCTAGACAAAGGGGCTGGCTTGGCAAATTGGCACTCCTACCTTCTACACCCCTGCCCGCCAAGATTGTTGTTGTTAAGTCGTTTAGTTGTGTCCGCCTCTTCGTGACCCCCTGGACCAGAGCACGCCAGGCCCTCCTGTCTTCCACTGCCTCCCGCAGTTTGGTCAGACTCATGCTGGTCGCTTCGAGAACACTATCCAACCATCTCGTCCTCTGTCGTCCCCTTCTCCTTGTGCCCTCCATCTTTCCCAACATCAGGGTCTTTTCCAGGGAGTTTTCTCTTCTCATGAGGTGGCCAAAGTCTTGGAGCTTCAGCTTCAGGATCTGTCCTTCCAGTGAGCACTCAGGGCTGATTTCCTTCAGAATGGAGAGGTTGGATCTTCTTGCAGTCCATGGGACTCTCAAGAGTCTCCTCCAGCACCAGAATTCAAAAGCATCCATTCTTCAGCGATCAGCCTTCTTGATGGTCCAGCTCTCACTTCCATAAAGTAAAATCTCTCACTGCCTCCGCATCTTAAGATTCCTGCCTTGCAGGGGGTTGGACTAGATGACCCTGGGCGTCCCTTCCAACTCTGCAATTCTGTGATAGTCTCGGCTTGGGATCCAGCACAGAGAAAGGAAGTCTTTGTGTCTCCAACGCCTGAGCTGCTTCCAGCTCAGTTCATACCCAACTATTTTCCTCCTACCTTGAGGCTGGGGTGGGGGCTGGGAGAGAAAGAGAGAGAGAAAGAATGTCTCTTTCCCCACCCTCCCCAATTTGTTCTGTGCCACAGAGCAACCTCTTTGGTTATGCGAATCTTGGCACTTAGCTAGTCAGCCAAAGCCATCGCCTAGTCCAGGGGTCTGCAACCCGCGGCTCTGGAGCCGCATGTGGCTCTTTTACACCTTTGCCGCGGCTCCGGGGCGGATACTAGCGAGGGGAGGAGGCGCATTGTGCGCCCCGACACTCCCCACTGTGGCGGGCGCTGTGCTGGCTGTGACATCGCATGGGGGTGTGCGTGTGTTAGTCACGCACTGTCCCGACGTCACCTTCCCGCCCGCCTGCCCGCTACATTGTAAGGGGCATGTACGCTGGTCACTGCATTGAAAGGGGGCATGTACGCTGGTCACTGTTTTGAAGGGGAGTGAAGAACACACACACAAAAAAAGGTAACTTGTTAATTTAACGTTTATTTCTATGAGGAGGAGTAATTCTGAAGGGTCAAACAAAGAAATAATAAAAAAGTGACAAAAAAGTTATTTTTATCATGACGAGTTTTGCGGCTCCCAGGTTTTTTTTCTTCGGAAACAGGTCCAAGTGGCTCTTTTTGTCTTAAAGGTTGCAGACCCCTGGCCTAGTCCATGCATTTCAGAAATGTAAACCGTACAATTATAAAGTTTGGAAGAAACTCCCAAGGCAGCCAACAATAAATATTATTACAGAGTGGGGAAAGCAAAACCCTTAAAATATCACAGATTAAATTCCAGGCCCCCTCAGAATGGAAGAAAGGAGAAAAGCTGCCTCAGCAGCGGAAAGTAATAAAGCGCCAAGTAAAACTGTCTGTGCAGAAGTTTTCCACAGATAAAAAGCAGGCTGCTGTTCTTTGGCAATTTCAATAGTACGAGTTTTGTGGAGGGGGTGGCGTTGGGCTTGTGTTGGCTGCTGGGAGGCTCCGGAAAAGAGATGGACATTCAGGATGAGACCCGGCAGTTTCCAGGCCCTGAGGCCACGTGTTTGGCCTCTGCCCCATTAAGGGCCACTGGGATTTTGTCTCTGGCTGGGACATGCCTGCTACTGGTTTTTTTTAAAAATTATTATTGTTGTTGTTGTTGTTGTTGTTGCATTAATATCCCCCCCCATCTTTTCCTCTGAGGAGCTCAAGGTGGTAACATGGCTGTTCCCCTCCTCACTTTATCCTCACAACAACCCTGTGAGGAAGGTTTGGCTGAGAGGCAGCGATTAGCTTCCAAGGACACCCAGTGCGGATTCGAACCCTGGTTTCTGCCAGGTCCTTTTCTGACACTCGTAACTACTATTCCACACTCCCTCTTATTTATTTATGTATTTATCTATCTGTCCACGCCTTTTCTTCCCCAAAGTGGTATTAAACAGCGTATTAAAACAATGTCTACTGTAGAGCACAGTCCAATGTCTTAAATCAGTCAGAAGGCAAAACAGTTGCAGCCAGTTGGAAGCCTTCCTGAGCTTCCAGGATCACTGAGCCCCTAAATCCCTCTTGCTTTAGGGACCAGAAACCTGAGTAGACGGTGAGAAAAGCAAAGAAAGCTGACCCCCGGCAAGAAGAATTAAGGGCCTGGAGATTTTCTAGGTGTGCATAAAGGTAAAGGACCCCTGACCGTTAGGTCCAGTCGCAGACGACTCGGGTTGTGGCGCTCATCTTGCTTTACTGGCCGAGGGAGCCGGCGTTTGTCCGCAGACAGTTTTTCCAGGTCATGTGGCCAGCATGACTAAGCCGCTTCTGGCGAACCAGAGCAGTGCACGGAAATGCCGTTTACCTTCCAACCAGAGCGGTACCTATTAATCTACTTGCACTTTGACGCACTTTCGAAGTGCTAGGTTGGCAGGAGCAGGGACCGAGCAACGGGAGCTCACCCCATCACGGGGATTCGAACCGCCGACCTTCTGATAAGCAAGTCCTAGGCTCTGTGGTTTAACCCACAGCGCCACCTGCGTCCCCCATGTTTATGTTTAAATTTCTATCTAGCATAGCACTTATGCAGCCTGGCCATCTGAGTCTGATCACCTAGAAAGAGACACAAAAATCTTAGGAAAGTTTAAAATCTCTCTTCTCCTCCCTCCCAACCCCCTTGGAGTGTTGTTCAGAGAGGAAGCCGCAAGATGGCGCTGAGGGGTTTGCCCAATGAGAGATTTCTGCTTCTGTGCCGCACACAGTGGTTTTCCTTCTATGCTTCCAAGGTGTTCGACTGCGATGCTCCCATAATACTTGGCTTTCCCATGAATGCCTCACCTGGAAATGAGTCAGTTTGGCTTGGGGGCAGAAGTAGAAAGTAGAAAGAAGTCTCTGACATGTAATTAATTATTATTATTATTATTATTATTATTATTATTATTATTATTATTATTTATTTGTACCCCACCCATCTGGCTGGGTTTCCCCAGCCACTCTGGGTGGCTTCCAACAAAGATTAAAAATACGTTAAAATGTCACACATTAAAAACTGAACAGGGCTGCATTAAGATGTCTTCTAAATGTCAGGTAGCCGATACTGGCAAGAGGGGGAAACGGGCAACTGCCTTCATTGGGAAGAGTTTTTGCAGGGTGGGTGTCAGCAGACTTTTCCAGCAGGGGGCTGGTCCACTCTCCGTCAGACCTTGTGGGGGGCCGGACTATATTTTGAAGCGGGGAGAACAAATTCCTATGGCTCACAAATCACTGGCGGAGGAAGAGGAGTGTGGGGGGAGCCCCTGGCAGCGCGATCCCAGTGGGGTACCATCGCGGCTGCCCCCCAGCCTGCACAGGGGGCCACGCCCCTGCAGGCAGCATGCCACACCCCCAGGACGAGGGCCAGCCCTGCCTGCTCTCCGCCACTGCCACAAATAACCCAGAGATGCATTTTAAATAAAAGGACACATTCTACAGTCATACCTTGGGCTGAAGTAGCTTCAGGTTAAGCATTTTTGGGTATAGCTCTGCGGCGACCCGGAAGTAACGGAGCACGTTACTTCTGGATTTCGCCACTCGCGCATGCGCAGATGCTCAAAATGACGTCACATGCATGCGCGGAAGCGGTGAATTGCGACCCCAGCAGACACGGGTTGCGTTCACTTCAGGATGCGAATGGGACTCCGGATCCTGTTCGCATCCAGAGGTACCACTGTACTTGTGTAAAAACACCAGGCAGGCCCCACAAATAACCCAGAGATGCCTTTTAAATAAAAGCACACATTCTACTCATGTAAAAACACTCTGATTCCTGGACTGTTCGTGGGCCGGATTGAGAAGGTGATTGGGCCGGATCCAGCCCCCGGGCCTTAGGTTGCCTACCCATGAAGTATAAGGTCTTCCACCTTAAAGGATGTGCTCAACATGAAAGAAAAGAAAGTACCCAGCATGATCAAGTATTCCAAAAGGACTGGAGCAAATTCATTCGATATTTGAAACATCACTGTAAACAGTTAACATCAGTTTCAGGGTTGTCTGAAGACTCGTAACGGGGAGGTTTTTTTACCTTTTTATATTCATGTAAATTTTAACGTCCTAAGTAATGGATGAATTAGAATTGGAAAATGTATAAAATCCAATGATACAAAGGTTGAGTATGAAAGCCATGAGGCAGGAGGGGAGGGAGGAGATTGGCTGTAAGGAGCCAGAGGGACAAAGTGGATCAGAATGATGTGAATGTATATTATTAAATGGAAAACCTATAAAAATTATTTTAAAAAGGAAAGAATAAAGTACCCATGTGCCTGGGTTAGCAGCTGGGGGGTGCGTGAAAAATGGCCCAAGCTGTCAAGGCAAGGCCTGGATGAGGTCAGAGAGGAACACAAGCCAAGCTGGGAAGGATTTTTAAGGGATTATGGGATGTCCTGGGACTGAATCGCAAGAGGGTAATCCACGCTCACTCCTAGAGAGGAGCCACAGCCCACATGCAGAGGACACGTGAACTGGACTCCCCTGGCCGTAAAAAAGCTCTTTCTCAACAGGACCAGATCTGTGGTCAAGGTGCAAATTCAGGATTCGGCGGGGGGGGGGGTAGGGTTGCCCCTGTGGCATAATGGAGGGTTGGGGAGAGGGAGACCTGAGTGCTGCCCATTAGGGCGGTTCATAAATTATTATTTTTTGTTTGAAAATGCATGCTGCAAAGGTCTTATCTTACTCCAGTAGGGATTGTATAGCTGTATCTTTCATGCATATCAGTTAATATCTTGACCCTTCTCCACTGAACTGAAATTTCAGCCTTCGCGACATAGGAAAACGGCCAAGTAAACAGCTATTTTCATCACTTTATGACCGATTCAGCTTTATTTTGCAGGAATTGCATTTTTTTAAAAAAAGAACAATAAAAGATGCAGAATACAAATTGATACAACAAAAAGCAGTACTTAAAAAAAACCCTTTTAATGATGATAGCATTGATATTTAGATCAAAATGTGACTCATACGATCCTACGACAATTCTACATTTAAGCAACTGGATAGGTGAATATTGAATACCAACTTTTATTATGACATAGCGTAATACTAATAATGGCATGTAAAGTTACATTTACATTACTTCAAGAATACAAAAATAAAATAAAGCTGTGAATGTGAACTATTTTGGGACAAAATCCTTCTTTGATTACTGTTTTGGGTATTTGGCCCGATTCTCCATTGATGTCTTTATAGTTACATCACGTCGCTTCATACCAACTACATTCTGACTTGCTTTTGTCACTTTCTTGACAGCTCTCTCCACCATTTGTGTGTGACACTTAAATTTAGGTGCCCATGGATACATGGTGGGCTGGGTGTGCATATGAGAAATTCCCTGAAGAGAGGAGAGCTTTATGTCAGGAAGAAAAACAGGCTTGATGGTGTTCAGTTTTGTGGGAATGTTCAGGGATGCAGGAAAGGATATATTGTTTGATTATAGCCTTTGTGTTAACAAGTTCACAATTTAGCAGAGTAACATTCCCCTTTGTAAACTCACAGCAGATGCGTTTGCTCAGCTAAAGCCTCTATAATAACTGTTCTGGTATTTCCCCCTTATTTTCTCATAAAAGATAAGACATGACACAGTCTTCTATAAAAGTATAAAAAGGTTTACTCACTCACATTCTGTTCACAATCGGATCCCAGAAGGCAGACTTAGCTTAGAAAAGTAACATACACCTGGAAACTATCTCATAAGGAGACAGTCCCTTTGTCCTCTCTTGGCTGGAGGCCAAGAGAGCATCTTTGGCTAAGCAGATGTTGCTTCTTCGATGCATGTAGTCAAAGAGAGAGAGATGGCTGCCCTGCTCTGTGCTTTTGTCGTTACCTGTGCAGGTGAGGCCACGCCCACCTCTAGTCACATGCAGAGGAAGTCTGTCCCAGCCCAGAAGGAAACAGGAAGTTGACCTGCTGGCTGGACAAACATTCCTCCCCATGTGTAAACATGTTCACTCTAGGAATGTTGTACTTGACTGCTCTTGTGTTTCACATCCCACAGGTTTTTGGATACAGAAAGCTTTGTTTCCCCACCCCACCCCCTCTTGCAACGAGGGAGCGTTCAAAAATGCCAAACTTCAATCTATGGCCTGAGATAGTGTCCTCCACCAAAAACAAACCCTCCTGGCTTGGTTCTGCTGCCTGTCTAAAGAGCCTAGTGTAGAATTTTAGAGTTGGAGAGGGACCTCTCGGGGCCATCTAGTCCAACCTCCTGCAGTGCAGGAATCTCAGCTAAAGACTCCCTGGCAGATGGTCGTCCAACCTCTGCTTAAAGGAAGGAGAGTCCACCACCTCCCGGTTTAACTGTGGAACAGCTCTAACCGCCAGGAAGTTCTTCCTGTTGTTGCATCAGAATCTCCTTTCTTTGCAACTTGAAGCCCTTGGTTTGAGTCCTACCCTCCAGAGCAGGAGAAAACAAGCTTGTTCTCTCTTCCTTGTGACAGCCCGTTAGATATTTGAAGATTGCTCTCCTATCCTCTTAGTCTCCTCTTTTCCAGGGTAAACATACCCAGCTCCTTCAACCGTTCCTCATCAGGCACCAGCCTGCAAGAGAAATATTCTGCTTGCTTTAAACTGGTCCCTGGCGTGGTTGCAAAGTACAGCGCAGCTTTCTGAGCTCCAGTGCCAAGGGGAAGGTCTGGTCCTAACTCTTCCTCTTTTCCTTCAGATGCAAAAGTTGCTGTCGGTCTTTTGTCCTAAAATAACAAGCTGCCTGGGCTTGGCTTTGCATTGAGCATTTTGCTTAATGAGGCTTAATAAAGATTTTTTTTTAAACAAAAAGGTAGACCTTGATCAGCATTTGCTATTTTAGGAAAAAAATCATTGCAAGATTGCTGACTCCCCCTGAATGGAAGAATTTGGTGGGAACAGGAGGGCTGTGTGTGTGTGTGTGTGTGTGTGTGTGTGTGTGTGTTTGGGACAGGGGTTTGAGGGCTGGGAGAAGGATGCTGGCAGGATTTCCCCCCCTCTGACCCACGTGTTAGCGCTCCCTTTGTTGCATCTTGAAAATCTCCGGCAGGGAGCAGAGCGTCACATTCGTTGGGCATGTGATTTTAAAAATAGTTTCCCAAAAATAACTTCAAACCATCCCATAGGGCTCTTTTTTTTCAAGAGGCATGTTTATTTAACAGCACTTTAAAAAATCAAAAAACCCAAGGCAGCAATGTAAGAACCTCGAAAGGAGTTCTTTCTGCCTGCTTTCCCCTTTTCTCCTACACTGCTCTTGTGTGAGAAATTTCGGAATGCCTTTCCCCTCCCCTTCCAAGTTCTGCTTTTCCACAGCAGACTTCTGGTTTAGGTTTTTTTAACCTGGAAGACTGACATTCCAGAGAAACCAACAGCCTCTCCCCCCCACCCCCTGTATTAATTTATTTGCACTATTTATAGTCTCTTCTTCATTGAGTGTTTTCAGTGCCAAAGTCATAAAAATAAACAGAGGAAAGCAACATACAGAAAGTTCTGTTGTCATTTTTTCTTGATTTTATGGTTTTGCAAATGGCTTTGAGGTTTGTCTTTGTTACAATTCTATGATTCTATGATTCTCATGTATACATTTTAAGAAATTAATAAATTGCGAAGCCATGTAGACAGGACCAAGAAACGACCAAATGATTCTGTTACAAGACGCACAAGCAAAATTACAGCAACATCAATTAATATTTCCAATTTAATTTAAAACTGCAGTTGTCTGGCTCGCGGCTTAACACTTCCAGAATGCAGCTGGCTGTGAATTGCGGTCGGTGTCCATTTGTATTGGGATGGTTTGTCTGTGCATTGATACGCTTTCAGGATGGGAGGGGGAGAGAGGGGAGAGTCCTTTTGAGGAGCATAAACTAACCTTTCTTTCCAGTTCGAGATGGGTTAGGCCAGGGGTGCCCAAACCTTTTTCAAAGAGGGCCAGATGTGATGAAGTGAGCAAGTGAACGATTTTACCCAAAGTTGTTCAGCTTTTAAAAGAATTTAATTGTTGAGCTTTTTGAGGGATTTTACCACAGGAAAGAGAGATGCGAGTGGCGCTGTGGGTTAGACCACAGAGCCTAGGGCTTGCGGATCGTAAGGTCGGCAGTTCGATTCCCTGTTTCCGTGTGCTGCTCTGGTTTGCCAGAAGCGGCTTAGTCCTGCTGGCCACATGACCCGGAAGCTGTACGCCGGCTCCCTCGGCCAATAAAGCGAGATGAGCGCCGCAACCCCAGAGTCTGCCACGACTGGACCTAATGGTCAGGGGTCCCTTTACCTTTAAAGGGTATTTAGGACACGGGTGGCACTGTGGTCTAAACCACAGAGCCTAGGGCTTGCCGATTAGAAGGTCGGTGGTTCGAATCCCTGCAATGGGGTGAGCTCCCGTTGTTTGGTCCCAGCGCCGTTACCTGCCAACCTAGCAGTTTGAAAGCACAAAGTGCAAGTAGATAAATAGGTACCTTCTGGCGGGAAGGTAAACAGCGTTTCTGTGCGCTGCTCTGGTTCGCCAGAAGCAGCTTAGTCCTGCTGGCCACATGACCCGGAAGCTGTACGCCGGCTCCCTCGGCCAGTAAAGCGAGATGAGTGCCGCAACCCCAGAGTCGTTCGCGACTGGACCTAATGGTCAGGGGTCCCTTTACCTTTTACCCCAGGAAATAAACTGCCACAGGGGCCGGATTAAACCGAACAGCGGGCCGCATTAGGCCCCCAAAACGGACTTTGGACATGCCTGGGTTAGGCAGAGGAGAGGGAACGCACTGGGATAGACCCCCCCCCTCCATCTAAGTGGCCTGGGGAGACTTCGATTATACCTCACCTATCAAGAGGGACTACAAACTTGATCTGTCGCCTGACAACCCACACCTTTGTGCAGGGCTCTTCGCGTACACATAGTCGCAAAAGTGCGCTGAATGTGCCCTGCTCTCATGTAGGTGCAAGGCTGACTCTCCTGAGCACCAGATTTCAGTAGTCATTTCTGAGTTACTCTGGAGGAGGCAAAAAACAGCTCACCTAGAATCATAGAACTGCAGGGTCAGAAGGGAGAGATTTCTTCTCCCACCTCCTTCCTGCAGATACTGCCGCTGGTGGCATTTGAACCCGGGCCTTTTCTGCCCGCCAATCTGGTGCTCTGTTGCTCTGGTTAAAAAGCCAGCAGAAGTTGTCCGAGAGGACAAAAGGGAGAGGGCAAGGTCGTGGCGCCCTGTAAGGCAATCTCCTGCAGAAAATAGTTTAGGTCAATGGGTTGGAGAGAGAGCAGGTTTTAAATACAACTGACATGTGGCCTTGGACTCTGGAGTCGGGTGCCTGCGATCGATCGCGGAGCTCCGAGCCTGAAACCGCCCTGGTTTTGAAGATTTAATTCCCTGCAAATTGAAAAAAGCAGGGAGGGGAAGCGTCCCAGATGATCAAAGCGCCAGCTCTGCGGGTGGATTTCTTGACAAGCTTTTCAGTCTCTCCACTTTTGATTCTCTGAGCGCATGAATGCCGTTCAGACACCCAGCCGGGGAGGGAGGAGGGTGGCGGTGGCAGCGCCTTATGAAGCACGCACAGCTGAGTTATCCCAACAAGGGGCCTTTTGGTCCTCTGTGAACATCAGGAGAGCCTTCAGGATCAGGCCAGTTGCCCATCGAGTCCACCATCCTGTTCTCACAGGGGCCAACCAGCTGCTCCAATGGGAAACCCGCAAACAGGATTCGAACACAAGAGCAACCCTCTCTCCTCCTGAGAAGGCCAGCTCCTGAAATTCAGAAGCATCGCTGCCTCTGACAGTGGAGGCAGAGCCGAGCCATTATTCAGGACCTTAAGGTCCATGTATAACCATAGTTGAGAGGTCCCAGGCCCTAAGGAAGTCAGACTATCCACCAGGGCCAGGGCCTTCTCAGTGGTGGCTCTGACCTGGTGGAATGCTCTGTCCCATGAGACCAGGGTCCTGCAGGATTTAACCTCCTTCCGTCGGGCCTGTAAGACAGAGCTATTCCGCCTGGCCTTTAATTTGAACTTAGCCTGATCTTTTATTCCCCTTCCTTCCCTCCCCCTCCCCTCCCTTTATGAAGATCACCCGCTCTGAGACCCCACAACTAATTCTCCCCTGGCCTCCTTGCTGGCCCAAGTAGGACCAATTCAGTCAGCTAGCCCTGGGGATTATCTAATTGATTTTTGATTTTTATTGTTATTCATGTTTTTATACTGTATTTTATGCTGCTTTTATAATTAAGTTTTTAAAAGTGTTTTAAATTTGTTGTTAGCCGCCCTGAGCCCGGTTTGTGAATAAAATATTATTATTATTATTATTATTATTATTATTATTATTAATATTATTAATATTATTATTATTATTATTATTATTATCCTGGCTGGGAGCCCTTGGCAGCCTCCTCCTCCTCCATGAATTTCTCTAATCCTCTTTTAAAGCCATCTCGGTTGGCAGCCACCACTGTGTCCTGCAGCAGGGAGTTCCAGAGGCACTGTGTGAAGAAACAGGCAGTGATGTCCACCAGCTTGGATGGCGTTAAAAGAGAATGCGAAAAATTCATAGAGGAGAGAAAGGTTCCTAACTCTCAGGGCCGGGTTCTCACTCCCCTGTCAGAGGCAGCAAATTCTTCCGAATGTCACTTGGTAGAAACCGCACAAGGCGAGGATGTTGCTCTTGTGTTTGAATCCTGCCTGTGAGTTTCCCATAATGGGCACCCGGTTGGCCGCTGTGAGGAGAGGGTGTGTTCCGGTCTTCTCATTGGGACTTTTCTGGGGGGTAAATGGGGCCAGAGTGCCTCCGGGATAGAGAGACAGATTGATCTAATAGATCTGATGTGTACCACCTGAACTAACGCCGAAGTGAACCAGGCAAGCATCCAGACCAGCGCCCATCTTTACGGCCTAACTTGACCAGCAGACCAGAAGTTCCCCAACGCTGCCAATTATTTATTTGTTATATAACATTTACACACCGCTGTATAAAAACGGTTTACAAAAGGGGAGAAAACAGTAAAATTATCCAGTTGACCGTGATAATTTAAGACATACTAAAGCTGCAATTCCTACATTGCAGGGGATGGACTGCAATTCTGTGAATCTGTAAATAGTTTAAAAATACAGGCGATTGGAACTTGAAGCTCATATTCCCTTTAATAATGGTGACCTAGTTTTGATGACCACAGCAAGGATCTTGGCTGGATTGTAGGATTGGAATTTGCCATGAAAAAAACAGAGACATAAAAACCACCCGACTTCCCCAACTGTAGAGAACAGACAAGATCTAATATCCCTATAAAGATTGCAGCAGACGCAGATTGTACAATTCCTGTAACTCTTTGTGCTTAACGCTTAGATTGCTACCATTTCCCATCGAGATGGGATTAGGTGAAGATGTTGCCCCTTCATGGTGGATGACAATGGGAAAAACTGGGTCCAGCAACCTTTGAGCAGCAGACATTCCCGCCCCATGTGGAGGAATGTGCCTTTAGGCAGACACCCTCTCCAGCAGAAGGGTTAACTCTCTCTCTTTTAAATTCATTTTCATTTAGACTTGAAACAATAACATTTCAAAATAAATAAATAAATGCACGATTAATATTGACTCCCCTTTCCATGGTGCATTTATTACTTTCTTTCCCATTACATATTTTAATTCTCCCTACAAGTGTGAGCTCTTGAAAGGCATAAGGTCTTTCCGCTGCCATCTTATAGCAAACCAGTGAGGCTGAGGATGCCCTGCTCTCCTTTTTCTGTTTTTTTTTCTTCAAAAGATATTTATTAAAGTTTTTAAAATATAACAATGAAAATGAAAAATAAAAAGAAACAAAATACAACATAAAAACAATTAAAAAACGAATAATTTTCCATAACATATCTTCCTTACGCTTATTTCCCCAGACCTCCTCATACCTCCCTTCTTTGTATTCCACTTCAATTTGTTAGTTCAGCAAATCCTTACCATTAAGCTTTTACCCATTTGTAAACCTGTTTTTTCGTATCTCCTAAAGCATTACAGCTGGAAACCCCTTAGTTTCTATCCAACATCCTTCTAACATTCATTAATTTTACAATATTTCTGTAGATAGTCTTTAAATTTCTTCCAGTCTTCTTTCACCAACTCTTCTCCCTGGTCTCGGATTCTGCCAGTCATTTCTGCCAATTCCATGTAGTCGATCACCTTCTCTCCTCTTTCTGAACTTCTTCCCCTTTCTCTTTGCAGGCATGGTGCAGAAACTTGACCAAAAGCTCCCGGTTGCCAATGAGTACTTGCTCCTCTCTGGGGGTGTCCGGGAAGGTGTGGTGGATCTGGACCTGGACGACCTGAACATCTACGCCCGCGGCACCGACTACGACATGGACTTCACCCTCCTGGTGCCGGCGCTGAAGCTCCACGACCGCAACCAGCCCGTCACCCTGGACATGCGCCACTCGGCCCTGTGCCACTCGTGGCTGAGCCTGCGGCTCTTTGACGAGGGCACCATCAGCAAGTGGAAGGACTGCTGCACCATCGTGGACCACATCAACGGGGCCACCAACTACTTCTTCTCCCCCACCAAGGTGGCCGACTGGTTCCACGACTCCATCAGCGTGGTCCTGTCCGAGATCCAGAAGAAGCCCCAGAGGGGGATGCCCAGGGTGGAGAAGGTGGAGAAGAACGGGACCATCATCTCCATCATCCTGGGGGTGGGCAGCAGCCGCATGCTCTACGACATTGTCCCCGTCGTGTCCTTCAAAGGTTGGCCGGCCGTGGCCCAGAGCTGGCTGATGGAGAACCACTTCTGGGACGGGAAGATCACCGAGGAGGAGGTCATCAGTGGGTTTTACCTGGTCCCTGCCTGCTCCTACAAAGGCCGGAAGGACAACGAGTGGAGGCTGTCTTTCGCCCGCAGCGAGGTCCAGCTGAAAAAGTGCATCTCCGGCAGCCTCATGCAGGCCTACCAGGCGTGCAAAGCCATCATCATCAAGCTGCTCTCGCGCCCCAAGGCCATCAGCCCCTACCACCTGCGCAGCATGATGCTCTGGGCCTGCGACCGGCTGCCCGCCAGCTACCTGGCGCAGGAGGACTACGCTGCCCACTTCCTCCTGGGCCTCATTGACGACCTGCAGCACTGCCTGGTGAACAAGATGTGCCCCAACTACTTCATCCCCCAGTGCAACATGCTGGAGCACCTCTCCGAGGAGACGGCCACGCTCCACGCCCGCAAGCTCTCCTCGGTGCGCTCGGACCCGGCCGAGCACCTCCGGACTGCAATCGAGCACGTCAAGGCGGCCAACCGGCTGACGCTGGAGCTCCAGCGGAGGGGCAGCACCACCAGCATCCCCTCCCCGCAGTCGGATGGCGGAGACCCCAGCCAGCCCGACGACCGGCTGGCCAAAAAGCTCCAGCAGCTGGTCACCGAGAACCCGGGCAAGTCCATCTCCGTCTTCATCAACCCGGACGATGTCACGCGGCCGCACTTCCGGATCGATGACAAGTTCTTCTGAGGGACGGCTTCTCTCCCCAACCCACCCCAGTTTCAGACTTGAGCCTTGGCTCACCGCCACCCCAAGACCCTCTCCCTCCCACTCCCCTTTTTGGAATCTTTTTTTTAAAAAAACATATCCAGCTTAGATTGGATTCGCGGAGGACAAAATACAGACTTCTTCCTGGTTCTGCAGGATGGAGCAGTTTCTCACTGTTTCGTTTGCTGCTACTTTCCCCCTTTCTGGCCTGTGTGTCGCTTTTAAGGAATACCTGAAGTCACATTTCCTGGGTTTCCCCCTTTTCCTCCTTTTTTTGCAACCTTCTTTTCCGTGTCAGTCTTCTGTTGCTTTTTTCTTCCCGGAGCTCCCTCCCTTGACTCCGAGGTCATGAGTGCGAGGAGTTCCAGAAGGGGATCTTTTTGGGGGTGTGGGGGTGTGTCTTGTGGCTTCCTTTCCATTGCTGGGTGGGGGGCGGTCCCATTTTCATTTGCTCCATTTCCTCTTTTGCTCACCCAGAAGGACCGAGGCGGCTTTGGAAACAGTGACGAAACGTCCCAAAACGATGGGGTGTTGCTTCCCACACACGGCCAGCCCCCCCCAAGTCACTTCTTCTTGAATGTAATAGCTCAGATTTGGACTTCTCATGGCATAAGGAAAGGTGCCACGGCCCACTTCCACGCGGGGGAAAGGAAAACGGTTCTGGAATGTTAGTTTTTAGTGCGTGTAATTATTCAAAGCCTTATTTAAATGCTATTAAAGAACGTACCATTATAAATGTTAATTTGCACTAATGACATCATCTGCCGGCTTCTGGCTTCTTCTAAGGATTTTGAATCTGGGGTGGGGGGTTCCCCTCTTCCTGGTGCTCAGTCCCTGCTGCTTTCCTGGATCCACTGAGAGACGCTCCCGGCTGGCAGATGACCCCGTGGCCTGGATAGAAGGGCTTTGCAACGGAGCCCATGGATAAAGTCGCCTCCTTGCTTAGCTTCTCCTAAGCCCCCTTTCGGTTTCATGCATCCGCGAGAGGCGGCCGTACCAACAGCTCCTGCTCTGCGGCCTCACCAGTCTGGCCGCAGAGAATCCATGGGGGGGGGGGCTCCCTTCTGGCGGAAGAGAGGGGGCCTGGGGTGCTTTCATAGAATCATAGAATCATAGAATCATAGAGTTGGAAGAGACCACAAGGGCCATCGAGTCCAACCTCCTGCCAAGCAGGAAACCCCATCAGAGCACTCCTGACATATGGTTGTCAAGCCTCTGCTTAAAGACCTCCAAAGAAGGAGACTCCACCACACTCCTGGGCAGCAAATTCCACTGTCAAACAGCTCTTACTGTCAGGAAGTTCTTCCTAATGTTTAGGTGGAATCTTCTTTCTTGTAGTTTGGATCCATTGCTCTGTGTCCGCTTCTCTGGAGCAGCAGAAAACAACCTTTCTCCCTCCTCTATGTGACATCCTTTTATATATTTGAACATGGCTATCATATCACCCCTTAACCTCCTCTTCTCCAGGCTAAACATGCCCAGCTCCCTTAGCCGTTCCTCATAAGGCATCGTTTCCAGGCCTTTGACCATTTTGGTTGCCCTCCTCTGGACACGTTCCAGTTTGTCAGTGTCCTTCTTGACCCAGGAGACCCGGCTCTGTGGGAGAGCCAAAGGGACTGAGTTCAGCTCCCAGCAGCATCTCTGGGGAGGGGTGGGAGAAGCTCTCTGGGGCGCAGCTGCCATCCGTGCCCACAATGCAGAGCCACACAGAGCCACGGCTTCCAGTGTCAACCAGTGTCAACTAGCATGAGGACTAGAACCTTGTGTTGCATTAAGGGGAACGGCTGTAGCTGCAGGCATGGACTTCAACCCTCACTGGGGTCTTGGAGAGAAGCCTGAAACTCTTGGAGAAGCTGCTGCCAGCCAGTGCAAACAATATTTAGCTAGACAGACAGACAGACACACACACACACACACACACACACACACACACACCCCTAGGCCTGGCTGGGAATAGGGCAGCAGACAGAGAGACAGGCTATCTCTGCTCTGCTTCCACAGCTAGAGTCAGCCGTGCTTCTGAATCGCAGTTTCTGGAAACCACAGAAGGGGAGAGTATTGATCTTGTGTTTGAATTCTGCTTGGGGGTCTCCCATCAAGGCACCTGGTTGGCCACTGTGAGAACAGGAGGCTGGGATGGATGGGCCATTGGGAACCTCTCATGCCGCCATTATTATTATTATTAAATTTATATCCTCCCTTCCTCCTCAAGGAGCCCAGGACGGCAGATAATACTTTTTTTTTTTTTTTTTAAAAAGGCAATTCCCTTTGCGTTGCACCTTCAAGGGCCATCCGGCCTGGAGCAGGCATTGGTGTAGTCTAGCCTGGAGGCTGCAGATTAAAAAGATGGGGAGGAGGACCACGAAGGTACCAAAGGCCACGACAGCCCCCCCCCTTCCCCGCTTTTCATTTATAGTGTTGATCGGCACACACTTCCAAGGAAACGCCCTTGTAAACTGAGCTCAGGCAAGGAGGGCTCCGTCCCAGAAGGACCACAAGAAATGGCAAAAGGAAGTCTGCAACCCCGACAGAGACCAGAGTTCTTTTTTCAGCCTGGCTGGGGGGGGGGGCTATCTTCAGGGGCCTGTTTTGTGGTTGACATGGCTGCCTGTTTGAGGTTCCCCGCTCCCATTTCACCCTGGCTCGTTGAGGGGCAGAGATGGCGTCCAGTGTCCCTCCATAGAGGGGGCTCCCTGTCGCTCAGTGGGGGAGTCCATGCACCAACACCCCCACTTAAAGGCATAGCTGTCAACTTACAGATTTGAAAATAAGGGACCAGCAGCCTCGAAAATAAGGGATCAGCAGCCAAAATAAGGGATTTTCCAAGCACTGGTATGTTCAACTTCTGAGCCCCTCGGAGCCAAAGGAAGAAAGGCCAGCCAGCAGCCAAACGAAGCCTCAAGCGGTGGTTCCCACAGCGCAGCAACCCGGCAAAGGGGATGCAGCAAGGAAAACCACCGTCACCTCTCTGCTGGGAAGCGCTGAGCAAAGGCGATTCCCCAGGCAACGCAGCCGATTTGATTGGCACAAGGCATGCAAGCTCCACCCCCCAGTCGTTCTTAGACTCCTTATTGGGTGAGCAACGCAGCCAAGCAACACAGCTGGAGCCTCCCTCCTCCCTGGCCGGCAGGGAGGGAGGGAGGGAGAGGAGCTGCTTCCTTTGAAACCCGGAAAATTTAAGGGACATCATCAATAAGGGACAGCAGCGGGACACGGCACTGGGATAAGGGACTTTCCCGCCAAATAAGGGACGGTTGACAGCTATGCTTAAAGGGAATCCCGTGATGGGGATCAGCGGAGACCATTCTGGTCCCGAGAGGCTGGAGAGCTGCTGCCCATCAGAGCAGGCCAGCCTTTCACCTGGCCATGTGCCCCCTCCCCGCTGCTTTTGGACAGCCGCTCTCGTCAGTCAGCCTGGCCACGTGGAGCTGAGGCTGATGGGAGTTGTAGTCCGCAGCAGCAGCCACCAGCTGGCAATGGCTGGCAAAGACCCTTCCTTTCTGGGCCGCGTCTTTTAGATTGTGAGCCTGCAGGCAGGGGCTGTTTTTCTAAACCATATTTTGTAAGCCTCTCTTGGGAGCCTTTTTGGCTGAAGAACAGGGTCAAAATGGCTTTAAATAAACTGGTTTGTAAATGAAAAGGCAGCTTTTTCTGTGCTTTGGAAAGACAAAGGGATTCACCCGCTTGATCTCCATCGTACGTGACAGGTAGGTCACTATCCCTTCTCTCCCCCCCCTTTTGCAAATAGGAAGGCTCAGGGAAGACTGCAGTGGTCCTCGCTGTGCAGAGATTCGAACTCTGTACTCTGCAATCCCTCATTGCACTATGCAAACGCCCCTCCTTATTCCCCCCAGGCCTCTCTGCATTCTCCAGCACACACAAGTCTGCCCCCAAACATTTTTTCTTCCTACCCCCATGCCACGCTTGCACCTTTGCCTCAGAAGGCTTAGACCCTTTGGGTGAGCCTGAGACCTTAGTCATCAAACTGTAGAGCTGGGGTCGTATAATCTAATCCGTTGCAAGGCAGGAACCTCAGGGTAGAGGACCATGATAATCAGAAGGGACTCTCGGCATCATCCAAACTGACCCCCCCCCCCAAAGAAAAACACACTTCACAACAATATGGCTGTGCTGTCTGCGGGAGTGTAGTCCAAAACAGTTGGGGAGCACCAGGGTTGCAAAGACTACTTTTGGGGGAATGAGATGAGTAGCCTCCTTCGCATTGCAATGCTATTGGGTTTTTTTGAAGGCTTCTCTCCCCCCAAAGAAATCTGAGATCTCCAGCCTCCCTCATTGGGGCCCTTCCATCCCACATTCTCTCCCAGAGAATGCTCATTAATCTCTTTAAAAATAGAAAAGGGGGTGGGAGGATTGTTGGAAGTGCAAAGTCTTCTCCTTGGCTCCCACCTCTGAGGCATCTGCGCGCACCTGGAGGTCAAACGGGGACACGGGAACAGGCGTCAGAAGGTCAGAGAGATCAAAGGAGAGGAAACACACACACACACACACACACACACACACACACACACACACACACACCGTTGCAAGGGCCTGTAGGAACAAGACTTGCTCTCCGGCCTTTTTAGCCGAGCCCCTGCTGTTGGGCCAGGAACAAAACCTCTCCAAAAAAAGGTGCTCAGAGCAGCCCCAGCAGAACAGTTTCAACAAAGGGCTGAGCCACAGGGAGTGAGTGTGGCAGTGGCAGGTCAGCCTTTGGTCGCTGTTGCTGAGCGTGCTGAAAAAGCCTGGGCAGGTGATGTTCTGTTCTCGCTGGCCAAGGTGTGCTATATATAAACTCCCAGCTCCCTAAAATCTAAAGCACGAGGCCCTGGCCCAGAGCAGCTGGGAAAGCAGAAACTCACTTCTCTGCTCCCCTTCTCTAGCGCTCCCTGTTTCCCCTCTTGCATGGCTTTATTCCTTTTTCTCCCTCCCTTCCTCCCATCCATTTAAAAAGCAAAACTTTGACAGTGACTGGTTTATGCAACTGTGGAAGAAGCAGCTTGCAGGTCAATTCTGTGTCCTGGGCAGCTGTGGTGCATGCTCTGAGTGGTGCATGCTCTGGTTATCTCCCACTTGGACTACTGCAATGCGCTCTACGTGGGGCTGCCTTTGAAGGTGACCCGGAAACTGCAACTAATCCAGAATGCGGCAGCTAGACTGGTGACTGGGAGTGGCTGCCGAGACCACATAACACCGGTCTTGAAAGACCTACATTGGCTCCCAGTACATTTCTTAGCACAATTCAAAGTGTTGGTGCTGACCTTGAAAGCCCTAAACGGCCTCAAAGGCCCAAAGCATCTTCACCCCCATTGTTCCAGCTCCGAGGGCCTTCTGGTGGTGCCTTCACTGTGAGAAGGCAGAAGGCCTTCTTGGTGGTAGCACCCGCCCTGTGGAACGCCCTCCCATCAGATGTGAAGAAAATAAACAACTATCTGACTTTTAAAAGATCTGAAGGCAGCCCTGTTTAGGGAAGTTTTTAATGTTTGATGTTTTATTTGTTTTTAATCTGTTTGGGAGCCACCCAGAGTGGCTGGGGAAACCCAGCCGGATGGGTGGGATATTAATAATAATAATAATAATAATAATAATAATAATAATAATAATAATTTATTTATATCCCACCCATCTGGCGGCCTCCAACAAAATATTGAAATACAGTGGTCCGTTAAACATTAAAAGCTTCCCTAAAGAGGGCTGCCTTCAGATGTCTTCTAAAAGTCTGGTAGTTGTTGCTCTCTTTGACATCTGGTGGGAGGGCGTTCCGGGGGGGGGGGGGGGCTTCCAGCTATAATTCTAGGATTCCACGATCTGCCTTGGCAGCAGCTGTCTCCCTCCCTCGGCGGCCACGATGTCTCCCTGTCTTTGGAGAAAGCCATCGCACCCCGCTGGGCTGAATCCCCTGAGCACTGGCAGTTTGCAAGCCCCTGCGCCCCTGCAGCTGTTCTGGCGCTGGCCCCTTCCTGCCATATGGAAGCACTGGCTGGGAAGGGGAGGCTGGTGGCAGAAGTCCGCCTGCGCCTGCACCACGCGGAGCTAATCGGGAGTAAAACGCCGCTGCTGAGAGGGACTCGGTAAACGTCCTGTCGCCTCTCATTAAAGTCATGGGATGCAACTTCCTTGCCTCGCTGCCTCTCGCCTGGCGGCTTCCAGGGTGTTGGGAATAGCAGTGACTTGGCAGAAAGTAGATTGAGGCAGAAGGGGGCTCCCCACAGAAACACGGAATTCTAGAGGTGGAAAAGTCCTCTAGTCCAATGCAGGAATTGCAGGGACAGAATCCCCGATGGCTGACCACCCAACAACCTCTTCTTAAAAAACCCCCAGTGAAGGAGATTTCCTTAGGAGGTAACGATAGAATATAGGAAGTTAAAACAGGTTAAAATTCACGTTAACTTTCTAAGCACAATTCAAAGTGTTGGTGCTGACCTTTAAAGCCCTAAACGGCTTCTGCCCAGTATACCTGAAGGAGCGTCTCCACCCCCATCGTTCTACCCGGAGACCTGGGTCCATCTCCAAGGGCCTTCTGGCGGTTCCCTCTCTGCGAGAAGCCAAGCTACAGGGAACCAGGCAGAGGGCCTTCTCGGTAGTGGTGCCCTCCCTGTGGAACGCCCTCCCACCAGATGTCAAAGAGAAAAACAACTACCAAACTTTTAGAAGAGGCAGCCCTGTTTAGGGAAGCTTTAAAGGTTTGATGTTTTATCGTGCTGGGAGCCGCCCAGAGTGGCTGGCAAAACCCAGCCAGATAGGCAGGGTATAAATGATAAATTATTATTATTATAATTACTATTATTATTACTACTACTACTACCATGTAGGAAGTGCAGTGCAAGTATCCTTCAGAGATGGCTTTAAAACAGTGGGATGTAACATCACAAAAGCAGTCAAATGCAACATTTCCTGTTTTCCCAGAGTAGACACACAGGGGAATGTTGCCCCAGCCAGGAGGACTTCCTGTCACACCTGGTCTGGAGTCTCCTCCCCTTGCATGTGACCAGGTAGATGGGCGTGACCCTGGGAGACCCCATAATGTGGGAATGTTCAGGGAAGCAGGAGAGGCTGTATTGTTTAATTATATCCTTCCCAACTTGTGTTAACAAGTTCTACAATTTATTTACTTGATTGGGGGCAGCTGCCCCCAGCCCCCTGGTTACGCCCCTGCCTAAGGTGCAGTTGGTGGGACGGGGCCTTCTTTGTGGTGGTGCCCATGCGATGGGACTCCATATCCCAGGTGATCCAGCTCATCTCCTCTGGCTGCAGCCTTCCCCCAGCCTGGTGCCCTCCAGAGGTTTCGGACTACAACTCCCACCAGCCCCGGGTGGGGCACTGCTGGGGGTTGGACTAGATGACCCCTGGGGGTCTCTTCCAACTCTAAAAGTCTATGAAATCTCCATCAGCATCTGCAAGGAAGGCTGGAAATGACCCCCCCCCTTGGGTGCCTCTGCCCGTCTTTGGAAACTATATGGAGCTTGATGGCTCGGCAGCCTGGCTTGGCTTCCTATGTTGCTATGCAAATTTATGCAGCCTTAATTGATTAACAAGAGCAGCATTTTTAGAGGCCTGGTGGCTTTGGTTTCTTTATTGAGAGCTTCAAAGCAGCCGATCTGAACAACGCAACTCCGGCTAGTTTCTCTCTGGCAGAAGCTGCGAGCGATGGAGTCGTCCAGGAGCCCAAGAAGAATATGGTCTCTTGAGTAGCAGCATCACCAAAGTGCCCCATAACATGCCAGGGGGTGATGGCCTGGGAATCGGATTCAGAGGCTGAACCTGAGGAATCCCAGCCTGCACAGGAGTGCCTGCCTCCAGGACCGGCTGAGCTGGGGCTGGGGCTTGAGCCTGAAGGGTCCTCACCTGTGCCAGATCCTCAGGAGCAGACACCAACTGAATCCACTCTGGCTCTGGAGGTGATGGAGGACCCATTGCCTGCAGGTGCTTTACTCCCAGCCCACTCAGGGGAAGCTGAGGTTGCCTCTGGGTCCGGTCACTCTCCAGCCTCTCCTGAGCTGCAGAGGCTCAGGGCAGAGAGGCGGAGGGATCGAAGTTCCCGCAGGAGGAGGGCTCACCTCCAGGCCAGGAGAGGCGAGTCACCTGTGGACCGGGGCACCCTATGCCTCGGGGCAGATAAAAGCCAGCCAGCCCAGTCCCAAGTTGCGGGAGCAACATTGTTGGTAGCCTGTTCCTGCCGGCACCCTGTCCTGCTCTTCTGCCAGAGTTCCTGACCTCACCTGACTCCCTGTCTTGGACCTCGCTTCAGCCTTGACGGACAGCCTCCATACCACACCCTCGACCTCGGACTGGACTTGGACCATGCCGCACGGTAACCCCCCGGGACCAGCACACAGTGTGTGTTTTGGGGACATGATCCCTCCCTCGAAAACAACCCAACCCAAAACAAAAACTTGGCTGTGTTTCCCCAGCCTAGTTGCAACGCTTCCTCAAAAGGAGGTCCCTGAATGAAGTTTCTGTACTTCCCACCTGTAAGAGATGCGAGTGTTGTTTTAATTAGTGGCGGCAGTTTAATATAGATTAAAATATGGATAAAACTCAGAAGTCTTAACACCCAGTCCCAGGGATCCTTGTAGAGATCTTCCATGAAAGATCCAGTCTGATGGTACGGTTACAGAGGAGCCTTTCCTGCAATCCAGCTTCTGGCGAAGGCAAGTTCTAAACCACGCTTTGCATTTCTTTATATAACTAATAGGATTTATAGACCATTTGATTATTTTTTTAAAAAACCCTCAAAGGAGTTTACAAATAGAAGAAAACAATAGAATTCTCAGTAAAAACTCTGAAAGCTATCCTTTGCAAAAAAATTTCCAAAGATAAAATCAGCAATAAAGTAAAATAAGATTAAGATTTGAACCAACTTTCTAATTTCCTGGGTAGGCTTGTCTAATGTTTTTAGCAGGCCCCAACAAAAAATGCAGCCGCGGCACATGCCTGGTGTCAAGGGGCAGGGAGTTCCACAGGGCAGGTTCCTTCGCCCCCCTTTTTTGGAGGATCTAAGTGTGTGTGTGTGTGTGTGTGTGTGTGTGTGTGTATTTCCAAAACCGAAAAACAATTACAAAGATCAAAGTCAAAATCCATATTCATTTTGTAACATAAGCCTATTACATAGTTGTCTAGATTAAAATATACCTAATTGCTATAGACTTCCCTTTGCTATATATAAATGCAACTCAATTAGAAATATTATATTAGAAACTTTTATAAATTCCCCTATACCCCCCCACTCCCCTTCACCCATGTGTGATCTCAATATTTGTTTTTTTACTTCTTCCATCTTGTTGTGTTGTTGTAGTTTAATAGTTATTCAATTGATTCTTTTATCATTTCCTTGCTTACCCCTGCAAGTTTTACATGGAAAAATATGGTTCTGGAACTGGAATATTAATAGATAATGTGCAAAAAGATTGAGTTCTTATAAAAAGTGGAAGGGATGTTTGTGGCACCTGCGCCAGCGTCCGCTCGGCATTGGTGTCCCTCCTCCCATGTAAAGGAGGCTGAAAGAGAAAGGCGGCCTTGGAAGGTGGTTGGCTAGGGCAGCACAATGAAGGGATTTTAAGGAGTTGGTGGAGTCTGTGACCCTCCGTCCGCCTGGGGGACTCCAGCACCACCAGCACATCCACGGAGATGGCAGGAGGGAGTCACACAAATGTCTCCCACTCACTCCAGGGCTTGACATGGCAAAGTATATTGGTGGCTGTGAGGGGTGTCTTCTCTTCTTGGAGGAGCCCCTCACTAGGTTTTTGGGGGTTTTTTTGTAAATAATTTTTATTAAGTTTCACATATTTATCATGTTGTTGTTTAGTCGTTTGGTCGTGCCCGCCTCTTCGCGACCCCCTGGACCAGAGCACGCCAGGCACTCCTGTCTTCCACTGCCTCCTGCAGTTCGGTCAAACTCATGCTGGTAGCTTCCAGAACACTGTCCCACCATCTCGTCCTCTGTCGTCCCCTTCTCCTTGTGCCCTCCATCTTTCCCAACATCAGGGTCTTTTCCAGGGAGTCTTCTCTTCTCATGAGGTGGCCAAAGTCTTGGAGCCTCAGCTTCAGGATCTGTCCTTCCAGTGAGCACTCAGGGCTGATTTCCTTCAGAATGGAGAGGTTGGATCTTCTTGCAGTCCATGGGACTCTCGAGAGTCTCCTCCAGCACCAAAATTCAAAAGCATCACTTCTTCGGCGATCAGCCTTCTTTATGGTCCAGCTCTCACTTCCATACATCACTACTGGGAAAACCAGAGTTTTAACTACCGGTATACGGACCTTTGTTGGCAAGGTGATGTCTCTGCTTTTCAAGATGCTGTCTAGGTTTGCTTTTCTCCCAAGAAGCAGGCGTCTTTTAATTTCGTGGCTGCTGTCACCATCTGCAGTGATCATGGAGCCCAAGAAAGTAAAATCTCTCACTGCCTCCATTTCTTCCCCTTCTTTTTGCCAGAAGGTGATGGGCCCAGGAGGTGATGTTGAGCTTCAGACCATATTTTGCGTTCTCCTCTTTAACCCTCATTAAAAGGTTCTTTAATTCCTCCTCACTTTTTATCATAATAACATCAAATAACAAAACATACAATTCCCAAATTTTCCCCTCCCCTCCCCCGACTTCCCTCAATTTCCTCTTCTGGTTTCTTAACACACAATTTCCCCCTGCTTTTTGTTGTTGTTAAATATTAATATTAAATTCCTTAACTGTTACTATCCTCTTATCATTCTAACACGAGGTTGTATTTTCTATATTTATTTTGTCCACTGTAAGTGTTTACTCAAAACTGGCTAGTGAGTCCATTTCTTTACATTGTTTCTGTAAATACAACATACAGTACAGTGGTACCTCGGGATGTGAATGAGATCCGTTCCGGAGCCCCGTTCACATCCTGAATAGAACGTAAGACGCGATGGCGCATCTGTGCGTGTGCGGGGCGCGTTTTGCCGCTTCCACGCATGCCTGTGATGTCGTTTTGAACGTCTGCGCATGCGTGAGCGGCGAAACCTGGAAGTAACGCACTCCTTTACTTCTGGGTTGCCGTGGAGCACAACCTGAAAGTGCTCAACCTGAAGCACATTCAACCCGAGGTATGCCTGTATATGATTCCCCATCTTTTTAAAAGTCTCTATTTTCTTAGTCTTTCAGTTAGCTTTGCCATTTCAGCATATCCCACCAGATTTTCTTGCCATTCTTCTTTAGTTGGTAACCTCACCAGTTAACCATATTCACCTTCCTTGAGGGTCTCTTCCAACTTTAAGATTCTACAATTCCACAATTCATGTATTTTTATTTTTTGGTGTGTGTGTTTAGTGCTGCTTTGGCCCAGCAGAGGGAGCTGAATCCAGCAGCCAAAACAAGTTCACTGTGTGCAGTCTTCCACAACACACACACCCTATAGGGGAAGACTGCGCCACTATTGTACGTCTGTGAGTTATTGATTGGTTGCATTAATACCCCACCTTTCCCCCCAGTGAATGTGCGGTGCTGTCAATGTTTTTATCCATCTCCCCATTTAAACCCCACAAGCCTGTGAGGGAGGCCCTGGGGCAACCACACCCACCCGCCCAGTGCTTGGCCCTTCCACACTGAGCAAAACCAGGCAAAGCACCGAGGAGGAGGAGGAGGAGGAGTAGGGGAGAGGGCTGTGGGGCGAAGGCCAGGGAGACCCAGGATCAAATCCCACCCAGCCGCGGAGCGCACTGACCTTGGGCCGGCCGCTATCTCCCACACTGACCTACTTTATGGGGTTGTTGTGCGGTTAAAAGCAGGGCGGAGCCATGAATATTCCTCCGCGCTCCTTGGAGAATTGAAATCAAGTAACTGAAAGGTGACTTTGTCAAGAGAAGGTGGGCGGGTGCCCATCAAAATACTCTCCACAAGAATTCATTTTGGAGCAAGCCAATCAGGCAAGCCTTCGATTCAGGCGTGTTGTAAACAAAAATTGCCCTTTTCCCTTATGGGGTATCCAAGAGCCCATATAGAGTCCTTACATAGGTTCCCTATTGGTAGGAGAAGATAACAGGGGCCAACCAGAGAATATTGAGAAGCAAAGCAGCTAGTAAGCTTGATCTTTATTGATCTGTTGCAACAGGGTGCTCCCCTCACCACACGCAGGAGAGAGGAGGAACCCAGAACAATGGCACGCAAGGCCTTATAAAGACTTTTGAAATTGCCACCCTGTAGATCAAGACCACCCCCAGGAACATCATACATGCATCACAGAAGGGGTGTAACCTAAGACCACCCCTCAGATACATTATACCTACATCACAGAAAAGGCGGTCTTAAAACAGAAATTTGAAGTTGTTTTTTTCCTGTCCTGCAGGTTACTTGATTGGATTTCCTGGGGAGCCAGTCTTTTGTAATGATAAATACTTAGTTCCTGGGCCAGGTCACAGGCTCACACCCTATTCATATCTTAAATGTGCCCTTAAGACAGGATTTGTGAGGAAAGAGACAATGGGAAGGTTTCCCACTTTGACCTTGCAGAGAAAACATTTGCTCAGTTTAGGAATCAAAATGGTTCCAGGTTGGCCTTCCTGTGCTGATCTATGTATGTGCTTGGTTGGTACACTTATGAACATTACCATATCTCTAAGACCTCAAAATTCCTATCACAGGCGGTTGGTGGAGGTGAGCATTAAGGTCTTCTGGCAAACCTGGGCACTCTCTCTATGCTAGCCTGGGCACTCGCCCCCCCCCCCAGCCACTAATATGCTTAGGAGGGTGTCCAAGTGTGTGCTAATGGCCTCTGCTTGATTTAAATTTTTTTTAAAAAATTTGCAAGCTCGTCTCTAGTGTGGGGGGTAAATTCCCTTTGGGAGTTGAAGTACAGAGACCCACACCAAACTCCCAGTCAGTCAGACTTTCTTCAGTAATGCATCACTGGACAGAGTCCAGAGTGAGAGCGTTTCCATTAGCACACACCCGATACAGTCATACCTCGGGTTGAATGCACTTCGGGTTGAGCACGTTCCAGTTGCACTCCGCAGCAACCCGGAAGTAACGGAGCGCGTCAGCATTAAAAAGGTAAAGGGACCCCTGACCATTAGGTCCAGTCGTGGATGACTCTGCGGTGCTCATCTCGCTTTACAGGCTGAGGAAGCCGGCGTTTGTCCACTTCCGCAGTTTTTCCGGGTCATGTGGCCAGCATGACTAAGCCGCTTCTGGCGAACCAGTGCAGCGCACGGAAACGCCATTTACCTTCCCGCCGGAGCGGTACCTATTTATCTCCTTGCACTTTGATGTGCTTTCAAACTGCTAGGTGGGCAGGAGCAGGGACCGAGCAATGGGAGCTCACCCCGTTGCGGGGATTCGAACCACCGACCTCCTCCTCCTCCTCCTCCTCCTCCTCCTCCTCCTCCTCCTCCTCCTTTTCTTTAAATATTTTGTATTGGTTTTTCTGTATAGACATCCTCTAACAATATTTATTTATTTACAATAACAGTTTTCCATATTTTCCTACCCCCTCCCCTGGACTTCCCTCATACTCCCATTTTGTTTTATTTCCATATTGTTCACCCTGCATATTGAGTCCCCAAAATTTCCCCAATACATATAATCTTATTTTAAAAATTATTATTATATACAATTGTGAACCGCCGACCTTCTGATCCGCAAGCTCTGTGGTTTAGATGCTAGCGCCACCCGCGCTGTTAGCATCAGGCTCCTCCTCAACTGGTGCTTACCAGTTTTGTGGTCAGGCTGTGCTGCTGCGGAGTGACGCTCACCTCACTGATAATGGTTTTTTGCAGAATTTCTACCCCACTCGCCCCCCAAAGCCTGTTTCCATGGCACACAGTGACCCTCTCCAAACTCAGTGGGCCTCCCTCCCTCCCATCCAAGCGAGTACGTTTGGATTGAGGCCCCTGCTCGGATCCCCCAAGTGCCCTTCAAGCGACAAGGGAATAAGGCTTCCTCTCTGCTGCTTTGCATCCTCTGGCTGGCTGCAAGGCATTGACGGATGGCCGATGGGGCAGTGCTACATATCATTACCCAGTTTGTACATTTCCATTCCCGTCTCTTTGTCCAGCTCACCCTTGTGGGCTTCGGAGATAAGCCCCAGACATCTCCATTGTTCAAAATGCGAGCAGGGCCTGGAACCCTTCTCTGAAGGACACACACACCCACACACCCACACCCCGGGCAGTGTTGCCAGAGAGGTTGCCAGCACCGAAAACTTGAGCTATTGATAGCCTCCGGCCGGGAGGACCCAAGGGCCAGGAGGGGGGCAACCTGATCGCACCCTGCAGCGCAGATTTGCTCAAGGAGAACAACTCGCCTTTGCTTCTGAGTGAATTTGGGAGGAGGAGGAAGAGAAGGGGGGGGAATCAAGGGGGAAAGCGGGGAGGGTGGAAAACTACAAACAAAGTCCTTTTTATGACTCACTTTTGGAACAGAGCAGGAGGGAGCAGAGCAGAGGGAGACTCCCTCCCTCTTTAAATCCCAGGCAGGTCAGCTCCTCCTCTCTGCAAGGTGCCGTGCCACAGACTCCCAGTGAAGGGATCCTGAGAACCTGGGGGCCCGGGAGTAGATCCTGCTCTGCCCTGGAGCCTCCCACCACCGAGCTGCTCCAAAATATGACTTTTTCCTCCTCCCTAAGTTAGGGAGAGGCTCCAAGACTTTGGCCACCTCATGAGAAGAGAAGATTCCCTGGAAAAGACCCTGATGTTGGGAAAGATGGAGGGTGCAAGGAGAAGGGGACGACAGAGGACGAGATGGTGGGACAGTGTTCTCGAAGCTACCGGCATGAGTTTGACCAAACTGCAGGAGGCAGTGGAAGACAGGAGTGCCTGGCGTGCTCAGGTCCAGGGGGTCACGAAGAGGCGGACACGACTAAACAACTAAACAACAACAAGTTGGGGGGGGGGACTCTAGACCAAGGTGGGGTCTCATCACACCTTTGCAAGAGGGAGATCTTCCTAATTTCTAGCTGGACCTATGAAGGCATTTCTGGGCATACAATTCTATGGTTCTGTGATTTATATCGAAGGAGCTCAAGGCAGTATATATACATAGGTAAAGGTAAAGGTACCCTGACCATTAAGTCCAGTCACGGACGACTCTGGGGTTGCGGTGCTCATCTCGCTCTATAGTCCAAGGGAGCCAGCGTTTGTCCACAGACAGCTTCTGGGTCATGTGGGCAGCATGGCTAAGCCGCTTCTGGCGAACCAGAGCAGCGCACAGAAAGGCCGTTTATCTTCCTGCTGGAGCGGTACCTGTTTATCTACTTGCACTTTGACGTGCTTTTGAACTGCTAGGTTGGCAGGAGCAGGGACCGAGCAACGGGAGCTCATTCCGTCGCGGGGATTTGAACCACCGACCTTCTGATCGGCAAGTCCTATGCTCTATGGTTTAGACCACAGCGCCACCCACGTCCCTATATACATACCAAGCCTAAAAAGAGACAGGACATCAGAACTGAAATGAAAACCTCAGCTAGTAAACTGGTCACCTAACATTCTCCACCTGGCGCAGGGCAGGAAATCTCTGGGCTCACGCGAGCTCTGATTTCTCTCTCTCTCATTTCAAACTGTGCACAAATGGTCCACCGTTTGTGATTCACTGACCCCCACATATCCCCCCCCCCCCCAGCCTGGGATCAGCACACTTGAAGAGGAGGACAAATTTAGCCATTTCCCCAAATGGTAGAAAAATTTGGGATGGGGTGCTCCTGTGCGCAGACAGAGGCAAGAGGTGCGTTCAGAGGAGGCCGACCGAGATGATCCAAAGTCTGGAAACTAAGCCTGATGAGGAATGGTTGAAGAAACTGGGCATGTTGAGCCCGGAAAGGAAGAGACTGGCAGGGGTCATGATCGCCATCTTCAAATATCTGAAGGGCTGTCCCATGGAGGAGGGAGCAAGCTGGTTTTCTCCTGCCCCAGAGGGCAGACCCAATGCACCGTATTCAAGCTTCAACAAAAAAGAGATTCCAAGCAAACCTTAGGAAGAACATTCTGATGGCAAGAGCTGCTTGGCAGTGGAGCGGACTCCCTCTGAAGTTGGCGGACACCCTTTTGAGGTTTTAGAAAAGAGGTTGGATGGCCATCTGCCAAGGATTCTTGAGATGCGACCTCAGCATTGCAGGGGGGCTGGACTAGATGCCACTTGGGTGTCCCTTCCAACCCGACAATTCTGAGCAATCTCTGATGAATGCTCAGGGCTTGCTTGCATTCCTCCTCGCATGCCGACTGCGCTTTCCCTTATGTGCCCAGACTCGGTGCCAGAGTCAAATCCTGTGTTGCGTGGCCCGTTAATGTGGGTTTATCCAGATAAAACATGGCATCTGGTTATTCATCTTGCTGATAATCCGCACCCTGGCCCAGTAATTTAATCAGCGCAGGGATGGAGAGGCTGGGATTAGGCAGCAATAATGGACCACTGCCCCCTTGTACATCTGGCGCCTTGGGAAGGGGGGCTTCCAGAAGCAGTTTCTTTCTTGCCCTGTGGAGTGAGGTGCCAAAGGGGGAGGAGACTGCCAGGGCCTGACCCTCAGCTCTGAGGTTCTCTACATTGGAAAAGCACCCATTTTGTCTGTGATTTGAGCAAGCGAGGGGTTCTGGGCATCATATCTCCTGCTTGGACTACTGCAATGTGCTCTACGTGGGGATACCTTTGAAGGTGACCCGGAAACTGCAATTAATCCAGAATGCGGCAGCTAGACTGGTGACTGGGACTGGCCGCCGGGACCACATAACACCGGTCTTGAAAGACCTACATTGGCTCCCAGTACGTTTCCGAGCACAATTCAAAGTGCTGGTGCTGACCTTTAAAACCCTAAATGGCCTCGGCCCAGTAGACCTAAAGGAGCATCTCCACCCCCATCGTTCTGCCCAGACACTGAGGTCCAGCACCGAGGGCCTTCTGGCAGTTCCCTCATTGCGAGAAGTGAGGTTACAGGGAACCAGGCAGAGGGCCTTCTCGGTGGTGGTGCCCGCCCTGTGGAACACCCTCCCATCAAATGGGAGCTATCAAATAAGCATCTATCCTGTCTTTAAAAGACGTCTGAAGGCAGCCCTGTTCAGGGAAGTTTTTAATATTTAATGCTGCTGTATTGTTTTTAACACTCGATTGGGAGCCGCCCAGAGTGGCTGGGGAAACTCAGCCAGATGGGCGGGGTATAAATAAATCATCATCATCATCATCATCATCATCATCATCATCATCATCATTATTATAGGACTGCAGAATGCTTTCCTTCTGAAATCGTGTACCTGCAAATGCTTTGCCACTCATCTTCTCTTTTGAATGTAAACAAAGCCTGCAGGATCAGGCCAACGACCCATCTGGCCCAGCGTCCTCTTCTCACAGTGGCCAACCACACGTCTGCAGGAAATTGGCAAGCAGAGTTTGAATACGAGAGCAGCACTCTCGCCTCCTGTGGTTTCCAGAAATTGGCATTCAGAAGTATTACTGTCTCCAACTGCAGAGACAGGGCACGGCCATCCTGGCTGGTAGCTACAGATATCTTTCTCCTCCATGAATTTGTCCAATGGCTCCTTTAGAGCCATCTAGGTTCATCATCATCATCATCATCATCATCATCATCATCATAGTAATAATAATAATTTTTATTTATACCCCACCCTCCCCAGCCAAGACCGGGCTCAGGGCGGCTATCACCCGATATAAAAACAAATTGATTGAAATACAGCTTAAAAACAAGATTAAAATACAACATCAAAAGATTAAAATACAGCCTCATTTCAATGGAAACTCAAATCAAAAACTTTTTTGGGGATGAAAACGTCAAGTCTTCACCAAGGCTAACTATCCAGACTGGACCTACATGGGCCAGAAAAAAGCCAGGGAAGTCCCCAAATAGGAGGTCCATCACAGGAGGAGAAAGGAAAAAAGAAAGAGAGGGAGGGAATCTTCTCTGCCTCTCGCCCGTCTTGGAGTGGCAAGAAGCACCAACCGCCTCCTTTGACATCATAGCAGCCTCTTAAATATTTCAAGACTGCTCTTATCCACTTTTTATTGGCTCGGTTCTCAGCCGCTGCTGACACCAGGAGCAAGACATGACAGCCTCTTCATCCTTTATCACTTTTGTGGAGCATCATATTTTTAAGAACTTCTTTTTCTCTTTCTCAGATATTGGTGCAATGCCTGAATCTGGGGTGTTCTTTTCCTGCTTCATCCCAGTGCCCAGTAAACTCCCGTTGGACTTCATCTCTTTTTCTCCATTGCAGGGGGCTGGACTAAGTGCCCCCTTGAGTCCCTTCTTACTCAACAATTCTATTCTCTCTCCCCCCCCCTCTCACACTTTGCAGTGCCGGATTTACATATAAGCTAAACAAGCTCCAGCTTAGGGCCCCACTCTCTTGGGCCCCCCCCCCAAAAAAAAATAAAGGAAAAACAACCTGGGTGTACATTTCCAAAATATAAGATAAAAAACAAATACAATAAAACCTATCTTCAGCAACAGTGTTGTGTTGTCTAGGCTCCTATGATGTAAGTCATGGGCCCCGTCTGCTAGCCTGCTCCTTAAAATATCACTGGTTTGCTCATTTCTACATATAGGGTGCCTACATTCTGCATGTGCAAATGGCTTGAGATACCTATTAGGTCCATCAATTACCTGTTGACAAAGGACAGCTGAACATATAAAAGGCCCCATTACCTTCAGGAGCTGAGGGCGTCATCAAACCTAAATCTGTCCCTACGCATGCACACACACAAATAATAATAATAATAATAATAATAATAATAATAATAATTATTATTATTATTATTATTATTATTATTATTTATACCCCACCCATCTGGCTGGGTTTCCCCAACAAAATATTATACTCTGGGCAGCTTCCAACAAAATATTAAAATACAGTAGTCCGTCAAACATTAAAAGCTTCCCTAAACAGGGCTGCCTTCAGATGTCGTCTAAAAGTCTGGTAGTTGTTTATTTCCTTGAGATCTGGTGGGAGGGCGTTCCACAGGGGGGGTGCCACTACCATGAAGGTGTCCCTGACTCAGATATCTCCATGAAATCATAACTTCAGTGGGACAGGCCTGAGAACTTTTACTCCCAGTTCTTGGGGTCCCACTGTTCTGGTGCCAAGGAAGTCTGTCCAGAATCCTAGGGAGATTTGGCCCCTGCTAGAAGAGGGTGCTATGCTAGAAGGGCTGTTGGCGTGACCTCCTTACGTTCCTCTGGAAGCGAAATGGTCATTCTGCCATGGTAGGCATCCATTTAACATCTTCTCAAGCAGAGGGATGGGAAAGGGCTTGCCTGTTTGGCTTCTACACACTGCTGTTAAAGGTGCAGGAGCTCTTCCTTTAGAAAAAGGTGGCACCCCAAGCAGGTCTCACTGACTTGAAGGAGAGAGCAGCTTTCCCTTGTGGGAATGTTCAGGGATGCAGGAGAGGATATATTGTTTGATTATCTCCATTTCCAACTTGTGTTAACAAGTTCCACAATTTAGCAGAGTAACATTCCCCTTTTTAAACTTTCAGCGGATGCGTTTGCTCAGGCTCGCTAAAGCTTCTATAACAACTGTTCTGTTATTTTCCCCTTATTCCCTCATAAAAGATAAGACACAACACAGTCTTCTATAAAAGTACAAAAAGGTTTACTCACACATCATTCTGTTCACAATAGGATCCCAGAAGGCAGACTTAGCTTAGAAAAGTAACACACACCTGGAAACTATCTCCTAAGGAGACAGTCCCTCTGGAAGCCAAGAGGGCATCTTTGGCTAAGCAGATGTTGCTTCTTCGATGCATGTAGTCAAAGAGAGAGAGATGGCTGCCCTGCCCTGTGCTTTTGTCGTTACCTGCACAGGTGAGGCCACACCCACCTCTAGTCACATGCAGAGGAAGTCTGTCCCAGACCAGAAGGAAACAGGAAGTTGACCTGCTGGCTGGACAAACATTCCTCCCCAGGTGTAAACATGTTCACTCTAGGAATGTTGTACTTGACTGCTCTTGTGCTTCACATCCCACATCCCTGGCCTCTGCTGTGACACTGGACCGTCTGAGGACTGAAGAACACTGACTATTTATTTAATATTTTTACCCTTCCTTTCCTCCAAGGAGCACACGGTGGAATACCTTGTTCTCCTCCCCATCTTATCCCCCTAACAGCCTTGTGAGGTAGACCACCCTCAGAGTGAGTGACTAGCCCAAGGTCATCCAGGGAGATTCACGAGCGAATGGGGACTCGAACCCTGGTCTCCTGGATCCTAGTCTGATGCTCTAGCCACTACCCCACTACTGCCTCTGTTCAACATACAGGTCCACCCTCCAGCCTCTTGCTGCTGCTCCCCATCCACCAGCTTTTGCCGCCTGAAGCAGCAGCCTCCTTCTGCCTGACGGCAGAGCCAAGCCTGCCTGCTGTGGAGCTGTGGCTCTGAAAAGCGCCACCTGCCCGCTCTGCGCAATCTTGTCCTGTTTTCTGAACTGCACCCATAGATGCAACTCTTCCATCGTAGGCTCACTCGCTGCCAGGAGAGGTCAGAAGGACAGGGGCACCTGGCAGCCGCTGAGAACACCTGTTCCTGCCAAGCGCTAGGATCTCCCTGGCACTGCTCTCCTTTGTCTCTGCCTGACGAAATTGGAGCTGGTGGAACTAAAAGCACCCCTGCCTGAATGGAAGGTGGACGGTTACAGGTAGGAGATTTGATACAAAACTGGATAATAATGGGGCAGCTGGATCAAGGCGGGTCGGGGCTGCTGATTCTTCTAGACCTGTCAGCAGCCTTCGACATGGTCGACCACGAACTCCTGGACCACCGCCTTGCAGACTTGGGGATCCAGGGCACAGTCCTTCAATGGCTGCGCTCGTTTCTCTCTGGTCGGGGACAGAGGGTGGCGCTTGGGGGGGGGGAATTGTCATCGCGCCACTCCTTGGTGTGTGGAGTGCCTCAGGGTGCGATACTCTCCCCGATGCTTTTCAACATCTTTATGCGCCCCCTCGCCCAGCTTGTCCGGAGTTTTGGGCTGGGTTGCCATCAGTATGCTGATGACTCCCAACTCTATCTGTTGATGGGTGGCCATCCTGACTCGGCCCCAGACACACTGACCAGATGTTTGGAAGCTGTGGCTGGATGGTTACATGGAAGCCGGTTGAAGTTAAATCCTTCGAAGACAGAGGTCCTCTGGCTGGGACAGGACGATATGGGATTGAGGGGGCAACTCCCATCTCTTGCGGGGGTGCAATTAGTGCCAGCACTGTCCGTTAAGAGTTTGGGTGTAATCTTCGATACCTCCCTCTCTATGGAGGCGCAGATTACAGCTATAACAAAGGCGGCATTTTTTCATCTCCGCCAAGCTAAGCAGTTGGCCCCTTATCTCTCTCGCCCTGACCTAGCCACTGTGGTCCACGTGACAGTCACCTCCAGACTGGATTATTGTAACTCGCTCTACGTGGGGCTGCCCTTGAGACTGACCCAGAAACTCCAGCGGGTGCAGAATGCCGTGGCGAGACTCCTTACGGGGTCTTCGCTGCGAGATCACATTCATCCGGTACTATACCAGCTGCACTGGCTCCCGGTGGAGTACAGGATCAGGTTTAAGGTGCTGGTTTTAACCTTTAAAGCCCTATACGGCCTAGGACCCTCATACCTACGGGACCGCCTCTCCTGGTATGCCCCACAGAGGAACCTACGGTCTGAAAATAAAAACATCCTGAAGGTCCCAGGCCACAAAGAGGTTAGGCTGGCCTTAACTAGAGCCAGGGCTTTCTCGGCTGTGGCTCCAATCTGGTGGAACGCTCTGTCACAAGAGACTAGGGCCCTGCGGGACTTGACATCTTTCCGCAGGGCCTGCAAGACAGAGTTGTTCCACCAGGCCTTTGGTCAGGGCGCAGCTTGACCCCCTCCTCTGGCAACCTGCACAGAATTTTGCTTAATGGTTGCCATTAATTTGATTTTAATTAATTTTTATAATGAAATGTTTTTAGAATGGTGGATTATTTGATTGTTTGATTATTTGATTGTTGTTAGCCGCCCTGAGCCCGGCTTCGGCTGGGGAGGGCGGGATATAAATAAAATTTATTATTATTATTTGAAAACCTCAGAGTCTTACAGGGATCGAGGGGTGTTGGAGAATGGGTGGCTCAGGCACTTCCTGCCCGAAGAGGGTTATAATAATAGAATTGCAGAGTTGGAAGGGACCCTGAGGGTCATCTAGTCCAACCCCTTGCAGTGCAGGAAGATAATAGGGTTCTTGTTTTTTTGGTTTTTTTTTTTTTTTAAGTCATGGGATGTAGTTGGAATAGCACCAGGGAGCAGAGGCCACAGTCTGACTGTGGTGGCTATTTGGTTGTCTTTGGCCACTCACATTCTGTCTGTCTGTCTGTCTCTCTCTGACCCACCCCATGAGGGAGTGAGGGAGAACTACGGATGCTGTCTTGAGCTCTGGTAGAAGCTGAAGAAATGTGCTGCTGCTGCTGCTGTCTTGGGGCCTTGGGGAATTAAAAGCAAACAAACCAACCCAGGAAACTTGGTAATTTTCCTGCAATGAATGATATCCTGCTGCTGGCACACACCAGTCAAAGAGGTGAAAAAGTTTGTCCATCGTTTTATCTGGAGAGGATGCTCTGGCCAGATGTTTGGAAGGGATCTCAATGGATGGGTCAGAGTGCACCACCTGACATTTCAACGTGCCTTGAGCTCATCTTTCCCTCTCTCCAAGCAGCTTAGAGCAACTTTGCCCTGGGAGGTGATCAGCAAGCTCAGCTCTCGTGGGTTTTACAAGGAATGGTGGTTGCCCAACGCCTCTCCGGCAGCGTTCCAAAGTATGCAGAATGGACGGGATCCAGCTGCAATTACAGAGGATGCACAGTCTTCCATTGAGTTTAATGGAGGCTGGCTGATGACTTGACTTTTAAGCCAGTTGCATAATGCATTGCACAGGTATTTGCAGCAAGCATCAACAAGGGTGTGGCAAGCAATAGTGCCTTCCTGTCGTAGTTTTGGAGATGGAAGCCTTGTATCGCTTCCCTCCCTGCTGCTTTCATGTGCTTTTAATGTGTGGCTCCCTGGAATTGATTCTTGATGCACCTTCTCCATTGCTGCTCCTGCAAAAGCGGCCCTGTTCTTCCAATCCATTAAGAGAACATCTTAGCAATGGAACAAAGCAGGCTTTGCTTTCTCTCCGCCTTGAGCATTCTCAAGAAAAAAGACTGGACAAGCCTCTCGTGGAGACTGCTAGATATTTTATAAAGGCTGCGTTCTCAAAGTTGTTTCTAAGGAAAACTGGAGCCATCTTGCATTTCTGTTCCTCCAGGCAGGGAGCTGGGGTGATGGTTTGAGGATCTTTTTCTCCCAACAGAATGTTAAAAATGCGATAAAACTTCAAACATTAAAAACTTCCTGATTCAGGGCTGCTTTCAGATGTTTTCTAAAAGTCAGGTAGTTGCTTCTTTCCTTGACATCTGATGGAAAGCCCACCGAGAAAGCCCTCTGCCTGGTTCCCTGTAACCTCACTTCTCACAGGGAGGGAACTGCCAGAAGGCCCTCGGAGCTGGACCTCAGTTTCTGGGCTGAACGATGGGGATGGAGACGCTCCTTCAGGTATACTGGGCTGAGGCTGTTTAAGGCTTTCAAGGTCAGCACCAACACTTTGAATTGTGCTCAGAAATACAATAACCATTAAAAGAAACCCCAAAGGCTGCAACCATTCCTCATAGGGCAATCCTAGAATAGGAGGGACCCAGAATAGCTTCATCATTTGGGTGATCCTTTCCGTCATCTCCATTGCTCTTTCCCCTACCTCCCCAAACCTTTTTGTGTCTTGCCTTTTGGTCAGATTTGGCTCCCATTGATTGGCATTCCCTCTTTTCTCCAGCATTATTTGATTCATTGCGCTGTTGAATCAATTACTGCTTTTACGACATCAATTACGTGCTGGCTGCATCCTCCTTCTGGCTTGGCTCTATAGAGAACATGCTGGCTTCTTCTGCCTTTGCTGACTTCCCTCACCATAGAAGCATAGAGGGACCCCAAGGGTCATCTAGTCCAACCCCTGGCAACTACAGCTAACCCCTTCCCTGTGATAGTTTTCAACGGGTGTGGAAATGTGGAACCGTTTCTGCGCCGTCCTATTTGAAAAGCTGGGTGAACTTTGAATTTCGAAAGGTTATTTCTTCTCACCCCAAAATCTTACTCCAGTTCAGGTGAATTCTCACCAACTGTGCCTCCTTAATGTATTTTTTAAAAATTAGTATTTTTAAAAAATAGTATTTTTTTTAAATTAATTTTTCTAAATTACATTTACAAATATTCATTTAAGCAACCTTAAGACAATGACTTCCCTTCTTCTCCTTCCATCATTCATTTTACATAAAATGTTTACTGAATATATAGGTGAAAGTTGTGTTTATTTAAAAACGCTGGAGCATTAAGATATATATTCAACAGTGTAAATAAGTTTTGATGGATGTAACAATGGATAATTGAATGGTTTAATTCATGTAAAATATGCAGGGATGTACAGAAAGTTAAGAAATTCTAATGAACAAGAACAGAAGCCACATGTTTATTTATTTCGTAAAATGTATACACCGCTTGATTGTAAAAAACAAAACAAAAAACTACCTCAAAGTGGTATACAAAAGATAAAAGATATTATACTTTAAAAACATATAAAAGTTAGAATACTAAAACAGATGAAATTTATTTCAACTTTCTAAGCATCTGGGTTGTTGTTGTTGTTTAGTCGTGTCCGACTCTTCGTGACCCCCTGGACCAGAGCACGCCAGGCCCTCCCGTCTTCCACTGCCTCCCGCAGTTTGGTCAAACTCATGCTGGTAGCTTCGAGAACACTGTCCAACCATCTCGTCCTCTGTCGTCCCCTTCTTCTTGTGCCCTCCATCTTTCCCAGCATCAGGGTCTTTTCCAGGGAGTCTTCTCTTCTCACGAGGTGGCCAAAGTCTTGGAGCCTCAGCTTCAGGATCTGTCCTTCCAGTGAGCACTCAGGGCTGATTCCCTTCAGAATGGAGAGGTTTGATCTTCTTGCAGTCCATGGGACTCTCAAGAGTCTCCTCCAGCACCAGAATTCAAAAGCATCCATTCTTCAGCGACCAGCCTTCTTGATGGTCCAGCTCTCATTTCCATACATCCATAGCATCTGGGTAGGCTTGTCTAAAGAGGATATTTTAATGGCTTGACTCTTTGCTTGGGAGGGTGCTGGAGACATCTGCAAAGATCAGCTGGCTTTCAGAGGGAAAACTCCTCTGTTAACATTTCTATTTGTTTGTTTGTTTAAAGTGGGGGCAGGTAAGAGACCCATGTAAGAGACCCAGGCCTGAGTCTAACGATGCCCCTGTCTATGCACCGCATGGCTCTCTGGAGGCCTCTTCAAGTGCTGGTTCATTGTAGGTGTCCTCTGCAACACGTTCTTTACACAATAAAAGTGCATTAGTGTGGGAATTTTCAGGGTGGCAGGAGAGGATACATTGTTTATTAATATCCTTCCTAACATGCATTAGCAAGTTCCTTTACTTAGCAGAGTGCATTACCCTTTTCACAGCACAGCAGATAGCTTGTTGCAGGCTTGTGTTAGCCACTCACTATCATACAATTCAGTATTGAATTGTACGTTCCTGCTAAGTCCCCTTTTAATCCCTCTTAAAAAGAATAAAGATGCCACAATCTTATTCAAAGTCAATAAAAGAAGTTTACTTACATCAGTTCACAGTTGGATCCCTGAAGGCAGACTTAGTTACAAATATGTACATTTGGAACTACCCCATATGGGGGAATAATCCCAGTGACTGCAGGCTAGCAGTCCTGCAGTTCACACGACGAAAGGAAGATGGAGAAGAGTTGAAAAGAAGGAAGTGTGCTGCGTGCCTTGCCCTTTTGTTACCTGGACAGGTAAGGTCACGCCCACCTTCTATCACATGCAAAAGGAAGGATGCTCCAGCCCAGGAGGAAACAGGAAGTTTTGACTGGCTGGACCAAACCTTTCCCTGCATGTCTTTTCAAGGAAAATAAGGATTGTTGTACTTGACTGCTGCTTATGTATCACATCCCACAATTTGTCTAGGCAGATTGATTCTGCTTTATTAGTTTTTCTGTGGCACTACCACATCATTGCTCTCAGGAGGAACTAATTGCAGTAGGAAAAGCAACAGGATTTCAGCAGGAAGCTACAGGATGCATGTTCAGGGAGGCCGGAGAGGATATATCGTTTATTAATATCTTTCCTAACTTGTGCTAGCATTCCTTTACTTAGCAGAATTTTACATCCCCCTTTTAAACACACAGCGGATAACTGGTTGCAGGCTCTCACTATTAGGTTCCTGGTAAGTTCCCTTATATCCCCCGTAAAAGAATAAACACACCACAATCTTGTTTAAAGTATATAAAAGACGTTTACTCACATCATCAGTTCACAATTGGATCCCTGAAGGCAGACTTAGTTACAAAGTATATATATATATGAGGATCCATCCCATATGGAGATAATCCCAGTGTCCTCTGTTGGCTGGAATCCAACAGAGCATTTCTAGCTAAAAAGCTGCTGGTCCAACGATGGAGGAAGTCAAAGAGAGAGAGAGAGAGCTGCGTGCCTTGTGCTGTTGTTACCTGGACAGGTATGGTCACGCCCATCTCTAGTCACATGCTAAAGGAAGTATGTCCCAGTCAGGAGGAAACAGGAAGTTTTCAACTGACTTGGACCAAACATGTCCCCACATGTCCACTCTAGGAAAACAAGGAATGTTGTACTTGACTGCTACTTATGTATCACATCCCACAATGCTCACTGTTGGGAAATGGACCAGGCTGTCCACCCTGAAACTTCTGCAAGAACAAACGGTATTGAAAGCTGGATTGCATATTGTTGTTGTTGTTTAGTCATTTAGTCGTGTCCAACTTTTCGTGACCCCCTGGACCAGAGAAGAAGAAGAGGAGTTTGGATTTGATATCCCACCTTTCACTCCCCTTCAGGAGTCTCAAAGTGGCTAACATTCTCCTTTCCCTTCCTCCCCCTTAACAAACTCTCTGTGAGGTGAGTGGGGCTGAGAGACTTCACAGAAGTGTGACTGGCCCAAGGTCACCCAGCAGCTGCATGTGGAGGAGCGGAGACGCGAACCCGGTTTCCCAGATTACGTGACTACCGCTCTTAACCACTACACCACACTGGCACGCCAGGCACTCCTGTCTTCCACTGCCTCCCGCAGTTTAGTCAAACTCATGCTGGTAGCTTTGAGAACACTGTCCCACCATCTCGTCCTCTGTCATCCCCTTCTCCTTGCGCCCTCCATCTTTCCCAACATCAGGGTCTTTTCCAGGGAGTCTTCTCTTCTCATGAGGTGGCCAAAGTTTTGGAGTCTCAGCTTCAGGATCTGTCCTTCCAGTGGGCACTGAGGGCTGATTTCCTTAAGAAAGGAGAGGTCTGATCGTCTTGCAGTCCATGGGACTCTCAAGAGTCTCCTCCATCTGCCCCAACAACATCCTGAGCCCAAATCCTCATGAAGCCACAAATTAAAAGATGTTTGGAGGTGCCCTGGCTCCATGGACCTTGGAATGAGATTGTCTCCCTTCCTGCCTTGGTTCTATGGCTTTTAGGCTGTGCTGAGGAGAAGAGGCCCCTTGTGTGTTCCCTCATGAGCCAGCTGTGATTCTTGCCTTGCAGGGGGTTGGGCTGGATGACCCTCAGGGGTCCCCTCAAACTCTACAGTTCTGTGATTCTACGACAGGTTTGGGAACTGTGCCAAAGTTACCCATCTCGCTTTCATCAAGGCAGGTTTGGGGAGGACTTTTTTTAAGAAGGGAGGAGGGGGAAGAGCATGGGAATGTGATCTCATCCAGCACCGTGTTCAATCAATGCCAGATCTAAAAGGGGAGAAAATCGGAAGCATCGAGTCACAGCGTGGTGTCATTTGACACTGACGAGTGCCGCTGAAGGTGACCCTGCGCTTCCAAGTGCCAGGAGACTCTCTGGATCACGGAGAGCGACACACACACACACCGCCCGACATAAATATGTATAATTGCAAATGTTTTATGACCATTATGGCAGGTCGAGTGGCCTGTTCTAGCTTTCCTCAACCTGGTCCCTCGCGGAGGTTTTGGACTACAAGTCCCATCAGCTCCCAGGGTGCAGGGCCACACCATGCTGGGGCTGGCAGGAGCTGTGTGCCAAAAGTGGTGCTGTGCCAAATAGTTGCCCTGCCTTCCCTGCTCCACAAAACGTTCTCCGCCATTAAAGGAGAAAATAAATGGCATTCAAAAATTATCAAAGGGGAGAGAGAACTTTGGTGAAGTTCTCACGGGTGTGGCACAGAGTCTTTGCTGTACTTGCCTGCCTTTTTAGGTGGTTAAATCATAGAATCATAGAATTGTAAGGTTGGAAGGTGTGGAGTGTAATTCACTGGGAGCAGTCAAATACAACATTCATGCAAGGATATGTCTAGAATCATAGAATCATAGAGTTGGAAGAAACCACAAGGGCCATCGAGTCCAACCCCCTGCCAAGCAGGAAACACCATCAGAGCACTCCTGACATATGGTTGTCAAGCCTCTGCTTAAAGCAGAGTCAAAACTTCCTGTTTCCACCCGGGCTGGAGAATCCTTTTGCATGTGATAGAAGGTGAGCGTGACCTTACCTGTCCAGGTAACAAAAGGACGTGTCACACAGCACACCTCTCTCTTTTTGATTTCCTTCTTCATTTGAACAGCTTCTAGCTAGGACTGCTCTGCTAGCTCTCAGCTAGCAGAAGCACTGGGATTATTCCCCCATATGGGGTAGATCCACATGTACATATTTAATAATAATAATAATAATAATAAATAAATAAATTTGTAACTAAGTCTTCCTTCAGGCATCCAACTGTGAACTGATGTAAGTAAACTTCTTTTATTGATTTTGAATAAGATTGTGGCCTCTCCATTCTTTTAAGAGGGGTTCAAGGGAACTTACCAGGAACGTACAACTCAATCTGAGATGGACTGGATTGTATAGTAGTGAGATGCTCACACGAGCCTGCAACCAGCTATCTGCTGTGCATGTAAAAAGGGGAATGGAACTCTGCTAAGTAAAGGAACTTGCTAGCGCAAGTTAGGAAGGATATTAATTAGCAATATATCCTCTCCTGCCACCCTGATCATTCCCACAGAAGCGACCCCTCAAGGGTCTAGTCCTGGTGCAATTTGGGAATCACAGTGAAGGAATCCCTGACAGGTGCCCGTCCGATCTCTGCTTAAAAACCACCAGTGAAGAAGAGAGCCCACAACTTTCTGTTCCTAGGTACAAGAAGCTGGCGTAAAGCAGGGGGTGGGGGGGAGTTGTGAGTGTCCCTTCCTTCATTCTGCACCTCATCCCCTAACTGGTCTGCACTCTGAATCCCAGTTAAAGCCCAAGGGAAGATGTCGGAAGATGCCTTCAGCTGCTGGGCTTCTTCTGATCAGGAAGGGATAGGAATGAAGCTGAATGCTCAGAGATCCAGGGCGGAAGAGAGGAAGCACCTCCTCATGATAAACACAGTGTGGTGTAGTGGTTAGAGCATCAGACCAGGACCTGGGAGAGACCAGAGTTCAAATCTCCACTCGGCCAAGAAGCTCACTGGGTGACCTTTAGGGTCAGTCACTGCCTTCTCTCAGCCCAACCTCCCTCACAGGGTTGTTGTGGGGAGAAGGAGAACTATGGAGACCATTCTGAGCTCTTTGGAGGAAAGGTGGGATAATGTAATGTAATAATTGAAGAAGAAGAAGAACAATTCACTCCCACAAGAGGCAGTGATGGGCACCAATTTGGAGGGCTTGTTTAAGACAATAAGAAGCGTCTGCAGAATCAGGCCAGTGGCCCATCTATTCCACGATCCTGTTCTCACAGTGGCCAACCAGATGCCCATTGTGGGAAAACCGCAGGCAGGCTCCCAGCACAAGATCAACACTCTCCCCTCCTGTGACTTCCGCCCTCAGGTGGCACAGTGGGTTGGCGCACCAGGCCGTTAACCAGAAGGTTAGTGGTTTGAGTCCACCCAGGGATGGCTGTGGGCAGGATTCCTGCACTGTAGTGGGTTGGACTAGATGACACTGGGGGTCTCTACCATTCTATGATTCTATGGAATTCGTGGAGGTAAAGGCAGTCAGTGGCTCCCAGCCAGGATGGCTCTGCCCTGCCTCCTCTGTCAGGATAACAACAACAACAACAACAACAACAACAACAACAACAACAACAATAATTATACGAGCTGCTGGAAACCACAGGAAAGGCAAGTAATTTTGTGCTGCTCATGGGTCTCCTATACCATCCATTGTGCAGAAGTTTGGTGCCTGAAATTTATAATTTCCATGCTTTGGGTTGAATTTGTAATGAAGTCTTAATAATTCTCTTCCTACTAAAGGTTTTTTTGACCCTAGACCATGAATCAGTGTCCAGCTGTGAATCCCATGGACATTTCACACATTTTTCTCAGCAGAGAGAAGCAGCCAGTCCCAGCACCTCAATGTGTGTGATGCTCATGTCTGTGTCATCACAATTTACATTTTTCTAAGGCTGCAGTTTGAAACAGGGTAAAGCGACTGTCTGTGGGCTACGCAGCATCACAGGCCATGATCCTAGACCTGTCGGTAGACGAACAACTTTGCTTGGTAAAATCATTGAGCTAAACAGTACAATAAGCTCAGTGCGAAATCTCTCTCTTTCCTGACACTTGTGAGATTTAATAAAAGCTGCTCAGATGCAAATTTCAAGTCTTGGAAAGGGCTCGGTTGCAAATGCAAGCTTACTTCACAATTGGAATAAGAGGTGTTAGAAATTGCAGCAATAACTGTGGAAGGGAGTCCTGTATTGATACAGTTTAATTGGACTGAGGCTGCTATTCCAGAGGAAAGGAAATCTTTAATAAAGAATCTACTAATCTCATCAGAAAACCTGGGGCACTTCAGTGGAAGAATCCACACTTTCCAACTTCATGGGAATGGTTACGGAAGCATTTGGCTCTTGCAGAAACTTTATTCAGAAAAGAAATGGCAGTGGAGGACATGTTTTGCAAATGACTGGATAGAAAATCGTGGCAGTATAATAGGAGCTTACAGCAGCAACTTACTGGTATAAGAATAATTAGTGAATTTTTGTGGAGAAGAAGGAGGAGGAGGAGAAGGAGGAGAAGGAGAAGGAGGAGGAGGAGGAGAAGGAGAAGGAGAAGGAGAAGGAGAAGGAGAAGGAGAAGGAGAAGGAGAAGGAGAAGGAGAAGGAGAAGGAGAATTTAGGAAGAAAGAACTATATGAAAACAGCCTGCTGGCTCAGGCCAAGGGGGCATATCTAGTCCAGGATCGTGTCCTCAGAGTGGACAACCAGATGTTCTTGTGCAGGCAGGATTCAAGCACAAAAACAACTCTCCCCTCCTGCTGTTTCCAGCAACTGGAATTCACAAGCATTTATGCCTCCAGCCATTATGGCTACTAGCCATCAATAGCTTTCTCCTTTGCAGGCTATTTTTCTATTGTTCTTACAAACATGGCCCGTGCAAGTGATTCTCCAAGGAATCAGGTGCAGATGGAGGGGTTGAAGAGACCACTAAACCAACATCGTTGTAGGAGTGATTCATTTATTTATTTGGGACATTTGTACCCCATTCTTCAGCCAAAAGGGCTTCCAGAGTGGCCAATAATCAATTCCTAGGAACATAGAATTGCAGAGTTGGAAGGAAACCTGAGGGTCACCCTGTCCAACCCCCTGCAAGGCAGGAATCTTTCGCCCTATGCACGTCTCAAACCCATTATCCTGAGTTTAAGAGTCTCTTTTTTATTAATAGATCTTTATTAATTTAAAATAAATACATTTATGAAAAACAGACAAACATACAAGTGAACAAACATACAATCGAACAAACAAATAACAGAAAAATCAAACAAACCACACTATAAGATATAAGAAGATTAATATAATTATCATCATATATATGATATATGATGAGATTAAGAGTCTCATGCAGTGCTGATTGAGCTACCCCAGCAATTAAAACAAGACAGCTCCTACTCACAGGCTTACAATTTAAAACGCCCACCCACCCAAGGGAAAAGGTACAGGAAAGGAGGAGGAGCTATACCTGCACAGGTGCCACCATGGCAGTTCATTTTCACTGTGCAGGATCTTGAAAAGTTGCCGGACAGGAGTCTTCAGGCAGGATGCTGGAGGCGGAGCAGGAGAGCCGGGGTACAAAGGGCCATGAGGCGTCCCCTTTGTGCTAAGGCCACACTGTAGCCACAGAACATGAGACTTAGTGGTGGAACAGAGGAGCTTTTACCCCATTCTCAGAACCCCAGAACACACGGACATCCGATGAAGGTGAATGTTGGAAGATTCTGGACAGATAAAAGGATTTAAGTCCTTCTTCACACAGTGCATAGTTAATCTAGGGAACTCTCTCCCACAGGAGGCAGTGACGGCCACCAAATTGAGATGGCTTTAAAAGAGGACTGGGCCAATTCCTGGAGGAGGGGAGGGTTATTGGTGGCTGCTAGCCACAATGACTGTGCCCTGCCTCCCCTGTTACAGGCAATAATTCTTCTGAATCCCAGTTGCTGGAAATCACAGGAGGGCAGAGGGCTCTTGTGTTCAAATCCTGATTGCTGGCTTCCCACTGTCAGCAGTCAAACGGCCTTGGTCCTGTATACCTGAAGGAGCGTCTCCACTCCCATCGTTCAGCCCGGACACTGAGATCCAGTGCCGAGGGCCTTCTGGCGGTTCCCTCATTGCAAGAAGTGAGGTTACAGGGAACCAGACAGAGGGCCTTCTCAGTGGTGGCACCCGCCCTGTGGAATGCCCTCCTGTCAGATGTGAAGGAAATAATCTTATCTTTAAAAGACATCTGAAGGCAGCCCTGTTTAGGGAAGTTTTTAATATTTAATGCTGTATTGTTTTTAACACTCGATTGGGAGCCGCCCAGAGTGGCTGGGGAAACTCAGCCAGATGGGCGGGGTATAAATAATAAATTATTATTATTATATATCATTGGCCTGATCCAGCGGGCTATCCTTATGCTCTTATGGCAGCCGTCCCCCAAAGCCCACGACCCAAACAGCCTCAACAAAGCATGAGTGGGCATGACTCTGCCATTTTTCTGCCAAGCCCCAGGGGTTGGCATAGACCTGCCCTGATCCTTGGCTGCCGCCATATCACCATGAACAGAAATTGTCGTGGATGCACAACAAAATGGACATTTTGGGCATGTGAGCAGCCAGAGGCAACGCTCATTGGGGTTGTCACAATCAGGTTGTGTTACACCAATGGCGGACGGACCCTTCAGTACGTGTGCCACTTGAATTCTTCCAGTGGAGATCAGACCGGCCCGCTCCCTGTTGAACTTCTGGCGCCCATGGGAGACCTTTATCTAGTCTTCTATCAGGCATCTTAACAAAACTCTGGTTTCATTGTTTCAACTGAGCATTATTATTTTTACCTCTTTCTGCATTTTATTTCTTGTGCACCAACTGCAGTTGTGGCATATAAATTCTTTAAATGATAATAATAAAAAAACCTAGTACCAGATTTCCCCCCCCCCAAGCCTAGACTGCTAATTTGGGTTAGAATGGTGGAGCCCCTCCCTTGCCCGCCCCTCTTAAGTCTGGTCCCAGCCTCCTTTCATCTCTGTTGGAGTTTTGTCTTCTCCAGTTTAGCAATGAGGTCCCAGTATGCTGCGACGAGGCTGAGCTTGCAAATGGGTTCGGCTGGAAGCTTGGTTAGGTTCGATCGAGCTGTGGAAGCCCATGTCTGGCTTCCTGAGAGCGGCAGCTGTCAAAATGCAAAGAAAGGCCCTCGCCTCCTTCCTCCGGGCCTGGTTATCCGAAAAAGTCCGCCTTCTTTGGCCCATTTCGCAGAGCAAGGCGAGCCTTGCCCGAGGCGGCGAGGTCCGGCGGCGCTCGCCTGCCCGCTCCCCGCTCTCCCTTCTCTTCCGCCGCGATGCTGAGGCAGCGCCGAGCTTCGCCCCAGGGGCTGAAGTCAAGAGCATCGCCATCCCGGGACCTGCGCGCCAGGAAAAGTGTCGTATAAACGCTCCCGGCGCGCGAGGCCAAAAGCCTCGCAGCAGCAGCAGAAGAAGAAGAAGAAGGAGGAGGAGGAGGGGGTGGTGGTCTCCAACCGAAGCCCTCCTCCTTCTCCGAACAGAAGCTCATCGCGGGACGCAGAGAACTCCGGAGTCCCCGGCCACTCCCCGTCCCGCTGGATTCCGCTCCTCTCCAGTGCGCGCTTTCTCCCCGGCCGAGGCCTCCCTGGGACCAAAGCGCCGCGCCAAGCGCTTTTGGCGGCTCCGGGAGCGAGCGCGCGGCCGGAGCGAAGAGGAGGGGAAGGGAGGCGGCGGCGGGGGGGGGGGGGCGCATGCGCCCTGCCGGCTCCCCGGCGCCTGTGCCGTGCGTACAACAGAGGCAGCCGAGTGGGCAGAGCCGGCAGTTGTACCTGCAGCACCAGCGCCGGCGGACAGCTCCTCTGCGCTCCGCCCGCCGCCTCCGCCGCCGCCAGGTAAGGCTCGCCTCCTGCGCCAGCCTCCATCCCTGCATCCCTGCATCCCTGCATCCATCCCTGCATCCATCCATCCCGGGGTCCCTGCGGGTTGCGCAGCGGCGCGCGGCTCCCTCCCTGCGTGCGCTCACCCTTGCGGTGCTTGCTTTCTTGCTTGCAGCCTCCGGGTGCCGGGAAAGCCTTCGCCGAGGAGGAGCCGGAGGAGGAGCCGGAGCCGAGCAGGAAGAAGCCGAGAGGAAGCCCCGACGCGCCGCCGGGGATCCGGGCTGGAGGAGCTGCGGAAGCCGGAGGAGGAGGAGGAGGACCAGCACCCGAGCCCACCAGCCCTCCCCAAAGTTCCCGGCAACTTCGCGGCGCCCGGACAGCTCGGCCATGGAAGGTAAGGGCGGGCAGGCGGGCGCCCACGGTTTCTCCTCGCCCGAGCACCGCAGTGCGAGCGGAGGTCGAGGCTGGGCAGAGCCCATTGCAGCGGCGGCGGCGGCGGCAGCGGGCGAAGGAGGCTCCGCCGCCGGGCTCTGGGCTTGCGCCGCACGCCGGCCAGGGGGCGAGAACGGGGAAAGGCCTTCGCCCCGAGCGCCGAGGCTGGCTCCCGGAGGTGGATTTCCGGGGCGACTCCCCGGCTCTGAGCCGGGAAGCGATTTAATTAATTTTTTGAATGCAATTGTAAATTGTAGGGCGTGTGTCATGGGAGGGCTGCGGGGCGCCTCGTTTTGCTGGGAAGAGACTCGCCGTACAAGCCCCGTCCTTACCCCCACGCGACGAGGCATCTGCTGCATGCAGGACCCAGTGGCGCCATATGGGGGAGGGGGAGGGCAGTGCTGAACCCCCACCCCACCTTCCAGAAAGGGGGAAGCCGTGCAATGTTGTTTTGGCTGCTTCAGGAGAGTCCCCTTGATCTAGCGCTCCCCCCCCCCGCCCTCCGCGCCTCCGCCAGTGCATTGCATTGCATCCTTGCTCATAAAATATTTCACACACACACACACCCCGACCCACCCAGGTTTGGGGGCGCACCGTGTGTGTGTGGGGGGGGGTCGTGTCTCCTGCATCCAAACAGGCGTATACAAATTGCATCCGATTCGATTTGCTTTGCTCGTTTTGCATAAGTACGTGAACTCTCCAAATCTCTAAATATTAATTACTGATTGACGTTGCTGGTGGCCCATCCCGCCGGCCAATGGAAAAAAAGCGTGCAGGGAGACGCTGCTCTTATTTAACACCCCCCCCGTCTCATGCTCCCCCCCCCCTTTATTACACAAGGTGGCTGGGAAGCTCTGATACAGCAAGAATGAGGAGCTGGTATACCCAGGGCTTCCTTTAAGACGGAGGCTGCCTTTGAAACCCCTGGCTCCCTTTTAATAACTGCCCTGTCAATCAAAGGCAGTTTGGGGAGATCTGATTAGAGGCGGCTTCAATCCCACGGAGGGGTCCCACCCTCTCGAGCGGCAGGGGGGATGTACCTGAGGTTCAGAACAGGCCCCGCAAAATGAGTGATTCCGTTATACATAAACAGCAGCACCAGGGAATCTCGTTGACTCCCTACACCTTGATGGAGGCTTGTTTTCAAAGCAGACTGCTCCCCCCTCCCCCCTCCCCTGTTGTGATGTAGGTGTGTTGCTGGTCTGCACGTTGGATGCCATAAAAATCGTGGGGTGGGGACATAATAACCCATTATATGCATAGTCATGCACCCAGAAGCAGATGGATGCCTCTCCGTGTCGCGGGCGGGCGGGCGGGCGGGCGGGCGGGAGGCAGCCTCGGGAAGGGAGGCGAGCAGCGTCTTCCCTCGCCTTGGCAGCCAAAGCAGCGCTATGACCAGAGATTCTGCGATAGCGTGGCGCGATAGCCCTCGCCTTCTTGGATCTTGAGCGGCGAGAGGGGAAGGGAGGGAGCCATCTGGCCGAGGTTTCTGCCTGGCCATCCTAATTCGGTGCTCACCACTTGCAAGGATGCGCTTTATTGCTGTCGAAGTTCTTGGAGCCCTTGGCTTGGCGGAGAAGGCTGGGGGGGGGGAGCCTGGGCTTTGGCTACTCCGAGATGTTTTTCGCCCGGGGGTGGCGGCGTGGTCGCCTTGCCGGAATCTTCAGGGCGAAGCAGGCTCAACGAGGCCTTCGAGGAGGACGGAGACGTTGGGGAAAGGAAGGGGAGAGGGAAGGAAAGGAGAATTCGGTGTGGCAGCAACTGCTGGTTCCTTCTTGGCGGTTCCAATAGGGAAGGCGGGTCCCAGTGCTGGGCCCAAGAAGGGCACGTTCGCCTGCTGAGGGGGCTCGATTCGTCTCTCCCTGTAGCGAACTGGCAAAGCACTCTTGACATCGGAGGGGGAATTGAAGGGTTAGGCGAGGGTTGGAGCAAAGGCTGGAGGTTGCAGGATCTAGATCAATTATTTTCAGCAGGCAGGTTTCCCTGCAAGCGACGGTCTGCTGTTTCAGGATTGACAACCACATCGAAACCCCCTCCCGCATAACATATTCCAATGACCCTCAAGGGCTAGCAACTTGGAATAATAACATGAAAAGCTGGTGAGATCCCCAGAAGGACATCAGGGCAGGGCGATCCTGCGATCTACACAGTGCTCACCTCTGCCCCGGACTAGCCCGAATTTTGGTGAATTTCCATTCTCGCTCTCTCAGATTTCATGCACAGAGACCAATCTATGATTGACCATGCACTTAAAAGGGGGTCTCATCTAATAACCTGCAAAGCGGTGTTTGTAAGGACTGAATTCCACCTCCTCGGTTACAGCCTATCACCCCTGTATCACCATTCATTCTTCAGGGTGCAAGAACGGTGCTTCGTTAAGGAGAACCTCCCTCGTACATTTATTTATTAATTTCAAAACTTCAGTGCTTGCAGTTTCCACAGCGTTCCTTCCTCGGCAACACATTCCCCTGTGGGTAGTCGCCTCTCGGGCCTGCGCCGGCCTCACCTTTGGCCCTGTGATCCTGCGCGGACGACCTGTGCGGCCCTTCTCGCCAAGGCAGGTGATGCCGTTGTTGCAGTTTGCTTTTCTCGCGCGGACTGTGCCATTTCAGGCCACAGGTGTGTGAGAGGGGGCCTTGCATGGAAAGCTCGGAGATCAGAACTGCCTAGTTTTCCCTCGAAAGGGAAACCTTCCATTTTGAGCTTTCTATTCACTTTTTTCATGCCTTGTCAATAATAGCAGCATTTCAATACATCTCTCCCTCCTCTGTTCAGGCAAGAATGGGAGAATCCCAGGAGTACTGATGAGTCTGGAAGTGCCTCTCTAACACACCAGGGATTTTAAGGATAAAGCTCTCAGGGCGAAGAGCCTGGTCCCCAGACTAATGCACACTTTGCTTTTTTAGAAAGGTATCTTTCCCTGGGAAATCTAGAAGGTGGCCCTGGAGGGGGTTGAAGGAGGAGATTTGTGGTGTGACACCCTTGCTGCTCCTTCGGTTTTCTGAAGCTGGTTTTAAAGTTACGCTGCAAGCGGGTTTATAGCTTTTCCCTTCTCCCAGAGGTCTATAGAGATTGGGGTGGCACAGCAAAGATCTCTAACACAAGGAGCCTCAGAACCCTCTCCAAACTACAGTTCCCAGAATAAAAGGTAAAGGGACCCCTGATCATTAGGTCCAGTCGTGACCGACTCTGTGGTTGTGGCGCTCATCTCGCTTTATTGGCCGAGGGAGCTGGCGTACAGCTACCGGGTCACGTGGCCAGCATGACTAAGCCGCTTCTGGCGAACCAGAGCAGCGCATGGAAATGCCGTTTACCTTCCCTCTGGAGCGGTACCTATTGATCTACTTGCACTTTGACGTGCTTTCGAACTGCTAGGTTGGCAGGAGCAGGGACTGAGCAACGGGAGCTCACCCCATCACGGGGATTCGAACCACCAACCTTCTGATCGGCAAGTCCTAGGCTCTGTGGTTTAACCCACAGCGCCACCTGCGTCCCTTGTTCCCAGAATACTTTGGGAGAAAACATGATCAAACTGAGCCCAAACCAGTATATCTTGGCAGCAATCATGGCCATGTGGACTAGTCGCTTAATGCAAGGAGTAAGGAGTAGGAAGGCAGGGAGGAGAGATGGGATGTTTGCAGCCTCCACTCATGGGTCAAGATGGATTATTTCTCCATTTCACTTTTAATTTGTTTACCACCTTTCAAGGCACTTTACAAGTCACAGAAACAACCAACTGTACAAGAAAGACCACACATCCTATAACAATCCGATGCAATGGAAATAAGTCAGAATTTTTAAAAAAATGACTTTAAAATAAACAACTTATATAAAATGCAGTAGTGTTCAATGATCCATTTAGAATATAATATTATGCAATAGAATTAACTCTCAGAGCGTCAGCAAATAATAATTAAGCAGAAACTCAATCTCAACTATTACAATAAATCATTACCGATTAATCACATAATGCCTTCTTTATATTCCGGATGCATGTTCTATAGTATTATATTAATAATATGTTTGCAGGTTTGCAATTGTCATGGCCTCTGGCTAGTACGATAAACTTCCAGAACTGAGTACTAGACTATAATCAATAAAAACAACAGCAAAGTCGCAATAAGACCATGTCAAAAGCATGTGCCAGCCGCGCTGCACTTTCTGCCTTGCTCTCTCTCTCTCTCCCTTGGTGGACTCCAGCAAAATCTCTGAAGACTTGGCACTGCTCTGTCTTTTCTGCTCACTCGTCACACTTAACAGCAGCTTTTTTTGCTGGGATGGAGCAGAATGCAGCTCCAGCCCACTCATCAGCTTTGCCAAGGCTAGCAGTAGTTAACACTGGAGATTAGGGGTGCCTTGGCCTTTGGCCACGGCCTTTGGCTGCAATAAAAAAAGGACTGGCCCAAGGAAGGAAGGAGGGCTGCATGGAGCCAGAAAGACAAATTCCCAGCCCGATCCCAGTGGCTGATCTTGCAGTCATGGATCATGCGCTCTGGAGAAGGGCGAGAGGACTTCAGAGGGCTCATTGCTGTTGCTCCTTTAGGAGCCCTGCATGGCAAGAGATCACACTAGTCCACAGCCAGTGTATCTGAGGCATGTTCGAGTCCAGCAGACTCCCCCAGGCGCAACCCTGTGCAATGATCCCTCACATCCCTGCAAAGTAGTGAGCAACCGTCCCACTCGCTGGAAAGGACAGAGGGAGAGTGTGATCTTGTGCGCGAATCCTTCTTGTGGGTTTCCCAGAGGCCTCTGGTTGGCCTGGCCTCAAAAAAGAGATTGCCCAGTTGGGAAAGATTCAGAATAGGGCCACCAAAATGAATGAGGGGAGGAGCGGCTGCCCTGTGAGGAACAGTTGCAGCCTTTAGGGCTTTTTAGCTTAGAGGAAAGGCGAGGGAAGTTTGTAAGATTATGCACAGAGAAAGAGGGTGGGGAAAAGCTTTTCTCCCTCATAACGCCAGAACTCGTGCACATCTGATGATGCTGAATGTTGGAGGATTCAAGACAGAGAGAAGAAAGTCCTTCTTCATGCAGTGCAGAGTTCGAATGATGGAATGTGCTCCGGGGGGGGGGGGGCAGGAATGGCCACCAACCTGGATGGCTTAAAAGAGGATGGGGCAAATTCATGGAGAAGGAGAGAGCGATCGGTGGCTCCTAGTCAGAATGGCTCTGCTCTGCCTCCACAGTTGGAGTCAGCGATGCTTCTGAATCCCAGTCACTGGAAGGGAGAAGTGCTCTTGTGTTCGAATCCTGCTTGCAGGTTTCTCAGTGAAGCATCTCTTTGGCTTCTGTGAGTACAAGATGCTGGACTGGACGGGCCACTGGCCTGACCCAGCAGCCTGCTTTTATGTCCTCCTTTTCTCCGCCAGCATTTCCTCCTTCTTTCCCCACCTGTGCTTTGCACCTTCTGGGCAGGACAATTGTTAAAAAACAGGCCACACTACCGTCCCTGATGTTGACAGAAAAAATGGTGAGAAGGCAGCGACTCCACCTTCATCTCTGATTGGGGTGCTGCACTGAACACACACCGACTCTGCCCTGGTGGGTTTTTTTAGGGCCTAAATGTGTGTGATCATAGAAAGGTGGAGCTGGAAGGAACCCCAGGGGCCATCTAGTCCAACCCCATGCAATGCAGGGATCTCAAGATTCATAATTTTGCAGGAGATTCATAATTTTATTATTCGAAATGCAGTTTTGTGTGCATGTCTCTGAGAAAGTGATTAGGGCTGGGGAAGGGGGGATACAATCATTTTTTCCTGTGTTGTGGCCCTAATTCTACCCCCACCCCTCTAGCTGCTATTAGCTGTGGAAGGGAAAGCACACAGGGATATAGCAGTTGAATAAATGGATGGGGGAGTCGGATGTGTGTTGGGGAGTCCAAAAAGAGAGGACTAGAACCTTGAGGATAATATGGCATGTAGGATGCAGGGACAGGGGCAGCATTTCCATGGGGCAGAAAAAGAACAGACCTAGGAAAAAAACTATCCTCTGACCATGGACAGTTCCTACTAGGGGTAACTCTTAGTTTTTTGGGGGGAGAGGAACAAAGCATTTATTCTAAAAGGCAGGGAGCCCTTGTTGTCCCCTGCATGCTTTCCATCTGTGGGAACCCCCTAGCCCCCCTTTCCTTCTTTAGGTCCCCAGCATGTCCATGTACAAAGACTTCACCGCAGGACTTTTTGTCCTGGGACAAAAATGAATAAACACAGCAACTTGTGTTTGCGTGATATCGAAAATATAAGCTGCTACAGTCTACTTTGAAAGCTGTGAAATGCACAACACTGCAGACTTTGAGGGTCAGTGTTATTCGCTGGCTGGAGTAGGACTTGGGAGACCAGGGGTTGAATCCAGACTCCGGAAGCCAGCAGGTTGAATTGGGCCAGCCTCCCTCTCTCCTACCTTGCAGGCTTCCTGGGAGGATTAAAATGGGTATGTGGAGAAGGGGGCTGTGTCCCACCTTGAGGCTTCCTAGAGGAAGGGCATGGGGCAAGATGTGCTGGGGGAAGGGGGGGGCTATTGTTCATTCTCCAGGCTGGGGAAAGGTAGCCTAGACACGGACTCTGAGAAGGGGGCCAAGAATGGCAGGCTCAGTCAGTGCCCAGAGCACTGTGGCATATTAATAATTCTTCATGAGTTTTGCTCTCCCATTTTTCCCTAGCAATAAATGCCAGGAAATGCCATTTCCCCAAGAGCCATGAAACAAGCAAGGGGCGCGGGGATCTATTGATGACAGAGGTTTATACAATTATGCCTGGCATGGAGAAAGAGGATAGAGAATAGTTTTTCTCCTTCTCTCCTAACGCTTGCACTCGGGGACACACAATGAAGCTGAAGGTCAGAGGATCCAGGACAGAGAAAAGGAAGGACTTCTTCATGCAATGCAAAATGAAACTGTGGAACTCCCTGCCACAGGAGGCGTGGGGGGGGCACCAACTTGGAGGGCTTTAAAAGAGGATTGGACAAATTCACGGAGGTGGAGAGGGCTGTGAATGGCTGCTAGCCTTGCTGCTTGGGCTCTGCCTCCATAGCTGGAAGCATCAATGCTTCTGAATCCCGGTTGCTGGAAACTGCAGGAGGAGAGGGTAGCTCTCGCACTCAGGTCCTGCTTGTGGGTTTCCCACTGCGAGGACAGTTAGACTAGATGAGCCACTGGTCTGATCCATCAGTCTCTCCTTAGGGTCTTATGTGCACAAGCAGCGCCAACCCTGTAAGGAAGCCCCCTTTGCAGGAAATGCTGTCTGTCCGTAGGGATCCATCTTCTCTCTCCCCCCCCCAATTTTTTTTATTGGTTTTCACAATATTATAAACAAACAAACAAACAAACAAACAAACAAACACACATGACAAACCAACAAACCAAACCAAACATAAATCATAGCCTTATTGAAAATTACAGTCATTAACTTTGTTAAGTGACTTCCTCGCTTCCCCTTGGTTGAATTTCATTGCATGTCCTTTTAACGGTTTTCCAAATCCCAATTTTTATGAAATTTAACTTAAACATTAACATCCTTAATTCTTCACCTTATAGAATTAAACATATTAATTCATCACTTAACATAAATAAAATCCTAAGCCCATTAAGTATCTGCAAGCTGTTTCCGGTTAGTTTAACTTAACAAATTTAACTAAATAATCATTAAATTTATTCCATTCTTCCTGATATTCCTCCTCCTTCTGGTCGCGGACTCTTCCGGTTAGGTCGGCTAGCTCCGAAAAATCCATCATCTTCATCTGCCATTCTTCTACTGTTGGTAATTCTTGGGTTTTCCACTTTTTAGCTAACAAAATACGAGCAGCAGTTGTGGCATACAAAAATAATTTAACATCTTTCTTGGGCAATTCCAAACCTGCTATTCCAAATAATTGGAATAAAAGGGCTCCCTCTTCTCTGACCCACACTTCTCAACCCCCCCCCACTCCTTCCCCTCCAGTTCTCCCCCTCTCTCCCTCCCGCCCTCCTGCTGTCTCACTGAGGTCCTTCTCCTTTATCTTGGCTGGAACTGAGTAAACTTGCTGACGGAGATGAGCGATGGATGAGGCTGCTGGGGGCTGATGTAGCAGGGTGGTTTTCTGGCGCGAGGGAAAGGCGGCTGTTTGCTCAGCACAGTTGGGAGACAAAGGAAGGGCAAAGGCGCAGAAGGGGGGGGTGCTGAATCAAGAGGTTTGGGGGCTGCTGGGTTCGCGCTCCAGGCCTATATGCAGGGAACTGGCACTGCAGCTTTCCTACCGTTGACTCTTTCCTTTCTGCATCACTTTGGAGAAGGGGAATATTTCATTCCTCCTCCTGGAGTTGTTTTTATTTGTGTTCTCCTCTGCTGCATATCTGATGGATGGAGTTAATCTGCTGGATGTTTCTGCCCTAAGGATTTATGGAGGGCAGCCCACAGCACTCGGTGTTTTATGGGCGCCGTAGGATTGGCGTAGATGGCCTGCCTGTACTTCTCTGGAGCAGGAAAGGGTCCTTTCCGGTTCTCGATTGTTCGTGATACATTATTAATGCAAAGAACGTTTATCCTGAACCTAAGGACTGTGTGTGAGAGAGGGAAAGCAGCCTCTTCAAAGGGGCAGAAGAGTAGAGATAAATCACAGAATCATAGAGGTGTAGAGTTGGAAGGGACACCAAGAGTCATCTAGTCTAACCCCATGCATTTAGGAATCGCAGCTAATCTTTGTGCAAAACCTCCAGGCATTGGGAACCCAGCTGGCTGCTGAATGGGAGGATAGCATCTGGGCTCGGAGAAAAGGGCCTCCTATAGCTCAGTGGCAGAACACTTGCCTGATGAGGAGCGGTTGAAGGAGCTGGGTATGTTTAGCCTGGAAAAGAGGAGACTGAGAGGAGATAGGAGAGCCATCTTCATATACCCCAAGAGCTGCCCGCCCTCCCATGGAAGATGGAGCAAGCTTGTTTTCTCCTGCCCTGGAGGGTAGGACTTGAACCCATGGCTTCTCGTTACAAGAAAGGAGATCCCGACTCAATACCAGGAAGGACTTCCTGGCAGTAAGAGCTGCTCCACTGTGAAATGGACTCCCTTGGGAGGTCTCTCCTTCCTTGGAGGTTTTTAAGCAGTGGTTGGGTGGCCATCTGTCAAGGATGGTTTAGCTGAGAGTCCTGGATCGCAGGGGGTTGGACTAGATGACCCTCGGAGGTCCCTTCCGATTCTACGATTGTGTGATAAGCTAGCAGTGCCTAATCACCTCAACTCAAGAGAGGATATTGCAGAGTTAGGAAAAGGGCAACTAGAGGGATTAAGATGGTGGAGCACCTCCCCTCTTAAGAAAACCTGCAGCGCTTGGGAATATCTAGTTTAGAGAAAAGGCGCATAAGAAGCAGCCCCCCTCTCATAAAGCTAGAACTCATGGAAGCAGAATGCTGGAAGGTTCATGACAGATACAGAAAAGTCCTTATTCAAACAGCATATAGCCTGTGGAACTCACTGCCACTGGAGGCAGTGGATGGCTTTAAAAGAGGATTGGACAAATTCACGGAGGAGGAGGGCGCTATTGGTGGCCACTATCCAGAACAGCTCTGCTCTGCCTCTGCAATTGCTTGCTGGTTTCCCATTGGGGCATCTGGCCCCCCCCCCTGTGAGAGCAGGATACTGGATTGGATTGGCCTGATCCAGTGGTGTTGGTGGGGAGAGAAGCCTTCCTGGCTCCAAAGGCACAGGGGTGAATCTCTTCTTCCTGCTCCTGCAAAGCGAGTGTTGGAAAGTCCATGCCTGGCCTCCTGCTCAATTCCTTTCTTTCCCCTTCTTTCCTCTCCCTGAGTGGCTGCAACATCTGCAAATCAGCATGTGGCCCCCCTTCTTCCAAAAGATCCAGAGAATTCAGAGATGCCCTTACGGAGATGTCTGAGCGAAGAGTGTTCAGCGTGCACACTCTCAGGTCCGTGTAGGGAGAGAGGAATGGGGAAATATCAATTTTTCATTCAAAAGCCCTTCTGCCGCACTTCACGGTGGATTTGGTGCGCCATCAACCACTATATCACGAGTGGGGTTTTCAAAAAGAGGCAGCAGGGAAAGGCAAGGCAAGACGTGGCCTTAGAAATAGTGACTGATCTGTACAAACTGCACAGCTGTGGAAAAAAGAGATACAACAACAGGGAAGGCAGAGAAAAGCCACAATCCGTTGAGATATCTGCAGTTTTTGCTTCAGTTCATCCTTTGCTTGTGGCAGAGTATAAGTAAAGGGTAAAGGGACCCCTGACCCTTAGGTCCAGTCGCGGATGACTCTGGGGTTGTGGCGCTCATCTCGCTTTATTGGCCGAGGGAGCCAGCATACAGCTTCTGGGTCATGTGGCTAGCAGGGCTAAGCCGCTTCTGGCGAACCAGAGCAGCACACGAAACGCCGTTTACCTTCCCGTTGGTAAGCGGTCCCTATTTATCTACTTGCACCCAGGGGTGCTTTCGAACTGCTAGGTTGGCAGGAGCAGGGACCGAGCAACGGGAGCTCACCCCATCGCGGGGATTCGAACCACCGGCCTTCTGATCAGCAAGTCCTAGGCTCTGTGGTTTAACCCACAGCGCCACCCACGTCCCTATATATAGAAAGGAGCAAACCATTTGAGGGAGCAGGCTAGCAGGCCCATGACTTCCAGCATAGGCGCCTACACAACACAAAACACTGTTTCTGTATGTAGGTTTTATTTTATTTGTTTTTTCTCTTATATTTTGGAAATGTACATCCAGGTTTTTTTCCCTTTAATTTTTTTGGGGGGCCTCAAGAGAGTGGGGCCCTAAGCTAGAGGTTGTTTAGCTTATACATAAATCCAGCACTGAGGAGAGCTCGTGACCTTCTGAGGCCTCCCATTCTCTTGTTGGACAGCTGTCACCATGGGGAAGTTCTTCCTGACATTTGGTAATTGGAATCCCTTGGTCTGAGTCCTCCCCTCTGGAGCAGCAGAAGACAAAGTTGCTCCTTCTTCCAGGTGACAGGTCCTTCAGATGTTTGAAGATGGCTGTCATGCCTCCTGTCCGTCTCCTCCAGCTCCTTCAACTGTTCCTCCGACTCTGACTGCAAACTCGGGCGAGATGTGTGGCTTCCTGATGTGGAGATGGGCACACAGAATGTGCTCCCGCGTTAAATCCCCGCAAGGCCCAGGCGGAAATGACTCGCGCTCCCGAAATCCCTGATTAATAGTGTGTTACCACGATAATGCTGCGTCCCATCGTCATCTTGGAATGAATGACGGCCGGTTGCCTTATTAATCACTAAAGCTTTGGGTTCCATATGTGCAGATAAGCCCAGGAACGGACTCTGTGCTTTCTGGGCCAGGAAAGGCTGGCTGGCACCTCTCTCTCTCTCTGTGTGTGTGTTTATGGAAAGGGCTTTTCGTGGAAAACTCCTTTTTGTGAATTGCAGGACATGCAGCCTAGAATTGCCCATGCAGCCCTGTGGAACACCCTCCCATCAGATGTCAAAGAGAAAAACAGCTACCAGACTTTTAGAAGACATCTGAAGGCAGCCCTGTTTAGGGAAGTTTTTAATGTTTGATGGACTATTGTATTTTAGTATTTTGTTGGAAGCCTGTCACGGTCTGGTCTACGGGCAATCAAAGTCCTGGCTGAGGACGTCGGAACTGGGGGCAAGACGGCGGGGTGGGAGCAGGAACGAGAGTCCAGAAGCCAGGGGTCTGAGGTTCAGGTCAAGGGTCCGAGGGTCGAGAAGCAAGGAGTCAAGAAGCCAAGGTCCGGGGATCAGGAAGCAAGAAGCCAAACTCAGCAAGGCAGGAAATGTGTTGCTGTGGCAAAAAGCCAAAGGGAAATGCTGACCTTATATCCCTTCTGGCTCTAGCCACCAAGTGTAGTGAGTTACCAAGTGGCCTCACCTGTGTGGCCGCACCTTGCCTCCAGAACAAACTTAGGAAGGCCCCAGTCCTGCGAAGCCCTACTGGTCACAGGGCCCGGCTCCTGCACGCACTCCTGACAAAGCCGCCCAGAGTGGCTGGGGAAACCCAGCCAGATGGGAGGGGTATAATAATAATAATGATAATAATAATAATATCATACAAAGCTTGCGTTGTCCACCTGAGATTGTCGCTTCTGCCTCTTCCCTATCTCACCTTGGCAAACCCTTGGCCTCCATGTTTCTTGCTTAATGGAGGCCCCTGACTTTTGGCCAGGCTGCGCTTCCAGCATTCAGAAGAAAGGAGAGCTCTGCTTCTGGGTCCAGGTACCGTTTCCAGGCGGCTCCAGAGGGCAGGACCCAGAGCAGTGGGTTCAAATGACAAGGGAGGGGATTCCGACTCAACGTCAGGAAGGACTTTCTGAACCTAAGATCTTCTTTTGAGAGTGGAGTGGACTCCCTGGGGAGGTGGTGGACTTGCCTTCACTGGAGGAGGTCTTCAATCCATCGAATAAATGGAACCCGATATTCCAATGCAAATGCAACAAAATCAGTCTTTTGGCCAGAGCAAGGGCATGGAGAGTCCATTTCCATTGTCCAGTTGTCAAATTCCATATAGTATGTATATTTGAAAAAATGTACCCTATTTTTCCATGTGTAAGACGACCCCTCTTTCTTGAGCCCCAAATTAAGAAATAATTAATGGCAACATTCCATGTATAAGATGACCCCCAATTTTAAACTTTAAAAAATTGGGGGGGGGGAATATAGTCTTATACACGGGAAAATAGAGTATATACAAAAGAATATTATCTTCTGAAACTTTCAGCTCCTTGCAAAACTTAGGAATCTTTCTGTTCTGCCAGGCAAAGAGCTTTGTGTGGCTTGTGAAACTTGCCTTTGTTGACAGAAGCAATAATAATAATAATAATAATAATAATAATAATAATAATAATAATAATAATAAATCACTTGGCTGTCCTCTGAGACTTAACAAGGAAACAGATCTGCTTCTTGCTAAATTGCAGGGAGGCATTTAGCCATATCCAGTGCACAGTGGGGGGGGAGGGAGGGAAATTGGTTTCTGGGAGTTATTTTTTGCTACCCTCATTCTCCTGCGCTGTCTTTCTCTCCCTTTCTGCCGTGTAATTAGAGCGCTTCATCACGAAAAGCCATTCCTTTTAACGGCCCCATTTTTAATTTGCGTTCAGCCCCTCACCGCCCCCCCCCAACATGCTTGCACCCGAACTTGCCGGCAAGAGCCTGAGAGGCCCCTCGATGCTCCGCTGGAGGATTTGCTGCAGCAGCTCAGCAGATGGAGATTTGGGATGGGGGGGGTGCTGAATGGTGGATGATGCTGACATCACATCAGATGGCTTCGTTGCCGCTTTACATAGGTTCAGCTGGTGTTTTTGGCGTCTGCTCCCTTGTTCAACCTCTGCTTCTTAAACTTATCTTAACTAGTAATTAAATCAAGGCTTTTCTCACCCTGAAAACAGGGGTCATGGCCTGCGAGCGGCTGTTTCCTCCTTATCCTATTGCCCTCCTCCCTGCCCTGAAAAAGAGGAGATTTCCAGGATGGGCTATTTTGGAGGAAATTCCCCTGGGGGGGGGGTTCAAGTACAGTGGTACCTTGGGTTAAGTGGTACTTAACCCGTTCCAGAAGTCCGTTCTTAAACCAAAGCGTTCTTAAACCAAGGCATGCTTTCCTATAGCAGCAGGGAAATTTACAAATGGAACACAATAGGAAGCGGAACATGTTCTGCTTCCAAGGCAAAGTTTACAAACCAAAACACCTACTTCCGGGTTTGCAGCATTCTTAATCCAAGTTGTTCATAAACTAAGCTGTTCTTAAACCAAGGGACCACTGTACAGTGGTACCTTGGGTTAAGTACTTAATTCGTTCCGGAGGTCCGTTCTTAACTTGTTCTTAACTTGAAGTACCACTTTAGCTAACGGGGCCTCCTGCTGCTGCCGCGCCGCCAGAGCACGATTTCTGTTCTCATCCTGAAGCAAAGTTCTTAACCCGAGGTAATATTTCTGGGTTAGCGGAGTCTGTAACCTAAAGCGTATGTAACCTGAAGCGTATGTAACCCGAGGTACCACTGTACCCCAAAGTCCTAGTCAGTCAGACTTTATTCGGTAATGCATTCCTGGACATTGTCTGCAAGACCATTTCCATTAGGACACAAACTATATCACGGAATATATGTTATCTTTATCTGTTCACCTTCTGGCAACCCAGGACTTTGCCATCCCTCATCCAACCAGCTGCCCTTGAAAAGCAACTTTTGTTGTTGTTGTTTAGTTGTTTAGTCGTGTCCGCCTCTTTGTGACCCCCTGGACCAGAGCACGCCAGGCCCTCCTGTCTTCCACTGCCTCCCGCAGTTTGGTCAAACTCATGTTTGTAGCTTCGAGAACACTATCCAACCATCTCGCCCTCTGTCATCCCCTTCTCCTTGTGCCCTCCATCTTTCCCAACATCAGGGTCTTTTCCAGGGAGTCTTCTCTTCTCCTGAGGTGGCCAAAGTCTTGGAGCCTCAGCTTCAGGATCTGTCCTTCCAGGGAGCACTCAGGGCTGATTTCCTTCAGAATGGAGAGGTTTGTTCTTCTTGTAGTCCATGGGACTCTCAAGAGTCTCCTCCAGCACCAGAATTCAAAAGCATCCATTCTTTGGCGATCAGCCTTCTTTATGGTCCAGCTCTCACTGGGCTATTTTGGAGGAAATTCCCCGGGGGGGTCCAAGTACCCCAAAGTCCCAATCAGTCAGATTTCATTCAGTAATACATTCCTGGACACAATCTGCAAAACCGTTTCCATCAGGACACAGGCTATATAACGAAATATGTGTTATCTTCATCTGTTCATCTTCCGGCAACCCAGCACTTTGCCACCCCTCATCCAACCGCCGTCCTTGAAAAGCAACTTACTCAACCCATTTTTATTGCTATGCACCCGAACCCTCCTTGTACCCTACCTGGAGTTGTTTTTCACTTTAACAGCCAGCCGTTAGGCTCCTCTTCCTGCCGGTCTTGTGGTCAGGTCGTATTCTGGCATACGTGACGCCAGCCTCCCTTAATTCTGGGTCTAATGGAAAATCCAGCTTGGATTCGTAAGGTTCGGTGGAGTCCTGTTCATTTATATCGAACAACCTTGGGCTGCATCCTGCCTTCTGTCTCTTCTGGCACAAAGGCGGCAAACGCATCTTATTCATAAGCGATAAGGAAAATAAAGGGAGGCTGACTCATTTTGCATTGCCGGGTGATGTTACTGGAGATTCGCTTTGAGCAGACGTTGGTGGATAGAGAGCTAGGATTCTCCCCCCCCCCCAGCAGCTGCAGAAGGCCCCAGTTAGAGAACTTGGAGAGCTGCTGCCAGCCAGTGTGGGCAGCACTGAGGTAGATAGACCACAGCTTCCTAAATACCGTCTTGTCATAAGGTTGCCAGTGAGGGAGGGTGGACACAAAAGTTTTGGCCCTTGTGACTGCTAGCAGCTGACCCCCCTAATTTATTTATAGTACAGTGGTACCTTGGTTCTCAAACTTAATCCATTCCAGAAGTATGTTCCAAAACCAAAGCGTACCAAAACCAAGGCACACTTTCCCATAGAAAGTAATGCAAAATGGATTAATCCGTTTCAGACTTTTAAAAACAACCCCATAAGCAAAATAAAAAAATTCCTTCCAGTAGCACCTTAAAGACCAACTATGTTAGTTCTTGGTATGAGCTTTCGTGTGCATGCACACTTCTTCAGATACACACGAAAAGCTCATACCAAGAACTAACATAGTTGGTCTTTAAGGTGCTACTGGAAGGAATTTTTTTATTTTGACTATGGCAGACCAACACGGCTACCTATCTGTAACCCCATAAGCAGCAATTCAACATGAATTTTACTATCTAATGAGACCACTGAGCCATAAAGTGAAAGTAAGAATCAATGTACTGTACTATAAAATAAACAAGACAGTATTGTAGATGATAAAAATCAAAAATACTTTTTTTCCTTACCTGCACTGATGATAGTCATTGTTTGGATGGGGGGCTTTTATCCATTTCTTGAGTCACACAATCAATCAATCAGTAGCTGAACTGGGTTCCACACAGTCACAAACACAAATAAACTGAAAAAGCCTCAAAAACAAAAAAGCAAAATAAATGGCAAGAACAAAAGCGCCAGAGTTAATCCGTTCCAGAAGTCCAGAAACAATAGCCGAGAGCCACTTTGGACGTTCGGCTTCTGAAAAACATTCAAAACCCAGAGCACTTACTTCTGGGTTTTTGGCGTTTGGGAACCAAGGCGTTTGAGAAGCAAGGTACCACTGTACTTGAAAAAGCAAGCAAGCACCATGCTCTGTTTGTCCAAGGAAATGGACTCCCTCTGGGGGCAACAGACTCTCCTTCCTTGGAGGTTTTTGAACCGAGGTTGGATGGCCAAATATCAGGGATGAACTAGTTGGGATTCCTGCACTGCACGGGGTTGGACTAGATGACCCCGGGGGTCCCTTCCAACTCCAGGCGGTTTCTTCAATAAGTTTCCTGCAAATTGAACCATCTTCGTCCTTCCTCTCTTCCCCATGTGTTTGCGCACGAGAGAACGGAGGAATCCTCTTCCGAGACAAATATTTGTAATTATTGCAAAAAGAAGGCGCAGAGAAACACTGTCAGAATCGCTGGCATTTTGTTCTGACTAATTATATTCCCTTTCGCTGTTGGGGGGGGGGGGAGGGAAATGTTTGCTTTGGGAAAATTACTTTGTGTTTGAGAGAGGAGTTGACTGACACCAACACCATTATTTTAATTGTGATCCGCCATGCGTGCTGCTGCTGCTGCTCATCATTTCCATGCGTGCCGCTCATTTTCATATATTTTTTGAGATGTCTTTCTCGAGGCACTTGGTGGGGGGAGGACGATGCCGACGACGGACAGACACATTTATATCTGCATTTCACCATGTCCTCATAGCAACCCTGGGAGGTAGGCAGTGGTGATTGGACCCACGTTTAATGGCAGAGGAGGAATTCTCCTTCCTTGGAGGTCTTTAAGCAGAGCCTGGGCTCCCACGTGTTAGGGCAGACTTTCTCCACCTGTGGGTCCCCAAATGTTGTTGAACTACAACTCCCATCACCCCTAGCTAGCAAGGCCAGAGCTCAGGGATGATGGGAGTTGTAGTCCAACAACATCTGGGGAATAATAATAATAATAATAATAATAATAATAATAATAATAATAATATATTATTTATACCCCACACATCTGGCTGGGTTTCTCCAGCCACTTTGGGCGGCCTCCAACAGAGTATTAAAATACAGTGGTCTGTTAAACATTAAAAGCTTTCCTAAACAGGGCTGCTTTCAGATGTCTTCTAAAAGTCTGGTAGTTGTTCTTCTCTTTGACATCTGCTGGGAGCGTGTTCCACAGGGCGGGCGCCACCACCGAGAAGGCCCTCTGCCTGGTTCACAAGTTGAGAACTGATGTGTTAGGGGTTCTTTAGCTGTGATTCCTGCAATAATAATAATAATAATAATAATAATAATAATAATAATAATAATTTTATTCTTTATACACCACCCTTCGGGCTGGGTTTCCCCAGCCACTCTGGGTGGCTTATAGTACATTTTTTAAAAATTGCAGGGGGTCAGACTAGATGACCCCGGGGTCGCTTCCAACTGTACAATTCTGTGGTTCTGTGACCTCAGGGGGGTTGTGGACTCTCCTTCGTTGGAGGCTTTTAAGCAGAGGTCAGGTGGCCGCCTGTCAGCAGTTCTTGAGCTGAGATTCCCGCATTGCAGGCGGTTGGGCTAGATGACCCCGGGGTCCTTTCCAACCCAACAATTCTTTGATTCTATGATAATGACATATGTGGTTAGTTTTACACACACACACACCTCATACCCCTCTGTTGCTGGCTGATGGAAAATAACCGTTTGTGCCCCTGATGTGCCAGCCAGCCATTCCCCCTCCCCAGGACACTCCATTCCATACTTCCTACCAGTTTATCATATAAATGTTCCTTCTTCTCCAAATGATGCTGTGTATTCCGTGGCTGCTGAATTACTTCATCCCCATGAGCCTGATTTTTGAGGTGTTTCTCCCCTTATGGATTTGATCCTGTCAGCACTCCCCACTGGGAGGGCGTTCCACAGGGCGGGTGCCACCACCGAGAAGGCCCTCTGCCTGGTTCCCTGTAACCTCACTTCTCGCAATGAGGGAACTGCCAAAAGGCCCTTGAATCTGGACTTCAGTGTCTGGGCTGAACGATGGGGGAGGAGATGCTCCTTCAGGTATACTGGGCTGAAGCCGTTCAGTGCTTTAAAGGTCAGCACCAACACTTTACTGAGCAAACTGGACAAAAAAAGGGTATAATTTGGGGAGAAAGGGAATCGAGAGGACCTGTCTTTCTTAATTAAGGCCTTGTTCATGGCAGGGAAATATTCTACCAAACACACTCGGCGCTACACAGCGAATCAGAGCACATGGTCAGAGTGCTGGACTAGGACCTGGGAGAGATGAGGGTTCAAATCCTGCTTGATCATGAAACTCACTGGGTGACCTTGGGCCAGTCACTCACTGTCAGCCCAGCCAACCTCACAGGGTTGTCGCGGGGATTGAATGAGGGATTGAATGAACCCTGAGCTCCTTGGAGGAAAAGGTGGGGTATAAATCCAATAAAACAATAACAAAAATCAATGTTACCTCACTAGAGTCCATCCCTTACTAAATGGTTGCTAAGCAACCCCTCCACTCCTTGGGTTCTGAGCTCAGAATTAACCACTAAGTTACACACTGGATGATCCCTGCTGCTGCAAAGATTTAAGCGTTTTCACCTGCATGGCATTTTAAAATAGAGCTAATATAAGCAAAGGGGCGCTGGTGGTGCTGTGGGTTAAACCACAGAGCCTAGGACTTGCTGATCAGAAGGTCAGCGGTTCGAATCCCCGCGATGGGGTGAGCTCCCGTTGCTCGGTCCCCGCTCCTGCCAACCTAGCAGTTCGAAAGCACGTCAAAGTGCAAGTAGATAAATAGGTACCACTTCAGCGGGAAGGTAAACGGCGTTTCCGTGCGCTGCTCTGGTTCGCCAGAAGTGGCTTAGTCATGCTGGCCACATGACCTGGAAGCTGTACGCCGGCTCCCTCGGCCAATAAAGCGAGATGAGCGCTGCAACCCCAGAGTCGTTCACGACTGGGCCTAATGGTCAGGGGTCCCTTTACCTTTAATATAAGAAAATATAAGCCCCTGCCCCAAACAGCTTACAGTCTGGAAGAAACAATGGCTGGGGGTGGGGCATGGGGACAGCAGCGGCAGGAAGGGAGAGGTCAGCACAAAAAAAGGATGAATGAGCCTTGGTAGGCAGGAGAGCACTTCGCCCGGTGGAGGGAACGCATTTCCTCCACAACATAATCATTACCTTGATGGAAGATGTCTGCGCTGACTCTCCGTAATAGCTGAGTAACAGCTGCTCTGCATTAGGAGAGATGTTCGGATTCTGTCTCGCCAGCCATGGATCAAACTGAGTTTCGGAGCACGTCAGGAGGGCAGCAGAGGGAGAGAGAGGTCAAGTAGCTAGCCTTGGACTGGGGGGGGGGGCAGGGAGTATTTGTCCTCCTCTCTCACACACTGGCTGGTCTTCCAGAGCATCACTAGAGAGGAATCACACCAGGCCTTTGCAGAGATGGCAGGCCAATTGCTGGTAACTTCCTTCCTTCCTTCCTTCCTTCCTTCCTTCCTTCCTTCCTTCCTTCCTTCCTTCCTTCCATCCATCAATATACTTCCTCCTTTTCTGCCTGCCTCCCTCCCTTTCTCCTTCTTCTTTGCAAACCCTCCAGAAACCTCAATTCTGCTGCATTGCTTGAGCAAAGTAAACAAACCTCATGCAATTGCCGGGCTTATATTTTCTTGTCCCTTGCTTCTGCCTGCTAGGTAGTCTTTGTTTTGGCTTCCAATGAGGAGAGGACAGCAGAGCAAGAGGGAGCAGCGTCCCACGGCTGACAGGCATCCGAGGAGAATCTCCCTGCCTTTCTGCCCCCTCCCCAGTGCTATCATTCAAGCATTCAGTCGCTGAGGTGATGCCTTTTTTCTTGGTGAAAAAGCACTTCCCGCTCCCAAATGAAAATGAGCAGAGCTGTGTGCAATCCGGCTCTGTAGCTGAATATCACACCGAAGCCTCAGGAGCTGCATTGTACAATCAAAGCACGGTAGGGGTGGAAGGGACCCTGGTGGTCATCTAGTCCAACCCCTTGCAATGCAATGATCGCAGCTGAAGAATCCACAAACATCAGTCTGCTTTAGCCTTGTGGTCCTTACAATGCCACCTCAACCGTCTTCCACCTGCCAGTATCGTCCAGCTTCTGCCAGGTCCATCACTAGTCTGCTTCTAACTGTGGATGTCAGCTGCCCTCAAGCTGTGAACCCAGTCAGCAAGTGAATCATAGAATCGCAGGGTTGGAAAGGAAACCCCAAATATCATCTAGTCCACCCCCCTGCTGGCACTGGTGTGGGTGGTGAAATGGCTGTTTGCAAATCCTTTCTTTGTGCAGAGGTTGACCAGGAGGTGCGAAAGAGCCTTTGGGTTCCATCTGCCTCCGCAGGTCTGTCCTTGGTAGCCCCGCTCCTTTCCACATCTCTGGGGTGGATCAAGGCCCCCTTATTCAAACTGTTGCCAACACGAGAGCCAGTGTGGTGTAGTGGTTCAGAGTGGTGGGCTCGTAATCTGGGGAACCGGGTTCGCGTCTCCGCTCCTCCACATGCAGCTGCTGGGTGACCTTGGGCTACTCACACTTCTCTGAAGTCTCTCAGCCCCACTCACCTCACAGAGTGTTTGTTGTGGGGGAGGAAGGGAAAGGAGAATGTTAGCCGCTTTGAGACTCCTTCGGGTAGTGATAAAGCAGGATATCAAATCCAAACTCTTCTTCTTCTACTACTGATAGTCCTCTCCTCCATGAATTGGACTAATCCTCTTTGAAAGCCATTCAGGTTGGTGGCCACTGATGCCTCCTGCAGGAGGGAGTTCCATGGATTAACAATGTGCTGTGTGAAGAAGAAGAAGAAGAAGAAGAAGAAGAAGAAGAAGAAGAAGAAGAAGAAGAAGAAGAAGGGTTTTCAGAAGACACGTGTGCCTGTTTTCAGGCTACGGGTTTGACCAGTGCACAGCTGGGCTTTGGCCCATTTGCTCCCTGCTTGCTGACAGCGCTGTGTGGACTTAGGAACTGCCTAGCGCGGCACGCTGCCTAATTGGAGCGGAGAGGAAGCATTTTAGCTCAGAGTGCAGAGCATCGAATTACCTGCTAAGTTGCCTGAAATCGCATGGCCGCCTTTCAGGACACAAAATGTCACCTATGCAGGAAATACCGAGAAAACCAGGCATGTCTCATCTTGAATGCCACCCCTTCTCCTACCTGGCGCCATCCAGACGGTGGGGGCTGGTGGGAACTATAGTTTCCATTTGTCTGTGCTTTGTCCAGATGCCATTGTTCCTTTCCAGTTGGTGAGAGACCCCAGGAGTCACTTAGCCAGCTTTTGCTTTCCTTGGAATGAAAGTCAGCAGAGCCAGTGATGTTTTCAGGATATATGGTTCTTTTTACACATGTATACAACCCGAGCATAGGATGGAGGGGTTCACAGCATTAACACCCCAACAGATCTTGCTTCTCACAGCTTTGAATCCGGCACAAAGCAAGCAGGTCTCTCTGCCTCCAGTGCCCAGCCTGCTTCCAGCTCAGCTCACACACAACTCTCAGATTCTTGCTCTCCTACCTAGCAGATAGGTGAGAGACCCCAGGAGTCCCAGGCCCTAGCCATTAGCCTGGAGGGTCCCATCACTTAGCTGGAGCTCTTGCAACCTGGCTCATTCTTCTGGGCTGCTGATGAGGATATCCAAATGGTCAGCCAAGGTCACTGTCTTAGAAAGAAACTTACTGCATTTTGCGCTCTATAAGACGCACCAGACCACAAGACGCACCTAGTTTTTGGAGGAGGAAAACAAGAAAAAAAATATTCTGAATCTCAGAAGCCAGAACAGCAAGAGGGATCACTGCGCGGTGAAAGCAGCAATCCCTCTTGCTGTTCTGGCTTCTGGGATAGCTGCACAGCCTGCATTCGCTCCATAAGACGCACACACATTTCCCCTTACTTTTTAGGAGGGAAAAAGTGAGTCTTATAGAGCAAAAAATACGGTACCTGACCACTTCAGGGTACAGGGCCGGAAAACTGGGAGGGATTTGGGGCATATTCTAGGCTGACCATCCTCCCAAAAACCCGCAACGGGTAGTTGCTATATTTTTCCAAACCTCAGTGAACTTACTATCTGTGAAATGGAAATAGTTAGGATTCCACAAGGTCCAGCGGAAACCCATAATTCAGGTGGCTTAAAAAGAAGATGAAAAAGAATTGGACAATTTGGAGAAGATATTTGGACATGGTATGGAGAAAGTAGATAAGACAAATGTTTTCACTAGGTTGACAAGTCACTAGGGGACAAGTTCATGGCAGATACAGGCCTGTCAGTGGCTATTATGCTGGCAAGAGGCTTTCTACCTCGGAATAATGTATTCTTGGCACATACCACTGGGGTGGGTGGCAGCGACAGTTGCCGTCATGCCCTGCTTTTCCCTGGGGGCATCTGGTTGGGTGCTGAGCTGAAACATGGTTCTGAATTACCCTCTGATCTATCAGGGCTCTTCTGCGTTCCCTCCAGCATTTAAAGAAGGTTTTCCACAGATGATGGTGTTTTGGGTTGCAGAAGCAAAGCCTCTCTCCCGCCCTCTCTGCTGCGTTTTCCACTCCAACGCAGCCCTGGCAGGGAAGCAGGCCTTCAGCATCTCCCTTCCAAGCCTGCTCCAGAACCTCTTATTCTCCCGAGGCCTCAATTAACATTGCACACCGCAGTGGCCCTCTTCCCTCTCTGCACGAAGGAACGCTCTCCTCTGCTGGATGACAGAGAAAGAGCGGCGAGCTGTTAAACTTTGTGCAGCAAACCCTAGACTTTTTAACGATGCCTCTGGGCCTCCATTCATCACCAGGGTGGATGTCGCAGCCGGCAGAGGATGAGTCCTTTATGACTCCACCGCACGGGCTCCCACAGCATGCCTCGTTCAGCCAATGGCACCCGGGGCCTGAAAGGAGGAGCCCTGGGAGTCTAACGCAGGCGATGGCTGCATCTGGAGATGTTGGTGTGTCTGGTGGGGATAGATGGAGTTGGGGCAGGGAAGAGGGACAATGGCTTGGGAATCGTTCACTCTCAGCCTAACCTACCTCACAGGGTTGTTGTGAGGTTGAAGCAGGGAGGAGGAGATATTATGTACGCCACCTCAAGCTCTTTGAAGGAAAGGTGAAGGACTGGTGAGAGCCAGTGTGGTGTAGTGGTTCAGAGTGGTGGACTTGTAATCTGGGGAACCGGGTTCGCTTCCCCGCTCCTCCACCTGCAGCTGCTGGGTGACCTTGGGCCAGTCACACTTCTTGAAGTCTCTCAGCCCCACTCACCTCACAGAGTGTTTGTTGAGAGGGAGGAAGGGAAAGGAGATTGTTAGCCGCTTTGAGACTCCTTAGGGTAGTGATGAAGTGGGATATCAAATCCAAACTCTATAAATGCAATCAGTCAATCAATAAACTCATACATCTATTATCTACTCCGAGGGATGCGGGTGGCGCTGTGGTCTAAACAAGGGGTCAGCAAACTTTTTCAGCAGGGGGCCGGTCCACTGTCCCTCAGACCTTGGGGGGGGGGCAGACTATATTTTTTGGGGAAAAAAATGAACGAATTTCTATGCCCCACAAATAACCCAGAGATGCATTTTAAATCAAAGCACACATTCTACTCATGAAAAATAACACTGATTCCCGGACTGTCTGCAGGCCGGATTTAGGAGGAGATTGGGCCGGATCCGGCCCCCGGGCGGGCCTTAGTTTGCCTACCCATGGTCTAAACCACTGAGCCTCTTTGGCTTGCAGATCGGAGGGTCGGCGGTTCGAATCCCCACAGTGGGGTGAGCTCCCGTTGCTCTGTCCTAGCTCCTGCTGACCTAGCAGTTCGAAAGCACACTAGTGCAAGTAGATAAATAGGTATGGCTGTGGCAAGAAGGTAAACTGCATTTCCATGCGCTCTGGCACTTGTCACGGTCCTCCATGCACCAGAATTGGTTTAGTCCTGCTAGCCACATGACCCGGAAAAAATAATAATAATAATAATAATAATAATAATACTTTATTATTTGTACCCCACCCAAGCTGTCTGTGGACAAACAGCGGCTCCCTTGGCCTGAAAGCGAGATGAGCGCCACAACCCCATAGTCTCCTTTAAAAAAAAAAAAAAGGATATTTATTAAAAGTTTAATAGTTACAGAAAAAAAAGAAGAAAACAGTAAAAAGTTCACAATACATCAAAAATAAAGAGAAAAACAAACAAACAAAAGAACAATACAACAAAACAACAAGAAAAGCAAAAACATTCAAAAAACACATCCAATATCTCTATATCTCTACCTTTCATTTACTTGTATCATCGACCTCCTCACACCTCCCTTTTTTGTATTCTTGTTCAATTAGCTATTTCAGCAAATCCTTTCCATCTTTCTCAATTTTTGTTCTATAATTTATCTTAACACAATCTGACCTTAAATTTTACACTTTGGCCCATTAACAATCTATTTGTATTTAGTTCTTTATAACATTTCTGCTAAAACCATGTAACTTCATTCCGGCATCCTTCTAACATTCATTAATTTTACAATATTTCTGTAAATATACTTTGAATTTCTTCCAATCTTCTTCCACCGACTCTTCTCCCTGGTCTCGGATTCTGCCAGTCATTTCCACCAATTCCATGTAGTCCATCAGCTTCATCTGCCATTCTTCCAGAGTGGGTAAATCTTGTGTCTTCCAGTGCTTTGCGATGAGTATTCTTGCTGCTGTTGTAGCATACATAAAAAAAGTTCTATCCTTCTTTGGCACCTATTGGCCGACTATGCCCAGGAGAAAGGCCTCTGGTTTCTTCAGGAAGGTATATTTAAATACCTTTTTCATTTCATTATAAATCATCTCCCAGAAGTTCTTAATCTTTGGGCACGTCCACCAAAGGTGAAATAATGTACCTTCCATTTCTTTACATTTCCAACATTTGTTATTGGGCAAATGATAGATTTTTGCAAGCTTGACTGGGGTCATGTACCACCTGTATATCATTTTCATAATATTCTCTCTTAAGGCATTACATGCCGTAAACTTCATACCTGTGGTCCATAACTATTCCCAGTCAGCCATCATAATATTATGTCCAACATCTTGTGCCCATTTAATCATAGCAGATTTCACCGTTTCATCCTGAGTATTCCATTTCAACAGCAAGTTATGCATTCTTGACAAATTCTTAACTTTGGGGTCTAATAATTCTGTTTCCAATTTTGATTTTTCCACCTGGAAGCCTAATTTTTTGTCCAAATTATATGCCTCCATTATTTGATAATAATGGAGCCAGTCTCGCACTCTGTTTTTTAATTTTTCAAAGCTCTGCAGTTTTAGTCTATCTCCCTCTTGCTCCAGAATTTCCCAATACACAACCCCATAGTCTCCTTTGACTGGGCTTAACCATCCAGGGGTCCTTTACCTTTTCCTATCTACTCAGAAGTAAGTATGGCCACTAACGTTTAAACGAGGACTGGGCCAATTCATGGAGGAGGAGGAGGCTATGAATGGCTACCAGTCACGATGGCTCTGCTCTGCTTACAGGGTCAAAGGCAGCCATGCTTCTGAAAACCAGCTGCAGGAAACCACAGGAGGGGAGTGTCACTGTTGCAACCCTGCTTGTGGGTTTCTCTTGGGGGTATCTGGGTGAGTCACTGTGAGAAGAGGAGGCTGGGCTTGTTGGGTCCCCTTTGGCCTGATCCAGAAGGCTCATCGGAGGTTCTCGGGACTTGAGCACAGAACCTCCTGGCCTGCCAAGTGGCTGGGAGCTGGGTCCGTAGTTCAATGACGGGGGAAGCCTATGCTTGGCATGTAGAAGGTTTCAGCCCCTGCTCACACCTCCAGTTCAGAAACGGATCCGCTGCGAGTGGCAGGAGAGAGGAAGAATTTGTTGTGCTCTGGCTGAAGAGAGGAACGGTGGTGGTTCTACGTTGCTCCTCTCAAATCCTCTGTCTTCCTTGTGCTCGGATTCCGGCATGGCCAGGGGTTGGGATGGATGACCCTCGGGGTCCCTTCCAATTCTGTGTTTCTGAAACAAGGGTAGGGAGCAATTGAGACCCTTCTGGCTGAGGTAGATGGTCTAATAAGGAAGCTCCCTATGTTCTTTTTAAGGGAAGGTGCAACTGGGGAGGCAGTCACAGCGAGGTTTCCTTCCGGAGGGCAGGACAGCTCTCAAAAGAGAGAAAAGGAAGGGATGGTGTTTCTCTGAGAGGTCCGGCAGTCTTGGCGCCCCCATGGCCAGCTATTTCAAACCCTGAAATTGTTATTCTGCTGATACAGAAACCTAGCAAAATATCCCCGTCCTTTAATGGGATGCAAGCGCACCGCCATTCCTCCTGCCTGCCCTTTTCATTTCCTAAAGCACTCTCCCTTTTTGCTGATGGTTTGCAGGACCAGGGGAACAATTCAATACGTTTTTAATAACTTCCCTCCTCCCTAAAGTAAGTCAAATGAATTGTGCTTTTTTTAAAAAAATGGCATACTGAGGTTTTTTTTAAAGAGCATTATTGTCTTAATCGGGCTTTGCATCTGCATGCACTTAGTACTGAAAATTACAGATTGCTTTTAATAATTGCAATGAAGGAGAATAAAGTGGATTCCGTGATTAACCTTTTCCTTGGTCTGTTCTGATGCTGCCTGTTTAAGAATCTCCAGAATGCGCTTTTATGAACAGGCAGTTACCCTGATAGCTTGCTTTGGTACCATTTAGTCTGTGCTGGTAGCCACTGAGCAGCCAAGAAAATGCAAAGAAAGAAAGAAAGAAAGAAAGAAAGAAAGAAAGAAAGAAAGAAAGAAAGAAAAAGTCAATGCCCTTAGCATTCTTTAGCATCTCCCAGCCCAGTCAGTCCTAGTGGAAACCACTGTAAATGAGTTTGTCGAGATCTAGAAACTGGTTCAGTCATTTTCTTCTAGGTTTCCTTCTGAGCCGTTGCAAATTTCACTTGGCCGTGTTTAAGTCTTGTCTGCCGTGTTTAAGTCTTGTCCTCAGCTCACGACCCCTTTTAATTTCTCTGCCTCCTCCCAATGTCGGAGGGCCTGTGAATGAAGCAATGATGCCTTTCTTTAGGGGGGGGGGTCACTCCACCCCCTTGACCATAGGGGTGGCCCTTTCCTGAACCTTTTGCAAAATTCAGGACAGGTTGACAAAAGTACATATTCATATGATACGATACGATATGATACAATAATCTTTATTGTCATTGTCCCATACAGAACAACAAAATTCAAAAAATCTACATAAGACCTTCAAAACCAACAAGCCAGCTATCCCAGCCTGGTTAGCCCCCTAAAAACTCTGATACCCCATAATTAAATACAATATACTCCCATAGAGACTACCTTACACAGCGTTTAAAACCAAAATCACATTTGGATAGAAACTGTTTCTCAGGTGGCTAGTCTTAGTCTTTATAACCCTGTACCTTCTTCCAGAAGGCAGAGGCTGAAAGAGATCATTTCTGGGGTGCGCACTATCCTGCACTATCTCTGCAGCTTTCTTATGGCACCTGGAAGCATAGATTTGATCCAAGGTGGGAAGAGTGCACCCAGTTATTCTCTCCGCAGTCTTTACAACCCTGGACAGCATTGTTTTTCCCCTGACGGTGCAGCTCCCAAACCACACACAGACCATAAGTTAATACGCTCTCCACAGTACAATGGTGAAATGCCATCAGCAGGTCCTTCTGGAGGATTCTCAGAAAATATAACCTTTGCTGTGCCCTCTTCATCAGGTCTTTACTGTCCCCCCCCCCCCGTTAGGTCATAGTTAAACATAGTTAAGCATAGTTAAACAACCCATAGTTAAACTATGAAACCTGCCACCAGGTTATGTCAGATTTTAAAAGATAGCACAAGGCAGGGAGGAAGAGGGTAGGGAAAATGCTTCCTTCCTCTCTTGTAACACTCAAACTCATGGGCTTTGAATGAAGCTGAATGTTGGAACAATCCAGGACAGAGAAAAGAAAGTTCTTCAGGCAGCTCATAGTTAAACTGTGGAACTCCCTGCCACACGAAGCACTCATGGCCACCAACCAAGATTGCTATAATGAGAATTGGACAATTTCATGGATGAGGAGAGGTCTGTTGATGGCTCCTAGCCAGGATTGCTCTGCTCTGCCTCCACAGTCAGAGGCAGCAAAGCTTCTGAATCCCAGGTGCTGGAAACTATGGGAGGGGAGAGTGGGCTTGTGTTCGAATCCTGTTTGTGGGTTTCCCTTTGGAGCACCTGGTTGGCCCCTGTGAGAACAGGATGCTGGACTAGATTAGGCCCCCTTTGGCCTGATCCAGCAGCTCTTCTTAGGGTCTTACATTCTCCAATATCATTTTTGAGGTGAGGTGGTCGGGAGTACTCCAAATGCGGTTGCACTATAGAGTTTTGTAACGGCGTTGCTTCTTTCTGTGGAATTGAATTGCCATCATTTGCAAGGAAAGTTCCTTAAAAGGATAATCGACTGTGAACCCCCCAAATTGGGATACCCTCCAAACCTGTGCCGAAGCCTTGCAGTTGTTTTGCGACGTTTTGCAGCGAAATCCCAGTGTTTTGCAGCGCCCCACAAACTGAGCAATTGATACACCGAACACCCCAAAATCCAACAGTGTCCAAATCATTTCAAACCAGTGCTAAACTCTGGCAATAGTTTTGCAGCGAAAACCCCATATTTTGCAGCATCCCACAAACTTAGTAATTGCTACTCAAACCTAGGGCCGTAGGTATAAAATAAAATAATAAAACTGGCCGATCTTCAATACCTTGATGGAGAACGTGGATGAATCTATGCTGGGTTATCATAGCAGAGGGCCTTCTCGGTGGTGGCACCTGCCCTGTGGAACGCCCTCCCACCAGATGTCAAAGAGAACAACAACTACCAGACTTTTAGAAGACATCTGAAGGCAGCCCTGGTTAGGGAAGCTTTTAGTGTTTGATGTATTGCAGTATTTTAATTTTTTGGGGGGAGCCGCCCAGAGTGGCTGGGGAAGCCCAGCCAGATGGGCGGGGTATTAATAATAATAATAATAATAATAATAATAATAATAATAATAATCGCTCCCAGGGTCTCAGGCAGTCAGAGGGGCATTTCCTGTTCCTGGAAATCCATTTTTGTTGGAGATGCCTGGAACTGAAGCTGGGGCCTTCTGCAGGCAGGACACCTGTCCTCTCAGGTGTAAGGTGCTAGATGTGACTCTCCCATTGGGGAACTTGCCAGTAATTAATTCACACCACTCTTATAATGTGCAAAGTGGTTTTGTGTACTGGCTCCAAACAAAGAAATCTTCCTTTCCTTTCCTTTCCTTTCCTTTCCTTTCCTTTCCTTTCCTTTCCTTTCCTTTCCTTTCCTTTCCTTTCCTTTCCTTTCCTTTCCTTTCCTTTCCTTTCCTTTCCTTTCCTTTCCTTTGTTGTTGTTGTTTTTGAAAGGCTGCTGTCACAAACGCGACCTACAAATGCTCCCCCTCCTCCCTTTTAAGAGGTTATTCTGAAATTAGCACTTGGATGAGTCTTCCTTCCTTATTCTAATTATTGCTACAGTTCTGTGAAAGCCAGGGCTGCGCTCAGACTAGAGCCAGGATTCCACCGAAGGAGAGGAAGCATCTTGGAACAGATTAGGATGTCCTCCCATTTATAATATTGGTGCAATCACATTTGTCAGGCAACAGCCCAGGTTTTTGCAGAATGTGGGGGAGATAGTGTGTCTGAGGACACCTCCTTGCGGAAGTTACGCAAGCCAGGGACGTAGAATCATAGCACCCTTGGAAGGGATCCCAAAGGTCATCTAGCCCAACCCTGAGCTCTGTGCTTGGGTGGCGGTGGACCACCTGGGAACACCCTCCGCCAAATGCTGCCTTCAGATCCATCGTGGAAGGAAGGCCAAATATCTATATCACCCGTCTCCTTCTGCATTGCAAGTTCCGCTGTTGAACTCTCACTCAAAACGTTATTCCTTACCTTTCTCGCCCTGATCTGGCCACAGTGATCCATGCAACGGTCTCCTCCAGGCTTGATTATTGTAACTCGCTCTACACGGGGCTGCCCTTGAAGGTGACTCAGAAACTCCAGCGGGTGCAGAATGCCACAGTGAGGCTCCTTACGGGGTCCTTGCCGCGGGATCACGTTCACCCAGTGCTTTACCAACTGCACTGGCTCCTGGTGGAGTACAGGGTCAGGTTTAAGGTGCTGGTTTTGACCTTTCAAGCCCTATGCTTGACCTTTTCAAGCCCTTTGACCTTTCAAGCCCTATGCAGCCTAGGACCCACGTACCTATGGGTCTCTCCTGGTATGTCCCACGGAGGACCTTAAGGTCCATAAATGACAACACCTTGGAGGTCCCAAGTCACAAGGTGGTTAGATTGGTTTCAACTAGGGCCAGGGCCTTTTCAGTACTGGCCCCGACTTGGTGGAACGCTCTGTCCCAAGAGACCAGGGCCCTGCGGGACTTGACATCTTTCTGCAGGGCCTGCAGGACAGAGCTGTTCTGCCTGGCCTTTGGTTTGGACTCAGTCTGACCCTTATGTCTTCCCTCTCCTTACGGTTTTGATCTATGGGCTACTTTTAAAATGAGGCTGCTTTTTAAGTTGCATTTTAACCTGTATTTTTAATTGGGTTGTTTTGTTTTTTGTTTTGTGCCCCCCCATTATGTTTCTATTGTATTTTTACTGGTGTTAACCACCCTGAGCCCAGTGCTGGCTGGGGAGGGCAGGGTATAAATAATTTATTATTATTATTACTATTATTATTATTATTATTATTATTATTATTATTATTATTATTATTATTCCTATGGTTTAGTCAGAATCTCCTTCCTTGTAACTTGAATCTGCTGGTTTAGGTCCTCTCCTCTGGAGCAG